>NC_091738.1:650357-1300714 GCF_030179905.1 Drosophila bipectinata | reverse complement strand
TTGCCGTCGTCGCAGTCCAGGTCGTTGTCCCGGGCACAGTGGTAGAACAGGGCCTTGGCACAGCACAGGCAGGAGGCGTAATCGATTACGGATTCGGCGCTGCACAGGCAGGTCTTGTTGCACACCCACGTCTGTGGCAGCGGCCTGGGGCTCTGGCACTGCTCGCACCGACACCTGCCGCACCGCGGGCACACGATCGGGTTGAGGAGGGCGGGGTCGCCGCCCATTACGATCGCGTTGCCGGCCACTCCGCCGGGCTGCTGCTGGAGCAGCTCCTCCAGGGCGTGCATGTGCTCCTTGCTGGCGGGTCCCGGCTGCTTGGTAATGATCGCAGGTTGCTGCTGTTGCAGTTGCTTCGAGGCGGGTAGTGCTGATGCTGCTGTGGGCAACTTGCTGGTGGCATGTTGCTGCTGTTGCAGGTGCGAATGTAGTAAGCCGTCGGTGTGATCGCTGCCAGCTCCTGGTATGGGTATCGCGATGTTGTGGGGCATCCCCTGCATCTGCGTCGCCGCCAGTCGGGGATGGTGGTGTTGATGCTGATGCTGGTGCTGGTGGTGGTGTGGATGCAGGTGATGGTGGTGCTGCTGGCGTTGCGGCAACAGCAACAGATGGTGGGTCGTTGTCTGGCCATTATCCTGCTGGCCAGCCGGGTGTTGGGAGCGCGTCGCATGTTGCAGCGGCGTGTCCACATACTCGTTGGTTAGCCTTTCGGACTCGGGTCGCGGTTGCGCCAGCGTGACGGGGGAGGCGGGGGGCTGGTGGCCCTGGACAGCGGTAGTGGTGTTGCTGTTGCTATTACTATTGCTACTGCTACTGATCACCGCTGCTGGGTCGGCGCTTTGGAAATGACTAAGGAAGTTGATGGTGTTGTTGTTATTGTTGTTGTTGTGGCTGTGGATTGTGCCACTCAGTGGCACCGCTACAGTGGCAACAGGCGCCGGTGCCGGCGGTCTCCGACGCGTGAAACTGGACGAGGATCCCGTCACAGAGCCCGAACCCGATCCGGAGTTCGTTGCCGTCGTCGAGGCGGAAGCGGTGCTGCTGTTCCGGCTCAGGCTGCTCGGTCTCTGGGGCAGGAAGGTCAGGTGATGGATCTGATAGTCGTCGAAGTCCGTTGCCGATGCGGGTATTATCGATATTGTATTATTGTTGTTGTTGCTGTTGCTGATGTTATTGTTAATGTTGTTGTTGCTGATCGGGTTAATACTAAGTTGCTGCTGTGAATTGTTGTTGTGTGTGGCTGTTGCTGTTGCTGTTGCTGTTGCTAGTGTTGCTGGTGTTGCTACTAAGTCGGCACCGCTCAACGTCGGCTCCGGCGCCCTTGGTCGATGCACACGGGGTAACAATTTCGGGGGCCGGGGTGGCGCCAAGGGATCGCCGCCATTTCTGCGATCCATGTAGTGTTGTAACCAATTCTCCCCCAGCTGCACTCCGCTCCTCTCCTCCTCCGCCTCCGCTCCGCTCCTCCACCTCGAGATCTCCGTGGGTCTCCTGGCGGCTTCTCAATGCCTTCTATGATAATCACTGCGCCCGGATTCAGCTCGATGTGCCTTCATCCTTTTGCAGTCTGGCCGCAGGATCAGAGACTCTACTCGATTGCCTTCTGGAAATAGAAATAAAAAATAATGATATTATTAGATTTTTATTTAATTTCAAAGTCATATTCTATTGACCCCCAAAAAGAAAGTGCAAGAATGCCACGAACTCGGGGGCAGGCACTGTAGTTCGCACTCACCGAAATGGCACGTAGATGGGCATTCGCCACGGTTGCGGATAAATGCAAAATAAATATAAGAATAAAGAGCCGGAGAGCACAGAAATAGTCGGCGCACGAGGCTTCCATGCGGGCGTGCCCAGGTCCAAAGTACCACCAGCCATCCAGTCCAATCCGATCCAAAAAGACCCAGCCGAGTGCTTTTGTTTGGATTAAATGGCTGCAAGTGAACTTTTCTACTGGCGCTGCCCGTGGAATGCCGTGCTTTCCTCTCCCCGACGTGTGTTTAATGTTTAATGTTTGTAATTAATTTCTAGCCAAAACTAGAGAGCGAAAATTGGTCAACGCCCAGCAGAAGGTCGTCTTTGGGTTTGATTCTGACGTACGGCGTGACTTTCGTGTAAACACAAACATAATGCAAACACACTAGTTTTTTATTATTATTATTATGATTTCGCTTGAGTTTCGAGTTCACCCGAATCGACGGCCGCCTGGGACATGATGTTTCCGAGATTGTGTGTTTAAACTTTAAAGTTTCTAGGGAACTGGGCTTGGCTTCTGCCCTACCCTGTGGCAGCCAGCCCTGCCCCACTCCGACCGCCAAAAGATCATGTTTCTTGTTTAGAAGCTGGTTTTTGGAAGTACAATTATTTCGGATCCACACAACCCAGTTCAGCCGCCGTCGCCCTCGACACCGCTAACCACCATTATCGGCTTTAATTGCTTTCACCCCACAGAGCCATAAAGTTCTCTCACAAATCATTTATTTCCGTTCCCCCTAAAAACCACATATACAATATATATATATATATGTGGTATTACGCACGGCCATAAAAATAAATGGAATAACTTTCATAATTATTCGAATTGACAAATAAAAAAGAAATTAGCGCCGAGTGAATCAAACAATAGACTAGGCGCCTTCGGAGATTCATTTGCATATACTATATAGAATCATGATGGTTGCTAATTGAACTTTGACTGGAGGAGCCATATAGCATATAGTATCGATCGCGAATGTGAATAAAACATTTTTATGGCGAAACAACTGTATTTTTATGGCATGTTTTTGTGATTTATAGCAATGCAGCAACTAGAGCCGCGATAATCTCTTGCACCACTGACCGCGTCAGTGGTGTGGCCAACGCGGCGGATGAGTAATGCGATCGCCGCGCGACAATCGCAGACGCTGTCCGCAAACAAAACACAACAGTCGTCGTTTAGATAAATATTTGTTTACACATAATTAAAGGCAAGGCATCTCTGAGCCCCCTCCCCCCTAACCAGTTCGGCAAATAAGGAAATACAGGAAATTAATAAATGGCGTCTCTGTTCCATAAAAATTAATAAAAGAGCAGCTCGGAGAGCAGATATGTATAGACTCTCTATAGAGGCATATATAAGGCTATATCTGGCGATAAAAAGCCCAACGAATTATTATTATTGTGCCGCATAAAAATTGTTTTTAGCGCCAACGAAAATTTCTACGCCCCAAAAGAAATAAATGCAGAGATCGCTGGCACGAACCAAACATATATAGCTGTGTGGTATGTATCGGGGAGACCGTATAGCTCTACAGAGGTGTGGGTGAGTGGGTTAAGTGTGTGCGAGGGGGGGTATAAAAATTAACACAAACGCCCACTTATTGACGTCATGTCCGGTACTCAAAAACAATTTTCGAGAATGATCACAATTGGGAAAAACAAAATAGAAAATTAAGGAAAACACACGTTGAACTGCTGGCCAGAGACCAGGGGCGCCGGGTGGGGCATTAGAATGCCAATAAGAATCGGGTCCTCCTCCTCTTTGGCAATAGGTTTCTGGCTTGGATAGTAAGCTACTTACTTTTAATTTTTAAGATTTTAAACACCAAGTTTTTAAATATCTTCTAGCCATTAAAAGGTGTAAATGCGAGGCAGTAAAAAGCATATCTAAACTGCCCAATAAATTGCTCAGAAGATATAAAAAATAAATAAACATAATTAAGTTTTTTGTTAGCCCCGAGGCTTGACGCATATAGCCGCCTCCCCCTGGCCTCCCCCGCGATCTCCTGCCAAAGTAATGCCAAGATTTCGATTTCATTCTTAAATTAATTGGCCACAGCAGATAGAAAACCAAAACAGAGCACTGAGGGGCTCTTGTGCTTGCTTATTTTTAATTGCGCTAAAATTCTTTTCCTCGCAGATCTTTTCTCTCGTTTTTTATACAATATTCTTAATTGTTTGTTTTTTTACGTTGGGCAAACTTTGACCTTGGAACGCAGCGTCAATCAGAATCGGAATCAGAACCAAGAGCCCATTCGGTGAATAAAAAATAAATTATTTCGCCTGTAGAGAGAGAGTGTGATTCAATGGCGCACGAAATGTGAAATGTGGCATTTGAAGCGTTTTCATTAATAAGTGAGTGGGGGTGTGACACGGGGGGGGGGGGGGGGGAGGCTAAGGACTGGGGTTGGCTAATTCATTCAGCCAGCGGCGGGCGATTCAAAAAAGCAGGCGATTCGCCTTTGTGCTGCGAGTTTGTTTGCCTGTTTGCACAAACAAGTGTCACTGCCAGTTGCGATTTAAATAAAATTATTTAAGGCAGACAGACAGACAGCCAAACAAGAACGGCAAACGCGCCGTTTTATATAAAAATACACTCTGGCAGAAATCAAAGCAAACAGGTTTATTTTTTCACTTTTTGTGGCTGGTATTCTGGTTAATAAGCCGGCGTCGGGGAGCTCTGATCTTGGGGGCTTCAACAACATCATAGCAACAGGGCCCATCATGACCCAATTCAAAAATCGAATAGTACAATTGTGAAGAACTGTTTCTAAATTACAATTTTCATTTCCTCTTTCTTGAACTAAGTGCTGAGCTAGATTTTTTATTGATTGATTTTTTTCCTCCATAAATGATTTTTTGAGACTGTCAGCAATGACGACTATAATTGCATTTCGGTTTGCGAATCATGTCTGTGAATCGTGCTTGCTGAATATATATAGTAGTATGTATATAGGTTCTCGATGTTATTGCTCTCATTTTGATTTTGTGTCAAGTTCTGCCAGTTTATAGAATTTTGCATGCTTACATATATTTACAAAAATAAAACTACATTTCCCATTTAAGAACGACACACTTGAGTAGATAAATAAAATGCCAAGAGCGACAGATGAAAAACCTACACAGGAAACGCTAATGACTCCAGGCAATCGAGACTCAGAATTCAGAAAAAAAAAATCCAAAGAACCAGAAACGGGAATTGTCGGAGTTGGAGTTCGAGGCCCAGACTGAGGCTGCTGTGGCTGCCACGATACCAACACCATCACCATCACCATCACCATCCCAGAGCACAGATCATTAAACTATTTAAATGCCCAACCGACCATATGTTGCAGCAACAGAAACATCCATCCACCAAAGGGCAGCTAATAGTTTTCAAACCAAATGATCAGCACATGTGGCAAAGGGCTAAGAAGTGTACTAGTAGTGGTGTGTGTATCTGTGTGCTTTCATTAACACACACACTGTTATGTGGCATTATATGGGGTCTTCTCCAACGCCGGGCAGAATGATAATTATCATAATGATGATTATGTTCAGTCTGGTGTCTGGAGCGGTTTGGGTTTTCCTTTACTTTTGTAGAAATCATTCAAGGCAGCTCTTGGCCAGAAGCCGAGATCAGCTTGGCCAAGAAGAGGGGCCAGTAACTGGCAAAAGTTGAGATATAAGAATCTTAAGAACTGGTTCGAAATATATACATATTATTTTTTAAGAAAATCTATGACTTTTAGGAAGTCTTTATCTATGACAAAGTTGAGGTTCTTAAAATGAGTAACTGGGATTACAATAAAAGGGATATGACTCGTAAAGTATGACTTATTCAAAGATTAATATTACTCAAAACTATGACTATGATAATATATAATATAAACCACAAAAATTTCAAAAATACATCCCATATTTTAAGCCCTTTCTCAAGTCTTTTTACCATCTCTAAACTCCCTTTAGATTGTGTATATAGCTCTGTTATAGGCCGATCTGGTTTGATCTGGTCTAAAGACCATCAATCTGGGGAAGAGTATAAAGAAGCAGAAGAAGAAGCAGCAGAAGAAGAGGGGCCCAGAGAAGAAGCCCATAAACTACAAGTGATCGACCTTAAGATTTTCTCGGGCTGATTGTCTCCTCGGTCTGTTCGGAGACGCTCTCGTCTCTTGAAATTTTCTCTAGGCTACATAGTAGGTATTGTATCTGCTAGATACGCAGTGTGTGTGTGTGTGTTGGTGTGTTTGAAGTAGGTAGATTTCAGGTAGAATGGACCCGCTTGTTGTTGTAACGACTAAAGTGAGTTGCAGTTAAGTGGCAGCCAAAAAGGAAGCTGCAACATGTGTTGCCTTACCACCATCACCATCTCTCTACCTTATCCATGGTGTTGTTGTGCGTAAGTGTTGTTTCATTGTTGTTGCTGTTTGAGATGCACACCTTTTGTCCAAAGACTAACAACAACAACAACAACTAGAAGAGTATGAAGCAGAAGAGCCAACATTCAAGATTTCTTCACCAAAGTCTTAGGCCTTATAGAAACATCCAACAGATGTTTTCTATGTTTCATTGTGAAAAATTTTCTCTTTTTTTTTTCCTACCATACAACTACTAGTGCCAGCAGTTGTTTTTCCTTTTCTAGCCGTCTCTTTCACTGGTGATAGCCCCGTCTCTGTCCGCTGGTGATTGCTCTCCTTTCATTTGGATGTCTATTTCTTTCTTTTCCGCCTGCCCCGCCTTTGTTGTAGTTCTCAATCGCATCGCAATGCTCTTCATTCTTGAAAAGGTGCACCAAAGGTGGGGTGGGGGGGATGCTATTATTACAGAACTGAATGATCGGCAATGGCGAGGGTATAGTGGCTCTATTGCCGGGGACTGATGGGTGATATGATTTATTTGCTTTTCAGTTGCGGAAACAGAAACGTTTCTAATGACATGATTTATGGCCCAAGAGAATAAAATAGTGCCTATCTTTTAATATTATCATAATTATTAGAGACCTTTTTTCTCAATAAACTATAGCCCTTTTTGTAAAGCCCCGCCCCCTTTTCTAGTATAATTTGGAAATGATAATACAGTTACCTTCCTGTCCCCTTCAGTAGTAGTGCCCTGTCTCCTGAGAAACGCCCACGCTTTTCCACAAAGGCAGTTGGGAACGGCATGGGCATGGGAATACAATGAAAAGCGGAGCACACACTAATAGAGCCGTTCACACAGATACTTCTGCACACACACACACCACTGTGAAACACACACCCAGCATAGACCATGAAGAAGAAGACCGAGCATACACATAATTTTCTATATCTAATTTGCGTGTTCTATTCAAAAATTTCTATTCCGCTCACATCCTTACACGCGCAAACGCCCACACAGAAGCCGACGCCGGCAGAGCAGCTGACGTCGACGCTGGCAGAGCAGCTGGCTTCGCAGGCGACAGCTGGCGGGTATCTGTGTGTGCGGCATGCAAGACATACATACATAGACAATGCCCATTGGCTTGGCCCGAAAAAAAAAAAAACGTCTATACTAAATAAATAAAAATTGCAAAGCAAATTCGTGACATGCTGGTGATGACGTCAATGAAACGCACACACACATACACACCTACAGACACCCTCGCAGAAAATGCCAGGTTGTCTGTCTCTGGGTCTGTCCTGTCTTTCGTACCTAAATAAATTTTCCTGCCAACACACACATACACCAAGTGACTTGCCTATTTATAGAGTCCTTGCCCCAAAATAGCAACAACAACTGGGTCCCCAGCAACAACTGTTCCCGTAGGCCCAGAGAGCAACCCCCAGAAAGCCCCCAAAAAGAGCTCCGCCAAGGGACAGGCAGTGTAAACAACCTGACCCGCCCTAATGTACAACACAAACACAATCTGATTCAGACACCAGCAGCCCATCCACCCCCTCACACACACACACACACATAGACTCTCAGGGAGAAGCTCTCTCACGGATAGACCCACAGGCGCGAAGACAAAGCCAAAGTGCGTGACTTGGAAGGAAAGTTTGCTTCCAAGGCCCTAGAGATGGTTTAATATTTGAACTTCGCTATAACTTATAATCGGTTCTTAAAAAACATTTTACTCTCATTGCATTCTTGCTCCTAATTGGCAGCTCAAAAATAGGCTACACTTATTTCCTCTGTGATCTTCCCACGTGATGGTCGTGTCACGAACACACCCCCCCACGACAGAGCGCCCAGGCCCACGCGCCCCCACAAAAGCCACACAGATACACACTCACACGCACTTGACTCGTCTGCTTCGCTCCTAATTCTCTTTGAAGCGTGGCAACCGAATTCTATTTTTAGCTCGCCGAATTTCCAGTGAACCCTCCCAAAAAGAAAAAAAAATATATATAGAAAGAAAAAGAAAAGGCAGAAGCGGAAAGCCACACACAGGCCCCCTACATACCCCCCCTGGGAGGTACCACCACCTGCCCCCACCTGTAAACTGTAAACTGTGTAACCGGCAGATAAGATAGACTGAAGCACTGACGCTTCAAGTGTTTAGTCGGAGGCAGGGGCGTAGTCAGGGGAGCACGCCCACTCTTCAGGGATTTCAGGGAAGGCTGCGTGGGCCTGTCTTGAGGTCACCTACGCTCGTACACACATAGAGTCCTGACCCACGCTAGGATGGCTATTTCTGATCCAGCTTGGAAGCAAGAATGGAAGAATGGAAAATATTTTATTTTCTAAATTTAGGATATAGATTCTAGGGATATATCTTGCTAGTCTTTGTTTCCAGTGCACTCTTTCCATATGAAGTGACAGTGACTCTCTGAAGAACCCAAAGGGAGAAGAAAGCTCACATATCACATTCGTCCGGACGTGTCCAAGTTGCCACCTGCTTCTCCACGGCTGAGGTCACGCCCAGGCAATTGCATTACAAATCCCATTCAAAGAAGTAGTTCCTCCAGTAGCCCCCCTTTAAAGCAACACCTCTGCTTACATTTTTGCTCACTTTATCTGCAAGTATGCTACTGCCACCACACCATCGGCGTAGTCTCTATCATGTTTATTATGTTGTCGTCGTCAGCTATTCATTGACGACAATTCTATAGCCCGACGATTTGTTTTTGCTGGCAGGGCATGAACATATATATATGTATATACCGGCAGAGATATATATATATAGTCATACAAGTATATAAATAGACGTGCAAACGTGGTTGTGTGTTTTGGGCCATTTCTAAAGACGCTCGATTAATGAGCGTTTTGTATGCGTTGCTCGAACCTCGAAGCCTCCTGGGTGGTCTGAAGACTACTGCCGAAATCGAGAATCCCCTCCATGGGCATCGAACTAAGCCAACAACAATGGGAAGGAAGTGGGCGGGCAGTTGTGTTGTCTTAGTTTGCTAATGGACGAGATTTGCCAGGGAAGCCTCTCCACCAACTGGAGGCCATGAAGCAGGGCTTAGGCAACTTATCACAGAACTACACGTGTATGGTAATTGATATCGGGATGGAAAAAATACTATTTATAGTTATAGTTTCTGAGATTTATAGAGAGGGCTTCTAAAAATAGAATTTTTAAATCCATAAAGGGTTTCTATCTTAAAAGTTTCGAGCCTTAACCTAACCTTGCATTTTCTCGCCTTGCTTTGCTTTTTTCTCCTTGAAGTTCTTTTGAATTTCTTAATTTTAAATCACATTTAAATACTAAAACTATGAAATATTCTTTTCTTTTTAAAATTAAGGCTTAAAACCTCTAAAAACCCCCTTAAAAAACCTCTATAAGTTAACTCTTTCAACTGCAATTGTCAACCAAAAAAAAAAAAGGCATGAAAAAAGCAAACACAAAAGCAAGTGTTGTGATGTTGATGGGGTTTATTTTTAAAAATTATAATTTTCAAAAATAAAAAGGCCATTTTTGTTGTTGTTGTTGTTGTTGGCGGTGCGGTGAGACGACAAAAATAATGAAAATCACATGTTTGCTTGCGGCATAAAATGTTGTTTTTGGTTATTCGGTTGGGCCGAGTTCAGTTCTTGTTGGGCTGTCATTTGGCGTTTTGCTTTGCTGGCAGCACCAACACACTTGCAGTCGTCAACCGAGCAGTACGTTCAGTACGAGTATCTTATAGATACTTTACTATATATGCCATACCCTCCCATGCCATGCCATGCCGCCTATCTATATAGCATATCTGAAATCTCAACCGAATCCCATTGAAGCGTGCGGTTAGTTTTATTTTATTTTTTTTTTTTTTTTTCGTTTGGTTTCTGTTTCGAGTTCAGTAAATGTCACATGGGGTGAAAATTTCGCCTGATGTACGGACTTTTGATGAATACTCTATATATTCTGCCCCCGTCCATCCATCCACCTCCTTGAATTATGTCGTCGGCTGTTGTCGTCAGTGTGTATATCCTATAGATACCCATTCTGTATCCTCTAGTGTGTTATGGTATGTGTATGGCAGGCATTACATTTTGGTAACAGTTTCGTGATTATCTATTTTTAGTTTGCGAATGCAATTAATTTGCTGTCATTTTGGCTTGGCGGTTTGTTTGGCTAATTTTATTTTAGCCATGCAACTTGGCCAGGCTATTCTCGATATATATTGTAGCCGAAATAACGCCGAGAGTACTACACCTATTGGCGTAACTGAACAACAAGGTGGGCTATAAATCAGGTGGGAGGAAGCACCGAGGGGAGTGATCCACATTCGGAGCAGAGCTCCCAACATTTCGAATAGAAATTGTATGAAAAAAACCTTCACGACTTCCCCATCCATCTATCTTTTCGGCGTCTGCGTCATCAACGTCATTGTGGGATCTTGTGCTCTGCTGTGTTCGGGGCTGTGCTGGCTGTTTATTTAGCTAATAAAAATTAAGCATTTAATTTATTTATTTATATATGTGCACATGTTTTGGCAGCGGGATAGGTGGCGCGGTTTCCTTCCATTATGAATGAAACGTAGCAGCGGCGGCGTATCGCGTATTTTTGGCTATGACATAAATTCGCAACGCAACCCGCCGAGGCCACTTAACTCTTAGGCCACTTTTACGTTAAAATTGTTAAAAGCTGGTTAGCAGTCTGGCCGAGATTAGGGCCAGTCTGACCGAAAAAAGGGCCCAACCAGGGCGAGACCATCGATCAAAATATGTTACTTCTCGGGGGACTTATCGGTTGAAAAGTTTTTACGCCTCTTTTTATTTATTCTGACTTTGGTTTTCGGGGGGTAGGGGGTTTGGGGGCCCAGCAAGGCGTTTCCGTTAGCCCCAAAAATTAACAGCGAGCAAAAAGTAAATAAACTTAAATATTTTTCGTTCGTTTATCAATTTCTGGCCGTTGATATTTTAAGCGTGTGTCAGCAGCGTGAAAAGAAAGCAAAATCAGAAGAAAAAAAAGGCAGAAAAGCAAAGGCAGAGGTAAAGTCAAGAAAGTAAGGCAGACATAAGACCTGGGGGTCTTATCGAGTCACACCACAACAGAAGAAAATAAACCCGAAACCCGAAAAAATGTATAAAAACGTATCGATGACGAAACACTCCTCCTGCCTAGATTAAACACACAAAAATAGAGTAGAAAAACACTCTCAAGTGTCCAAAGGTTTGCCACACAAAAATACAAAACTACAAAAAATACAAAATAGAGAAAAACAAAGTGCTGGAAAACTGATTAGAAGGGTTTAGCCAAGTCAGTCCGGGTCCGGACCAGCCAGCCATCGGGCGACTGATTTGTGAATGGAATTCTCTGTGAAGCGGGTTGATCGATCCGATCGGACGATTGGACGATCGCGGGCAACAATGAAGCAACTTTATAAGGTTTTCGCATTCGCATTCTAGAATTTCTCCGATCTCGCGAATCGGCAGAGAGCAATTTATAATCAATAAAATATTATACTACATATTCGTTTTGGGAGTGTGAGTGGCCAGTATGGCCGGGGGATTATCTGTCTGGTCCGATCGGTGGAGAGGCAGCGGAGTGGAGAGGCAGGGGGCGAGGCCAGACAAACAAACAACTTGAAATGTCAGTTAAACATTTCGTTCAAATCGAATCCGAATGTGGAAAAAAAACAGGAAAATTTATTTGATTTTACTTTGACAGTTAATGTATTCGTGTATAAAATATAATCGTCAACATGTTTATTTTTAGCCCCTCAGACGAGATCAAAGCGTTCTATCTATAGACCTTTTTGTTTTCTTCAATGAAATTCTAGAGGGCAGCGACGAAAACAGGATGGGGATTGATGAATTGCCAGCATGGAAGTACTCATCTGGAATATTAGTATTCCTGTTTACCAGATTTAATGGATTAGCCTATATCTCTTCCTGCATCTATCCGAGAATGCCTCCCTGCCACCCCTTAGCACTTGTCACGACGCAGTCATAAATTAATCAGATATTTTCGCTTGGAATAGCATATTGCATATAGTACCAATTATTTCCATCTAAGAATTGTGCATTTCCTGACTATATACATGTACTATCTCACTCTGTTCAGCTGAAGGTTAGCCGCCGAACGTGAGCGCATTGAAATTAACTGAAATTGCACAATTTGTATCTACGTATCTATGTATCTATGTATCTATCGCAGGCGGAGGTCAACTTACATTGAGTTTCAAAAGCAATCCGTGAAACAAATTCCGCTATTATTCACCATATATGCTGGTGGTGCGGTTGTATAATCCTTCTGGTTCTGTTTGTATCCAAAAGATATATGTTTTTTTTTAATCCAAAGGGGAGGTTGAACTGGTTTGTTATTGATTTTTGGGGCACTTCGTCTGGTTCGGATTTGGTTTATAATTTTATTCTTTTAGTGGTTTGCGGTCTCAGGATTTTCTTTTCTCGATTTTCTTGCTATCTTACTCGCGATCGCGGCTCGACGGCATATACAGGCATATATATATCGGGTATATATACATATATGCTCGTCTGTGTGTGTGTATTTATTTAGCATTTATTAAAAATGATTTTTCGCTTTGCTTTTTTCGCATTTCATTCACAAAAGTAAATTTAATTAACACAAAAACGCGTTGACCGCCGACAGAGACAGAGACGTCGACTGCGACTGCTACGGCTGCTGCTGCTGAGGTTCGACGACTATGTTTGATTTTGTTATTATTTTACTCAACTGGCGATGGTTCTGGCTGTATCTCGTATTATTATTTTTGAGGCTGGCGTGCCAAAAAAATAATAATATTGAACGGATCCGTCTGACCGTCCGTGGGGCAGCGGCGCTGACTACGCTGCTGGCTGAGACGCTGGCGCACAAACGCACACTGCTAAAGCGGGGGCCACGTCGTCGCCTGTCGGTGTGCGGCGAATGTATCTATGTATCTGGTCGCTGCGGCTCCGTTCCGATTCGCGTGTCTGTATGAGTGTGTCTCTTGGTTCGGTGTGTTTGGCGGAGTAAAAAATATTTTTATGCAATTTTTATATATATATATGTATAAAAATATTTGTGTGTTGCTGCTGCGGTGGCTGCTGCTGCTGCTGCTACTGCTACTGCTTCTTTTGTTTGTTTTGTATTTATTATTATTTTTTTTTTTTACTTTTTCTCAACACGTTTTGTATTTGAATTATATTTTCGTCGACTGGTGCTGGTGCTGCTGCTGTTGGTTGGACTTTTTAAATAGACGTTGATTTTCTTTGCGCAATTTGCATTTTTAGGCACATGATTTCCATTGGAAGCGATTTGTAAATATTTTCACAAAATAATTTCTTTCTCAAACACAAACTGTAACTCTCACTTAATGCGCTGTGGCGTGTGTGGTGTTGGTGTGGCACAGAACTATAACGATTTCGTTGGTAATCGGTTGGCGCGATTTAGAATTGTTTAAGCTCGGCTGCAACTTGCTATGATTGTTGTTCGAAATTCGAAAAAAAATTGTGCAGAGTGAGTGGCTGGCTTGAGGAAATCCAAAATCCAAAATCCAAAATCCGAAAGAAAACGAGACGCGGCAAAATCGCGGCAACCGCTCGGCACGAGGTTTTGAAGCGAAATGAGTCGAGATACATTCGCTGCGGCTAGCTGTTAAGGCGCTGTTACCACCCTGTTACGACCCTGTTGACTCACCGCGAGCTGTCCGACGCCTCACGGCGAGAGCTCAAGAGAGCGGCGAATTCGGCCGGCGATCGTTCAGTTCTCTGGCCACATCGCTCTTGTCGTTTTTTTTAATTGAACAAATTTTTCATTCTCAAGCCCTGTGTGTGTGTGTGACTTAATTTTATGGCTCTGTCAGTGTGAGGGTGTGTGCGAGTG
The DNA here is from genome assembly GCF_030179905.1 of Drosophila bipectinata. Taxonomy (NCBI): domain Eukaryota; kingdom Metazoa; phylum Arthropoda; class Insecta; order Diptera; family Drosophilidae; genus Drosophila; species Drosophila bipectinata. The sequence goes on along the minus strand of NC_091738.1, from coordinate 1,286,760 downwards.
TGTGTGTGGGAGCCAGTGCTGAATGGGCGTTTTCAGAGCTGCTCCCGGTGGTTTTTTGAATACTTTACGCCTTTATTTTTACAAAATAATCTTTAGTTACTTTGCTAAAATCCAACTAGTCGAAGGCTTAGTTAAGGCAGCTAAAATATGGCCCCCTTGGAGCACAGGAAATGCGGCCTTAGCAGAGCGGCGAATTCAACACACACACACACACACGGTCTTCGGAGAGAGCCACGAAGCACTCAAAGAGAGCCAAGCTGCAGCGAATTGGAATGTATTACAGCAGCTACAACAGAATAAAATAGAAATATAAATGTAAAGGCACATGGCTGGCGACGAACGGCCTTACCCACCAGCAGCCCCCCATCGCCCCCAGGCCCCCCTCGGAAAGCCCCCACCCAGAAGCGAGCGCGAGAGAGAGGGAGAGCGAGCAACAGCGGCGAGTTTTCGAACCAAAAACCAACCGGACGTTGCCGCCCCTCGCCTCCAACGGCCCCTTGCCCACCCTATCCCCCCATCGGCGCCCGCCGCCCCCTCACCACACACCTCTTGGGGGGCTCTCTCTTGAGCTTTCGTTCGTATTGGTGCGTATCTGTGTCTGTGTAAAAACGGAAATTGAAAATATGCCAACTTGTAGGCGCACTCGCTGGGGGCTGGGGTGGTGGGGGCGTCCGAACCGAGCCGAGCCAAGCAGGCGGGGGGCCGGCGGAGCGGGGTCGAGGCGAATTCATGCCAGTTTCTTTTTCATTCATTTAAATTTAAATGCAAACAGCGCACAGCTCGCAACGCAAACAAACAACAGCAAAGACAGAGCGAGAGAAAAGCCAAAAAGCAAAGACAAAGGTAACAACAATAACAGCACTGCCAAGCGACAGCTGGGCCCCCTGCAATGTGCCAGCCCCCCCGCCACCATTAACCCATAAAACTAGTGACACTTTTCAGTAATTTTTTTTTTCGAAATTTTTAAATAAATTACAAATAGTTCTAAATATTTTAAGCTCTAAAATATATATTTTTGTTCTGACTATAATTTTTTTGGGGCCACAGAAGGGTTAACATCTGGCTTGCCTACGCGGCGCAGCCCAAGTCCCCAATGCCCCAACAGTCCCCGATCCCAATACGAACAAGTTTTCCACGAATGGGTGTGCTTTGGCTGTTGTTGCTTTCCTTTTTTCGCTTTTCCGGCCGTTGCGTGCATAAACTTGGTAATTTTCCTCGTCGCCAATTTGCCAATCACCTCGGATCGTATCTGCCCGGTCTATAGACCAGACCTGCCCCATCCCCTGCCCCTGTCCCATGCCGTCTTATTTTCCACATCCAACTTTTTTCTCTCAATGAAATTTTCCTCTTGCCTGTTTTCCCGAAAATCTGTGGCAACAACAACTGCATACCACACCTCCTCCCCAGGAAAATACGATGCTTCGGGAAAGAAAACAACAACATTTCTAGTGTGCTGCCCAAGACTCTGTTGCTGCGCAGTCGGCTGCGTCGCGTTGGCTGACAATATGAATGAAAATTACGCACACCCTGGAAGGGGGGAAGGAGGGGTGATAGTGGAGTACCATTTTCTTCCAGTGTATTTGTTTTCTTTTCATTGTTTTTGAATTTGAAACATGTGAGTATTTATTCAGGTGTGACCAAAGTGCCAATTAATGCATTCCTAGTGTGGCCAGAAATTCAAAAAAATTTAAATGATTTTTTAAAAACAAACACACAGTTTCCCCAGCATTTTTTTTCATTTTTTTGTGATGCTGAGAGCAGAGTTGCCTCAAAAAGCCATAAAAAAGATACACGACTGAGCGGCGCGTGCGGTTTCCAAGCTCGGCAACTCTGGGCTCGAAATCTCAAAACCAGTAGCACTTTTCTCGGCAGAGCCCCAACAAAAAAAAAATATAAAAAAAATAAAACAAAAAAATGCGGCAACAATAGCACAGACTTGAAGTGTAGTGGCGAGGCTGTATCTGTGTGGGGGAGGGCCTGACGGAGGGGGAGGGGGCGGTATTGTCTAATAAGCCAGAGCCAAGCCTCGAAGCGGGAGTAAACGAAGATAATCAACCGGAGGAGCCACATAGAACGAATGGGAAATGGGGTGGGGGATCCGCAGATTAGCATGAACTTTCCAAAAGGGGAAGTGGATGTTTGTAAGCAGTTACTATGGGGCCGTAGTATCGCTCGCTGGCTGGCTGACTGGCTGGCACAGAATACAAAATAAATAAATGGCATATTCCAAATAGGCAGCGCACACATCCCACAGATACAGATACAGCTACAGATACAGATACAGATACAGCTACGGATACAGATACGTGTGCCATGCAAATTTCCTCTCCAACAGAAAAATATCTCAATCTCAACTCTTTGGCATGGTATAGAGCGTTTCGCCGCGTTTCACTGGCTCTCGCTAGCTCTCTCGCAGCGGCGAATTCGCATTCGAGGCAACAGATACAGATACATTCGCTCACCAACACTCCCGCAGAGATACATTCGCCAGCGGTCGACGGCTGTGTCGGTTGCCTTCGCCTTCGCTTCGTTTCGTTTCGCTTCGTCTTTTTTATGAATGAAATGAACGATTATAATGAATGGAAATGGAGGTCTGCCGCCGTCTGCCAATGGCGCTGGCAGCTGCGTCGACAGCGGCAGCGCTGCCCCTCTGCCTTTGCGCCTGCAAACACAATGACTGTCTTTGCACAGCCCTGACTTTGCAATCGCAGCAAATTAAATATATATACACTTATAGATGTACCTGAACGTGCGGCGGACACATTTTCACTTTTTGCCTACACATATATTTTCGATCGAAATGGTTAGCATGCAATTTTTACAACCGACTTGCGTTGAATTTTTTCATTTTTCATTTTACATTTTTTATTTTTCAGTTTCTTCAGTTCATTGAAGACGAGGCAGACGAGTCGTCGCCATAAATCAGCGTTACAATACCCCATATATGGCGAAAATTTGTCTTGTTTTTGTATTTTTTACAGACTCTGCAGCAGACTGGCTGGCATAATCAAGTTTTTCGACAAAATCCGAATCCGAATCCGACGATTCTTCGCTTCAGTTTTTTTTTTTCTTTGAGGGCGTAGGCGTTCCATATTTGGACAAATCTAGTCACAAAAACTAAGCTTAAATAAATGGAAAAGCAGAGACCATTTACATAACGCCTCATTTGAAGCCAAGCTATCCGTATGCATAACAAGTTCTGCTCAGGTTTTCCCCGTTGCCGGCCCAGTCCTCCAAACTTGGCCATATGTAAATCGCGTTTTGGCCCATCTGGAGTGGCGACATTATCAACTTTCACAATACCGAATCGAATCACTGAACAAATTTCCTTCCAGAACAGCAGCACTTCGAGTATCTCACAGATAAGAATACGGGGGGTTTATCAGTCGGCCTGTACTGAAGTCACATGGCTAACTCGTGACTTGGCCAAATGCAAAATAACAAATGCTTTTACGTTTGCCAATATTGATAATAATGCGCCCAAATATTTACCGCTGTCGGAAATGTGTTTTTCTGGAGTATTTCATAAAAACTCGAAAGTCTTTTCAGATTTGAAACCAAAACTGTTATCGCCTATGGAGGATTTTAGGATTTGGGGTTGGGTGTAAATTGTCTCAATAGCTGATTGTTTATCACAGCTTTGGTACTTATCTAGGCATTGTAAAATTCCCAGGAAATATATTTAGTATTCCTTTCAAACCCTATCTCATCAAGAAACTGACTTTTTTTAACTTTATTTATTATTGCATTTTATGCCGAAAGCTTCGACGGAAACGGAAACCATAAAATTAGGCAATTAATTCAATGGGAATTTTTGAAATAAATTTCCAGTATCTTGCAGGTTGCAATCTTGAGCTTGCAGAACTTTTAAAGCCTGAATAATAAATGCATAATCGAATTACCACAAAAATATGGCTTAAATCACATCACAAACGAAGCCGCCATCCGACGGAGCTCTGCATATCAGAGGCCGACGGTCAGAAAAATGAGCAGTCGGCTAAAAAGCCACTCAACAGAACCCCCACATGAAAAACTATTAAAAAATTGTGTTTATTATTTTTTTCGGCTCTCTATCAATATTTTAGCCAAACAAATTTGTGACAAACGCAAAATGACGACGGCAACGCCAACTCGCTTCCGTTGCCATCGATATAGAGTGAGTAATAGTGGAATTTTGTGCACAGAGGGAAATTTTTATAGCTAATTCTTTAAATTTATAGCTTGATTGGTAGCTGATTTTCAAAAGATTAGTCAGATATTATATATAATAATATTATATTAACGCGAGGACATCAGGGAAAGAGTGGCTTTCTAAGAAATAGTTCTTTAAAATTGATAACTGAGATATTTTCTCAATACAAACCAGGATTATGAAATGAATGAATATACATATATTTATTCCTATATATAATATATAATATTATTATATATATTTTATGTAAATTAGATCTCCAATCTTTATAGACCCATACAGGGGAAAATTTGTATACCTCATTCTTTTATTCATTCATTTATAGCTTTATTGGATGTAATATTTGAAAAGATTAGTCAGAATAAGAAAATAATCATATATTGAAGGGGGGACATCAGGGTAGAATCGGTTTTCTACTAAAGGATTCAGGGAGTTTATAAATACGTTGTTTTCTTAATTGATAGAAATAAAGAAAAACTAAAGGCTAAAGACAGAAATAATGAAAAACATAGGACTGTTTTAAGAAATTGAATAAGTTTTTGAAAAATCCATTTTTTTGATTGTGTTAAAGATCCTATTAGTTCCTCAATATTTATATTTTTTCAGCTTGCTTCTGAGCTAAAAAAATAAAAGATATGAAATAAGACCCACAGGGCTTCCTAATTTCCTAATGTAGATTCTTCAAATATAAAAAAGCGGCTAAAATTTCATTTCATAATATATTTGTAGGTGAGATATCAATAAAATAATAAATGAAAAAATATGTCTAAAATATATTTTGTTGTTGAATAATTTTCTAAATTTTTGTTCTCACTTTCAATTAATTATTTAGATCATTAATTGAATGACTTTTATTTTATATTAAAAATTGTACATTTTTTCCTGTGTCTCTATCATAGTCCGAGTGAAAGAGAGCGGCAGAACGGAGATCTGTAAAAGCCCACAACTGAAACTGGAACGCATAGCTCATATTTTGGCGGGGGAGTTGCCTTTTGCCCACATGGCCTGGCCTATTCATAATTATGTTATATGGGGAGAGCCAGCCCCCGAAGCCGCCGCCTTAAATGGAGCTCGACGTGTGTGCGTATGCAAGCGTAAGCTAAAAACTGGACACTCCGCCGGAAGCCATTTATGGCACAAAAAAAATATATAAAAATAATAAAAAAGAAAAAATATTCAAAAAAAAAATCAATGGCAGACACGAGACCAAAAATGCCAGAAACGTTGGCATCCAGGGGATCGATCGCGTATTGGATCGATGACCAGGCTTATGGAATGCCAATGCAAAGTAGAAGACAAGACAATTGGGCCAAGACCGGGAGAATAAGGAATCTTTTCAGAGGGAGAAGGAAGGGAGTATCAGAGGGGCCACTAAGTCACATTCGCAGACCAGTAGCCACATCCGCTGTCAAGTCTTTTGGGAAATTAGCGCAGTTATTCACGCAATTATGTTACGCGATCGACCCGAAGAAAAGGTCTCTGAGTGGTCGGCCCAACCCAGATCTGAAAAAAATGAAGGAATCGAAATTCCTGCGACGGTCAGCATGAAATGTGCGCATTAGTCTTGGTCAACGCCAGTCCCCCCATATGGAGCTAATTGAATGGTTCAGATACACCAAGATTCTTAACCCTTTGGGGGTCTTACACAATATAACATTCAAAAAGGGAAGTATAGGAAAATATTTTTAAAATAAGAATATAGTTAGTATAGTAGATAGTTTTCGTATTAAATTAAATCCCTTCAAATAAAGCTACATTTGAGTTCCATTTGGATGAAAAATTAAATAATAAAGAAGCACCAACTAAGTAAACCAAAATAATGATCTCAGGGGTCTTAACATATTTAAATATCAGTCTTATTTAATAGAATGTTATTTTAAAGCTAAAGGGCACCTAGCTAAAGGTCTAAAAAAACTAAGAAAAATCATATACCCTGGAAAAAATGGGTTAAAATCCTTCTATTTAATGTGATCCCCAGCATCGTTTGGAGCTCACCATAAAATGCAAAAGTGTGTCTTGGCATTCAGCCTTCAGCCTGATCTTGATTTCGCGTCATTATGATTCGCATACAGATTATACAAATTAAGAAAAAAGGAAAATAAATAAATAAAAAAATGCTCCATAACCGGGTATGGGTTTTTCGGGTATGCGCCTGGGTCTGGGACTGGGGCTGGGTCTGGATCTGGGTCTGACTCCGGGGCCGGGATCTGGTTGGACTTTATGTTTATGAGACATCTGCAGACAAACGCAGCGGGTAGCCGGCGAAAACACGACGACGATCTTCATCATCATCCTCATCAGCCAAACCAATTTCATTCCCAGATTCGTTCAGCTGTCGGTATTTGGGTATTTGGGGGCTACTGTTTCGAATTTTTCAAAGTCGCCAAATAATTTTAATGATCTGACACAGCGCACAAAGTACTAAATTAACTTAAGAGCCTTCTCCTCACTTCTCCACTTGGCTTTTTCCTTTTATTTTTTTTATTTTTGGGCAGTGAAAATGATTAATGGCATTCCAGAAAGCCAAAGCTCAAGACATAGCTTCTGATTTGGTGTTTAGTGGCCAAAGGAATGGAATCTAAAAACTACAATTTATTTTGAAAGTAAGGGAGAAGACTTGGCGAGGAGCTTAAAAGTCTCAAGATCAGCAAAGGTTTGTTTTTAAATCAATTAAGGGCTTTAAATCAAGGGGATCGTAAAATTCCCATTCGAATGCGGAATGTTATTTAATATAAAGAATGTTTCCTTCAAAGGAAACAATTATAAAAATTCGCAAAATAAAGTATTAAAAGATTTTTAAATTTGTAAAGTTTTAAGATAACAAGAAAAATACAACATTAACTTATGAATTTTTTGAAATTTCCCTAAAAAAACATTTTCCGTTCTTATTTATAAACTATATCTGTTTTTATAACTATATCCTTATAAAGTGCATATTTTTATAAAGATTTTAGATTGATTTCGTTTTGGGTATTTAATTATCAAGAATTTTATTTGGTTTTCTGATTGAGTAACCAAAATTAAATGGCACTATAGGATTACAAATGTTTTGTTTTAAAATAAAGACAAATATAATCCGTAAGGCCGTTTAACAATTCCGAGAATATAAAAAATGTTTTGATTAAACAAAATCTATAAAGTTTTCCACCATATTAACAAAATTAACATCACAAAAATAACATGTAACATGACATTATTTTGGGAATATTTTTGAAATTAAATTATAGACCAAGGCTTTATTTCATCAAGATTATTGTGAATGAAAATTCGATCAATGTAAAGCTAATATTTTGTAATTTGAAAACATTTATTTTCAGCTTGTTTTCAAAATAATAAATAAGAATGTTCCTACTTTGGTTTGGTAAGCTCGGTTTTAACTTTTGAACTATTAACTATTTTCTTCCTTATGATTTTCTTAAACCTTGTATTTAATGTTAAAATTAATTTTAAAATTTATCGTTAATATCTTATGAGCTATGAATCTTTACTTTAAAATTCTTTTTAATACACCACTACTTGTTAAATTATATTCTGTTTATTCACCTTTCACTTCACCTTTCTGTGACTTGTGGCCCTTGAGAGAAAAGACAAAAACTTTCAAGTGACAATGTTGTCTGACATTTGGGTATTGGGTTTAATTCAACTCCTGGAAACTATGTTGATAAGGATGGACAAGTTACAAGGATGCACTTACTCACCAGTGAATGGAAGTACCGATGTGGGAAGGCAGCTCTATTATTTTCTGATTCGCTTCTTGATGGATGAGTTTCTTGGTAAAAAGTTTTCTCAGCTTTCTGGATATTTGAGAGCACCAGATAATGCAGATAATTGTATTCGAGTTTTTTGATTTCGGCTGGTGTTTGGGGTTGATTGAGTTGTTTGGCTTTTGGTGGCAACTGTACTTACGAGTGCCGTGATTAATTGTTTATTAACACGATTAAAGAGAGTTCAAAAGGTGGTTATTATTAATAGCAATGTTTGAAAAACCGTTGAATAAGAGATAATGTTATTTTAGGATTGTTTACTATTCGATAGAGTTTGTTTATTTTTCCAGACACTTCACTTTGGACACTTGGTATTATTTATTACTCATACGCCATGTGCGTCGAATGTTTTCGGTTAATTGCGTTTTTGTTTCTTGCTGGTTTCCTGGTAATGGCTAATGTTAAGCAGGAAAGACACGACCAAGACGCACATCCACATCCTCAGAGGGGCACTCTGTGTACATCAGTGACTGAATGTGTATATAGATGTATTTATATATCTATCTGGTGGATAGTTTTGCAGAATTTGACTTTTTCGGAGATTGCACGTTGAATGCAGCCTGAGACTCGTCCAGTGACTGAGCCAGCGTTGCACGACATTTGCATCGGCGATGCAGCCACCAGCCGAAGGGTCCACGAGTGCCCCACGACAGGACGTCGTCCTGGAGGGGAACCTCCGTCGTGGATGCCGACGAGCAGTGCGTGGGCTTCGTGCGGATTCGGGTGCCCAGTTCTCGGATTAATCCGGGCTCCTGGCGGCTGCTCCTGTTCCCAGCTAACAGCAGAGGCTCCCAGCTCCAGGAGGATATGCTCCCCCTCGCCACTCGCCGCCAGCGCCCCTGCTTCCGCCCGATCCCGCCACTCGGCTTGAGGGCAGTCCACAGCCAATGGGCGGCCCATGTTCAAGGTCAACCGTTTGACGGCCATTTTGGATGCAACGGTATATGTTCAATGGCCGCCCACACACACACAGCCGCCTGCATTTCCTGGCCCAATGAGCTCGTCCCCGGCCCACTCAGTCGCCTTGGCAACGACCTTCGGTAGGCGTATCCTCGACATTGGCCGTGAATTCCTGCAGTGTGCATTTGGGGGTTGCTGCAGCCGTTCAAGGTCACGTCCTCAATCAGCTGACGCCCGCCAGGGTTGCCCTGCCACCGCCCGCGCGAATTTTTCAAAAATTCAGTTTACTAGATTAGCGCTCCTTGTGTCGAAGCGAAACCCAATTAAAATCGTATTGGCCCGAACAAAGCGCTCAGAACCCAAAAAACTCATTTCGTTTACTGGCCCATAAATTAATCAGTGAAAACAATAAAGATTTCAATATAATTTTCAACGACATCCGGTCGAATGCGGCCCCAAATTTGGACGCGGGACAAGCAGCCACTTACCAGCTCCACATATGGGGCGGGACACATAAAAATATCTCTCTTTTTCTCTTTATTCTACATATAAGTATATATATATAGGAATCCGCAGATTGAAGATTCAATATAAAAAAAAAATAAAGTTTAACATCAACGATGAATGAAGTTAAGGTTGTGTTTAAAACGAATTGGAGATACTTTTTGGTTTTAAAGAAAATAGGAAGGGAAGCTTTATAGATATCTTAAATATTGATCAGAACCAAAAAAAACAAGCCTATTTCAATACCTACCTTAACAACCTCTCATGTATATGGCCCAAAGCTAAATATCTATAATTCAGTCATATAGAATGTAATATTCCTCACTTAGCTTGTTGACAAAGCCCCGATTATAGCCCTACTAACCACTCCCTAGGGAGAGGGTATTCCCAATGGAATTCCATTTGAATTGGGATGACGGACATGGGATGGGTAGCTGGACATCTTCCATTGTTTGGGCCGCAAATTGAAATGCCAGCCAAATGTGAATCATCTGATCAAATCAAAAGACCACAAAAAACGGTCTGCCATTGAATAAAAAGATACAAAACATTTCGGCAAACATACACAAATAAGTGCTCGGCATGGAGGCGAATGAAAGAAATAGAAATAAATGAAATTTCATTGTGGGATTTCGGATTTCGGTTTTCGGATTTCATTGAACAAAATATTATATGCTCTTCAATGAAAAATGTATCAGAGTTGGCCAAGTTTGATGGCTTTTGGCCGAGGCTTTGTGTTCGGTGCGTGAGTGTGTGTGTGCATTCAATTATCAATAAATTTTCAAGTGGTCCGCCCCCGCCCAACATACCAAGCGACGCCCACTCTGACGTCACAAGTGTCCTAGATTATCGCCGCAGCAACAGAGGTAACGTCGTCGGCCTCGAGGTGAAATGTACAATATAAACAGAAACTTTGGGGGCAATTTTCGACAGCAAACAAAATACCCAGCACGTGCAAAATATTTAGATTTATTTGGAAGCCATCGCCGTCGTCTGCTGTTGACGTGGTTTTCCCCTTTCGACAGCAAATCCGTTCCAAATTCCGTTTCCGCTTGACGATTTCGATCGATGAGTTGGCCAATTACACAGAGTTTTAATATCGCATTTCCGGAACAGAGGCAGAGCTTGGAATTTGGTCAGTTGCTAGGCAAATTTTTCACTTCCTGCCTAGGTTTTTAAATATTTGCATGGTTAAATTTTGTATTTAAAAGTCTATACGTTTCTTATGGGTATTATATACTTATTACTTCCATCTTACCATGTTTATCTTAATGATATCCCTTTTCCTAAAGTATTGGTTTTGACCAAAACCCCCTTGAAAATGAGGTTTCCCCTATGGGATCCGCAGTGATGACTATATCTTCCCCAATTCTGATCCGCTTCTCAAGCGGAATATTTTAAACGATTTCCGATTCTCAAGCGGAATACCTTAAACGATTTCTGGATCGCCATTCTGCATCAAAATCCTGACACAAAATATTTTTTCGATTTTTTGTCCAATTTTCTGGGCCATCCCCTTCGAAATTCGGCAAAGTCCCATGGGAGGCCTATATGGGCCACTGCGAAGGCCATATCTTGGCCAATTCTGATCCGATTCTCAAAAGGATTATCTTAAACGATTTGTGGATCGATTTTCTACCAATCTGCATCAAAATCTAGATGCAAATTATTTTTTCGATTTTTTGTCCAATTTTCTGGGCCCCTTCGAAATTTTCCCCTTCGAAATTGGGGAAAGTCCCATGGGAGGCCTATATGGGCCACTGCGAAGGCCATATCTTGGCCAATTCTGATCCGATTCTCAAAAGGAGTATCTTAAACGATTTGTGGATCGATTTTCTACCAATCTGCATCAAAATCTAGATGCAAATTATTTTTTCGATTTCTTGTCCAATTTTCTGGGCCATCCCCTTCGAAATTGGTGAAAGTCCCATGGGAGGCCTATATGGGCCACTGCGAAGGCCATATCTTGGCCAATTCTGATCCGATTCGTGGGAGGAGTATTTTAAACGATTTGTGGATCGATTTTCTACCAATCTGCATCAAAATCTAGATGCAAATTATTTTTTCGATTTTTTGTCCAATTTTCTTGGCCATCCCCTTCGAAATTGGGGAAAGTCCCATGGGAGGCCTATATGGGCATCAAAATCTAGATGCATATTATTTTTTCGATTTTTTGTCCAATTTTCTGGGCCATCCCCTTCGAAATTGGGGAAAGTCCCATGGGAGGCCTATATGGGCCACTGCGAAGGCCATATCTTGGCCAATTCTGATCCGATTCTCAAAAGGAGTATCTTAAACGATTTGTGGATCGATTTTCTACCAATCTGCATCAAAATCTAGATGCAAATTATTTTTTCGATTTTTTGTCCAATTGGGGAAAGTCCCATGGGAGGCCTATATGGGCCACTGCGAAGGCCATATCTTGGCCAATTCTGATCCGATTCTCAAAAGGAGTATCTTAAACGATTTGTGGATCGATTTTCTACCAATCTGCAACAAAATCTAGATGCAAATTATTTTTTCGATTTTTTGTCCAATTTTCTGGGTCATCCCCTTCGAAATTGGGGAAAGTCCCATGGGAGGCCTATATGGGCCACTGCGAAGGCCATATCTTGGCCAATTCTGATCCGATTCTCAAAAGGAGTATCTTAAACGATTTGTGGATCGATTTTCTACCAATCTGCATCAAAATCTAGATGCAAATTATTTTTTCGATTTTTTGTCCAATTTTCTGGGCCATCCCCTTCGAAATTGGGCAAAGTCCCATGGGAGGCCTATATGGGCCACTGCGAAGGCCATATCTTGGCCAATTCTGATCCGATTCGTGGGAGGAGTATTTTAAACGATTTGTGGATCGATTTTCTACCAATCTGCATCAAAATCTAGATGCAAATTATTTTTTCGATTTTTTGTCCAATTTTCTTGGCCATCCCCTTCGAAATTGGGGAAAGTCCCATGGGAGGCCTATATGGGCCACTGCGAAGGCCATATCTTGGCCAATTCTGATCCGATTCTCAAAAGGATTATTTTAAACGATTTGTGGATCGATTTTCTACCAATCTGCATCAAAATCTAGATGCAAATTATTTTTTCGATTTTTTGTCCAATTTTCTGGGCCATCCCCTTCGAAATTGGGCAAAGTCCCATGGGAAGCCTATATGGGCCACTGCGAAGGCCATATCTTGGCCAATTCTGATCCGATTCGTGGGAGGAGTATTTTAAACGATTTGTGGATCGATTTTCTACCAATCTGCATCAAAATCTAGATGCAAATTATTTTTTCGATTTTTTGTCCAATTTTCTTGGCCATCCCCTTCGAAATTGGGGAAAGTCCCATGGGAGGCCTATATGGGCATCAAAATCTAGATGCATATTATTTTTTCGATTTTTTGTCCAATTTTCTTGGCCATCCCCTTCGAAATTGGGGAAAGTCCCATGGGAGGCCTATATGGGCCACTGCGAAGGCCATATCTTGGCCAATTCTGATCCGATTCTCAAAAGGAGTATCTTAAACGATTTGTGGATCGATTTTCTACCAATCTGCATCAAAATCTAGATGCAAATTATTTTGTCGATTTTTTGTCCAATTTTCTGGGCCATCCCCTTCGAAATTGGGCAAAGTCCCATGGGAGGCCTATATGGGCCACTGCGAAGGCCATATCTTGGCCAATTCTGATCCGATTCTTGGGAGGAGTATTTTAAACGATTTGTGGATCGATTTTCTACCAATCTGCATCAAAATCTAGATGCAAATTATTTTTTCGATTTTTTGTCCAATTTTCTTGGCCATCCCCTTCGAAATTGGGGAAAGTCCCATGGGAGGCCTATATGGGCATCAAAATCTAGATGCATATTATTTTTTCGATTTTTTGTCCAATTTTCTGGGCCATCCCCTTCGAAATTGGGGAAAGTCCCATGGGAGGCCTATATGGGCCACTGCGAAGGCCATATCTTGGCCAATTCTGATCCGATTCTCAAAAGGAGTATCTTAAACGATTTGTGGATCGATTTTCTACCAATCTGCATCAAAATCTAGATGCAAATTATTTTTTCGATTTTTTGTCCAATTTTCTGGGCCATCCCCTTCGAAATTGGGGAAAGTCCCATGGGAGGCCTATATGGGCCACTGCGAAGGCCATATCTTGGCCAATTCTGATCCGATTCGTGGGAGGAGTATTTTAAACGATTTGTGGATCGATTTTCTACCAATCTGCATCAAAATCTAGATGCAAATTATTTTTTCGATTTTTTGTCCAATTTTCTTGGCTGTCCCTTGAAAATGGGAATTTTCCCTGGGTCCACAGTGATGGATGGTATACCCTCTGCAAGTTTAAAAATTTTAATCACTAGATGCAGATTAAATTAGACTAAAGCCCTGATTCATGAAGGGTATATCGTTTTTAAATAAGATGCTGAAGGTCTAATAAAAAGTTTTAAAAAGTATGTTAAAAGTGCCCATTACGATAGAATTTAAATATAATCGTTAGTTGTTAATTATTATTTATCTATTTCAATTTAACTTTCATTTCTCCTCTTCCATTCATTAAAAAAACCCTCTGTGATAGATACAGATACTTGCACAGATGCGGATACAAACACAAATACATATACAGAAAGGCATTGGGGCAAGCTAAGCAGTTAAGCTGGCACGCTCAAGTGCCCATAGAGTCCTTCGCCATGCGGTTCGTTTTTCTCAATGAACAAAATGCCAACCCCATAGCCTCCCAGCCATCCTCCCAAAAAGACACCCCACTGGAGGGTTGGGGGTGGTTAGTTAGAAAACTTACCTACCACAGCCGCAGCGCTTGTTGGCCTAGTTCCACATCCCTTTTTTGTGGAAGCCATTTTCATGATTTCGCCTTGTGAATGAAAATCTCGTCCTTGCGCTGGCTCTCCGCCTCTCGCTCTCTCCGTGGCTGTGTCGGTATCCTTTACGGATTTGTGACGGCATTTATTACGGTTTGGGGTATATTTTTTCCAACCCAGTAAGCCACGATGGACGGAGAATGTCATTCTTGAATTTTCCCCACGCCTGCGTCTGGGTTCTGTGTGCTTCTGCCAGTGCTTTTCCCAAGGCAGTGATGGCCAAGAAAATCAATGAATGAACATGGAGACACGTAGCCACCAAGGATGTGTACATGCAATCTTTATATATATTCCTCAATGAATATGGCCCACGCGCTCGATGGACATAAAATTTAACGAAAAAAAAGAAGAAATGGCGATTATGTATATATTTTTAGTGCACCTCGGACCATTTAAGACACGACTACGTGCTAGAAATAGCGTAATACGATATGGGACTCTTGGAAATGTACCATAAAACCTGAACTTTTTGCGCTGCACTTCTGGCTGAGTGCTTTAAAATTTATTGCACTTTAATATACCTAATTTTCGGTAGACTTTTTTTCGGGTTAAGTCATTGACTGATATGACAATTTCTAGAAATATAAAATGTCAGTGCTAGAAATAAAATAGTATTACCTTTTCAATTTCTTCAAAATGGCTCCCACAAATTACGTATACGCCCTGTATGCCACAGTTTATGTATAAAGATTGTTAATCCTTTTCGTTTAACCTTAAATATGTTAATACTCGTATCCTTGAATTTGTCACCGCTCCTCCATGGCTTAATCATTCCAGGGATATCTGCTCCAAACAGCTCATATTAATGGTCTGGCTCTTGAAAAAACATTACCTCGAGGACGAATGCCATGCAGGACTCTGCCCGAGGCAGGGCACTTCAGCCCATCCATTCAGCCCCAGCCCGTTTGAAGGATACTTGAAAGCAGCATTTGCATCATTCACAAAAACCCTCTGCTGCGGCGATGTGTAACATGCCGCATATTTTGCTGCAAGAGCACAGTTGCTGCGACACAATTGTCCTTCCAGCAGCTCGGCCCCAAGGGTTGAACGAACTCTGGTCGCGACTGACCCAGTTTTTTGTACTTGCAGCGGCGACGTCAGGCCACATGGCTGCCACACCCGCACTCTCGCCAGCCCCTCCGGATCCTGCGCCTGCACCCGCTGGCCCATTCATCGGCATCCTTGCATCCTTGCCGCGTTCAATGACACAACAGCATCGGCGGCAGCATCCCAAGACCCGGCTATGAATGAACGGAAAGCTGTGCGCATGCCAAGTGGGTCAATATCCTTTGTGAAGGATATTCAACGGCGTGACGTCACGAGTGACACAGTTATCAGCTTGCACCTATACTATATAGAGGGGCAGTCCTTCCCCTTCTCCCAAATGAAACACGAAGGTTAGGGGTTTTCTCTTGTTGTCCTTGTTTTTGGTAAACAACACTTTTGCATTTTATTCTAGATATCATTAACAAAAATCGCAGGCATTAAATTTGTATGATGTTCTTGGGTTTTGTGTAAAAAAAGGGGGTTTTACGAAAAAAAATTTGATTTAAAACCATTATAGTAACAGAGTTTCTTAAGCGACAACTGCGGCAGCGACGGCGACAAGGGCTACGGCTACGGCTATGACTGTAAACCATAAAAACGAAACTAGGCTTAAGAAAAAAAAAGGATCCTTGCAGCTCCAAGGACACACCACAAGCGCACAGTCTGTAGTTCGATTAGTTTATCAGATATATATAAGCAATACTCGTCATCCACCGCGAACATTTGTGCAGCAAATTTTGGCAATCGAGTTGAAATATTTGTTTGGACTTCTTACAAAATCTCAAAGACCTTCTTCAGTTCCACCATCAGGGCCCAGTCGGCCTTGATCAGGTCGTCGCGGAAGTAATCTTTGCAGGCGTCGATACTCTGGCGAGAAATCTGGAAAGGAAATGCAGATAAAGAGTGTCAGTTATATGGCTTTTTAAAAGGTTTTCGATTTCAGTGTAGCTATAAATGCATATTAATAACACGCTGCGCCACACATAAATCATTTGCATTATGAATTCAGCAAAAATTTATAATTGGAACGTGCCAATTGTCAGAACTCCCACCGAGGGGCAGGGAGCCGTCCAGGATGCGCACGGGCGGCTGCTTCATCAATCAAACAACGGGGCGGCACGTGTCGGTTGGGTTGGGTTGGGGTTGGGGTCTCTGCCTCACCAGGTCC
Source organism: Drosophila bipectinata (assembly GCF_030179905.1). Classification (NCBI taxonomy): domain Eukaryota; kingdom Metazoa; phylum Arthropoda; class Insecta; order Diptera; family Drosophilidae; genus Drosophila; species Drosophila bipectinata. Next base: position 1,270,319 of record NC_091738.1, on the reverse strand, counting down.
CCCAGCCAATGTCCCACCGCCTCTCGGACACCGACATATGGCGCATAACAATTAAAATCATTTTTAACAATATTTTCTGTTCATCTTTTGTTGTTGTTCGTTTGTATCTTTACTTTAGTTTATTATGCCCCAGCGCAAGGCTTTATCGAGGCTATTTTAGTGTCGCCATTTTTTATGGCGCTTCTTTAATGGGTTTTTTAATGCCTCGCATTTATGGCGGTCCTCCCGCCCCACCCATCCCCCAGTCGGCAAGTCGGCAAGTCGCCAAGTCGGGAGACCTTATGAATAGTTCCACTTTTGGCCGAAAGTCTGATTACAATGCGCCCTTCCTCGCCTTCCTCGGGTTCGCATTTATTCTCCCGCTTAATTATTATTTTTATTCTCTTTTTATTTTTTGGCGCATCGCATATTAATTAGGCTCTCCAGTCCGCGACCGATCAATGGCTTCGATTATTGGAACCGCACATATATGTATTGTGTATTTATGGCGCAGGGCCTCATCGGACAAAAGATTTCTCTAAACGATAAGCGGCGCATAAGCCTCTTTCCAAGGAGTTCCCCATTTATGACCGTGAATATTAAACCGAAATCACAAGTCGAGTCTTTTGTCCGCCGAGTTGAAGGATACAGCCTGAACTTAAGTACACTATTGAGTGGTAATCTATGGATCGGAGGGAAGCTTAAATTAATGCTGAAATAGTGCCCATTCCGATCCATAGCACCCATAAAAGTCCCCCAAAATGTATCCTTAGCATAATCAGATTTGAAATTGCAATTTCCACTTCATTAGCCGCCTTTCAGCTCCTCAAATCCAATCAGCCTCCACTAATTGCTGCTATTTTTAGCCTTTGCACAAGACCTTGTACAACTTGCGAGTTAATCCGCAAGGTCGGATCCGCAACAAAAGTCAACTACAGTTGACCTCAGCTCCGATTCGAAAGGGATGGGGGGCGATCGGGTTAGCTGGGTTGGGTTCTCTGCTCCATTTTGGGTCGCCAAATGCGTCATAGCCCCCCCATCACCATTGAGCTCTCTGATAAAAGGCAGCACACACACAGCTCCCACAAATTAAAGCCAGAGCCGAAAAAACCGCAAACTGTGAAAACTGAAAACTGAAAACCGAAAACCGAACCCGCCGTACGAAGCACACACACAACTGGGTCGACATCCGACATCCGAGGGAAACTGGGTTAACTCTATAATGACGACGACGTCGAGGAGTCAATGAACGCCGCCCGGTGTTGCCGGTGCAAGTGCATTGCCGTGGAAGGTGAAACGTGACGTCAGCCGACTCGGGTCAAATGCTCTCCATAGACTGCCCCCTCCTTGGGTCAGCCATGACATAATACCCTTTCATGGCTCCCAGGTTCTTGCAAAGACATCGTGAACTATAAATAGCCCGGGGAGTGTGTCAATTGGGGGGCGGGTCGAGGCCACCACGAAAGCATAAAGGATACCATACACTTCGAAAACCTATTTGGAAAAGCCCATGAAGCTTAATACTATATGCTCCCAGTGCCCTCTATTATTATTCAATTTGGCGGGCCTAAAAATACACTCATTCATCTTTATTTAGACCACTTTTTACAGCGGATTAATTGAATCAAGCTGCAAATTCAATGAGCAATTAGCGCCGCCAAGACCCTGACGTCACAGATGCCTCCCGCCGATAACGCCGACAACAGAATGAATGGAAAATTAAGTTTCCTATCGATTTTCGGTCTAACACAGGCCTACGCCCACACCACACCACCCCAGCCTAAAACCTATTCAGAGCTGATAAGAGGGCCGCCCTTGACGTCAGCATCGCCGGGTTGTAATTGTTAATCAAATGATTGCATGAAAGGAAGTTGCAAAGACCTTTCAACGCCACTTAAGCCATTTAAGTCACTCAAGTTCACATCTCCCCCTCCAGCAGGGCAAGCAGGGCCAGCAGGGCCAGCGCCACTTAACACACTACTTGGCCATGTAATTTGATAAGCCAGATGGCAGTTGCCGCCAGTTCAAGTGCAGCCCCACCTGGCCAGGTGCAGTTGACAACTTTGGCACTTTCCCCCAGCCCGCACTTGAATTCGCACTGAATTATAGACCTTATAGGCTTTGGGCATTTCCTCTATGGATGGGGTTTCCCCTTGGGACCTGATAGAGGTCTTAGGCATAGTTTGATTTTAAGTGGGCTTAACTGTTTGTTTAGTTTAATTAAGGGATTTTCTCGTCAGAATATATCTATGTGCATACTATGCCTTCTTAAAAGACTTCCTTCTATGAATACTCATGAAAAAAACCCCGTTGTGCAACCTCTCATGCACTATCTAACCAAAAATCGTATTATTCCTATAACTTTGAAACGACCATGCAATCAAGCCCATCATTTAGATTCCAAGTTGACTTTTCCGCTCCCGAAAAAAAAACTGAATGAACAAATATTTTATTGCCAGTCAGTGTTGCGTCTTTTGTTTTTCATTCAATAAAGTTTCAAGTGGCAGGCACTTAAAGTGCTTTGTTTGGTTTCATTATTTCATTAGACGGATCGACCACTCACCTTGCTGACCAGCATGTCCTCGGCCTCGAAGTGCCGTCCGTACATTTTCGGCGATTCACCCGGAATCGGATCGATTTTGACGCAAATCTCCTGACCCTTGCGGGCCGACTCGATTTGCTTGTGATTCGATTCGATGGAGGTCACGATTCCGATGTCCACAAACTGCAAAGAAAACAAAGAGAAATTATCGTGAAAGTGTTTGCGGCTTACGGGGCGTATGTGTAATATTAGAGAGAGACATTTATGGGGGGGGACGGTGGTACTTCCGCATGTCATTGACTGAATCGCTGATAAGCCTGCCACCAGCCACCTCATTCCATATGCCAGAGCCGTAAAGTAATACCGCGTTAAGCGCTAAATAAAAGGTTTGCCAAAAGGTGATTAGGACGAGGGGCCGCCCAACGTGGTGTTGGGAAGGGCGGCGGAAGGCCTTATCAGCGCATCTGGCGCAAGTTCCATACCCGATGGTGACCACTTCCTCAATTCCACTGATAAAACTTGTGGGTGGAAAGTTATTGCTGCCCTGTGGCCTGCTTGTTTCAGTGGCTTTGTTTTTTTGTGGAGTACCAGATAATATTTGAGTCTTAACTCTGCCAGACGACACTGTTATGGAAATGTATTAAATACCATGTCATTTTTTCTTAATTTGGATTAAAATTTATAAGAAATTAGGGAATCAATTAAATAAAATTAATGCGATAAGGAAGAATGACTATCATTATTATTTAATTAAATTATTTTACAAGAAATAAGAGCAAGATTTAAAGAAGGAGTAATATTATATGAAATATTCTTTAGTATTTAATAAGCAATAGTAAGAATATTAAGTTATATTTAATAAATATAAAAAGTCTCAATTTATAGAGATATTAAAAGATATTTATTTTTAGATATTTAGATATTTTTCAACCAAAATTGTTCAAATAACTAATAGATTGTTTAGTTTTTTGTATTTTGAAATAATTTTTATGAGAAATACTTAATTAGGTTTATGTTTTTATTAAATATTACCTTAAAAGTTCTATTATTTGTCCCAAAATAAACCTCCTAAATCTATCGCTTATTTTATAAGACGAATAAAATTTTTCTCAGTGCACTGTACTCCTATCTGGATAGGCCAGCAAAGTCATTGAACCAAATTGTAACATGTTTGTTGTCGTAACCCGTTTGCACTGTACTACAGCCAGCAACAACAAAAACTAAAACAACAAGAACATCTACACAGGAAACTGTTGCCAACGTCGCTTGCTCGCGTTTCCTGTGGGCGCCCCAATGGCGGCGACGTCGCTGCCTCTGTCACTGCCACTGCTGTCGCTGCGCCGCGCTGCCTATGTCGCTGCCTCTGCCACAGCCTTCGTTCGTATTTCATTCAAACCAAATAAATTATTGAAATTCTTTTTTCTTTTTTTTTTGTATTTTTTTTTGGCTTGTTGCTATCGGTGCAAATAGCTACAACACACTTACACACCCCACACACAGCGCAGGGGCAGCAGCGGAACAGGGTTAGCGGGTGGCGGGGCGCATTTGTCACCATTTCCTGTCGTTGATTACTCATACGCCCCGTTCGCCGTCTTCCTCTTGGCGGCTTCTTCCTCGCTCTGTTTTATTTGCAAAATTTTCATTAAATGTGTTAATTTATTTCCATTTCCACACAATTTTTTCTTTCAACATGGCGCGGCTGGCAGGCTGGCAGCGAAACCATCCCGGTGGGGGATATTTATGAGATACAGATAGATATGCCTATAAAAAGGGGTCTATGCGGATGTGGGGATGCGAGTAAAAATTGATGGGTCTTCTGAGGCAAGTGCCACAATAAATATATTTTTTTAAAATAAATCCTAAATATTAAAACCCATTAACCCCTGCAATATACCCTCAAGAAATGTTCCCCCTCTTTGGGGCGAGAACCAAAAATAGTTTTTCGAAAACTCGGGATTTATTTTCAGTCTTCGAAGCCGAAAAGCAAACAGATTCTTTATTGGGCATCGATGAAAAATTCGATGACGATGCCCTCGTCTCGCAACGGCCCAGAAAAAAACCGAAAAAAAATATGAAACCCAAACAAGTTGGCTACGAAAACAACATTTTACATTCAACATTTTTTTTCTCCTCCAATAATTTTTTTCTACAACTTTTTCTGGCTGGCAGAGCGCTTTCGGGCCGGGTGTGTGCGTGTGTATGGCACAGCGTTTATCTAAAAATATGATTTATATATTTCGTGCAGACCGGATGTCGTCTATTTTCGAAAAAAAAGCTATTTGTATGAATGAACGAAAGCAACAGCGGAAAACAACAACATCGAATCGAAAAGCGAACAAAACGAGATTCAAAAACAATTTGATTTTTTTGGTTTTATTTGTGAAATGTTTGATAGAGCCACGAGAGAGACAAACAAATAGATTGTCTGATGTATCTCTTGGGGCCTTTGTCTGTATTTTTGTCGGATAGAGCAAACACTTTTGTGACACAATTCTCTGATTTCAGATTTCTTGGGCTCTGGCTCTTCCAGCGCAGTTGAGTTCCAGCGTTGTCAGCAGGAAACACTAAATTAGTTGACCGTAGAGAGAATTACCCCATATATACAGTGCACACCATATGCATAATATATGTGCTCGGATTTATATGTGTCAAGCACAATACTGAAATATTCGCAACATCCGTCACGAGGGGGATCCGAAATAAAAAGAGGGGAGCTCGCTGGGCTGACTCTGAACTGGAGTACTTAAGAGTATTAGTAGTACAGGGTCTAATATGCCTTTCCAGAGCCTCTGCAGATGTAACTCCAACACACAGTAGCTACATGCACGGGCCACATCAATTTCTTTCAATCCCAGCTGCCGGTCTTGACTTGGCTCTGGATCTTTGGATCTCTGGTGTTTTGAGGCCCTCGGGCTGGCTGCTGCTGATCTACGCTTTTCAAATGAATCGGCCCCAAAGTTGCCGACGTCATGCTTTTCGGGAGAAGGGGGAACCAGAGCCAGAGAAGAGAACTTGTCGCTGATTCGAGTGCTTCGAACATAGCCCGAAAGCCCCCACAGTTGAGGAAGCATTTATATAGTCATCATCGTAGCACTGGCTATGAACATGATCACGATCCATCCGTCCAGACCAGACCAGCGGCAGATAACCCCACTCAGCTGCCCACAACACTTGGAGTGGAGGTGAATGCCAGATGCATGCAACAGGGCTGCAGAGTCATCAGAAGTAGATGGAAATTGCGATTAAAAATGGACATTTTTAGTGAAATATTTAAGGAAATCTTAAGATCCAGTCTTTAGAATGATATTTTTTAATTCATAAAAGTAGTACTGGTAGTAGTCCATCCCTCTCTCCAAAAACCACATCTCGAATCATGCAACGCCCAGCTACATGGCTTTCAACAGCAATCACAAAGCCAACAACACCTACCAAGAGAGCTCTGGGCCCAGTTAAGACCCCTCATTCATCGTCATCATCAAAAGTAGCACCAGCAGCAGCATCAGCTCCAGTAGGCACTGGGCCATGTGTCTAGTCATGCTCATTAGCATCTCCTCATCACCGTCACTACAACCAATTCCCATTCCAGCCCAATCTCGAAAGCATTTCCAGCATCTGCGATCTCCGGTTGTGGCTCCGAAACGCAGTGACGCCCACAACGCCCACCATCCACACTCCGAGGGTCGTGGGAGTGGCAGTGGGTGGAGGAGACCAGACCGGCCTGCAACTTCAAGAGAAAATCTTTCACTCGCAGGAAGTCCGTGGGCCAGCTCGTCAACTCCAAAATTAAAGCCAGCCCCGAAAAATCTCAGGTGGGTGTTGCCAAGGTGTTGAAGAGCAGCGCCAACAGCAGCTATCTCCGCTGATTAGAAATGATTATCTATTGGGGCTTGTTGTTATTAGTTCTGTGGTTTCTCTGGGCCACACTACTCCTCAGTGATTATTGTTTAATTCGGGATGGGGTAACTTGTGCTATCGGACATCGGAAATACTTGATAGATACTACCCGTCATTAATCAGAAATATCGTCACGGATCCAAGTGCAAAACAATCAATTAAGAAACAGAAACTGAAACTGAAGCCTTCGCTTCAAAGTTCTGGTTGGATGGATGGAGTATCAGAGGTTGATAAGGAAACAAGAAATTAAAAATGCACAGCTGGAGTGGACTCTGGTCTGGAGGAAGTGAGTGTTCAGCCAGTTATCACCCGAAATCGTATCAAGTTCAATGCCTGACTTAATGGCTATTATTAATATTGATATCAAAGTTTGTACTTTCTGAATGAGGCAACCTACCTGGCTAGGGGGTTTTCCCTCAACAGACCAACTACCGGAAGTGGGTCTTGAAACTATATCAAGAGTGTGGGTGTTGGGCCATGCTCTCTTTTAATATTATCCCCATTCAAAACTGTGTATTTTCTTTCCCACACACACCAACTTTATGGCCTGCACACCTCGCCCATTTGCGATTAAACAAACGTCAATTAAGTATATTTATTTTGGGTGCGCGTGTAAAATGGAAAGGAAAGCCATAGCCAGAACCATAACCAGAAACAGAAACAGAACCAGAGAAACAGAGAACATTTTATGCCACTTTTCCGTCGGTTTTTGTGCAAATTCAGCATTTCCGGCCAAGAAAAACTGAAATGTGACGAAGGCGACCAACTGACCGAGCCAGCAGCAGAAAAAACCGAGCCAGAAACAAAAAGAAAAGGCCAACGCCGAGTAATTTGCTAATTACGCTAATTTCTTTTGTTGTTGCTGGTGGTCGGGCGGGGCGGGCTGCTTTTATTGCAATTGCCATTTGTAATCGCAGCCATTGTTGCCCTGCCCGGCCCTGCCCTGCCCTGCCTCAGCTCTGACCGTTTATTTTCATAGTAAAATAAATATTTGAGGCGTTCGCGTAGATACAGATACAAATGCACGAGTAGCCAGCCAGCAGATACTACGAAGGGAGGTGAGAGCTAGAGGGGTTGCCCGCAAAAAGTAAAATAATAAAAAGCGCGTATCTAAGCGGATTTTACTATCTTATCGTTTGCCCGAGTGACTCCGCACAGTGTGTTTTTCTTCGCGTGTATCCGAGAGTGTTTGTACTTTATGGCTGTGCAAGCCAGCAGAGTCGAAACACGAACCCCCAGCCCAGCCTAGTCAAGGCAGCAACAGGAAATAGGCAGTTTTATGAATGAAATGAAAGCGAGACAGCCACAGACACATCTGCAGATACACAGATACAGCCAGAGGCCAGCACAATAGCCAGCACACGGGAGTATTAAATCTATACAGAGCTTAGTGTTTACAAATTATATTTAAAAACCGCCCATATATCATTGTGGGTTGTAGTTTTCGGATTCATTCATGAGTTGTAACCGCTCGCCACTATTTGTTATGGTCTGCTTGCTCTATTTCCCACTGAAAGCTCTATCCGATAGATACGAGCGCATACCCACACGCCCTCGAGATACTCTTGGCGGGCCAGAGTGCGCCCACATGTTCTCCAACTGTTCTGTTACGAAATCTCCGTTCGCCCGCTGCCGCCCGCTTATCATAATAAGATACAAATGTATCTGCTGGATGCCTCGGTCTCCAGCTCCATTCATAAAAACAATCTTGTTCTGGCTCGGGACTTGGGCACGTTCAGAGGCACACCTGCCCTATCGGGTCTCAGGGGTTGCATTCTTCCGCCACCGGATCTTAACTTCCCTCGGATCCTGCACTTCCGATGCGCTACTCCCCCTCCACCCCTGGCAGCTGGCAACCTCAGCACACTTCTGCCACGAAGTAGCAGGCACTTGGTGCACTGAGCGAACTAACCGAGGGTGTCTTCTTTCACAGTCCCCACAGCTATGGCCTTTTAGAACCTTTTTTTCTCAGTCTTCCCATTCACAACTACGTGCGGAAGCATTCACTTCCGTTCTGCTTCTGCCAGCGTCACTGCTGCTTCCGTTTTCCCGCTGCCAGCCAGCCAGCCGGAGCAGCTGCCCCTGTGTGTGTCTTGGGTTGCCGGCAATCCGCTTCCGCAGCTCTTTCTCCAACTGCCTGGCACTTCTTTAGAATTTAATTACTTGTTCCGGTTCTTAGCGCTGTTCCTGTCCTCCTTATTCTCTGCCACAGCCATTATTATGATTATTTTTGTTGTTTTTTTCCATTGTGCCCCTTGTTGTTGCATTGTGTGGAGTGGTCTTTTGTGGCACACGTAGCGGTAAGCCGATTTGTATTCCCAACGACCCCAAAAACGAGAAAAAGAGTTTGGAAACGCAGTTTGTAAAGATCGTAATCTGCAAGGATCTTCAAGGATATTTTAGAATATATTAATGCTAGAGGATGCTTGGAATACCTTTCCAGACACCTTACCAAGGCCCTTTCACTCCGAAGATCGCATAGAAGCGACAACGGAAGTCGTAAGACATGATGGCTTAACAATTGAGGCAACCGGCGAGTAAAGTCGTAAAAAAGAAATATATTATAGATATAGCACTCGAGGAAGGGGAAGTAATGGGGCCAGCAGCAGCGACACCCTTACCTACTTAAACTCAGCTCGCAGCCCATAAATTAGCCAAGACCATCGCCAAGGCAAACTGCTACCACTTTACACACAATAACTCATGGAAAAGGAGCAAAAAAATACTTGTATATATAAATCGAAAACTGCATGAGGCCCAGGGGCATTTAATTAACAAAAACCAGCAGCTCGCTGGCTGAATGAGCTTTCATTTCCGCTACAAGAGCAGCAGCCACTTGGGGCATGAATGAAAATATTAAAAGATATCGATCTTGCCCCGACTACCGCGACGATCTCACTCTTTTCTCGGTTTTCTCGGTTGCAACCGAAAACTTTTTCTGCCCCCAGATTTCTGGTTTCTCTGCGGTTTGGTGGTGGAGCGGCAACTAATATCTTTATATATATATTTGCAAGACGATCTGCAAGTGATCTGCCCGAGAGTCTTAAAGACAGTCTTTAAAAGGCTGCACAAGATTGCAGACAAAGACAGTAGAGATTCCATAAGGGGGATATGGTTTCAATTTTAGATTTTAGATTTTAAAAAATTATCAGAGTACCTGTCTTTGAAGTCTATCTGTTGGCTTTAGTTAGACTTTACTGTAGCAGATAGCCCCCCGTACAAATCACTCGCAAACCCATACACACACCGTCCATATGTTAAGTGACTGACGGATTTGGATTTGGCGCTGGGTAACGCCTCCAACTTCCGTTTGCTGTTTTGGCTTTTTGGTTTTTAAGTGCGGGCCGGGCCCCGCGATCCGAGCGAGGGAAAGGAAGGCTGAAGGCTGGAAAATAAATGTATGCCCCGGCCGAGCTCGCTGAATATATAGTGGATGGATCTGCTCCACTCGGGTGATGTCAGTGGGATCCGATCCGCAATCCGAAATGAGGATGTTCGAACCGAGAGTGCGAGAGTGGGGCGTGTTGGACTCCGATCGGGGTCCGATAAAGTGAAACTCTTTGATGTACGAGCTGGCGGGGGCCGATCGAGGCGGATCTGATGAGGCCGGAGGATAAACAAACCGCCGCGGATCGCTGCTTAATTAGCCGGTCTGACCCTCAAGGCCTGGCTGATAGATAAACAATCAGGGAATGGGAGGGCAGACTTTTAATTGAATTTTCTGAGAGCTGAAACCTGAAATCACTTCCCTTACGACCCCAAACCAATGAACCCTTCGAACTTGACTAACCCCCAGGCGTATCCCGTTACCACATTCTGACACTTGGGGTTAAGGGTTGAAAGCCGGACGGTCGGGCAGTCGGCCAGCACCAGACACTGGTCACCTGTTTAACCCCCGTGGCCGAAATGACAAACCCGAAAACGGGAAGTGGAAGTGGTTTGCTTTTGCTGGTCGTGTGAGAACGGATGTTTTTGGCCAACTCGAAACAATTACGCGCTTAAGACAAAAGCTGAAAGACTGAGCGGAGCTGGCCCTGCTATTACAGATTTAATTATATAATTAATAAATGTAATCAACGGCAAGGGCAGCGAGCAGCGACCAGGGCCGAGAGACCATCTGGCTGACTGACTGGCACGCATGCGCATCACCAAGACACAATGTAAGACGCAGACAGACGAGGTCAGCACCATAGCAGCTGATAAATATTAAAGTAAAATGTTTAAAAAAATATTTAAAATTATATTTATGGTATTATTTATTATATTATTATATACTTTATAAGAAAATAAGATTCTGGTTCTATAAGGTCAACCTCATCTATAAAGAACAGCAGCAGACGTTGCATCAAACGATTCGAAAGGAAGTTGTCGCTTCGAGAAGGACAGACAGGGAGTGAGACAGGGGAGGGAGATCCCCAACCTCCGGAGATCGGGAGCAGCTCCAGCTCCCCCAGCTGCGTCGAGAGTCAACGGAAATCGCAAAGGCAAAAAAGCAACCGACAACCGACGACCATCAAGTCTGGGGCCCAGCATTCTTGGGCAGAAATGAAGTGCAGATCTAAAGTGGAATTGGATCAGGAAGATACAGCTGGGAGAGGCACAGGTTTAAGTAGGTTTTTAAATAAACTACTTGTTAGTTTAAAAAAAAATTATAATAAATATTGATACTGTCATATAGCTGCCATCTAACTAACTAGTGATACCCGGTACTCGTGGGGGTTTTCCTTCAAAGTATGTTGGTTTTAAATCTTACTTTCTATTGAGTAGATCTTTTAGATATTAGTATCTCATAAGTAACTACATTAGATGTAGATTTCATTTCAAAAAGTCTTCTATCAATTATAATTAGAAGTAGACTACTCTCAGAGTACTGAGTAGGGTTGAATTTCCCCTTTAGTTTTCAATACCTTGCAAAAGCCCTTACCCTTCGAGTATATCCCTTACAAAGTAGAGTATTTCCCTCTAAAAATCAGTACTATAGTGAGCAAAAAAACAAAATATAAATCGAAAAGCAAAAACACAGGCCGAGACTATGGAGAGGGAAGACGTTAAAACGAATGACGATGAATGACGGGAAGCGCACAGCTTAGCAGCGTTCTCTGGGATAATTGAGGAAGTTATAATTGCCAATGAAAGCCTCCAGCCACTCCAGCACTCCTGCCACTCCAAAGCAGACCCTTTGGCACACAAGATCGAAGAAGCGACCAGAGTGGTGGTGTGGTGGACACTTGGAAAGGAAACAGTTGTCTCTGCCAACGGGAAGCAGGACATGTCGGCGCATAAATTGAAACGAGTGTCGTCTTTTTTTCCATACATTTTTCTCCATTTTTTCCTCTTCCTTGCAACCTCAACGGAAGGACAATAATTGAGCTGCAGCAGTTGGTTATTATGAAGGAATCCAGAAACATTTTGCGTCGCAATTGTGGCCGGCGATGAGCTAATAATTATTTGCCCAGCTCCCCAACACAATTGCATCACGCACATCCATCCGCACCACCGCCACCTGTGTCAACAATGAAAGCTGCCTCAGTGCCTGCCCCACCAGCCGAAGGTAGCAAATCAAACACGAACAGAGCTCATCGGGCCTCCTTTAGACTTTGGATACGGATACTTGACACGATTTTGAACCAAAAAGAGGCAAGACAACAGCCCCTTCCCAGGCCGGAGACAAGGACTTTCATTGTGCGAATAGAAGAGCCCCCGACCCAGACCCCGGCAGTTCATTGAGATTTCCTGATCTGCCTATGGACACCTATAGACTACGAGGCCATGTGCGTGGCTTCAATGGAACCTTTTGTCGAGCCCAGTGCGCAGAATAGTTAAATATTTGCCAGCCAATAGCACGAAGCACGGAGAGAAAATATATTATTGTAGAATCGTATAAAGGATTATATAATTTACATATTACGGATAAGGGGGTATTCAATTTTTCAATGTGCACTTACCTCCTTGCTGGGAACACAAATTGGAGTGCCCACTTTGACGATCCCGTTCTCGACCATCACGCCCATCACGATCGGGTCTCGGCTGTTGAATATGAAGTGTGGCAGTATCTGTCGGATGCGATCGCAGAGATATAGATAAGAGGGAAGAAAGGAGAATTAGAACAATCACTACCATAACTAGTAAGCGGCTCGATCGGGCAACGATCGATAACGACGGTGCTCTCCGATCGTAACTACTTTTTAAATAATGTCCAGCGATTATGGTCGAACTAGGTCTCCTACTTACTCCTAATGAATGTGATTAGCTAAGGTTTTAGTTCTAAATAGTTATCAGACGAGAGTTTCATACTTTTGTTGGGCCACCAGCCCTCACACCCCGAGACTCCACCAAGAACAACTTAATTTCCGTTGCGTCAACTGGCGAAGAAGGCCTCAAATGGATGCCGCCTGGAGGCCAGAAGGCCAGAAGAGAACAGCCGGCATAGAAAATGGATCTGCTATGATTGGCCAGGAGAACACGTTTCCCCCTCCACATGAGCCGACTTCTTAAGACAGAAGGCGAGTTAATAACTCAAACTAAACAACGTCATTGTTATTACAAGACCAGCGACTGGGACTTGGGCCCGGGAGAATTATGTAGCTCAAGCAGGCGGCATGCACAGGGAGAACTAGTATCTCATATTTATACTAGTATTATTTATGGGATTAACTTTGGGATAAAGTATTTCTCCGAGTGCATAAAGAATACTACCAACAGCTGTGCGCTATGTGTCCAATTACCAGCTCAGTGGGAGCCCAGTGGCTAGAAGTGGTCTGGAGTGGCCTCGAGTGGTGAGCAGGGGGCTTCGGGAGTGTGGTGGCGTGTTCCGAGTCCCAACATTGCATACGACCGAAATCTAATGATTGCCTATAAATCAAATACGCGGTTTAAACACTATTTGAGCAGGAAGTGTGGACGTGATGCAGGCGTCTGTTGGGATCTAAGGCCTTAATCGCTTGCTGAGTGGCCAATACTGGCCAAGTTCTGGTTCTTGTTGGCCAGCATCATTAAGCCAGCGTCAAGACGAGACAGCCACAGCTGGAGATCCCCATCCCGATCCGGGCTCAGCGTCTCAGTCTCGTTCTCATTTTCAGGCAGATTGCATTTTACACCTGTAGCTTTTGGGGTAATTGCAGAGGGAAATGGAACACACGAAGGCCCAACAGGCCCATTAAAGTAATGACCATAATGACACCAGTACCGTGCTTTAAATCGTAGATACGGGCACTACGGGAATCAATCTAAGCTTTGAGATATAATCCAATCAGACTTACCCTTAGCTTGCAGGGGAACACGGCTATGGAGCGGAACTCTTCGCGCTTCTTCTGCTTCAGCTCCTCGCGGTAGGCCGTGAATTTGTCAAACAGATGGTAGATGATGTCCGCCTGGAATATCTTCACGCCCAGGGAATCGGCCATTTCCTGCGCCTCCTTCTCGATCTTGACGTCGAAGGCCAGGATCGTAGCATACCTGCAAGGGGACACCGCAAAGGTAAACAGAGGTGAGCCATTTAAAACAATTACAAGTATATGCAGCTACTAGCATCGGCCATACAGGCCACGATAATTATAATAATAATAACAATAATGATAATGACACTGCCGGTGCATCTTCTCGGTTTCCTGTCGGGGCGAGCTGCCGGCCTAATGATCCGGCCACATGTTCCCCAAGCTCCAAAGCATCAGGAAGCGCTAATAATTGAAATCACAACAACCTCGGCGCACAAAGGCAACAAACAAACCCAACTGCCGAACGGCCGGAGCGGTCTTAGCTTGGCCAACTCTGCCGTGTGGATATCTGGCTTCTTTCAATGACAGGAAATGGTTGGCATTTCAAGAATCGAAGCGCTCTCGACTCCCCGACAAACCGACAGCCGCCGACAGGAAGGTCCCAAATGGCCAACCAGTCGAGAGTGGCTCCGACTAATGAGGGCCTCTTTTTGGGATCTTGCATATAAATAATCCAGCTGGAATGGGCAGGGAATGGGTTCCAAAAAGCATCAAAACTGCTTAGAATAGAGACTCAGACTCGAATAATCGGTTTATGATTTATGAACCAGGGAATAGAGGTAGTACAGGTATATAGTGGGAATACCAATGTCTACATCGTGTTTCTTGTCCAATTTTCGGGGCCATCCCGAAAATGGGGAAAGACCCATGGGAGGCCTATATGGGCCACTGCGAAGGCCATATCTTGGCCAATTCTGATCCGATTCTCAAAAGGAGTATCTTAAACGATTTGTGGATCGATTTGCTACCAATCTGCATCAAAATCTGGATGCAAAATATTTTTTCGATTTTTCGTCCAATTTTCTGGGCCATCCCCTTCGAAAATGGGGAAAGACCCATGGAAGGCCTATATGGGCCACTGCGAAGGCCATATCTTGGCTAATTCTGATCCGATTCTCAAAAGGAGTATCTTAAACGATTTGTGGTTCGATTTGCTACCAATCTGCATCAAAATCTGAATGCAAAATATTTTTTCGATTTTTCGTCCAATTTTCTGGGCCATCCCCTTCAAAAATGGGGAAAGTCCTATGGGAGGCCTATATGGGCCACTGCAAAGGCCATATCTTGGCCAATTCTGATCCGATTCTTGAAAGGAGTATCTTAAACGATTTGTGGATCGATTTTCTACCAATCTACATCAAAATCTGGACGCAAATTATTTTTTCGATTTTTTGTCCAATTTTCTGGGCCTTCCCTTCGAAAATGGGGAAAGTCCCATGGGAGGCCTATATGGGCCACTGCGAAGGCCATATCTTGGCCAATTCTGATCCGATTCTCAAAAGGAGTATCTTAAACAATTTGTGGATCGATTTGCTACCAGTCTGCATCAAAATCTGGATGCAAATTATTTTTTCGATTTTTCGTCCAATTTTCTGGGCCATCCCCTTCGAAAATGGGGAAAGTCCCATGGAAGGGCCACTGCGAAGGCCATATCTTGGCCAATTCTGATCCGATTCTTGGGAGGAGTATCTTAAACGATTTGTGGATCGATTTTCTACCAATCTACATCAAAATCTAGATGCAAATTATTTTTTCGATTTTTTGTCCAATTTTCTGGGCCTTCCCTTCGAAAATGGGGAAAGTCCCATGGGAGGCCTATATGGGCCACTGCGAAGGCCATATCTTGGCCAATTCTGATCCGATTCTTGGGAGAAGTATCTTAAACGATTTGTGGATCGATTTTCTACCAATCTGCATCAAAATCTGGATGCAAAATATTTTTTCGATTTTTCGTCCAATTTTCTGGGCCATCCCCTTCGAAAATGGGGAAAGTCCCATGGGAGGCCTATATGGGCCACTGCGAAGGCCATATCTTGGTCAATTCTGACCCGATTCTCAAAAGGAGTATCTTAAACGATTTGTGGATCGATTTTCTACCAATCTGCATCAAAATCTGGATGCAAATTATTTTTTCGATTTTTTGTCCAATTTTCTGGGCCATCCCCTTCGAAAATGGGGAAAGTCCCATGGAAGGCCTATATGGGCCACTTGCAGATCTATGGATCTATTCATCCGATTTTTACTGGGTATACTGATGATTAATTTAAAACGAACCGACAATGAAATTCGACCATGTAGACGATCGATTCGTCACCGAAGCCCTAAATCCTACACCATTATTGGAACAGATCTCCTCGGGGAGGAGCATAAAAGATCGCATAAAAATAGCGAGGCATTTAATGGGGCACACGACTCCGAGATGTGTATATGAGACAGCCAGTATCGTCGCAGAGGAGGAAAGAACTAGGGGGGACGGGGAAGGATGGAACCCATCCGAGGGACTGAAGACTTTTATGGTCTCTGCCCGCCGAAGTAAAATGCAAAATTTTATGGTTCGAAAATTCCACACGCGTAAAAATCATAAATAAATGAAGAGCAGCCACACATAGTAAAGTTTTGAGGGAGGGGAAGGGAGTGCGGTATCTGGCAGATAGGCGGATACATTGCCTAAAAGCAGGCATAACTCAGTGCGCTGCACGCATGCGCAACTCCGAGAAGAGCAAAAGCGAAAAGGGCCCAGACCCACCACTCGCCGGAAGTGTGTGCGCCAAACGGAAATGCTCCGTCTTTGGGCCTGGGCGTAGATACAAGATACAACCAACCAGATACAATTGTGTCTACAATTTCTATGATTATGCGAGTGTGTGTTTGCCAGCCAAGGTTTGCTGTTTTCGCGCAAGTGACAGCGTAATTTGAGTGGGCCGTAAACGTATCTGCATCTCGCCATCTGCATTTATATCTGTAGCTGTATCTGTATCTGGCAGACTGGCAGTGCGGCTCCGGTGTAGGCTTCGCTATTGTAGTTGCCAAGCAGAGCACAAAAGTAGTTTCGGTTTGCCGGCAATCGCAATAGGAAACTAGAAAGGAGCAGACCCCCAAATAAGAAGTGAAAGATTATGATTCCGAAACCCTCTTGTATCTGGCAGATACTCTGGCAAGCTCCCTAGAAATATATATCTTAGTTTACTGGACTATTTGGCGGCACTTAGCGTTCGGCTGGAGAGCCGCTAATGAGACAAAGCTGCCGGCTTAAAGGTTTCGCTCTCTATAATAAATCATGGGTATCTGCCCCGGCCGGTCTCGGCTGGTGTGTAAAGTGCATTTTGTGATTGCCGCTAAATGAATCACTTAACCCGACCATTGGCCATCAGTTGCTGCTGCTGCTGCCTTGTCGGCATATCACACACGATCTTCAAAGATCCGACCATAAAGTGTTGTTTATCAAGTGGGGGAGTGTGTGGGGAATCGTGTTAATGAAGTTAAGCGGCAATAAAATTGCATTGTTCGTTGTCATATATCAAGAAGTCGTTTACACTTAGTCGTTGTCTGGCTGTTCCTCCCAAGAGTTCCCGACAATGGTGTCGAACACGTTCCTGAAAGGAAGTTCTCGATCATAAACAGAGTAGGTACTAGCACTAGTCCCCGTTTTCTGTAACTTAATTCTAAAGCAATCCAATCCATTGATTAATGACCAGCCAGACACACTTTCCATTCATAGAAACATGACTTCAGTCATCGCATTCGATTTCACAGCTACATATAGACGCTTGTTTTGCGAAATCGGAGTTCATTAAACCCCTAGTTCGATAGTGGAAGTTCAGATCCCTTGGCGACTCAACGAATTTCCGCATTCAGCAAATTCCCCAGAACTCTGGTATCGTATAATTCCGCATGACACATATCCCTCCCCCCATGGAATACTTACTGGGCCTCGTGTTCCAACATGGTGGAGGCTTTCATCACATCGCGCTTGACCACGGGTCCAATTCGAATGGCAGAATACTGAAATAGAGAAGGAGAAAAGTTTATATATTATTTGGAATATTAAGAGAAAACTAAAGCTATTTGCCTGAAAAAGTTTCAAAAGTATTTGACCCAAAGAAAAGTTGCTGGCTATTTTTACTCGCATGGCCATAAAAAAAGGCCGAGATAGAAAATCTAAACTAAAGTGAAACATTTCTCAAATGGCCAAGTGGCCAGGAGACAGGGGCAGCTGAAAGAGACCTCCACAGACAGGCGGGCCGACGATGAGTTCATTCACATCGAAGATGTTCAATTTTTATTTTATTTTTGCCTTTTTTTTTACGTCGCCAGATGATTACAAATGATCATTGATAAAAATAACACCAGAGGCAGACCAGACCGACTGAATGAATGGATGGATGGATGGCTGGTCGGGTGGTGGACTGCCTCGGTCTGGGATGAGTGGGCCAGTGGCCAAATGAAATCTGCTGTCGATGGAGACTTAATTGCGCCACCGGATATGCACGCGCCAATGATAAGAGTCCACTAGCTTTCGCTCTTGTAATGACTCTGACTGATAGCTATCCTCCAGATACTATATCGAACACGAATTAAACATTATTGTAAGACTCCACATACATACAGCCTATGATGTCATTAGAGAGCCGCTCTTTCTCTGTTTTGATTGCAAATTGAATTCAATTACTTTTAAAACCATTCACAAACATTTCATTCATTACGTGCCACTGCCTTTGTGAAAGAAATTGTTTGTGAGAAGGAAAGCGCACAGCGAAAGAGAAAGAGTTTCGCAATCAGAAGTACAATGAATGAAATCGGAAGTTTATTGTTGCATGCAATTGTAACCCAGTAGCAGCAACTGCCACCCAGCCTGCCACCCAGCCACCCAGCCACCCAGCCAGCAAAGCGAAAAAGAAAATAGGCGGTAATTGAAGAGGCAAGTAGGCGGCGAGGCGGCGAGGGGAAATGCGATTCGATTGCATGTAAAGCGGAAAAATGAACAAACGGAAAGGGGCGAACGGAAGTGATAGCAAAGTGCCTCCACTTTTCTACACTTTGAGAAAAAAAGTTAGCTTTCAAGACTAGATTTAGGTTATTAAGTGGTGGTTAGCAGGGAAGTAGATGGATAGGATCTAAGGATCTTCTAGGATTGATAGTATCTTTCGGGGAATATTCTTCCTTGATCAAGCTCTCAGTTGGGTTGATATAGGCCTTGACATAAGCCTCTTGTCCGCATGTCCGTTTCCTATTTATTCCTTAAATTTTAAAGCTATTTATTGAAAAAGATTCAAAATATCTTATGAGAAATAATTATTGGTAATTAAGATCACACATGAGTTTATATTGACTTTTCCGCATCTCCGTATTTCGATTTCCCATTTTCTAAGCTATTTATACCCCAATTTTTAAAAAACTTTGTATATATTATATATCGTTTAATATATGATCCTATGGAGGTACATTTTTTCTTAATAAAGATCACATCAGATGTTTATGACCCGTTTGTCCGTTTACTAAGATTACCTAAGCTCAGATATTATACAAAGATTATAAAGCTTCTTGAAGAACTATTTCTATAAGAAAAATGTATGAAAAGTTATATGATCATATTGATATGTTTGCCTGTTTTTAAGCATTTTATTTCATAATTTTTGAGGCACCTTACTTCAGATATTGCACAAAACTTCTATACTTTATGTTCAATACCTTTTTTTAAAATCTCTGAAAATTTCTCCCAGTGATTAGAGTTGGAAAGGGGTTCGGGCAAAGGCAAAAGGCTTTCCACGTGGCAACCGGCAACGATTTCCAGCTCAATATCATTTCGCACAAACAATCAAAGCGTGCGCTTGGCTGACGCAGCACTCGCCACATTCGGGGGCATCTGCGGAACATATAACCCAGAAATCGGAGGAGAGTTTTCTCGTTGCCCGGTTTCCTTCCTTGGGGAAATGCGCAGAATTTGTGGGCGGGAAGTGCGTAAGTGGCAGGCGATAACGTAAACGAAACGAAAGGCAAGCTAATTAGCAGGAGAGCCCAGGTAAAAGGTTCTCCCCTCCGCAGAGAGGCTGCTACACCTGCTGGCTGCTGCTGCTGACGTCAAGGGGCAATGCCACTCAATGTTATCGATGACACCAGCAAGGCAGCTCTCAAAGTCAAGACAGGTGGGTGCACTGAGAGAAAAGTCACTAGTATATACAAATAGCATCTATTAGCAGCAAAGATGTTCTATCTTCAAGTGTATTGGATCTTTTTTTAAATGCCAGCAATGATGGCAATTTTTTTTATGGAAACCAACTAAATAGACGTCATTTGGGGGGCTCCACCAACCAACCAACCATCCAACTGACTGACTGACTGACTGACAGCCTAAACAGCTGATTAATGTCAGGGAAGGAGGAACCCGAGAAGAAACCTTTGATGCGGAATTAGAAAATTACGTTGATTTCGAGAAGCACACACACGCTGCTGGTCGTAAACTTCCGTTTCGCTTTTGGATCTGGAAGCCAAATCGGTTTCGGGTTCTTAAATGCAAACACACACACACTCATTAGGGTCTGTGGATGGGGGATGTGTCTATTATTATTTTCATTCCCCAACTTCCTCTCCTCGCGACGTGTTTATGAATGAAAATTAAGCAATAAGCTTTCGAGAGTGGCCGTGTATCTGTGAGATAGAGTATCTCGGTATGGCGGATGGGGCCTGGGGGATGGGGCCTGCAAGGGGCAGGAAGAATTGCTTCCGTTGTTGTTTCTGCTTTCGTATTTCCATTTATACATTCATTTACTCATTCACTTCGGTTCACTCATTCATTCATTCATTCATTGTTTTTTTTTTTTCTATCTTGCTTCCTTCGTTTTTATTGTCTTTTGTTTTTTGGTCTTGTGGGGCAAGTTGTTTTGTTGTTTTTGGCAACTGCGTCGCATTAATGAAAACATTGGCATTGTCTGCTTCTTACCTCACTTCCTTCCTTTCGGCTTAGTTCCCTTCTGTGGATGTATGTAGTACTACTACGACATGGGAACCACAACGACTACGACGACGACGGAATAAAATTCATTCATGAAATTCAACAAAGACCGTCCCAAAAAAAAACCTACATAGTGGCTAGGGTTGGGGCACCCAACAATGGACATGAATGGGCGACTCTCCGAAGAAGACATCATCGTACTTCCAGAGGTATTTTGATGAAAGTACTTGACTAAACCAAGACCTCCTCTAACCAATAGCCGGGCCAGAGCTTCCTCAGAGTGGGTGGTGCACTGAGAGATATTCCGCAAGCTATACAATTTTCATAATAGCCTATAGATTCATCATTAGGCTTGCGTGCCACAAAGTGCGACTCGAACTGAAGGCCTGACGAGCTGTGTTTGCGAAACTCTCCGTTGTTTACTTTTAATTAAAATGCATGTGGGAATCAAATTACGTCGAGCCATACACATTTGTGGCTGAATGCGAGTGCCTGCCCACCTCTGCCAGTAGTTGGCCAGGCCAGCACCACCACCAACAACAAGTGACTGCGAAGGCAGAGGCTGATGGCTACATAATTGCATTTTGGGCCAAAAATGCAATGGCAGGCAGGTGGAGAAGAGTGCTGGGAATCCTCTTGGGAGGAGATCTAGGCCCAAGTACCACAAAGTATTCATTCATGAAGAGCCCCAGTCGCGGGAAACAATGTTGGCCAGTGAGTGTGTGAGCTTCCATGTGAGTGGATTGCGAAACTGAATGAATGAACATGATCCCAACTGGTAACTGGCAACTGGCAACTAGCGGGTGTACCAGCCAAGAAATCCAGTACCCGTTGTTGTATAAGCCAAGTCGTCGACGTGTTGGCTGCCTTTTTTTATGAATGGCCAGAGCCAGAGCCAAAGCCAGGCAGCACCGCTATATTTGGCCGCTGATGGCTACGAGGTGCAAATGTTAATGAAGCCAGCTCCGAGCCAAAGAAATTGCAGGCCAAATGCATAACATAACGGTGTCTGCAATGCCCCGAAGAGAGTGGTAGTAGCTCATTCATGCTGGCTATGGCTCTGACTCTGGCCTGACTCTGTCTCTGGCCTGGCTCTGTCTCTGGCCTTTTTTTTCCGGCAGCCGATCATAAAAATGTGCAGCCAACGGACCATAAATCTGGCGAAAACATTGCCATGACGTAACCGAGGAATGCCAGTAGAGAGGTGGTGGGATGGTGGGCTGGTGGACTGGCGGAAAAATGCATTTTAACATGGCTTTCGCGGTTCTGTTATTTGCCCCCCAGGAATCGGGGCTATTTACCGGAAAATTGTTTAAGGATTTTTGTTCGCCGCAAAATGTATCTCTCGGGTGTGAAATAATAAAATAAAAGCGCCACATGGCCGCAGCAGAAACAAGTACACAACCGGGCAACAAGTGCAATCAATTTTATGAATGAATGGAGAAGGCGGTATCGATCAGATGTGTTTGTTACGCCCTGCCGCGTACAACGAGGGGCACAAAAATAGGGGCAGGGGCATGGACAAGGGCAGGGACAGGGACAAGAGGGAGGGATAGGGGGAGGGGTGTTTAATTTATCGAAATGTGTAGCAAATGTTTATTTGATCAATGAAATGAATTATTGTACGAGCATCTGTATGTCTGTGTCTTTCCACAAACAAGCAGAATGTCTACTAAATTGAATAAAACGACAAGAAGCAGATACCACGAGAGTACACCCAGAGAAAATGTTGATACTTGCAATACTATAGGATATTTATTAGGAAAATGTATAGAAGCAATCTTAAAATACTCAGGGAAAGATTAAAAATCAATAAAGACTTAAGAAGTGAAAGTCATACGTTTGCTTAAGATTTTTGATAAATATATTATATTATGATGGTTTTTAAAATGGACTTCCATATATAAGGAATATATTCCTATAAGAAAGAACATATTAATACCAATTATATCTTCTTGCATAGGTTTTTAATTTATACATATATTATAGGATGAAAGAGTACAATATCCCTCCAAATATTTTTCTGATCTGATCTGAACAGACCTGATATCTCTCCATATATATGTACATATCTCATATATTTATATTATAGTTACAAGTATGAAAAATAAAATATTTCTCAACTATTCTTAGAGACCTAATACATTCAAGTTCTCTTTTTGGAAGAATATATTATTTTTTTTTACACTGTTTCCTCCCATTTTTATAAAAGGCCCTCAATATGTGGGACAATATTGTAATTGATTTGTTTTCGAAAACCATTTATTGTCCAATATTTTTAGGGTCTTGAGTTTCTTTGCTCTTTTTGAGAAACTAATGAAAGATTTCAGGAATGACAATGAACAGATTTAAATAAAAGCTTAAAAACTCTTATAAAATATCCATTTCTACAGTATTATATTGATTCCTCCCTCTAGTATCCCTACAGTAGTATAATTTAAATAACATTTGTTCTAGTTTTACCAATTTTAGTGGAATCGTAACACGTATTTTACACCTCGTGTGATTAAAAGGGTTCCAAACTATCAAGTATTTTGTTGGTCTTAGGATATACGTTCCAGGGCTCCTAGATTAATATATTTTATTCCTCCCTCCTTTTCCATATTCCTATATTATATTATAATTATCCCTATAATATATTAATATTTCTTGGACAATTCAATTGTAGTACTGCTAATTGTAGAATCTTTCCAATAAAATCTGATGAAATTGTAACCCATTTGGTAAAGTCTTAGAGTCTTGAGTGAAGTCCTAACACTACAAATAATCTAATATTTTGTTGGTTTTAGGATTTAAGTTCCAGGTATCATTAATCATATAGTATATAAGGAGCATCATGATTTAAATAAAACAATTAATCCTTCATAACTATCCATTGTAGTACTTATCTACAGAATCTCTCTGGTAGGATCAAGTTTTAGTAAAGTCTATAGTACAATCCTCACACTCTGAATACTGTAATCTTTAGTTGGTTTTAAGATATACCGAAATCCCAGGGACCAATATATATATCTACAGAACTTAGAACTTGTATCTACAGAACTGTATTTATCTACAGAACCGAATAGCATCTTTTCAAGTTCAAATCCCATTAGGCAGAGTCGTACCCCTTACTGGACACCGCATGTGACTGAAAGGGTCCAGAACGGAGCAATCCCCATATCTCGAATACCAATTAATGGAACATTGCAGGCGCGAGATTGATTGGCAATCAACGTACCCCAACCTGCGACGTGTCAGAAATGAGAAAATATTAATGGGCCAACCGAGACAAAACTTTAGCGTTTGTTTTCGATCACCGGGCAGCAGTGGCAGTGGCAGCAGCAGCAGCAACCACTCAAATGACAATTTCCGGCCGTCAGAGCTTGGCAGTGCCAATAAATTGGCAACCCTGCTCGTATTTCAACGGCCACGCAGAAGGCGAACAAAATTAACCGAAAAACCGAAAGAGAATCGGAATCCAAAACTAAAATGCCGCCGCCATGTGGGTGCCTAGAAAAATGAGCCGGCCAGGCGATAGCTATAAAGTTATATGGCATTTACATAGCATTAGTCGCTCCAAAAAGAGCTACGTGCTCTGGCTCTGGCTCTGGCCTGTGAATGCTGCTAGCCAGTTACTAAATTTGGCTTAAATGAAGGCGAAACTTGTTACGTAGCCGGCCGGTGGTCGTCGGTGGAATCAGCCCACATGGTCAGTCGGCATCACCATCACCATCAGCATCAGTTCAGTTTCGATTCATGAATGAATAGCCCCCAGCAGAAGTCTGTCAGTATGTCAGTTTGTCACTCACTCAATGGCTCAACCTCCCCTGCCAGAGTTGGCCATAATTGATTTTCGAAACTGAAAAGCCAACCAGCAACATGACGGCGACAAATTTTTCGTCTAAAATGTGACAAAATTGAGGAAAAAAAGTGGCCATATGGACAACATGTGGATGCAACTGCAACTGAATTGTTAATTCATTCATTAGGAGATCCGAACCTTGGGGGCAGGTCTTGGAAAGGGAAACTATCTCTGTGGGGTATGAAGACCAAAGGAAGGCTTCAATCAAGAGCGGAGTTAGGGTTAAAAGTATTCAAAGGTTTAATTCTATATCTATTCTTTAAAGACCTCTTTCAAGTCTATTATCCACATCTTAAAAGCCCAGTTCCATTTGTGGAGCAACACCTTTGCGGCTTGAAACGTCCCTGGCCTGGTCGCATCATTCCGTCAGTCAGCCAGTTCCATCATTCCATCAACTTAGCTCACTTCGGCTCACAACCACGCGCCCTGTGACTGCATTTGGCAGCTAATTTGCATAGTTTTTCTGCTCGGTGCTTTACTACACACACATGGTTGCGTTGGCGTTGCGGGCCAGATCTGAGTGGATCGGTGGATCGGTGGCTCGGAGCCCTAGGGCCTGGCCTGGGAAAGTGTTGCGGCTGGCCGAGATGATGATGACACTGTGGGAAACCTTAGCAAATGTGGGCTGCTGCCGCTAATGAGCTTGTAGTGTCAGCAGAATGCAGTCTTGACTCGAAAATAGAAAATACTGCTGGCCCAGCAGAACTTCAGAATCGGAATCAAATAATTCCCATTGTTTTTGGCCTTCAGTGTTAACTTTATCCGCGCTTCCGCTGCAACATTTCCGCAGCTGAGTTAAGCGAAAATAAATTAAATAAGCCACATTTCTGATTATCTAATTCGCATTAAAACGGCCCAGCAAACTTGATTAGGGTCCGATTGGATTGCTTTCTAGAAATCAAATATTTGCCAAATTGGAATTCGAGTTGTCATATCCGCTCTCCCGGCCGGCAGCCACCCCCTGTATGTGTATCACAGTATATATCGCTATATCTATATATCTATAGCTATATAGAGCGGCCAGTATTTTTAGTTGGGTGTTCAATCTTCTCGAGACTGGGGGGCAGACAGCGACTGAAATGGTTACACAGTGCGTGTTCCTCTGTTGGCCGCGAGCCCGCCGCTCGGCTGCCTCTGGCATGAATCATCCTCATCCTCATCCTCGGAGCCATCGTCATATCTTTTTTCGAGTGCCAAGACTACACCGCACTGCCTGCATTTTACAAAAATACGCATTTTATGTTTACGGCATAGTCTGCACAGACTGAGAGATCGGAATCGGGATCGGGTGCGGGATCGGGAGCGGGGGCAGTACATTCCCCGCCTTCTCACGCACTCATAATTCCCATCAGAAATAGTCTTCGGCCAGCGACTGAATTTACAACTTTGTCGCCGCAAAAAAATTCAATTTGCAAGATATCGAAAGCCAAAAACAGAACATGCGAATTTTCCAAATTGCGTACCCAGTCTCGACCATCTTTTTTTTATTTATTTATTTTTTATTTTGCGGCCAGGCCGAGAGTTTGTTTATAGTCGGGGATTATACGAGCTGTTAGAAAACGGCCCGCCATGGGGAGAAATAAATAATGTCTACATAAATACCAGAGCTCACCTATTAAAAGGTTATCCCGCCCTATTCCGATGCCAATTGTCTAAACAAGAGCAGTCTCCCCAGAAGGGGAAGACCATAGATCGGACCATAGATACTATCCCCCACTTACCGGAATCTTTGATGTGCGCAGGAACTCGAGAAGGGCCTCCAGCGATCCTAAAGTAGAGGCCTGGACATACACCCCCGACGGGGCCAGCTTAATGTGACTAAGGGCGCTCTTCAGCTCCCGAGCAACTTCCTCCCTGAAAAGCAAAAATCGATAGGATTATCCAAGGTATAAGGTTAAAAAGGTGACTCACTTGCAGATCTCCACCTCATCCGGCTTGTGGGCTATCAGCAGGTTGATGCCGGCAATAGCCTTCTCGAGATCCTTGGCCGCTATCTTGACGCCCTGGGCCGCCTTCACCTCCTTGTGCTCCACATAGGCGTTCTTCACGCGCAGCTCCTTCATGGGCTGGGGCATGAGCAGAGATCGGATTTGGGTGACAATCGGCCCGTCTGTGCCGGCCACGACCATGGTCTGGCCCTCCCTCAGCTTGCCGTTGATCAGAATCGTGTCGATGGTAGTGCCCAGGCCGGGCAGGGCCTTCACCTCCAGCACGGTGGCCTGCAGCTCGTCGGAGTACATCAGACGCTTGGTGAGGATGTTCTGGCAGAAGTCGGTGATCATGAAGAGGAGGTTGCCCATGCCCTCGCCGGTGATGGCGCTGGTGGGCACCAGGGAGATGTAGGTCTTGGGGTCCGTGTTCTCGTAGAACAGGGCGGCGTTCAAGCCCTGCTCGGCAAACTGCAGGATCACCTCCTTTGTGCGCTGCTGGAACTCCATCTGGGTGTTGCTCGCCTGCTCCTTGATGACGTCACGGACGTCGCGTCTGGCCAGGACCTTCCAGTCGTACAGACGATCGATCTTGTTGAGGGCCACAATGAAGGGACACCGCTTCTTCTTGAGCAGCTGGATGGACTCGAGGGTCTGCGGCTCCAGGCCGTGCATGATGTCCACCACCAGGATGGCAATGTCGCAGAGGGAGGAGCCTCGGTTCCTCAGGTTGCTGAAGGACTCGTGGCCAGGGGTGTCGATGATCAAGAGTCCGGGCAGCCGGTGCTCGAATCCCACGGCGGCCTTCACGTACCGGACCTGCTCCTTAATGGCATCGATGGGCACATTGGTGGCACCGATTTGCTGTGTTATTCCACCCGCCTCCGAGTCCTGGACGTTGGTGCGTCGCAGCTTGTCCAGGATCTTGGTTTTGCCCGTGTCGACGTGGCCCAGGACACACACCACTCCGGCTCTCAGGTCGTCGGTGGTGCGCTTCTTTTCCGCATCAGCTTGCCGCTTGAGGATCCGCGCTTCCGCCCGCAGTCTTCGAGATTCTGGGTCGTTGGCCTGTGCCGTGTCCTTCTCATCGGATTCGTCGCTGTCGTCGTCCGAGTCATCGGAATCGTCGTCGTCTTCACTGTCGTCCTCATCAGTGTCCTCGTCCTCCTCCTCGGCGTCGGCCTTGCCGTTGTTGGTTGTGGTTTGCGAGGACTCTTCCTCCGGTTCGGGCTCCGGCTCGCTGTCGGTGGCATCCCAGCTGTCCTTGACCACCTCCTCTTTCTCCTTCTTGGCTGCGGCTGCTGCAGCGGCGGCGGCAGCTGCCTTCTCCTCCGCTGCCTTGGCCTCCTCCGCCTCGGCTGCCTCGTCCTTGGGACCCCTCTTCTTGTTCGGACGGATACGGGTTCCTGCAATGTCAAGAGTTAATAAAAGCTTTAAAGGATTAAAACCGATCAAAGGTACCTGGACGTGGGGCGCGCTTCTCGTTGGGATCGGGAATCTCCAGACCCTGTGCTTTGAGGGACTCCAGCAGGGCCTGGGCCCTGGCCCTGTCCTCCTTTTGTTTCTTGGTCAGGAGTTTTCCTTCCGCCTTCAAACGAGCCTTCCGCTCCGCCTCGCGCTGCTTCTTTTTCTCCTTCCTCTCGGCCTCCGCACGCACGGCAGCCAGGCGGGCCTCTTCGCGCTCGTCCTCCAACCGAATGCGCTCCTCCTCCGCCTTCTGGAGGCGTTCCTCCTCTTCCTTTCGCTTCTTCAGCTGCTCCTGCATGGCTGCCACCATGGCGGCGGACATGCCCTTCTTCTTGGTGTCCTTTTTCTCCTCCTCAGCCTCGGCCTTCTTGTCCTTCTTGCCCTTCTTCTTCTGATTCTTGCCAGTCTTTTCCTCCTCCTCAGCAGCTTCGGGCTGGACTTCCTCGGTGGCCTCTGGCTCCGGTTCTGGAGCTGGTGGGGGCTTTTCGGCCACCTTAGGCTTGGGCTCCTGGGCTGCCTTTTGCTTGGCCAGCGCTGCCTCCCTCTTCTGGCGCTCCTTCTTCTCCTTTTTCTTCTGAGCGGCCGTCTTCATGGTGCTGCCACCCTCATCGTCGTCGTTATCCTCATCACCAGCTCCATCCTCGCCAGCTTCCTCGGCCGGCGCCTTGGCCTGGGCTTGCTTCTTGTTCTTTTTCTTCTTGGAGAACTCCTCATCGGCCAGGTCATCGGGGGAGACAACGGCTGCGGCCGGAGCTCCGCCAGCGTACTCTGCCTGCAGCTCGGCCAGGACCTTGTCCAGATCCTCCTCCTCGTCGTCCTTGCCCTTGCGCTTGGCCTTCTTGCCCTTCTTCTCGTTCTTCTTCTGGGGCTTGCTCACCACCTCCTCCTCTTCCGATTCGCTTTTCTGAGCCGGTTGCTCGTCCTGGTCATCGTCGTCCATCAGAAGCTCAAAGGCGGATTTCTTGGCAGCCTTGCCCTTGGGGGCCGCCGTCTCCTCCTCGTCGGAATCGGCATCTTTGGACTGCTTGCCCTTGCCCTTCACATTCAGCTTCTTGACAGCTTTCGTGATCGTCTGAACATCCTCACCAGCACTGCCCTCGTCCTCCGAGAGATTCTGGGGCTTCTTCTTGCCCTTGGGTGGCTGGTTCTTCTTGTTGTTTAGGCTCACCTGGTCGCTGTCCACGTCGGAGCTGCAATGTTACAGTTTAGAAAGTTGCCAACCTGGCAGGTGTCCGACTGCTTTTCTACTCACATTTCGTCCACTGAGGACCCGTCTTCGACCTTGGTCAGTATCTCTTTCTTGCCCTTTTTAGTTTTACCCATCTTCCCGGCCGCGACTGCAACGCGCTGCTTCTCCTCTGACCAAAAACGAAAAGCTGTGGGTTATTCACCGCTGAAAGTTTTTCGTACGCGACGCTCTGTCTGCCAAAAAAGAAAACGCTGGCGACGCTTGACACTCTTCCTCGCTTTCCCTCAGAGATTGGATTGGCTGCTCCGCGGAACGGGAACTGCTGGGCTGTCACTCGACGCTGGATCAACAGTCTGCTGGCCAATTTGGGGACAGTTTTAGTCGGATTTTTGAAACGCTATCACGGGAGGATGCAGTGCGGGGTGTTATTGCGGGTTTTCGATATCGATTGAGGTTATGTGCATCATATGTTGTTGTTTTGCGTCCAGAGTTGCCGCGGCGCTGGCATGCCAGTAGGGTGAACCATTTATCGCAGCTGTTCTTTGGTGGTCATTTATGAACTGAATTTGATTATTTTGTTGGTCACATATGTCGCCTTAAAGTGCTGTTACTTCTGTTTTTTTATTTATTTTATTAGTTAAATAGTGTACCGCTAAACATATTCCAGAAATTTCTTAACCAGAAGAATTCGTGGTTGCAGATAAATTTTAAACATTTGATTTTAGTTTTAAGAGGCTTGTTTTTAGAGGCTATATGCTATACCAGTACTATTTTTAAGGAGGTATTTTACAGAAAGGTTAATCAAGGCCTACTTACTTAATACTTTTAAATATTTTCATTAATTTTAAACACTTATCGATATTCAGTACTTTTTCAAAAATCGATTTTTTACCCATCTCTATCGGCGTAAACTTCACGCCCGGCCATCTCTACAGCTGATTGTTTGTTTACATTTTGCGGTGATTTAAATGCTCTTAAAAAGCTTATTTAAATATTCTGAATAAAACATAAAACACCAGTTAATATTCGAATAGATCTGTTTCTCTTCAATAAAAGGAAAATAACAATAATTTCTGGCTTATAGTGTAGCAGCAAAGTTTACTTCATAAGTCGCTTCCAACTTCGATTAACAAATTTTAAAACTAATCATAGCGCCAATTTAAAATTTATTTTGGGATTCCCGATATCAAAAAGTATCGAAAGGGACCCCAACTTTTGGCAGCCCTGCGACTCCTTTTGACAGTTCTTTTCCTTCTGGTCTTCAAAGCGTGCAGACGTTCTTTCAAGCTTTTCGGGAATTTCTCGACCTTTCTTTTTTCACTCGCACTTCCGATTTCTTCAGCCAAAGGTTCTGAAACCCAAGCCATCTTGTAAGTATTATATTTTTAAGGAAAACCCCAAGCCTCAGCAATTTAATAACGAATTTCAGCTGGAAATAGGAGAACTCGCTTGAAGGGTCATGTCCATTAAAGAAGAAGCATCGACAAGTGGAATCGCGAATAGTACTGATTTAGAAGCCGGAACAGAGGTTTGCATATCATTTTCTAAATATTCTTAAGTAATATATTATAATACATGCTATATATTTACGTGAAGTGAAGTTTGAAGTGAATTTTAGTGTAGAAAACATAAGAAGTGTGAAAGAAGAAGGAAGGAAGAAGAAAGAAGAAGAAACATAACTGTGCAAATTTTCGGTGCTTCGAACATAAAACGTGACTTTCGATTTTCTTTTTTCAACATGTTCTTCTCAAACGAGAAATGAGGTTATATCGAATCGAGAGGAAGCAGGAGAGGAGGAAAGGTTGTGTGCATACGGTTTTTTTTAGAGCTTTAACCTTTAAGTGGCCAGAAAAAAAAGGACTTTTTGTCGCAAGCACGTGCTAGGCGTAAAGTTTTCTTTTAATAACTAAGAAAACTTTAACCTGTAAACTTTTTCCATATAACTGATTGATCGGAAATACTATAACTCCTATGGTGTAACTATGGTGTTTTTAGAGTTAAAGAGTTCGGATTTCGCATGAATGCTATTTTTGGCAAAAGAATACGACATACCGAATTTCATAAGGATCGGCCAAATATATCGTATAGCTGCCATCGCAAAGATCGGAAATGACCCAACTTTCGTGTTTTGGATGATAGAAAGCTGGCACTTGGTACAGATTATATTTTTGGTCAGTTGATCCGACATACCAAATTTCATAACGATCGGCCGACTATATCTTATAGCTGCCATATAATTGAACGATCGGAAATGGTTTTTGGTAGAAATACCAACTTTGGTATTTTTGAAAATAGAAGTTTGGGACTTTTTTTAGTATTTGTAATACCAATAAATTGATTTTGTATAATACTAAATTCTCATAAGGATCATCCTTAAAGATCAACTATATACGATTATTGCGATATATATCCGGTTTCAACTGCAAGGGTATATCAACTTCGGCTCCGCCCTAAGTTAGCTTTCCTTTCTTGTTATTATAAGAGTTACTAATATAATTTTAGACAATATGGGATATATTCGGGTGATCCTTATGAAAATTTTAATATCAGAATAATTAAGTATTTAAATTTTGAAGAAATACCCAGGTTTCTAAATCCAAACTAGGAGCTATGTATGTACATATATATATCTACACTGTAGATAGATTCCTGTAGATTCTACAGGATATAGTCGCTAGATACTATATAATATTATAGAAAAAATTAGTTTATCGAAAATAAAATTTATTAAAGGTCTTAACTTTCCATCTCAAAAATCAGAAAAGTCCATAAAACCATTGAAAGATTGTATAATTTATAAACAAAACAAGACCCACTTCTCGACTTTGTTTGTATTTTGAAACCAATCTTGAAACCATTGAATCGTTTAAAACGACACTTTTGTAGGAGACCCTCGTGAAGAAGGCGGAGAGCGAAGCTGACTCAGAATCTGTGATTGGGAGCGACAGCGGGGCGCGGGCCGAGACAGCAGACAGCCACTTGAAGCGGCTGCAGAATCTGCGCAAGGAATTGGTCCACATCAGCGAAACGGACTGGATGTACGACAGTCTCGACAAGAAGCCTCAGCAGTAAGGTCATCGGAAACCCAAACCCAAACGAAACGCAACAAAACCCCTGACGAAGCAAAAACCAGGCAGCACCATGCTGGCCTTTGTGCGCGGGTTGTTCCTGGATATGGATCGCCAGCGAGACAAGTCCCTGGAGTTGTTAGCGGAAGAAAACAACTTCCTGGACCAGGAGATCATTAAGGAGGACATGATGAAGCGCATCGAGGAAGAAGTGGCGACTGGGCACCAGGAGGATGGCAGCGCAGGCATTGCGGAGGATGACTTAGGGAGCGACTTGTCCAAACTGAGCCTAAATGACAAGTCCTGCTCCTCGCGCAAGGGAGTGATCACTCGCCTATCCATAGGCGGAGGTCTCATCGATCACATCCTGGAGTTTTCTATCAAGGCAGCCGAAAGCATTTACCACGAGCTGCATCTCGGCTCCAAGGTGGAGTATCTGACCTACAGGAAGGTTCCGAAGGGGCCGGAGACCGTGATCAAAATAATAAAGATTGTCGAGCAGGTCTGGGACGATGTCAACGACACCGAGGTAACAAAACTATAGGTCTATTCTTGCCGATTATAGTCTCAGCCTGTGCCTTTCAGATCAAGGAGTCGGTGGCGAGCCTGAGGACCGAAAAGCCCACCTACTTCAACACCCAGATGCGCAATGTTCTGGGGCTGGTAACCAAGCGACTGGAGGAGACCATCGAGGTGGAGACCGAGTACGGCGAGGAGGTGATCGAGCTGGCCCAGGTGGAGTTGACCTTCGAGCCCCGGGGCGGCGACCGCGTCTGCCTGCAGTGCGACGTCCAGCTGGACGATGGCTTTGTGGACAAGCAGGGCGAAATCCTGCAGGTGATCAGGGTGTTTCCGGCTCGCGTCGAGCCGTCGCAGAAGTGCATTGTGGAGCGTGTGTACACCGACTTGGCAGTGCTTGGGAGCAACTACTATGTGATGAGGGAGGACATTCCCGGCGCGGAGCTTCACCTGGGCGACATAGTGATGGCGGACCTCATCGAGTGCCAATATGTAAGTGGATGTGGTGCATGTGGTTTCCATAAACTAAACAAGTGATTCCGCAGGGCAAGTTCGTGAAGCGCGCCATCAAGGTAGTCCTGCAGGAGAAGAACTTTGGCGTCCTGAAGGGTCAGAGGATGTGCAGTTCGGAGACAGTGAACGAAGTCCAGCCGGTCACTATTTCTGGCCCGGATCGCCACATCACCACTGAAATGTGGCAGAAGCAGCGCTTCACCCTGAAGCTGAAGAACAACATCAATCGGATGTTGCGTCTGACTAACATCACTGTATTCAACGGCCCGGACTCGCAGCTGACCGTGATTGAGCCCAAGGAGGTGGTTGATGTCGTCAACGGCGGCCATATTTCGGTTGTCCTGGAGGTGGAGTCCAAGTTTATGGGCGAAGCCACCGAGAGGTTCACCTTCCACTTTGAGAGGTTCAAGGTGACCCGCTGCTTCACTGTAATTGTGTGCGCGAGCGAAGAGGAGGCCACAAGGGCTAGCAGACGCCTGACAGCCGCCGACACCCTCGCTGCTCCAGGACGCACCGTGGGGCAGAGGTCTCGTTACTATGCCAACCAGGTGTGGTCGAAGAAGGGGGAGGTGGTGCCGGGCGAGGGCATTGCCACCAAGCGCCGATTTGTGGCCATCCGCTTGGGCTACTTTGAGGTAAGTGACGACCCCTTCTATCCCATCGAAGGATAACTATGTCCTCCTAGGTGCCCGAGAAGCTGCGCTTGCTCTACCTCACCACCGAACGCCGCATGGAAATGTTGGAATCCATTGAGACAAACTATCCGTACATCAAGGAACCGCTCAACATGGTCAACTACATTCAGCGCTTCAGTCTGCTGCTGCACCTCGAGGAGATCGTGTACTTCATCAACTTCCGCAACTATGATCGAGATCGCGCCCACTTCCAACGGGACACCGACTTCCTGTCCCTGCAGATCGAGAACCTGGCCGAGCGCCGCCCCTCGCTGGTCGTGGGGGATGTGGTGCGAGCCGTCAATCCCTGGGGGGACAGCGAGTCGGGCGACAAGAAGACCTTCGAGGGCATCATCCACAAGGTGCTCTTCAACCGGGTCCTCCTCAAGTTCAACAACAGTTTCCACCAAAAGTACAACGGCGAGGACTACCGCCTCGAGTTCTTCTTCTCGCGCTTCGGCTTCCGCAAACAGCACTACGCCGTATCGCGCATTGTGACCCAGCTGGGGGAGGAGTTCCTCTTCCCGAAGAGGATCCACATGCGCACAAATCCCCAGCTAGAGGTCAGAATGGAGGGCGAAGATATGTACTTGTTCGACTCGCCCGTTCCGTGGTACAATGCCTCGCTCAACTGCATCCAGAAGCGTGCAGTTTTCAATATTCTGCGTGGCGAGGCCCTTCACGTGCCCTACGTGATTTTCGGGCCACCTGGCACCGGGAAGACTGTGACCCTGGTGGAGACCATCCTACAGCTGGTGAGGAATGTGCCGGGCTCACGACTCCTGGTCGGAACTCCGTCAAACAGCTCGGCGGATTTGCTCACCAAGAGGATCATTGAGAGCAACGCCTTGCGCCCGGGTGACTTTATCCGCCTGGTGTCCCAGAACCAGATTGAGAAGGACTTGATCGCCCCAGAGCTGATGAACTACTGCGCCACTGTGGACATTGGATCCATAGGCACCTGCAACGATAGCGTGAGTTGGTCTTCCAGTGTAAACTATGTATGTGGTACTAATGCTTCTGTTCTTGATAGATGATGGTTACCGAGTCGGGCCTGAAGCTGCGCTGCCAAATGAAGTTTATGGGCAACCACAAGGTCACCATCTCGACGTGCACCACCTTGGGCAACTTCCTGCAGATGGGCTTCGAGCCGGCCCACTTTACGCACGTGCTCATTGACGAGGCTGGTCAGTGCACCGAGCCGGAGACAATGATCCCCAATGTGCTGCTCGTGAAGGGCCACGGCCAGACCATCCTTGCCGGCGATCCCCACCAGCTGCAGGCCATCGTTATCAATCACTACGCGGCGCAGATGGGGTTGTCCAAGTCCTACTTGGAAAGACTGCTCGAGAGCGAGCCCTACAGGAAGAATTTGCAGCTCTATCGGGAGACATCCGGATACAATCCCCTCGTCTTGACCAAACTGCTCTACAACTACAGGGCCCTGCCCTCGATCATGAGCATCTACAGCAAGCTCTTCTACGACAACGAACTGGTGGCGATGGTCGACGAGAAGAACTCCCGCGAAGCCAAGCAGCTGGCAGGACTGTTGAAGGTCTTCGAACCCAACGTGGACATGCCCAAGAGCCACGGCACCTACTTTTACGGGATCACTGGGGAAAATATGCAGGAGAGCGACTCTCCCTCGTGGTACAATCCCGCCGAGGCCAGGGAGCTCTTCCTGATGACCATTGCCTTGTACCGCTGCAACGTGACCACGGACCAGATCGGCATTATGACGCCGTACGTGAAGCAGGTGAAGACCATTCGGACCCTGTTCATGGGCACAAATGTGGCGATGCCGAAAGTAGGATCTGTGGAGGAGTTTCAGGGACAGGTGGGCATACAGTGCTTAATTTTGGTCCAAAAACTTGATGAATTTTCTTTCTAGGAGCGCGACATAATGCTGATCTCGACCGTGCGTTCCACCGAGTCCATTCTCCGGGCTGATTACCGCCTCTGCCTGGGCTTCGTGCGCTGCAACAAGCGGATGAACGTGGCCATCTCCCGTGCCCGCACTCTAATGATTATCTTTGGGAATCCCCATCTCTTGTCCGTGGACGACAACTGGCGCACCTTGATCGTCTTCTGTGCCAACAACAACGCCTATTTTGGATGCGAATTGCCACCGAATATCCACGACACCGACGAGGAAGATGACGCCATGAAGGACACCTTTGGATGCGTGCCTTAACGTGTTTTTTTTTTTTATTTTGACAACTTTTCCTTACTTTTTCGTATAATTCTATGAAAGAATTCTGGTTCCTTTTTATTTTCCTTAATTATCTTACTTTTCAATTGTCTTGAGTTGTTTTCTGTAGTTTTCATTATCATTTCATTGAAACAACGGATTTCAACGTGAATTTTAATATTAAATAATGTTGATACATTCAGACAAAGTATATTTTGTTTTTAATGGGCGGGTAATTTTCAAAATTTATCGGTTTGAAATAAATACTAAATATACTGCATATTCCTTTCGAGGTGAGTTTCCTGTATTTCACCTCAAAGTGTCTTCGACTCGGTGGCAACGCTGGACTCAAGTATAAAAGTTCCGTTAGCTTGGCGCCATAATTCCCACCGTATTTGTTTTCGCATTTTCGTTTGCAATGCCAGCGCTTTGAACTAAGGAGTATTTTTTCACAAAAATTGTATAATCATGGAGAAGCGCTCCGCCGAGGAGGATGGTTTCGTTACCATCGAAAAAGAAGACCCATTCCAGCAGCAACCAGAACTAGAGGTAGACTGCGAGTGCGCGACATCGGAATGAGATTAAATGGAAGGACTGTTTTTCAGAGACTCTACAAAATGCACTGGCTAAGCGATTATACCGAAGACATATTCGAGACCATGAAGGAGCAGGAGCTGCGCCGCCGTCCCCTGTACTTCCTCTCGACCCAACTGGACCAGCGCCCCAAAATTGTCTACATTCTCCAAACGGCGACGCGCGCCCACAAGCTCAGTCGCTGCGCCCTCCACTTGGGTGAGTAGCGTCAGTCCGCCAATGAAAAAAGACTAATAGAGCTCCCCTACTCAGCGTTGTACTACATGGATCGCTTACTGGACTACTACCGAATCCGCCCGGACAAGCTGGACCTGACTGCGCTCACCTGCCTGCACATCGCCGCCCAAATCGAGAGCGCCGACGCCTGCATTCCGCGGTACAGCGAAATGAACGAGATGGTTAAGAACGCCTATACCGCCTTCGAGTACAAGGCCGTGGAGCGCAAGATCCTCGGCTTCATGGACTTTGAGCTGGTGCGTCCCACCACCGCCAGTTTCGTGGAGCTTTTCGCCTGCAGGTTCCTCACCCGCGATGACTTTGCGGCCTACGACGAAATGATGGCCAACTACGAGAGGGACTTGTCCATCGAATCGCCGTACCCGCGATACCAGAGCTTTGAGCAAATGCTGAGCTCCTTAGCCCAGTTGCTTCTCCGACTATCTGACTACACTCTGAGCAGTAAATATTTGAAACCTTCTGGGGTAATCCTATCCTGACGAATCTCATTCCAGTTACCACATTTGGGAATGAACTTCCTTCGCTGCTGGCTGCCGCTTGCATTGCGACGGTGCGACAGGTGATCGGCCTGGAACGCTGGACGCCCTACCTCAAGAAGCTGACTACCTACAGCGAGGCCCAGGTCCAGCCCTACTCCGACATACTCAGTCTGCACCACTACTACGACGCCAATAGGGTGGCTCATGTCGGAACTCCGAAACTACCAGAGGAGCTACCGGCTGGCCAAAATAACAAGAACTGGCCTAGTCCCGACTCTGGATTCGAGGAGTCGATGGTGCCGCACTCTGAAGTACCAGCAGGGGAAGCAAAGAACCCCAAGATTATTACCGTTGAGCTGCAGGATACAGCCAAGAAAATGGACTCTTCTGATGCATCACAGAAACCCCAGAAGCGTCGTCACAACCTGATCGTCGAGGTCGTCGGCCAGGCTCGTCCAAACAAGAAACCGAAGTTGGAAGCCAAACCCAAACAAATATTAGACTTGTAGAACTAGAATTAAGAAGTAAGAAGAGGAACATTGCTATTTGGAGGAACCAAATAGCCAATGCGTCCAGCCTAGTTAGGATGCTCTCGATGTGCGCCGGTTCGACTGCGTTGAACCTTCCGCCGAGTTCGAGTGAAGAGTCTGTATAAGTTTATATACTGTGTATTTAATATATAATTGGAATTATCCTATCAACTTATCGATACCATATGTCAAAACTCAACAACAAAGGAGCACTATTAACTAAAAGCATTAAGGACAAGTTTTTAGTGTTCTACAAAAAAATAAATGGCCTGTTTCCAGTTCGTCAGACGCTTTTGAAGTCTTTTTCCGAGAAGTTTTCAATTTGGAATTGCTTTTGAGGATCAGCATGATTGGAATGAAAAATTAGAGCAATTGAGGTACAATCCAGGGGGACACTAAGCTGCTTAAGTGCTATTTTTACAAAGTTGTTACTTAAGAGGACAAAAAAAGGGAGTAAGGCTAAGTAGTTAACTTTGGACAGTTGGAAAGAATGGCTTAAAAAATTCTTTGATTTCTTAAAAGTCATCAGGATCTGTAATAATCACTTTGAAGTGTCCATATCTACCTTCTGATTCTATCTTTGAATCGCTTACGTCTCAAATATAGTTACAGTGTCTAGCCTAGCAAATGCGTAGGGAATCATCAGAGGGGTGAAGGGGGCAAGTAGACATTTACAACATTTACAGGACAATGTCCTGGACAGAGTCCTGGACAGTCGGTTCACTGCAGTTTCATCGCTGCATGTCGCGCCGCTTCAGCACGTCGAAGATCACATCGGAGGCGTTCTGTTTGTTGCCAGGATCGTTGCCCGACTCGTCCTCGGAGTCGGTCTGCTCCAGCAACGGCACCGTCAGCGTGGAGTGCGACCTCACGTGCACACCCCCACCCGCACTGCTGCCAGCACCGCCTCCCTCGTTGAACGTGTACTCGCCCGAAGAGTCCTCATTGTCGTTGTCGAAGTCCGCCTGCTGCTGCTTCTGGGAGTCCTGCATGGTGGAGTACTTGTGCAGCAGGTGGCACACTATTCCCGCCAGGCACACCACCAGACCGATGACGTTGATCAGGCTGAGCTGGTCCTTTTTGAAGGTCACGGCCAAGGCCAGCTGACATATGTCCTTGAAGATGCCGGCTATCGACAGGGTCAGGCTGGAGGTCTTGCAGAGCACCAGGAACTCGGCAAACTCCATGAGGAAGGCGAGTAGAGCGCCCACGCTGATTCGCCCCCACGCCCAGGAGATCTCGGCCAAGGTATGATTGTGCAGATCCTCCATCACCAGCAGAAGTCTGGGGCCTGGAAGAATCAGTTTCATTAAAAAGTGGACCATTATTGTCATGTACTGTCTCCCACCTTCTATGGCACAAACTAGAGGCACCAGGGAGGCAATCATCCAGGGCTGCATGTAGTAGATCATGTCGATGGGATTGTGGAGGCCCAGCTTGGACTTCTGCATTATGAACTGGGCGAAGCTCCAGCGCAGGCCGCTGCTCAGCGAGGCGAAGAGAATGAAGAAGAAGCCCAGGGCATTGAACTGGGTGGACTTGTAGGTGAACATGACCAGGCCGGTGCCAATCAGGCCCACGATCGACACCAGATACCAGCTCTGCAAAAAGTTAAATGCAAATAAAATTGTTTTTAGAAGAGGGGATAAGATTAAAAGGGTTTACCAAGCACTCGTATCTTTAATGATAAACTCGAGTTGTAAATTAAAATTAAAACAATAAAAGTAGTCTTATCTGGTGCTAATTTCATTAATATTTGATTCTATTTTTGTTGAAACTAAATAGTAATCTACAAATGAATGAATGTATGTTGGACCTTATCGGTTGACAATAAAATATAATTTTATCAAAGTTTTCCAACGATTATACATATATTTTTATCAGTCTTTAGATATGTCTGGATTCCAACCTATAACTAGATATTCTCTTTGTTTTTTTACATTATTCTTAAACTAAAGTAAACTTATCTAAAGTAAAACCAGTCTGAAATCCAACACCTCCAAACAGAGTCATTAATTTTATCTAAAATATATATATTTTCTTGCATTTCAGGTGCATTTGTTGAGCCGATAAGGAATATATACCACATGTGTCAATTTATAAAGCTGGCACTCACCTTCTTCTCCAGCCCCAGAGCAATGGCAAACAGCAGGATGAAGACAATGGTCGAGGACTTGGTCATCGTGTAGAGGGAGATCGGCACCAGGGCTAGTCCCCAGTTGGAGAAGCCAATGTCGATGGCGCTGGCCACGCCGGTGGGCGCCATCTTCCTGAGGGCCACCCGCCAGTCGAGTTGCACCCGAGACCGCCCGACTCTCAGCTTGTATATCCTGCGGATGGTGGCCGCCAATAGGAATTTCACGATCAGATGGTACGACACAATGGCCAGCGGGAAGGGCATCGCCCGGTTGATGTCCGTTTGGTAGAAGGTCAACGTGATGGACAGAGTCAGGTACAGAAGGATTATGACCAGGGTGCCAATGGCCATCTGCATGAACTGCGACTCGGCCATTTTTTCCTGTGGCAACGTGGCCGTGGAGTCGCCGCTGTTGCCGGAACCGCCGTTCTGCGCCGCTCTGCTACTGGTGACGTAGTTAAAATTCGTCTGACGGGGTCGACTGTCTTTGCCATTCTGCTGCGCGGCGTTGCGATTCTTCTGGCCCAGATCCAGTTCTAGTTCTATCTCCTCTTCCTCGGCCTCGCTGGCGTTGCCCGTGGCGTTGGAAGAAATACGCTCGTACTTCGCGGCCACCATTATTTTATCGCGGCGGGAGTCGAAGCCGGA
The DNA here is from genome assembly GCF_030179905.1 of Drosophila bipectinata. Classification (NCBI taxonomy): domain Eukaryota; kingdom Metazoa; phylum Arthropoda; class Insecta; order Diptera; family Drosophilidae; genus Drosophila; species Drosophila bipectinata. The sequence continues at coordinate 1,229,663 of NC_091738.1, read as the reverse complement.
ATCGAGTAGCCTGGTATCTGTATATCTGCAAATTGGTAAAAAGTAAATTGATATTGCTACGCAACGGCGACGACCACGGCGACGGATGGCGTCTCTCACTTCGTTCGTTATCTTTTGGAGTTGGCGTACTGCGTCCATATGTTTGGGAATTGTGCAGCTCTCCCCGCCGCCCGCTCGCTATCTGCTTGCGTTTTATATGCCCCTCGTACAATTATTGTGACTCGTTGGCGCCGCGCTTTCGTTACTCATACAAATTGCTTTCTTTTTAGCCACATTCTGTCGGCCGACTTCTGTTTTCTTGTTTTTCTGCCAACTGTTTATACACAGGTTATCGCCAGCTGGCCAGCGAACATATCGATAATTATTTGGTGGTGTGACCATTGTGATAGTTTTGCGCAATTTTCAAATGAGCTTTTTCTGACTTAAGAACTTTATTTGGGTTTTATATTATTATATTTTCTAGCAAAAAAGTGTAGCTCATTAAATTCTATTCCACATTCCGTGACTCTTTTTAGTACAAGTGTAGTCCTTCGTTTATTTAAAGTTACACTCTTAAAACTTCGGTCATTACAACTCTATAAGTACAAACTATGAGTAAACTTTATTAAATCCACACAAATCTTGCTTAAATCTTGATCTTTATTCAATTTTCAACATATTTATAACTGGTTCATTTTTGATAGTTTTAGAATCTTCAATAGTTAAAAATGCCTTGAGTTAAGCATGATTTTAAAATTAGTCAAAGTGCCTTCTGATAAATGCAATTAGTGCCAGTTGATAGGAGTCTTGACTAAATTTCTTGAACAACTAAATAATTTGTAGCTCTCCTTAACTTCTTAGTTTCCATTAAATGATAACGACTTTAATCCTAGGACGTGTTTAAATGCTGCAGCACTACGGGAGCTGTTTGGGAAGCAGAAACATAAATAAACGCACTTTACATAATTGGTTTTTCATACCCAGTCTGATGGCAGCGCAGATTGTGCCGAAAAGAATAAAGTTGAAGCGTACTTCGGCGGCAACTCGCTTCTGCTCCTCCGCTGGGTCAGGTTGGGATTGTTGCAGGCGGAACATCTTGTTTATTTATTTGGAATTTTATGTATTTGTCTTTATTTACAAGAACCACGTTGTGCTGCGCTAAAAATTCTTCAGCTTATGAACAGCTGGAGAGTGTTCCACGGATCAATCGATAAATCGGTCTTATCAATCGATAGTTTTTTCTATCTTTTAATAACATACTGTTACTTAAATACCGCACTGTTATTTAGAAGTTTGGTATATTTGGTATAGTAGTTTGGCTAGGTGAAGACGGTAAACTAAATTGAAATCAAAATAATATTATAAAAAAAAAAAATAAATAATTATAGATAATTTAAAAAGAAAGAGTATAAGTTAATACTTTGTTTTTGCAGAAGCCAACCCTATTGCGTACATTTGGTGTTGCAAAGCGCCGAAAGTTCTGTTAGAGTGGCATCACTCTTTCCTGTCGGCCAGGATAAAAAACCGTGAGTATCCTGCTCGCCAAAAAAGGATTTTTAGTTGATTTTAGCAGCAGCAACTCGGCGGCCAGCGTTGCGCGTCCAAAGCCGCGAATTATTCTCTCAAAGTTCGTACTATTAAAAAAAAAAGCAGAATAAACCAAAAACAAAAATATAAAAACAAATCCCCAAAATGCGGTGCGGTTTAACTAAATAAAAAGAAGATAGCCCCTTTTTTGGAAACGAATAAGTGCACGATTAGCAAGTGCCAGAAATTTTGATAGTGATTTTGATCAAATAAAACCCATCAAAATGTCGACAATTGTGGAACAGGTGAGAGGAGTGCTGAGGGCGAAGCGATTAAAGGACATGGCTTCTTTTTAATTTCTGTGGCTTATATAAACGAAAGCAGCTTATCAGCCATTAGGCGAAATGTAACGGTATTTTGCTTACAAGACCGCCGACTGCGTAACATTCAGTGTCAGTGTCTGTCAGTCGCCCCTCCGTTTGTGTGTGTGTCCGGTGTGGGAGAGTGTGTGTGCTTGTCTGTGTGTAAGGGTGGTTCGATAAGGACGAAATATATTTTCAAAATGGGGATTTAGTTTTAGTATTTTGAGACTTAAAGAATTCTCGATAAATCAGATATTTTAGTTTTAAGACTCTATTATTATCCTTTTTTTTTAAACTCCTTTAATTAGGTCCACCCTGACTGGCAGGATACTCTCCGCGTATGTCTGTGTTTGGTTGTTTTTGGCATTGCCTTGGTAACGGCAACTTCCTGGCGCCCGCCGCTTTCGATTTGACAGTAAAATTCGATTAATTTCTAATCGCCAGAAATCAGTGTGACAAGTGCAGACGACTACCCCTCCTCAACACACTCACACACCCAAAAAACAAATATAAATAGCTGCCATTTTGCAAACCAATTTCAATTCCCAATCCTTACACACCCACACTTTCGCGTATATGGCCGGAATACAAATACCGAGGCGCGATGTTGCATGCAAATTCGGTTTTCAGTCGGCCTGTGGGTCCTGTGTGTCCTGACATGTCCTGGTATTGGGTGTCCCAGTGTCGGTGATTTGACATTTTGTTGCACAAAATCCTTCAACGTTCGCCGAGCGCCTTGGGCGCTTTTCAAGTGCAGTCACACTTCCCAATCGACTCGACTTGACGTCATAAATGCACAATGAAGCTGGTACAGTGGATATCTCCCTGAGATGGAAATATTAGGATAAGAGCTTTATAGACCACTGGCTCCGCTAAAAATAAACTTTGAAAAACCGCAACTTTTCCAATTTAGCTTAATTCCTGTCCCAAATCTGTCTCAGTCCCCGGGTCTGCGGCTTTAATCAATTCCCCTCCAGCTGGGACACTGTAAAACTTAATATTTTCCTGGAGGAATTTTCTTGTGCCCTGTTCTTCTGCTTTATAGACTTTTCCTGATTTTCTTGTCAAGTCAAAGTCAGGGGGAAGTTCTTTATTTTTGTGCAGCATACTTTTCAGGGCGCGCATGTAGCGCGAGTCATTACGTTTTATAGACTTTATAAGAAGTTTCGTTTATGCAGTTTGCTCCAAACTTTCCGACCAGGTAGGTAAATGCACGTGTCTGTATATATCTTTGGCTTTGTTCGCGTTTTGGAATTGTGGCGGAAAGATAAACAGATCTGCGAGGTTTTTCCTTTTTCATGGGAAGCCATTAAAGTTTCCTTTCCAAACTCTGATGGATGCTAGGTTGCAAATTGTAATGATTTTTCAAGGAAGAACATCTTAAGTTGAGCTTAGTCCATAAATACCTTTTAAAATCGTTCACAAATCTTTAATTTATAACTGCTCCTTATCTGGGCTTACTTTTGTTTCGTCCTGTTTCCAAGCCAGGAGCTCTTCTCCTCAAGTTATCATAAAATACTTCAATCCTTGATGCTTTAATTTATGCGACCATAAAGGCCAACCGCCTATATACACATACATATACATAAATACACACAAGTAGCCACCCCATCAAGTGCAACACATAGGCTAACTATGCCCCCTCCCCGTAGTTGTTACGTGAGCTGCTTCTTCCTCCCATTTTCCGCCCTTTTTTTTGTCTCTGTGTGTGTGTGTGCGCCATTTTGTCAGAGCATAAATTACAACTTCAGGTGTAGCTCGGGGGCAAAGGTGAAAAAAGGAGAAGGGTGCGGGTGCGGACGGGAAATAGAGGGATGCCGTCTGTTGCTGCTGCTGTCAGTGTCGCCGGTTGTTGTTGCCGTTGTTGTTGTGCCTACATAATGTTAATGATGCTGCCGCCCCCCCCCAGCCGGCAAACAGCGAACCGGGCTAAAATGAAGAGGCCTTGGAATGAGGGGGCGGAGAGTCCTGGCCCGGCCTGTGAACTCTCGTTTCATGCTGTTTGCCAAAACAAAAGTCAGTGCTAAGAATGGCGAAGAAGGGGCCCAACTGTCGCTGTGACCTCCGTGTGTACAATGGCCGCTTCCCCATTCTAGTTTACAGGACCTGCATCCGCCGGCGGTCCTTGCTGTTGTTGGCTTTTTTTTTACTCTATAAAACAAGTGGCATTAGGAGGAAAATAAAAGCCTCAAGGAACATGATTTCCTGTCTATTATTTTCTTAAGGTATTATTATTTGGAATTCCAGAAACAGCTTGGGGGCTTAAGAGGAAATTGAAATTAAGGTGTACACTGTACTAAGATTTTTTTAAACATCACCTAAAGTTGTAAATTAATTAAAGGTGAAAGCCATTAATATTAGTTAGTGTTTTTAATTAAATCTTAAAGTTTTAAAGTTTTATTATTCTGTTCTATGATTTCTATTTAAGCTACCTTTATCTGAAATAAAAGCAACTCTCCATGTCCTCTCCTGGACATCCTTAATCCTTTAATCCTCGTATCTGGCGATAAGGGTATATACATATGCATATGAGGGCAGCTGAGTCATGATTTTTTCATCTCCGACTCCGCTATTTCCTTTTCATATTTGCTGTCCCATGCATATTATTTCAATTTGGTGGTCCTGCGAAAGGACCGTTTCCGTTCCGTTTTCCGTCGTGAGTCACATGGCGTATGCGTAATGCAAGAGCAAGGATACGCTGCAGCGCTGCATCCCAGTAGCATCCCCAAGGATAATGGCGCTCGTTATGCTTATTTGCCTTACCCACACTCCCCCACAGCCCAGCTCACACACACAAACAAACGTGGGAATGTTGGAAAAGGAAATTGCCCCCGAGGTCCTGACGTGCACACAAAGAAGAAGAGATGGCTATACAAGTCGATGAAAAAGAGGGGCGAGGGGGGGATGGGGGCCAAAACAGCTGCAGGGTTCATGGCCCCGGAGTGACCGCCAATGGACTGCAAGTCGCAAATTGCTTGCCCTTTGTGCATCCTTGATATGTCCTGCTTCCACCCCGGCTTGTCAAGGTCAAATCCAGATGTTTTGATTTAATTTATTGTTGCATACATTTGAGGGCCCATAAAATAAAAATGACCCACACCTGCTCCACACCCTGATGCTCCCTATCTTCATTTTCTCTGCGGTATATTGTGGATACATGTATGTATGTATATGTGGAGTATATCTGTTTCCTCTTGTTGCTGCCACAAAAAGGCAATATTTTGCTTGTCTGCCTCTATTTATCTTCGCCTTTGTCTCTGCCTCGTGTTTTGATTGCTTTTCCACACTCCCACAACTTGAGGTGACTCAACGTCTTGTTCATTTCCTTCGGCGGAGGGGAAACTATATGATTGTTTAGGGCAGAGGCGTCTGAGGGGCGTCCAAGGGGCCTTGATCCTATAAAGAATATGATATGCCCTAAAATATTTTACAATTTTAAAGATTTAAGTTTATTTTTAAAGAGTACCTTAATCCCCCTGACAAAAACTTGGCTTACAGCCCTGCTTTAGGCCTTTTTTAATCTGGGGAGTGAGCAGGGGTCTATCTCTGTGTGTGTCCAAGCTAAATGGAAACTGGAAAAGTTCCAAGTCCATGACTTCATATGCCAGCTAGTCTCTCGGTTTGTTTGGCCCGATTGATTAGCATTTCTTTTTGGCCATAGAAAGGGGGATTAATTTGGCCGAGGCTTTGTCTATGTGAGAAATCAATTATATTGAAGTTTGGCAAAGAGAAGCCAGCTTTGTCTGCAAAAAAGTAAGAAAAAGCAATCAAGTCCTGCCCTGAGTTAGCTTTAAACTCTTTATAAATGAAACAAAGGCCTTGCCACCTCATATAACTTAATAAAATAAAACCAATCTACCCCCAAAAATAAAATCAATATTTTCATAACTTCCCTCCAGTTCACTCATTAATTTGTGATACTCTGCCCCCTTTTCGGTTGGCCGTTTCTAATCAAGGATTTGCCCCACTGTTGGCACCACCATTGCCACCACATTAACCGTTATCTCACGCTCCGACTTGGCTTTCTTTCCCCCAGACCCCCAGCCCCCCATTTTCCGGCTCGTCCCACCTTCTCCATGGATGTTCTCAGTTACTTCGATTGCGATTGCGTTTGCTGTCTGTTTTTGATAGCAACGAGTATTTTCATTTTCCCATCATTTTCCCTGCACATGTGTGTGCGTGGTTTTCCTTTCTCATTTTCGTGATTTTATTACTTTTACTTTTTACGATTTATTTGCCGAAATTGCTTATTTCCCTTTTAGCTTTCTGCAAAGCCAAGAAAACAAGGAGCAGCCAAAGTGAAAAAAACCGGGAAAGAGGTTGAAGGAAAATGGCATTTTGGGGGCGGAGTTGATTGTTATTATTGTTGCTGCCACTGCCACTGCCACTTCCACTGCCACTGCAGCGCTTCTTTGTCTCATGCCTCCTTTTCATTTTTCTTTTATTTGCTTGGTCTTTCAATTTCCTTCTCCATAATACCATACCCACACGCCCCGTACTATCCAGTTCGTCATAACTGCTTTGGATTTGGCAAATTCAATCAAGGTTTGGTTTTAATCGATTCCTATTGTCCATTCACTATATTCCGATCATTTTGCCATTGTTTTTGGCTTAAGGCTTAAAGGTTTCAGATGGCCAAACTAAGGTTTCAATTAGAGAACAGGATCAGGATCATATACATTATTCATTATATTAAAGCTTAGTTTATATTCCTTTTATTTTATTTAAAATATTATAATTTTTCCTCTTATTTCTTATCATTTCCATCCACAGTCAGTGCTTAAATTCCCTCCAAAAGGCAAAGTGCAACATAGTTGTCTTTTTTCATTAATCATACGCCACGTTGCACCCACATAAATACTCATAGTTCCTGACCTCTTCCTCTGCTGCGCTTTTCCACTGACATTGCACACGGATTTTCCAAGTCTCTGAGCACACACCCACACCCAGATAAGGGAGAAGGACGAAAAGGAAACGGAAGGAAGGAACAGAAAGACAAATAATTCCACACTAGCCCCCCGACACACACACACTTTGGCGTATTTGGCGAAACAATTTGCATAGAAAATATTTTAAATGCCAATTAAAATTATTAGAAAAGTTCTCGTTCCTGTTTGCATATTTATTTCAAGTAAATATATATATATATGATTTTTTTGGTTTTATTTTCAAATAAGAATGTATTTCGTAGAAAATAAAAATTAAACCACAAACAAAATTAGTTTGTTTGCTTTTCTAAACGAAAATAATTGTAGCTAGCTAATAGGATATATTTTATATTTGTCAAAAACAAATATTGGAATTATAATTAGCCAAAGAAAACACCAATTTATTGCGCACTTTGTTCCGACTTAGTTAGAGGCTTTAAAATTTGATTAAAAATGTAGGCATTAATTTTTATTGGCTGGAATATATTTTATGCTCACTCGAATTAAAATATCCAATTTCTGTTGCAAACATGATTTTGCAATTTGAATTTTACGTAAAAATTGGCCTCAATCAAATTAGGTGCTCTCCGGCAAAAAGTCGGCTCTTTAAACATTTAAAATTTGCGTAATTGACTAGAAATTGGTATTAGTCATGGACATACGTGGCCTGGCAAGGACCTGCCTCCCCACCTGCTCCCGTTCTGGTACACAATTTGCCAAATTGCATGGAATACGTTTCAACGCTGATACTACTAACAAAAATAAAATAAAGCAAAAGCAAAAAATGGCAGAGAAACACGACGGTTTCGCCTAAAAATTGCTATCTAAATTGCAAATTTTGCGGCCGGCGTAATTGAAAAACATAAACCGCGTGGCTACCACCCGCTCCAGTTTCCTCCTAGCTGTTCCGGTGCTGGAATATCACCCTGGATCGTAGCTTCAGCCCCTGATTCGAAGCCCGACTACCGTTTCGCCATTTTTAGTTATGCAGCATGGGCAGCAAATTAAATGAAAATCGAGCTAAAAATAGCAGAGAGAATGTGTCGCAGCCACAAAGTAGATATCCTTGCCGGAGACACTCGGAAAAAAGACACAGCTCATCTATACCCGATTAGCATATTATTAAAAACCGATTAAAACAAATTTTTATAAGGTTTCGATTGAATAAAGCATCTTTTTTAAAAGTTTTTTATAATTTATTGAATTTATGATGATTTTTTCCCCCCAACTACACTTGGCAGTTTTCTCATCCGCTTTCCCCCTTGGACCCGCCATCTTTCGGCGCTACAATTACAAAAGCGTTGGGGCAAAATGCCTCAATTTACGGCAAAATGGCCGTCATCGATTTCCGCTTTCGTGTTATTCGATATATTTCCCACCACGAAGGGTTTGGGGATGGATGGCTGGTGGCTGGGATGTGCGTGCCTTGGATGAAATGATTTCGCCATTTGGTTTACTCTTTCACTCCGTTCCTCGTTCCCGCTGGCTTTTCATTTTTATGTATTTGACATTTTATGTTATGCGTTCAAAATGTCATCAAAATATGCATAAATTTTCGTGTATTGGCCTCTCAATGGGTGTGTGTTACTTACCAACGCACTATGGGGAATTTGGCCGATTTCATGGTATTAATTAATAACTTTTAAACTAAGTAAGATTTTTCGAAACGGTTTTTTTATTATTGTCATAGACACCGATAGGAATGTTTTTAGAAAAATGGGCGTGGCTCCGCCCCTTCCCTGACGAAATATTATTTATTAACTTTTAAACTAAACAAGATTTTTCGAAACGCTTTTTTGTATTAGGCTTATGAAGATCGTTGGAAATATTTTTTGGTAAAATGGGCGTGGTTCCGCCCTCCCATTTGGATAAATTAATCAATAACTTTTTAAACAAATACGATTTTTCAAAACGTTTTTTTTAATATTCGCCCTCCCAGGACTAGAAACAATTTTTTTTATTTCATATAAAAAAATTGATAAAGTGAAAACCAAATAATACACTAATAAGTTTATAAAATATTTTCATTCTCAAGGTCTTCGTCAGACATAAAATAAAAATCGTCAATTTCATCTCCAATTTTCTCATTTTGATCCTGGCCTTCAAAATTGCACAATAAAAGGCTTAAAACTTTTGAAGGAAGTTCCATACTTTTACACTTCCGAATTCGCTTCATAGAGTTTGTTAAAGAAATAACAGGATCAGAAGTATCTAAGGCTCTGTTGAAAACATCCATGAAATTATTAACACGACTATGCTTCCGTGCGTGATGCAGTCTATCTGCTTTATAAATTTTGCGTGCTTCCGACGCTTCTTCTCCGAAACAGCCAACGGGAAGTATTGTATTTTCCATAAAACAGTTGCCGTCATTGGCAACCATGGATAACAATCCACAATTTGTTCCTTAGTTTTAAAACGAAATTGTTCAAGTTTCTCCAAAAAAATCAGCAGTTGACAAGACAAGCAAATTAATATAACTCTTAAATTCCGAATTTGCAGCCAATTTGCAAACTTCTTCTCAAAATATTTTCTATTTTTTTTTTCACTATTTATTTTCTTGCATATCTTCCATTTACCATTTATATTTAAGTTTCTACTTATTTTGCTCGAAATAAAATCAAGAATTGATCTTTCTTGGTTTGAGTTATCCGTCTCCTTACGCCATACTTCAAAAAGCTCCGCGTTCGAAAACTCGAAGACACCTGACAAAAAACGAAATTACGCAGATTGTGCGCATTTTTGCACATTGAGACAAATTGCCTTTTATTCATAATTAATGGCTCTACGACATATATTAAACTTACACTGTTGCAACGATATGTTTTTTTTGTAAGTCTACGTAAAGTTAATTTTTTTTTTTCAAAAAATTACCTTTTAGACCTGTTTTAAAATTGGCTAAATATTATTAAGACAGGCACATAGCAAAATATTAGTACACACAACATATAATACAAGCCAGTATGATTGTTTTCCATCATAAATTGAATTAATAACTTGTTTAACTTTTAAGTATCGCACTTTCAAAGTAGCTAACCAAAAACTGCCTCTTCTCAAACACGTGCCTTTGGGCTGCAACAGCTGACTTTAACAGTGCAAAGCTTTAAAAAGGCACTGTTTATTAATATTTTTGGAATAGAGTCATATGGAGCCATATGTTTTTAATATGTTTACATAAAAAAAACCCAAATATTTAAACTTTTATAAAATGACTAAATACCATGAAATCGGGCAAATTCCCCATAGTGCAACGGCTCAATATTTGCGAGCATTAAACTGTGGACATGTGTGTTCGTATTAGCATTATGTGTCAGGCCCAAATGTACAACTGCCTACAATGACATATTTGGCGGAAATGCCATATTTAAATATTATTAAATAAAATTATCTACTCTTTTAAAGGCTTGGGCTTCTTAAACCCATTAAAAGACTTTTAAGTTAATGTAGTAGTTTTGGTTTTGTGCTTTTCACATTATAGTTTAACTTCCTAACATGCAAGAAATCCTTTAAAGTTAGCAAATATCCTTTACTTATATTGTTAAAAATAGTACCTCAACTTCAAGTCTATTTTAAAGCGATTTCAAGACATTCTTCAAATACGAAATCGAACCCCCCGATGGTTTGCCACTGCAACCATTATCCTAATTACACAAACACACCCACACTTGAGCCACGGCGTCCTTATTCCCTATTCCTTGCTCTCGCATCGAGGAAGTCATAGAGAACTTTCAGTTGACTGAAAAATATGACGACAAGTTGACGCAACTCGGCGAACTGTCAGCCAAGTTGAGGCATTTTTCCAGCTGAGGGATTTCGTTTCGTCCGATGCCAGAATGCTGCTCGCCTTCTCGTATTTCTTTAGCTGTCAGTTGGCGAATACATCGCTTCCGCCGCTTAAATGCACTTGAAGAAAGCTATGACTGCTTTAAAATGACTACAGCAGCTTCAGATTTTTGTCCCCGGAATTTTCTCTCAGTGCTCTACTCACATATCTAAAGAGACAGGGACCGAGTGCGCTGAAGGGAACGAGATGCCGAGACCCAGTCTGAGGCACGTCACGTATGTTTTTGTGCCCAAGCATTCGCATAAACATTCCTGGTCGGGGATCTCGGGCTGCTCCTTTTCACTGGCTCCTCCTTATTTGCTTGCTGGCTCGTTCCGCATCCAGGACATTGGCATTGACAGGCTCGCGTCGCCTTGCGTTAAATGTCAGCCCTGCTTTTCGCTGGGGTCACAGCAATTGACCTTCCATTCATCACTATTCGTTTGTTTTATTTTTCCTTTTTTTTCCACCGCCACCGCCACCGACAAGATTGTTTGCCGAAGCACTCTAGGGCGACTTTCCCGCGGGGTCCTGTCCAATGCTGCCCATTAATGTTTACCGCATTTCCTTATCGATTTAAGGAGGAAGAAGACGCGGTTTTGGGTTACAAGAATAGCTCGCCGAGTCAAGGCGAGAGGTGGGCGCTTTAAGACCCGATGATCTGTAATTATCCTTTCAAATGAGGCTGAATGCGAAAGGTTCAAATAAAAAGAAGTAATTAAAGAATAAAAGTACCGGGAAACATCTAATAACATATTAGTTCAAAGCAATTTGTTTTCCTTATTCCATTCACGGTCAATCAGCTGCTCGTGGTGGACCTCGGACCTCGAAATCCCATAATGATGGGAATTATTCTCTTATTCATAGTCGACATTTGGGCGTTCCACTTCCGCTTCCTTCTTAAGCCTTTGTGTGTGTGTGTGTGTAGGGGAGAAGAAAAATGGAGAAGAAAATGAGCAACCAAATAACTGTAAATAAGCAGTGAAGGAATGTGACAACGTCCTCGGTGAGGTTGATAAGGAATTCTCGCTCGTTTTCTCGTAATTTTTTGATTCGGCAACAAAGGCAACAAATGAGAGACAAAAATGCTTCTGTAATGAAAGACCCGAGCAACATAATAAATAATGACAAGTACAGCATTTCCAACTCCTCCAGTCCTTACGAGGGTCTGGAACAACAAGGAAACATTTTCTCAAGTTTCTCTCATTACTTTCGGGGTTTTCCAATGCACTTCAAGCAGAAGAATGACAATTAGAAAACGCTTTTCGTGGAGTCATCAGTGTGCAGGGAGCAGCTTTTGTTTTTCCCTCAAAATTATTCTTTAAACATGAAAAATGAGCATGGGTAGAATCCTTTTTAAAACAAAGCAGCGAAAGTGAATCCTTAAAGGGATATCTCTACTTTATGGGTCGTGCGATAAAAAGTTCTCTCAGCAACTCAGGAATTAATAAATTAAAAATAATTTAAAAAAAGGTCAGCAGAGTGCCCTTAAACTTAATTTAATTACATTAATTGAATAAAAACAAAATGAAAAAGTGTGTGTTTAATGAAATAGTCAAGTACGCTGTAAAGTTGTCACTTTAATTAAATGCCGAACAGAAAAAAGAACATAAATAAAATCCCAATCTTGACAGGAAGATTAAGGGCGCTATCAGGTGCATACAATGAATGGCCTAGTACATGATTACAATGTATTTATGGCCTCGTTATTCGATTTTACAGCATAATCCCTCAAATATCAATTTGAAATCGTTAACAAAAGGTAAACAGGGAACAAGCCTCTCGACCATCCTGGCCACGGAAAGCACCTCGTTTAGCTTTTTAAATCATTTGTGGGCATCAAAACAAAAAGCATTTTATGAATTATTTAAAAACAAGCCACAAAAAACAACCAAAATAACATAAAAACTAACATAACTGTCGACATAAAAGCTGGAAAATTGTGAAAACACGAAAATGGTTTTAATGACCAAAGGCAAACAAATCATATAGAGGGAAAACAACTATCATAAGCTGGGAAATTTATCCTTGCTATCCACCACACACACGTATGTACATATATCCTGGCCAGGATACTCACATGGACACTCCGAACAAACTTTTGGGGCAACTCTTCATCGTTTCCCCCGATCATACCCCGGGCACTTTAACCGGTTCCGTTTTAATTGTTGCCGCCTTCTTCCGCTTGGAAAATGCTTTCTAAATTAATTAATAGCATTGTCTGTCTTTGGCAATTTGCCACGCCCACACCACCACCCCTCAGCACACAGACACAGACACACACACAAACTATAAATTGAATTTTCTTATGCGTTGGCAAAAATACAAGAAAAGACAAGAGAGTGCGAAGAAAAATTATTTTCTTTTGGGGAAAATGTTTGCAGCCCGTTAACCAAAGTGGAAACGAGATAGGAAACGTAAGGAGGAATCGAAAGAGGCCAAGTCAGCGAAGCCAAGCAACTTTCCAGGCCGAAAATCCTTTTTTAATTAAATTTTCTGTACATTTTGCAGTTTTTAGGTTTGAGCCGGCAAGGAGCCCACCAGTGACAGTCGTCGGTCTCTTCTCTCATGTGTCGCCCCAGACATGTGACGAAAAAGCTCATGTGGTTTTTCCGAGGAGTTCCCAGGGAGTTCTCCTCCAAGACAAAGTTTCCTCCTCTGGTGACATTCTGGCTGCCTCTCCAAGCTCCATGCTCCGAACTCCAAACTCCTTCTCCAACTCGTTCGCTTTTTTGTGTCAAGTTAATCCAATTAGTTGTTTGAGAATGTAGTTTGCACTTTGATTTCCAGCCATCTGTGCCGGCAACTGGCTGGTACACTTCCGTCCAAATTGGATGGCCAGAAGATGGATGAGCATTGATATTGACAATCGAGTTATGGATTTTCGGGAGGGTGCCATTTACGAGCCATTCACACTTTAATTTTTGATTACCAACTCGCCAAGCTCGCATCAATGGGAACAATATTTCAATGACAATGTCGAGTGAGGGGATGTATGTACATATATAGAAATCAGGTTGTTGCTGATTAAGAGTTCATAATAAACAAAAGCTTCATCGGGTATTATTATCTCTGGTCCCCGCCGACTCGCAATGGATCATCTCTCTCTCCGGTACTCTGTTGGCTCAGTATCTCTTCTGGGTTGGGGGCTGTATCATCCATGGTTACAGCTTTTGCTTATCAGTTGTCAACAGCCCTAGATCCATGGAATATACTCTACCTATCTGAATCAAGAGAGTATTACTTTTATAGAAATCTTTAGCAGTACATATTATAATAAAATAATAACCTGATAAACCTGTTTTATAAACATTTTACATGCTTTAATTAAAGAAATTGTTTACTTTTTTTTATACTTAATGTTTAGGGTATTACCCGACCCCGTACCATACCATACCCTACTCAATAGCTTTAGTCTTATCTGCAGCAGATGCTGTACGGGTTGGGTTACGTCCCGTTCGCCCACAGAATTTATACGAGCATGACGTGCATTTTTATGACATGGCACGCTCAAAGCTTTTTTAAAATGTTATTTAAAAATTAACCAGCAACAAAAAATAAAAAGCAAAACCCAGGCACCGAAGAGATCCGCTTGTAATATAATGTAGCTGTCCGCAGCATTCTGAACGAGCTCGTTTTTGTCCAGTCCTCCGGCGGTTTGGATTTTTTTTCTGTGGGTTCCAGTATCGTTTGCGGAGTCGTGGTAGCTGCGTGACACTTTTGCGTCCGGAATACGGCGAGGTGGTCTCCGGGATCCGGAAGCAAAATTAATTATAAAAATATTTGTGGCTCATAATTTCATCATTTTTTTTCTACTCTCATCCAGGCACCGAAAACGGCGGCAACTACATCCCAGAGTGCAGCATCAGCAGTGGCGACATCGGCCATATCCACAGCTGGCACGCCCCCTGGAACGGCTAGTGCCACGGTAGCGACAGCGGCAGCCACTTCCGCTCCCGCGGCGTCGGAAATTGAACAACTGCAACAGGCACTAATCGAAAAGCAAACGCAGCTATACGCCCTGGAAACCGCCTGTCTGCGGGAAACAGAGCGCCAGGTGGAGCTCGAGGACAGCGTGATAGCGTGGCAGGACAAGTACGACCGCCTCTACGAGTCCCACAAGCGTGTCCAGAAGGTCAACCAGAGTCTGGAGGACAAAATGCTCAAGCTGGTGGACCGGAACGCCGGGGAGCGGGCCCAGCTGACCAGCGATGTGGCCACTTTGAGTGTCCGTCTGGCCCAGGCCAACTTCAATATAGCCAAGTTGCAGAGGGAAATCGTGAGTAAACAATCATATATTAAGTGGGATTATAATGAGGTACTATATGGTTAGGGTTTAAACTAAAATAAGAAAAGGATAAGCCATTATTCTAGTAGTCTTTAAAATAAACTTTTGAAAAACTATATAGTATTTAGTATATAGTATAAGACCTAGTTTCTTTCAGAAAATTCACTTAGCCACTTGGGGCTAAGCCGCCAACTTTATTCCGCTCATTCTTTGACAATTTCCGAAGCCCCGACGTGAAAGCGCGGCAACCCAAACAGCTTAAAGTGGATATCCGATTTGGCCAGTCCAAGCCCCAATATAACAGCTGCCACAGTCGGTTAAAGTCGCAGGCTATAGCTCCTCGCCCCGAACCTCCAGATTTCGGTGCAGCCAACTAATTGGCCGCCAAGTTTTGAGAGGAAACACAAACACACTTAAGTCTGGAGAGGTGTGGGGGTAGTTTCTGCCTTTTTTTTTTTTTCGGTGGGGTAGGTAGACCACTGGAACTATAAGCTCCCGGTGGGTGGAGCTGGGTGGGGTTAAAGTCTAAACAAATGAAAGGCGGAAAAGCGTTAAAAACTCAGAGTTGCACTTCTATACTTACGACAACTTTACGAGTAGTCCCTTCTATTTTTGTGGAGGGTGGAGGGGTGAAATACTAGAAAACTTTTCCAATTCAGTTTGTTTCTGCCATGCTGCGAAAATACGAATATCTGCTCACAAAAAAGTTTTCAATTAACGCAAAACAGCAGAAATGCACTTGGAGCGATTGGGTGAAAGCTGAGAGGGAGAAAGTCGAGAAATGTAGAGAAAGCTATATCGAGGGGGTGGGGCAGTGGGCGTCCGGCGTCGGGGAAACCTTTTAAAGAAGGTGTCCTGCGGGTGTCCTAGGTGTTTGCGCAAAGCGATAGCCCATGTTGCAAGCAATTAGTGGACATTGGGCAGGTGGAAAGCTACACTCAGGGAAAATAAAGTAAAAAGAAAGTAACACAATACCCGGTACTTGTGAAATTATAACAAATTGTATGTTTTACGAGCGTTTTCATCAAAAATTGTTAAAACCATAAGACTCTTTTGTTCTTTTCGGGCAAAAGCCATAACCCCTAGCACTTGAAGTGCTTTTTTGTTTAAAGTGCACTGGCGGGTTGGAGGAAATTGGGAAGGTGGCGCTGCTGCAACTGCTTTATTAACTTGTTTTTGCCTTTTTGTTGCCTCCGCGGGGCGGGCGGGCTGGCTTTTCTTCTGCTTTTAACCGTCTCCGTTGTGTCGAGTGTTTGCGCAAATTAATACTTAAAAAGCATTTCCACCTCTTCAAAAGTTGCGCAGTTTCTGTTGCGTTCCGCTTGACTTTGCTTTGTTTTCGTCCTGCTGCTTATGTCCTTATTTTGTTTCAAGGAGGCGCCTGCGAGTATGCAATACTTTTTTTTAAGCCGGCTTCCGATGCGCTCGGAGGATGAAATGATGGTCTAGAGAGGTTCTGTCATGACGAGTGCAGAAAACACTCAACAAGGCTTAATAGTTCTTGTTTAATTTTTACTTTTTCAATAATACTCCTCTCGCTTGGTAGGGTATTTCTCGCCACCATTAATCTAAGCTTATTTTTCGCCGTTTGTTTGCCAGTCAGTCTGTGAATTTTTGAAGAGAATGAATCAGACAGCAGGAATAGAGTGTGTTGGGTTGGGAAAAAAGTGCGAGAGCTCGAGGGAGGTAGTGGAACAACAATGTCAATAACCTTTTTGTCAGTTTTCGTTCACTACATCCGTCACCCTGCCGCCTGCCGCCAGCTGCCGTCTGCCTTTCCACGTCGTGCCAGCCCGCCACTTCCACTGACTTTTCTGGCTGATAAAAAATCAGCACTTGGTCATGGACTGTCGCTGCGTCACGTGCCACATTGCGGATCTCCCGATGCCATTTACCTTCGGGCTACCAGCTATTTTTTTTACCAGCTCCCTCTGCCCCTTACCCAACTCCTCTCTCCCTGCTATAGATGCTATCTGTTTTGGCCATGGTTCGTTAATCTGACAGTGGCTTTTTGCATGATAGCTCGGCGTTTCCGTTGCAAAACACTTAGTCGCCTGCTCGTCCGATGCTTCAGATACAGAGCTTCTGCTCTGCTACGGACCCGAAAACTCCCCCTCAGCTACTGGCTCCCCTGCAGCTGGATGTGTCCTGTAATCCTCCCAGGGCCATCATGCCTCATTGTTGCTGGCTGTTATTATTGTTTACCGCTCTTACGGGAAAATGCGGGCGGAAAAGTTGGGCTTACAGAGAAAGAAATGACTGGAAATGGGATAAGTGACAGTCTAATATTGCTTTGGGAATTCAGACAATAAATTAATTGAATATTTAATAGGACTATGTCTTTAATTCTTAAATAGAATAGACATTTAATAACCTATGTATGTAATATGGTTAAAAAAAAACTTCAAAAGTGCATATTATAGTGTTGCCGTTTATGGTTTTATTCCTTTGCGCCCATTCAGGCGTTACAGCTTTTAGCTTTATCCCTCTTTATCCCTGTCCCTTTCGCTCTCGCTAGATTGGTTCGAATATTTAAAATCGCCTGGCAGGCAGTCCCCAACAACAATAAGGACAACAACGTCAACAACATGGTACGCCACGCCCTTCTTTTGTAATTCCCACTTGCATTAAATGCCGAGCAACTGTAAATATGCTCAGGGGCTGTGCCCGTCTCTCTCTTTGAAGCCATCATCGGTCTATGCCCCATCTCGTTCACGCCCCATTTTAGGCTGTCCCTTTTGCACCCGTTGCTCCCACTGGGCCGGGTCCGTTGCAACTGGAGCAGATAAAATGCAGCAGGAGTTCACGTGAAATGATTCCCAATTCCCGCCCGGGGTCCTCCTCGCCGCATCGGTCCCCTATCCGCTATCCTGGATCTCCTTTTACGCCTCTAGTATCTCCGTGCTCCTGTATATTCCCATATTCCTTATCCCTCTTCAATTTTCGCCCCAACCCTTCTGGGTTCTTGTTTTCCCCGTTTGATAATGACGCGTTTGTGGTTTGCCTTCTGGTCTGGCAGTTCTCTACCGGCTCTTCGGCTCTGTTGCGGTTCTGGACCTCTGGCGAACGTGTGTGTAATTAATGTGTTGTACCTAAATCACTGAGAGAAAATAATTACTTGTAATAGGCGTCGGTAACACTTACCTACAAGTCTTACCTACATTAAAGTCTTCAGTATAACATCACTTTTCTCGCAGTGCCTCAACGCACTTCAATCCCTTCCGGACACCAGTTCATTCCCCCTGTTGCATGCTCCATTTTGTTGTCGAACCGACCGGTGCAACATGGCGTATAAGTGATGCTATTGTAGGCCTTGTTTATCAGCTGATAAGCAAGAACCAAGAAAGTACTGGCTCCTCGCCTTCTTCTGTCTCGCTCGGGTTTTTGTGTGAGTGGGCTTAATTCCTTAAAAGTTATTTACATATTTGCCTAATGTGGCATCCCCACTAAGCACTCAGCCAGGAGGTGGGTGGCATCCAGTCGGCTTAGGTGGGCTTGGGGACTGTGGATGCGGCACTTTGTGTGGTTGGGTGTGTTGAGTTCGGTTCGCCAGTTTGGAGTTTGGTTAGTGGGGTTTGGTCGTCGGCCACTGATGAAATTGCTTTTTGGCCCCGAGAACACAATCTGTCTGTGATTTAACCGACAATAAGCAGAATCAAATAATAGAAATTCCGGGATGATTAAATTATCAAATGCTTTAAGTGGGTCTGGGAGAGTCTAGTAATGAGGGGCGTGGACAACAAGTCTGGATGTTTAATGAAATTTTTGTTTTTAGGGGTAAGAGAAGTAAAGAAAGTGCAGAAATTCAGATTAACCGAATACTTTGTGAAATATTGGGAATGATTTTAAATGGAAAATATTTCTAATAAACCTTCTGTTTATATTTTTTTTCACCTCTCAAATACCAAACATTTTAAAAACATTGGCACAACCTTTCAACGTGCAGTGTTTATTTTATAAAATGTTCAGTTTTAATTTCACAAAGACCTGTGCAATTTTACGCTTCTACTCGATACCGGGACTCAGAAAATATGCGAAAATCCGGCTTTCAATCAACGGCATTGCCATGCTATAAATCCCCCGTGCATATCCCCTATAATGCCCATAACTATACCGTTATCTGGGCCGGCGAATGCAAAGTAAACAAGTACAAGCCCTGTACCGAATTCGAATTCCTTTAATTTGCGTCCTGCTGCCCACAAAACATTTTTCCAGTTCGTTTTGCGTGTTGCCAACAGTTCTGTTGGGTTCTGTTTTTATTTTTTCTGATTCTGATTTTCCGACTGTTTCTTTTTTTAATTTCCCTGCACGAAAAACAATGGCAATGGTCCTGGGTGCATGTGAAATGAACCAAGAGAACGCCGGGCAGCAGTAACACGACCGGAAAATATGCGGCCAAAATGCACGTAGAACGCAGGAGAATAAACCGTAAAACACACGAAACCCACCGGTTGAAAGTTGGAATAGTCGAAGGAGCGCCGCGGCACAAAAAATTGTTTCATATTACGGCAATAACAGTGCGGAAAATCAGAGTCCAGATAGGATTCCGTTTTACCATTTCTACCATCCTTGGCCCTCTGGGTCTAAACTGGCAGCGACGGCAAAATAAAAACGGTAAGCGGTCGCCAGAAATTACCAAAAAAAAAGCACAGGTGCAAAAAAAAGGAGGATGCCATAGACACACACTAAATAGCCGAGGTAACTGGGCAGGATGGGCGAAGCTATTCGGGCTATAAATGTCTACTCGGGCGAAGGAAACACAGAAACGGATCCGGCCATGGATACCCGAAAACCGAAAAGCCCAAAACGATGTGTGAGTGTTTGCCAAAACATAAAAATTGATGGATACTCTCTCAGATGGATGGATTTGATAAACGAACAGAAACACTTGCCCAACTGGACACCATAAAGGATGCATAGATCAACAGGAAAACTAATAGTTTCACAGCCAGACGGTTAAAGCGAAAATTTAATTAAAATTATAAGTGTTTCCCCGAAAACATATACCTGAAAATATTAATTGCTTACCGGCTTAACTTTCCCCTTGGGCAAACACGAGGGCTCTGGCTTAAATTTCCACCACAGTTTATGTTTGTAATTGCCGAAATATTAGATTCATTCTGTAAATATATCCCAGGAAAAGCTCTCAAATCTCTTTGGACTACATACCAACCACCCCCCGTCGTTTTCTATGGCCGTTTAAGTGGCAGACTGTTGCTTTGGGCCCAAATGGCGGCATTATATTCCGGGCCTCTGTAACAGATCGATATTTTAAGCATTTTAATGTCTGCGACAAACGCAAAATGTTGGCGCCAAGTTCTGTTTTTTTTTCTGGGTTACAGAGCGCAGGGGCCAGGGTTGAGGGTCCGTGTCCATGTCCGTGTCCCATGATTGCGGCGCCGTCTATATATGTAAGCTTATATATAGAGAGAAATTAAAATAGGGTTATATTTTAACAAAAGTAAATGAATTAAAGATGGATTAAGAGCCTTTATGTCCTTCCAGAAACATAAGATAAACTCTAGACTAGAATACCTTTAAGATTAGCAATAATTTCTCACAGTGCATCCCTAATTGAGCTTCAACCCTAACACCGACTACATGTGCACCTCATATTTTTTATGCAATTAGCCCTAATTCGCTGAATCAATCATGATAGCGGCCTTACTCTACTCTACTCAACTTTGGCCTCTCGCTTATTTTTAGTGCCCGGAATTCTCATTTTAGCCCCGAAGCCCCCAGAGGTTCTATATTTGGTCGATTCGTCCCACCACCGTCACCACGTGTGTGTACTACGCCGGGCATTAGTTTTAAGAGCAATTTGAGCTGAAGTGGGTTGGTTGATTCTGGCTTTGAGTTAGTGAGCTGGTCGGTCGGGGGATTTGCATGCCAAAAGCAGAAAATGCTCAAGTGGGCCGAAAGATAAATTAATGGGCAGGTGGGGGGAAATGCTCAAGTATACTTTACATAAATGTGGCCAATTTTAGAGCTCAAGTTGTTTGGTGAACCTCAATGGAGAGAATGGGGAAATTAAAGCCGACGTAGTACCTTAGTCGATGATATAGGGCAATCAGACTGACTATCGAAAAGGGATTGTGGCTTGGAATTGAAATTCTGAAAACTAATTGGAAACAGTTTAATCGAAGCACCCTTCTGGAATTACATTCCCAAATAAAACTTTCAAGTCTGCAATTATTCTGGATTTCTGGTTACAGTTTTGTTACAACTTTTACGGGAGCCCTTAGACCCATTCTCTTTCTTTTCACTTTGTAAGCCTGTCATAAAAGGACATGTGCATATTTTTTCAAGCTTTATGACAACAAAGCACACAGATTTCACAATGGAAACTTCACACAGCGAGGCGCTTAAATTTTTCGGGATATAAAATCTGTTAAGCAAACAAAATGCCAAAATGAAAAAGGCCAATATCTGTACATATATGCAAAGATATATCACTATATGTGCAGCTATATCCTTTTGAATTACATGCAACTTTCATGCGGATAGCCTGCTACCAAAATCCACCCACAAAGTCCAGCCCACATTCTGCACATGTGTCTGAATGTCTGAGCGGGTTATGACCGGCTCGGGGAGCTATGCAATTTTCATTTTGAAGTTTTCCACTCCGTGCCGTTTTAATGTTAAGGGTGCCAGTTGCAGTTGCCTGCTGCGGACCAGTGTGGCCATGTGCACAAATGAGTTTTTAGTGCAGACCATTAGTTGGCAGCTTTTTAATTTTCTGGAACCCCCGGCCATGGCAGCTATATAGCGATTAAAGCCAAGTGTCAACTTGTGTTTGGCCATGTTTGCACTCGTGGGAGTGAATTTGTCTGGCGCTGATTGCCCTTCAAATTGGTTTGTCAATATTTGTAGTTGTTGTGAGGAGAATGGTTTATTTTTAGCAGATTGTGAGAGGGCAGACCTTGCATTTAATTCTGTAGAGAATTAACAGAGATAAGTACCAGGTATCATACAGCCTTGAAGCAGAACTAATGTTTAACAGATCTCCTGACAGATCCTTGGGCATATTGGAGCTTAAACATTACCAACTGAAGCCCTACTCCATCCAATTGTCAAACTGAGTGCGTACTATTTGCTGGGCTACCACTTTGAATGGGGGTCAGGACCCAAAGGAGGGGTCTTGGATCTGGATGCGAATGCGGATCTATAGCCGTGTCTTTGCACTTGATGTATGCATATTGAATTGCCCTTAGCGGACTCTAAAAGGAAACTTCCTCGGCTGCGGCACGCAAATCAGCAATATATCATTGTGTCTGCCGCCTCTGGTGCTTCTCCTGGTGGCCGGCGCCCTGTCTCTTTCTGGTGTCTCTGCAGCTGTCTCTGTTCTTTGTTTTACGCTAAGCGAAGGCTTAAGTGGCATGCAAAAATTTCCCACGTCACTCCGTCAGCCAGACATTCAGTCAGAAGGAGAGCGAGGAAAAAGCCAAAAGCCAAGTGCTGCATTACGGTGAAGTTTCCTTTGGGTTTTCCTCCCATTTCCCATTTTTTTTTCCACAGAACCTGCCTTTGGTTTTTATCACTTTTGTTGTCTTTTAGTTTCTGATTAGTTTCCCTTTGGCTTCGTGAGGTTATTTATTATCTGGCGCAAAGTGTAGCAATCATTTACATAAATCAATCTTGATGGCCTCAGCCGGATATGGTCTACAGAAAGTCCAACGGGGTTAAAGGTCTAGTTTCTGCAGCAGGATTCAGGCAATTGTTCCAATGTAATTTCTGGTCTGGTATTAGTAAGACTGTATTTTCAGATCTGCTTTCAATAATATAGAGCAGGCGATGGGCAGATCTTGATGCCATCTGTTGTAAGTTTTTATCGACAGAATGGGTATTCTATCTTTTTCCTATGTCTATATATAACATTATATATAGAAATTAACTATCAAATATGTGGCTATTTGTGTATGCAATTTTATTCTCCCAAGCCTAACTTACCAAATCCTTGAATTAAAACACAATTTTTTGTTTTCTTTGCATTTTGATACCAAATCTTCTTAGCCAATTCTTGTTGTCCCACTCAATGTAAGCTTCTTTTGTGCATAGCTTCTGTTTTCTTTTCTTTTCAAGATTGTAAAGATATTATTTGGTTTTATTTCGAAACGCTACTTATCCTTTATGCATTCACGACCATCTAGGGACTGACATTGCGTATACGACGTGTTGCACACCACGTGCGTGCTGTAAAGCATTTCTTCGGATTTCTCGCCACATTTCTGCTTCAGTCATAAAACTTTTGTGCAACTGCACCCAGATAGGGGCAAGA
This sequence comes from Drosophila bipectinata, assembly GCF_030179905.1. NCBI lineage: Eukaryota > Metazoa > Arthropoda > Insecta > Diptera > Drosophilidae > Drosophila > Drosophila bipectinata. The sequence goes on along the minus strand of NC_091738.1, from coordinate 1,206,481 downwards.
GAAAAAAAATATCCAGCTTAACTTTGTTGTTTAGTGTAAAAGCTTTACAACTCACTGTTGTTGCTGCTGTTGTTTCTGGTTGTTTCGGTTTCTGCTACTTTTACTTTGTGCACATTATCACTCTTGGCCCTCGCTTCTCTTCAACAAGAAACTTTGTTCGATCCACAACAAAATAGAAAACATAACCAGGAACCAAACAAAAAATATATAAAATGGAATAAAACAAGAAAATTGTGAGCGAATAGTTTGCCGGGCACTTTAAGCACTTTGGCAACACATTTGAAACACCTTTGGCTGGTCTTTTAGCAACAACTGGCACCCTATTGCCTGTTTTTCCGCTTTTCCTGCTTTTCCACGCTCCTCCCACCACTCTCCTTTTCAGGCTCGAAGAATTTTTGAGGGTGGCTTGGATTTTTGAGCAGCTTGGAAGTTTTTAACCCCCAAAATGTTGAGTTTGGCCTTTTTTCTGGCATAGAATTTGTGGCCAAGAGTGTGTGTGTGTGTGTGTGGCATTTTTGGCCTTTTTTCAAGTATGCTTGGAGTGGCGGCTGGCTAAATAAATAAAATTGGAATAAATATTAAATAAATAGAGCAAAGAGGCAGCCGCTATGAAAGCCAGTCAACCAAAAAGAGTTATGAATTTTTGCGTTGCCAAGCTCTTCTAAGTCTATCGACGAAATTTAGTTTATTATTTAAATGAAATAAGGAAAAAGTAGTGAAGCCGCAGCTAATGCTCATTTGTCAAACTGTTGCTCGTCCCTCTCAGGTGCTTAACTATTCATTACAGGAAGATCGGGCTTTTCTACCTTTTCATTTGATTTATGGCCAGGCCCGGAGCCGAACCAGCCACCTCGCATTCATCAATTTGGCCAAGTTATTCACACACGCCTCGTGGAATGCCTTTCAGGGACAAACACTCGTCACTAATTGCAACTGCTTAGTGTTGCTTTAGCCGCACATTTTCCATCTCCATTTGTGGGTTTTCCCTCATTTTCCCCAGCCGTGGAGTTTCCTGTATTGTTCGCCCTGCCACGCATTTTCTCGCTTTTTTTTTCTCGTACTTTGGGTCCAACACGCAAATAAATTTTCTTTTCCTGTGCAACTCCCGCTCCTGAAGTGATGAAAAAAATAAAAGCAACCACAACAAATCACAAGGCACAGGGAGAATATTTATAGAAGCTTTTAAAAAGTGAATAGACTGTTATTAATCCCTGTTGGGTTAAAATTTCCCCATCTTCTGTTAGTTAATATTTTTTACTCTATAGTGGGTTATTATTTGAATTTAATTTCTCTTAAATATTTCATTTTTTCCTGTGCAAATCAAAACAATTCTCTTCCTGAAACATGTGCCCATATAAATGTAACAATGCGGATACTTAATCCCTTGCTCTCCTCGGCATTTGTAATTACAGTGATTCCTTTCCTTTTTTATGGCCATCTCTCTCCTCTGGCATATGCCTGTCTCTTTCCCATGGCCCCAACAATTGTTGTAAATCATAATTTGTTGTTGTTGCTGTGATTGTTGTTGGTGATGCCTCCATTCCTGCGAGGTTGCATTGTTTTTGACATTTGGCGCCAACTGGCTGCATGATTCATCGTGATATGTTTTCCCAGGCTTTTCCTTTCCTCCCGCCATTTTCCACTTTCCACATGCCCGTCATGTTATTTTCAACATATCGCACGTTTCGCTTACGCAATGTCGACGGCCTTTGGTTTGGTTTTTCCTTTTCATTTTTAATACAACATGTAGGTTGTTTTTTTTAAACGCATTTTTATGGAAAATCTGTTTTTTATCGATCCATCAATTTAATTTTGATGTGATTGCTTCTTTTGTTTGCCTAGAGGGTAGCGGGGTATGGAAAGTCTATTGCTTTCTTTATATTATTTTTAAAATATTTTTTTAGACTTTATTTTTAGTCCTTGAAAGAAACCTATAGGAATTAAAAGACACTGCCAATCAAAAACTTGGTATAAATTAAGCAATTAGTTTCATGGCCCGAAACTTGGTCATCACCAAGTCGTAGCCATTATTATCCTTTTGCTCTCTCCTTCATCTACCTTAACCGATTTCCTTATGTGTGTGTGTGTGTGTGTGTAGGGAGTCCTGTCGTCCTGGTACTGATGTCCTTGCTGCGGCTGCTGCTTTATAGGCCAGCTGTCAGCTACGCTCGTCTCCGTTCACTTCCTCGCTGCTGTGCCTGTCATGCAAATATATTGTCCTTTTTAATTAAAACACAAGCCTCAAATTAATGAACACACACACACACATGCACTCTTTCCGTATAATTTTCTTGACCTGAAACCGAAAGAAGTTTTTGCCTTACCGACGTTTTTTTTTTTTGGGGTGCCCTGGCCCCTTAATGAAGTCATTGGGTTGATGATGTTAGAATATTTGGATTTTAGATTGAAAGATTTGATGGCCTCTGGGCCTGCTGATTTCATGATGATTTTCCACATTTTTCACTCACAATTTCGCCCTTTCTTGGCATTATTAAAAAATACCTATTAGGGGACCATTTTCCACATATGCGATGTGTTTTTTTTGCATTTCATCTTTCTGGCTGGCAGACACACTTCGACCCATATAAGATGTAGTTCCCTTACCCCATTTCTCGCATGTTTGATGTGTAATTCTGCAGTCGCTCATTAAAAATAATTACATCTTTTGGTAAGAAAAGTGAAAATAAAAAAAAAGGCAAAAAGAGTGAAAAGGAAACACCAGCCCACAAAGAAAATAAAAGAAGGCCAGAAGAAAGGCAGCGAGAAGCTAACAGGTGCGGAAGTTCTGGCTTCCCACTTTCGTTTTTAATCCGAAACCACCTAAAAGTGTATTTAAATTAATGATGGATTTAAAATTGAAATGGGCCATTGTGCTTCCTTAAAGCACCCTCGGTTCAGAGCAATCCATAAACAAACAAGTTTCTGTTAGACTTGGATTTCCTCAATGGCATTGCATTGTTTGGTGTTTTATTGTTTGCCTTCTGCGGCCAGGACTCTGATAAAATGTCTCCACTCACATAAATTCGAATAAATCAGCCAACTCACACACAAGGACACCCCGAGATTAGCTTCATCTTGGAGGGTTGGACTTTCTTTCGGCTCCAAAGCCAAGAAGCTGAAAAACTTTCGCACTTCTGACCACGACTGGATCTCGGGCATTCCGGACTTTTAAATCCGAGCAGCATAAGACATAAAACACAAAACACAAATGCAAACACTAACGCGCACCGAGTTCAAATATAAAGTATATATAGTGTATATATTTATGGCCATTTTCATGATTGACCGACCCGAATGTGTGTGCTCTGTGTTTGGATAAGGATATGCGATGTGGATATAGCGAGGGTGGCGTATCCTACAATAATGTACGACCATGTCCTTCTGTCATTCAGACTGTGCGTGATGAATAAATGATGCGGCCCATACAAGTTTCAATGATTTTGCTTTAGTTTCGCCCTGCCGAAGTATTTCGGGGCGGAAAAGGTACATTAACTTTGTGAATGGGAATGCGAAAAGTTCGATTGGGAAATGCGGGTTTAACCATTGATATATGTCCCTGGGTTTTCGGCAAATAATTGGATGGTGCGGAAGTTAGTCCATAAAAGGACTTACTTGTGGCAGTTTCCGAAAATTTTATGTGTATCATCCTCTTCCTAGAAGAAGAGTAGACCCTAGAAGTAGAAAAGACCCTATAAAATTTTACATCATTTATGCATATTAATTGTTTTAATATTCCCATTAAAATGACAAATCCTTGGGCCGAAATAATAATAAATTATTACAGACTTGGCCAAGTACTCGGGCACTTGAAAACTTTATGGACATTAGAGAGTCTGTACAATGAAACATTGGCAAGTGTAATCCCCACTTAGGAGTAGATAACCCCCTGGTTGCGTCCCTGCCACATTAAGGGTATTCAGGACTTCAGCCTTCATTAGCTCCAACCCTTTTAATGCGCGCCATGTGTTGCATAATATTTCTCCGGGCGAAATAAAAATGTAAATTCAACAAATTTGCCACGCACAAGCGAGCATTAAACCCTTGCCAGGAACTACATAGTGGAGTAACATCGGGAACCATACTGCTCTATAGAGTATCCCCCGCAATCATCAGTGGGCTCTTCGGATGGCTCTTTCGGCCATTTTATTTGCTTTTGGCACTGGCCATTGTTTAGACCAGACCACCGCCCGCCCGCCCACGCCGTCTCTCTGGCCGGGAATTGTGCAAATTTTGTGTATTTAATGCAGTGCCAAAATGTTTGACTTGGCAGCCCCCCAAAACATCCCCCAGACCCCGTCACCGGGAAAGCCACTTGGCAATGTTTACGCTTATGCTAATTTTTGGGTCCATGTTTGTGAGCGAGAGAGTGTATTTATGGGGAAATGTTGACATTTCAGCATTTTCTGGGCAACACATGCAGCACATTCTTTTCCTGATTACTCGGATTTGGATTTGTGGTCGTTGGGCTTGCAAGGATGTGGGTGGAAACAAGCACCTTCAGATTAATCGCATAAATCCGAATGTCAGGATGCAGCCAAGCTCAAACTAATTGGGCAACAGCAGCTAAGAAACACTGAGGAAAATAATAGTTAAATAATATTATTTATTTATAAGTAAATTAATATTTAAGGCAATAGAATAAGTAAGTCTAGGCCTGCTTTAAATGAAACCCAATAGGTTATAGCCATTATAATTAAGGAGATTTTTGTTCAGTGCCTTTCGCTCATCATCCTAGTGCATCCTGGCGTACTAAATGTCCTGACATGAATGACATGCAGATTCACTTAACTCAAATGCCTGTCTCCGTCTATCTGGCATGCCACCCACCAGGCGGCCCTGCCACCCTCTAAGCACCCAGCCCAGACGGCCTCAGCCCCTCTGTGTGGCAACCACCAACAATTTGAACCCTTCTGCGCTGCGCTGGCAAAGCTTTTGAGCAACTAATTAGATTCAGCCGCCCCTGAGCCAAAACCCCTTTCGCAGTAACTTAATTTAGTATGCAATTCTCCGGCTGCAGTTTGCAGTTTCCCTTCCCTACCCGGCCTGTTTTTCTTGTTGTTCTTGTCATTTGTGAAAATTAATTTTCTCATAATTCAGTTGGCATTTGCATTTGTGGTTTTGATTTTGCGGTTGGTCGACCTTAAAGATTGCTGCGAAAAAGTGTATTTGAGGCACAAATGAAATAAAAGCCGGGCTATGCATAGAAATATGTTAATTAGAGTGGGAAATTGCCATGTGTGTGTGGGGAGCAATGGGCGTGGCAGTGGGTAACTGTGCCACATAATTAACCATAATATTTGTGCATATGCATCGCCAGTTATAGACAAACATCCATGCAGGAGTGCTGAGTGGAGCAGGAGTCTCTCCAGTGGCCCAAATGACACAAACAAGGCTGGAGGCTCGTATGTTCCAGGGGGATTCTGGCTCTGTTTATGCGGGTCTAATCAGAGAAGCCTACAAATGGGTTTTTGGCCAAAATACACATTATATATTACCATTAACCACAAAATCTTCAACTAATACCCTTAAATTTAATTAAATTATTTCTCAAATATGTCTTTTTAATAGTTGATTACCTGGAAAACCCAATCCCCACCTATTATTCCATTCATTTGACTAATTGCCCGTCCCGGATGGAGCTCCCCGCTAATGTGCCATTTCCTCGGCCCCGTTTTGATTGTTTTTCCACGGCCATAACGAATTTATTATTCATTACGGAGCTAAACCCCTCGCAGCTATTTGACAATTTCGCATGCTATTCATAAACTGTCGCCCGTTGGCCGTGCTGCCTGTCAGCGCGTTTTATTGGCAAATCAAAAGCCACCGCAAATGGCACACTCGCCCTCTCACACACCTGCCCTGGCTTCCAACCATTTTCCGCTTTTCCGCCAGTTCCCTACACTCTGTTTTCTAGGAGCTCCGGTTTTGGCTTGCGGTCAGCTGTTGGTCAGCAAACAAGCGTGAAATTGCACAAAAGCCGTGACGGCTCTAAACCAAAAAAAACACAGAGACCGGAAAGGACAGTAAAAAAAATATAAAGGGTCTAGGAAGCCACAGCAACAGAGGGACAAAAGGCAATCAGACTTGCGGCCTACAAATGCGCTTCGCTTCTCCTTTGCTGTGGGTCCCATATGAACTCTCGTTTTTCCGCGAATTTCCCTTTTCATTTCAGTTGCAGTGCTGAAAAGTATGCTATGCATTTTTTGTCGCATGCACAACGTGCAAAAATCTGAAAGGGGAATTTAGAAAAGTGTTTTTAATAAAAAGGGGTGATAGGTTTTATTTTTTATAATAAAAGGGAGTTGTGTGGAATTTAATAAATGATTAGAAAAGCTGACTTAACCCCTTTGCAATTAATTCTCCTTTGATGATGTTTGATTTGCCTCCAGAGCCAGCAGCGCTTTAAATCGCGTTTGTTTAGGTTAAATGCTGGGGGTTTTTTTATGGTCTGTTAATTAAATGCATACAATTAGCTACACACGCTAATGATTCAATTATCTTTATTACTTCCCCGACATGCACTGCCCTGCATCCGATGCAATCACGCAATGCTAAATATACACAAAGGCTGAGCATGGGGTTGGACGTGGATGCTTTTAATTAAAACCGATTCGAATCGATGGCCTGTCGTGGCACGTTTTAAATTTAGCGCCAGGTCCTTGGAGTCCTCGGAGGAGTGTTCGATATACTCGGCACTCGGTGTTCAGAGCACTCGGAGCACTTCATTAAAGAGTGTAAAGTTGGAAATTTATTTTGCATTTACCCAGCCATCGAACGTGCTGAGGCCAGTTGGCGAAATGGAATTCCGAGTGCTGCGAGTGGAACTGGCACTGGCACTGGCCTCCCTCCATCGTCATCGTGTTTTTTGAGATGGAAAAAAGGGGTTTTGTTTATGGCACCAGCTGTGGCTGTAAAATGGATTGACGAGTCCAAGGATGGATATCCTCACGGAAATGGGTCAATCAAGTTGGCGAAACTGCTCAGGGATCAATGCCATACGATCCGAGGGACTTGTGAAAAACAAGCCATAACAGGTTGACCTTCTTTCCTTATTTTTTATGACTTTACTAAACTAAATAAAAGTAGCAAGCAACGTGATTATTAAAAGTAGTAAGTAGCAGGCAAGGAGAATGCCAAAGGATACACGAGTAATCCATCAATAGAGTGGTATTGCAATTCCCTTTCCCGACCACAATCTTCTCCGGCTTATAGAAATTACTTTCATGCTTAGCCAACTGACAATCAACATTTTCGCATTCGAGTTCAATCAATGCATCCGCTTATTTAGCTGCCACTTCCAAGTCAAGTCGAGCTACTTGCCACTTGCCCCGATCTCGGCTCCTGGTTCCTGGCTCCCAGCACCACCTCTTCCCTTTTCCCTGTCGGAATTTATTTCATTTCTATTTCATGCAATTTTTATGCATTTTTCTATTTATAAAATTGCTGCCAGCACTGTGCCCGGAGAGCGCAAAAAAATAATAAAAATGCCAAGTGAAGGAAAATATAAAAACGTGCAAAAGGAAAATAAGGGAAAATGAACATAAAATGCAAGCGGCGGCATTTTGCAGTTCCTTGCCAGGCACTTGCTTTTCTTTTATTTTTTTCAGACGTTTTCCTTGTTGCACAGAACGAAAATATTTATGAAGTTTTCTATTTGATATTTGAAATATACGTTTTTAATGAGAAATTATTGATAATCCTTCAGATAAAGTAGATATTCGTTGATATTTTATGTCCAAAGTTCATAGTTTCAACTTCCATTTAAAATGGTTTTCTGAAGGCTTAGAACACTAATTATTAAAATTAAGTAAAAACCAATTTTCCCCCATTTTAAACTTTTAAAGCTTAAACCTTTAGGACTATACATTTTCGGTGCATTTTCCATTGCCAGGCAGTGTGAAAATGCAGCGTGAGAAACCGAACCGAAACGGAGCTGGAAAAATGGCTGGGTGGCGGGGCGTGTAAGTGTTGGTAAACGCGGTGCAAAATGCCGTTACAGTGGTCCACCATTTTCCATTTTCCTAGTTGATGTTGTTGTTGCTCCATTGTTGTTGCTACTGTTGTGGCGTTGTTGTATTTGGGTCACCAATGCAGTTGTCCCTCTGCCATGGTTTTCCCTTCTTTTTCAGTTTTTCTTTTTTTTTTGGTTTTGTTATTGTTGGCCCGGTGTTGTTGTTGCTTGTTTAACAAGTTCGAGTGCATCGCATTTGTGAAAATTTAAAAAGGCATCTAAAAGTTCTTCCTGCGATGTATGTGTGTGTGTTTCTAGGGGGGTTGCTTCAAAAACCAAACACAAAAACCAGGAGCGAAACTTTTTGAGGCTCTGCCGCTGACACCAAAATGCACAAAAGCAACAGCGAAACAAGCCAAGATGACTCGAACTGGCCCTTCAGAAGGGTTTATGTAAATGGCTTTATACCCTGGATGGTTTTTCATAAGAATCTTAAGAAAATAAGCTTTTTAAAGGGACAAATTCCTCTTAAATCAGGGGAGCATCCCATTCATCTTTGAACTATGGAACTCCCTAAAAGTAGCTTTACCGACTCACCTAAAAAACAAATTCTTGGGAAACTAAAACTCCCATTTGGCAACATTTGGTACCCCTCGAGAAAAGTTTGCCTAACAATGTGTAAAAGGATTGCTGGGGGCCAGGGGCTGCGGCATGGGGTGCGGCTGCAGTGGCAGGAGTCGAGTGAAACAAAACGAACAGCAAACATATTTGACATTTGCATACGAAAAGTGTCAAAAGAAGCAAGAAGCTATATAAACTAACCCGCACACCAGCACGCAGCACACACAGCTAACGCTGCCAAACAACCGCATAAAACCATGCACTGGGAGAAATTATAAAGATAGATTTATGTTATAAATTATATTAGAAGATAAATTAAAATTAGAAATATATGTAAGTATGAATATGTTTTATTTAAATTAAGGGACTTATTAATACAAGTTATTAAAGTATGTGCAATTTTAAGTAAATCATTTAAGTTTTCATTACATCACATTAGGTATTGATCCTTTTGATCCTTTATACCTAGGATATTAATATAGTTTTTTATTAAATGGTTAGAATTCGCTTGGATGTTTATAAAGACGAAGAATGTATACTTTTCAGAGAAAGGAAACGTTTCCTTTCATCTTAAAACATATTCCATCCTTTTACTTATTTTGATTGATAGAAGTATCGGGTATAAATTTCTAATGGATTTTTAAAATAAACATACTATTTTACTAAAAAGGTGACTTTAATGTGACTAAATGTTAGTTTGAGTAATCAGAGCTTTAATTTAATTTATTAAAATTATTTATTATTATTAATAGCCATAGCAAGAACTTTAAAGAATAGTTTTAGTTACTGTTATTACTACTACTACATCAATATTATTTATTTTAGCTCTAAGTAGATTTTAGTACCTAAAATTTTGCACTGTGTAGGCCTACTCGTTTATGCCACTTCCGTGACGACGCTCTCTTATCTGTGTTCTCCTTTGCTTTCCTCTCTTCCTGCCAGGAACGCTACAAGGCTGACATTAGCCTGGCCATACAATTGCTGCAGTGCAAGCCGGATAGTTTTGTGTCCCAAAAAGTGTCATCGGTGAGTATGGAATGGGTGTTAAGCGGGGCTATGGGCGCCCCAAAATTGCCACCCACCCAAAAGTTCTCCGTGCTTTAGAAGAATAAATTCCCTTAAATAATGGCATTTCTCTGCAGCTACCCATTGATATTCAATCCAAGGTGTCGGCGTACATGAGACTGGAAACAAACTCCCATTCCGACTCGGAGTGCAGTAATAGCGGAGTGGGCGTGGCCACCACAGCTTCCTATAAAGTGCTTCCGGCCTCCGACTCGCCGCCCCCCTCCGCCTGCCCCTTCCCGCCCACGGCCATGGTCTATTCGATGCGGGGACTCGGTAGGTGTTAGTAGACCATGTTGAACCTTATGATTTCCTTGCTCATATTTTCCCTTGATTTTATTTTCTGATTTGATTTATTTGATTTCTCGATTCGCATTTCTAGGCCCACTTACCTGCTGATTGAATCACGAGCGGCGGCTGTTCCCCCCCGAAAAAAAGGGGGCGCCGAGTTAACAATTTGATTTTTGCCTCATAATTGAATCCATTCCACGTCATTGTGCATTGTATTGGCATTCATTGATTATCTTCCTTTTTTCATTTATTGTTCATTTGCATTAATTGCCTGCCATTTCGTTTAATTTATATTTATTATTGGTTATTTTTTGTCCATCCAGCGTCAGTCCAAAGTACCATTGTTTGCATTTTCGTAGCTCTCTTTCGGCAGGGCAGTAATTGCAATTTGAAACAGTCGTAAAATAACTTTGCGAAACATTTTTTCGTTTCTCGAAAATATTTACATACTTGTTTAGGGCCAGCAGAATGCCAACAGAGGCCATAGCTGCGGCTCAAACTTTTTGTTTATCAATTCCAGCAATTTGTTGCTAGTTTTAAAACTCATATCTGATGAAGCACAGGAATTTGCGAAACAAACTGCATTTATGGCAGGCATTTTTGAGGTCTGCATTCTAATTGGACTAACAAAGTTTCTATTGGTTCTAATATCCATTTAATATTCATTTTATATTTTCCGGCCATGTTGTGTTGCGGCAGAGTTGATTGAAAGCGTTTCGTTCTCAATTAAAATACAATTCGAGGTTTTTTTGCACGAGTATGCACTCAATAAAAAGTGCAACAGTGGCTTTCTAAATCAAACATTTAGAAAACCAAAGATCTGGCAGAAAAACCCACTAAAAATGTACTTAAAATAATATTCTAAAATTTTAAAAGCTATTGGAAGGGAATCGCTTTATAAATAGATTGTACAAATTGGCCAAGATATAAACATTTTGTTGGACAATTGTGATGCAGAATAATGATAAAGTATTTAAAAATAGCCCAGATATAAACCTAGATGGTAAGCCTAGATACACGGATATGCCAGTCTTTGTAAGGGTTTTAATAAAAAAATTAAAAAAAATCGGTCATAACTGTTGTTGAATGATTTTGAAGCAAATTGATAGAGAATCGATGCAGAAATCTTTTAAGGTATTCTGCTTAAGAATCGAGTTCAAAATGTGAAAGATATAGACATATCTGTGGAAGTGACCACATACGATTATACCATAGGGGCTATTATTATTTGTTGTTTTCTTTTTTATATTTTAACTTTAGTTTAATATGAGTAACATGTTTTATAATAGATATATTTATACTAACAGCCTTCTAAACTTTACAAACAAGAGTGCTTACTAATGAAAAATAATGTTCACATACAATTTAGACGCCGCCAATGGGAATGAAGCCAACAATCCCCAGCAGCAAAAGTCCAACCAGGCCACAACTAACAATAACATCACCAGCAGCAACAAGGACTCTATTAACAACAACAATAACAACAATAATACCAGCGGCAACAACAACAAGTTCGGCACAACAACCAGCAATTGTAATTCGAATCAAACTACCAATCCCGACATGATATCGCCAACCATAATGGCCAAGTTTCTGGAGGACGAGCTGAAGGCGAACGAGGTGAAACACTGCGACACGTGTCAGTGCAGCAAGCAGGACCTGCAGGTCCTGGCGGATCTGACGCGTTCCTACACGGTGGCCACCCAGACGCCGCACCAGCTACATCTCCAGGGATCGGGATTGAACGAGTCCAACTTGACCCAACTGTGTTTGCGGTGTCACAGCAACTTGAACTCTCCGTCGCGAACCAATAGTCCATATCTGATGAAGCTGGTCAAGTCCAGCGACTCGGTTATATCAGAAACCAAGAGCTCTGTATCGGATCTGAATGATATGGACAAACTGTTCACCCCGGCCAAGAAGGACGATCTGATGGTGAACCCTATCCTTGGGCATCATCGCTTGTGTGAGAGGACAGTTGCAGGTTTGTGAAGGGAATGCTCTTCCTTCTGGCAAGATTATAATCTTATCTTTCCAGTTCCAGGACAAGGACAGGACTACGCCAGTGGCAAGCTAACCACTTCCACCATGATGTATCCAACCACTCATTTGGGTGCCTATGCCGCCGAGAAATATCTCCTGGAGACCAGTAATCTCGGCCAGCTGAGAAATGGCTATCAGAGACGGTTCCTAGATGGCGGAGGAACGGCTTTGCAGCTTTTGAACAAATTCGAGGCGGCAGGTGTTGGTACCGGAGGCCCTGTACCGGATGAACTGGAGCAGGACGAGGTCAGTAAGCCCCTCCTGGCTGGCGTTTCGCAGGCGAATCTCTTGGAAGCCGACCAGGCCCCCACACCACAGCCCCAGGTGGCGAGCACTGCGAAGCTGGAAGATGTGTGCGAACCGACGCCTTTGGTTACCAAGTCGGTGGCTCCTTCCGTAAACGCAGCTCCAGCCCAGCTCAAGTCCACCAACTCGGGCAGTGTCCAAAGCTTGTGGAGCAACAAGACCAGCAGCTGTGAGGGAGCCAAAATGTTTGAGACCTTCAACAGGAACCTCATAAAAACCATCAAGGTGACATATGATTCTGTATGGACTGATCTTTAGCTAATACATCCCCCTTCCTAGGCTGAGAACCCCAAGTACCGAGGACCTCGTCTGTGCGCCATGCGGATTCAGCAGAACGGGCAGAGCAACATCCTGCTGGACAATCTGGAATCTATTGAAACCTACACCCCGGTGATCTACAAGCGACGGGAGCGACTCCTCGACGAGGAACTCAACGATGGCAAGGACATCATAACCAGCAAGGAGAGCAATGCAGCGGCAACCGTAGAGGCCTGGCAAGGACCAGCTGCTCCCCATGAGAATGTGGCCCTGCAGCCAGTGCTGGAACCCCAAGTGGAGGCTCAGCAGCAACTGCAACAGCAACAACAACAGCAGCAGCAGCAACTTCCGGATGCGGAGGCGGAGAAACCCAAGGCGGGAGATCCACCCGTAAGCGTCAATCCTGGAGTGAACTCGCCCAAGCACTCAGCCAACTCCAGCTCCATCAGCGATGTCATCGACTATCAGGAGAGTGTGCTGCTGAGGCGGCAACAGCTCAGTCGGGTGGCCGAGTGGGTGCAGCACAACACCCAGCAGCTGGAGCAGAGGAACCTGCAACAGCCACCGGCGGCCAGTGACTCCAACTCGGGCACCGAACGGCAGTCCTCGTACTCCACCCTGGACCGCATGGACTCCATATCCATAGAGAAGCTGTCGATGGACTCTGGCTACAAGACCACGCCGCAGCAGCTCACCAATGGCTATCCCGAGAAGTCCACTGAGGATTCGCTGTCCCCCAAAACGGACATCACCAGCAACTCTCTGCCAGAGAATCCGGTAGGACTTGTGGCTGTCGCGCCCAACGTAGAGCCAAAGACTACGGAAATGTGCACCACCTACTACAGGAGGACCACACGGTCTGGTCTGCCGGTGGCCTACACCACTGTGGCAGTTCCTCCCTCGGAAGTCCCGGCGGGCGCAGTGTCCTCCACGTCCTCCGGATCAGAGCCGCTGATCTTGCCCGAACAGCCCACTTGTGATATTCTCAACTACAAATACTATCCCAATGACACGGACAAGACGCGATCCGTGCAGGCGGAGCTGCACACCACCACCCAGAACGTGGACATTGCCCAGATGGAGTACAACGTGAAGCAGTTCCTGCTGAAGCAGAACGAGTGGTCCATGCACGGAGCTGGAGCCGGGGCAGGAGCAGTCCCTGGGCCCGGAGGAGTGGTAGGAGTATCGCGCTTGATGCAGCGCCGGATCCTGGGTCCCGGCGTGGGGGAGAGGGTGCGCATGGCCACTCCCGGAGGAGCTGTGGCCGCCATAAGCGCCGCCACCACCCAGTCCGGCATGCTGCCGCCCCACAGAACTGAAACGAATTTATAAGAAAACGGGGAGAGTGTCGGTGGGAGGTCCGACGAGCCAGATGAGATGGGAATGTTGGCCACACATCCAAGGAGGAAACCAAACTGTATTCTAGTCTAGTTTTGCTACTTTTAGTTCGTATTCCACATATATATTTATACACTATTATGAGATATGTATATGTACGTGTACGTATGGCTAAGCAATGCGATGTAAGTCGGATGTGGAAGAGGAGATGGAGGTGGAAGTGCTAAGTGCAATAGCAATGATACTATACATATGTACACAACAAGTCTACACCTAAGCTAACTGCTTTTGAGCTAAAACTAAGCTGAAGAAATTAAGAAAGTCAAAGGGATTGAATAAGATTAAGGCGTTGGTTTATTTTGATTTATCAGCCATTTTTCTTTTCTATAACTAACTACCCTATCTATTTATCTGTTCTATTCCCCGAACCAATACTAGATGTCTTCCTTTCTGCTTCATATACCCCTCTTGATTTCTTTTAAAAGTCTTCCTCAAGATCCCCCAACGTCTTTTAATTAAAGTCCCCCCAAACAGCAATTGCAGCTAAACCAAAAGCAAATCTAAGACATATGATATGGTTACTCTTTACAATATAACTGAAAATTTATATACAAAAGCATAATAACTTTTTGATGTCTGCATGTTAATATAACCCACAAAACCACTAAGAAAAGAAATAAAAAATTAACCAAAAACCAGCTTAGGTTACCACAGAATATATATAAATATTTATTATATTTATAGGCATATACAGATAATTACGCTATATACATGCGATTGATATTTGATAAGCGCGTTATTTTTTCTAGATTCCGATTGTGCAATATTTTTTAGAAGCGAAAACGAATTTTTATTTTTATAAAATGCGACCAAAACCAGGGGAGAACTTGAAAGGATAACCCGTTTCCAGTTTCATTTACTTTTCTATTATTTAAAAAAAAAATTGTGTTTTATCGTCCAGCCTAGAAGCTTCGCTATGGCGCTATAGCAAAACCGATCTGTCTATCAAAAGATATATACAAGTACTGTACCTTCTTAGAGACAAAAGAGATTTTTGCCGGAAAAACTGTACTCATTCCTGCCCATTAGATGACCTTCATATATAGAAACTGTAATCCTCTGCTAACTGCTAAATCGATGATATATAAGCCACACACACTCACACCACACATTATACACGTATCTGAACAGACATATGATTGTAACACCCCCCTATATATTTACAACTATTATACATACATAAAACATAAAGATATATAGCTCGATCGTATCCACTCTATAGGTGTATATCCAAGACCCACGACCCACACATTCAACGGCTTCAGAAACCAAATACATACTTTTCTATATAATCCCCCACATCAATCAAAATTATCAAAATAAAGAAAGCCTCGATATTTACTCGATATTTACACGCATTACGCTATCTATATCTATGTATATCTCTCGATTACTTTACCACGTATACACTGAGCGAAATGCCGAAAAGGAAATGCTTTAACACTGTTATGTTTGGCCTACTTATATAAACGTTTACTTAGCATAAATTCAACTCGTCTAGAGCAAGGAACCCCTATATGCACCCCCTTGAAAGCATACTTATTGGATCGGGATCGTTGTGGTCCGGATCCTCAGCCTGTTAAGCACCTTATCGTATGATATTATCAAATCTAAAATCAAACTCTAATTAAGTTCATGAACCACTCTCAAAAAGACTTAACTTGGCTAAGAAATCAAATTATTTCCGATAATCTCCCGACCTTTGCTCCCTCCCTCGAAACTCAGTGCTCAACGATCCAGTTTTCCAATTTTCCAATTTTCCTGTTTGAAATCTCGCACATAAAAGCAATAGAACACTGCCCCGACCTCCGACCCCTCAAGTACACTGCCCCGAAACACACTCCTCTTTCCCTCGAATCTCCCCCAAAAACTAACTTTAAGTAGACTCATTCTCCAGCTCAAAAAAATAATTACTTAAGACAGCTTAATGAAGGAATCCCACTACCTTAGCTAAAGAATAACGTAAAAATACAAAAAAATGCAACAAAAAATGAAATTGAATTTCAGAAAAAAAAAATATAATGAAACACTAGCTTAAATATTTGGGCATAAGTTTAAGTCAAGCTGCGACACCTAGTTTAAATTGGAAGCCTTCGTTCTCACGTTTAGGTTCGGAACTCTTCAAATACTTAGCCTTATATATGAATGTACATTTTATGCGCGTCTCGGTTGATGTAACCAGTTTTGAGCTATTGAACCACCTTAATGTGAAACAAAAAACAAAATATAAAACAATGCAAACTAATGATAAAAATAAAAGAAACATCAAAATAATAAATCAAGAAAACAAATGGAAACAATTCAAATAAATATAAAATAATTTTTGAATAAGTTTTCAATGGTGTTTGCTTAAAGGGGGGGCTATATATGTTTGCTTAAAGGGGGGTTTTGAGGGCTATATCAATAGCTTATACATGTCAACTTTCTATGTTAAAAAACACAAAAGTAGTTCACTTATACGGCAGCTCTATATGGCCCACAGTGATGCCTATATCTTCCACAATCCTGAACCGATTCTCAAGCGGAGTACCTGAAACGATTTCTAGATCGATTCTCCACCATTCTGCATCAAAATCCTGAGACAAAATATTTTTTAGATTTTTTGTCCATTTTCCTGATGGGACCCCTTAAACATGGAGTATTTCCCTATAGGGCCCACAGTGATTGCTATATCTTCCCCAATTCTGATCCGATTCTCAAGCGGAGTACCTTAAACGATTTCTAGATCGATTCTCCACCATTCTGCATCAAAATCCTGAGACAAAATATTTTTTAGATTTTTTGTCCATTTTTCCTGATGGGACCCCTTACAAATGGGGTATTTCCCTATAGGGCCCACAGTTATTGCTATATCTTCCCCAATCCTGATCCGATTCTCAAGCAGAGTACCTTAAACGATTTCTAGATCGATTCTCCACCATTCTGCATCAAAATCCTGAGACAAAATATTTTTTAGATTTTTTGTCCATTTTTGTGATGGGACCCCTTAAAAATGGGGTCCCCTTAAAAGGATCCCTATGAAAGTTAGTAAATCGTGTTATTTTGCCAAAAGTATAACTTATAAAAATATTTTAATTATCCATATTTTTATTTTTAATGATTTTTATTTGTAATTTCTGTTATAGATAAATTCCTGGGTAGAGTACGAGTACGAGTATGAAATAAATAATTTGTTTGCGTTGCATGTGCTCTTAGAAAACTAATGAAACATTTTCTTTTCATTCTCAATTGGAAAATCGAAAAATGGCCACGAAAATTAAAATGTCAGTCTATGTGAACGTGAGTTCCTCAAAGGGCCACGGCGTCTGTAGCAGCAGGATGTGATGGCTGGACAGGATCGGCCACTTCGCCGGCGTCGTCGTTGACCACGATGACCTCGTTGGAGGGCACAGCGGCCTCCTCGAAGGAGTCGTCAATCGTCTCGCCACTGGCACGGATCTCGTTCTCGGATTCGGGGACAAACTCAGCCACCTCGTCCTGGGAGTTGGGATCGATCTTGTCGTCGACTTCTGGCTTTTTGGCCGGCGCCTCAGTTGCAGCTGGAGCTGGAGCATTCTGGGGGCGATTACCGCCCAGGAAGTTAATGATTCCCTGGAGGGGATTGCCTCCCTGCTGCTGGTTCTGGGCTGGAGTGGCTGCCGTGGCGTTTCCGCCGCCGAAGACATTGTTCACGAACTGCTGGATGGGACCGGGAGGACGTGGAGTGGTGGAGACCGCCGCCTGGGGATTGGCAAAGCCGGAGAGGGTGTTCTGGAACTGGTTGCCCAGATTGCTGGCGAACTGCTGGATGCCTTGGAAGGCCTGGGTGGTGGAGTTGACCACGGTCTGGGCCGCGTTCTGGACAGCCTGCTGGGCGGAGGTGAAGGCGGCCTGGGGATTCAGAAAGCCGGGCACGGTGGGCGCCGGAGTGGGCTGAGCAGCCTCATCCGCCTGGGCTTGAACCGGAGCCGCAGCGGGCTGAGTCTGCTGCTGCTGGGGCTGGAACTGATTCAAGAACTGACCGATCGGGGAGTTCTGGATCAATTGCTGCACAAAGTTGCCCTGGGTGGTGCTCTGGGTGGGGGTGGCCTGGGTGGCTTGACGGACCTGAGGATGAGCGGAGTCCTGAACCTCGGATTGATCTTGCTCCTGGGGATTGGGAACAGGTGCGAGTTGCTCGGTGGGCTCTTCAGCTGACAGGGTTTTCAGGACAACTTTGGCTGGCTCCTCGGCGGGCTTGATCTCGGCAGGCTGCTCCTTGATTTCAGGTAGTTCGGGCTTGGGTTCCTCCTTGATCTCCTGGGGAATTTCCTTGATCTCTAGGGAAGTTTCCTTGATCTCTTGGGGAATTTCCTTGATCTCCTCCTTTAGCTCTAAGGGCTTGGCAGGCAAATCCTCTTTGATTTCTGGCTTGATTTCTTCTTTGATTTCGGGCTTGATATCTTCTTTGATTTCTGGCTTGATTTCTGGCTTAATTTCTTCCTTAATTTCTGGCTTAATTTCCTCCTTAATTTCTGGCTTAATTTTCTCTTTGATTTCCTTGGCTTTCTCCTCCAGAATTTCGGGCTTGATCGGCTGGGCTTCCTCCTTCACCAAAGACAGGGACTCCAGGGGCTGCTTATCCTCAATGATGGTCACTGGAATATCGATGGGCTTCTCTGGCAACTGAACGACTCTAGCCTGGCAGCTTAGGGCCAAGCAAACTAGGATCAAAGCAACAGACTTCATTTTGACTCTTGAGTTGGACTCCCGGGATTAAGGTTGTAATGTTTCACCAACAAGATGCGTTCACAAGCGCCTCACGGCCGCAACTATCTGAAATGTCTTTAGGCCCGACGCATTTTATACTTTTTCCACCTCCGCTGCCAGCGTCGAAAGGCAAACAGTCAACAGCAGAGTGCAAGGGAGACGGAGAAAGGCGACAGAGCGAGACGGGGCGAGACAAGTGGTACTAATATCTCTTAGCCCGGGTCTTGGCCAATTCTTGAACCGAATGTCATTGAACTGCTCCCCGTTCGACTTGAGTTACACGCAGGAATCAAAGCAGCCAGGCAAGTGCCATCCCGATTCCAAAAGGGTTTTATGATTTCTTTTTTTATTCATTTTTTTACGCAGAAAATCGAGAAGAATCTGCAGACATAATTGGCCAATTCAGAGTGGTGGTGGAGTCTTAACCAAAGACTTGGTAGTTGTCATCAATCATGTTTGTTTTTACGAGTGTACCTACGAATATGGTTATCAATATTTGGTTTGTTTGAGGAGAAGAAGGGCTAAGAATATAGGGGCTTATATTCAAAAACTATATAACTTGAAAAATTCTAGTTTATACATTATCAAGACATAAGCTTTCAAGAGATTTTAGACTGTAGGTTTTTGAGAAACTTATAGAGATATTCTAGATCTTTGACATTTAAGGAACTATGGGAAAAGTCATTATACACCTTATTATAATTAATGATTCTTAAGCTACTAATAATAAGATAAATAGGTTATTAAATAGACTATGTTTGGCCATAAAATAAAATCGCATTACATTGTCCAACTGTGCAGCAATTATTAGTCTTTATCCCAGTCTGGAAGCGATCTTGTGTAACTCCTTCTGATTTCCTCCAACTCCCCAGTGTGTTTTTTCACTCTCATTCCTTGTTGACTCGATTGCATTTGATCGGCGGACTTTTCTTGTTGTCTTCTTGTTTGGTTAAACGATTCTACAAGAAAGCCATTTGTGGTGTTGAGTCTTGGGGCTGTGAGGAGCTCAAAGCTTTGTCTTTGGCTGGGCCTCCTCTGTGGAAACCCGTTCCCCCCAGGTTGGGTTCTAAAAAAACCTGATCCATCTATTTTTAGAGTCAATTAGCTTTGGACCGACTTTGGTCTTTGGTCGTCGGTCTGCAGATGCAGCGCTGGGATGCGTTTTCCCCCATTCTGGGTTAATAATTCATTAGAAATGCACAGAAACACACGGAAACCGAAACCGAATGCAACGCCCACCAGGCCGAGGAACAAAGCCCAAATGCATTTTATGCAAATGAAAGCATTTAAATGTAGTTAAATGGGTCAGATGCTGGCCGAGGCAGAGAGAAACCCAAAAGCCTAGTTGGGCCAGCGACGGGCCGGCCAGATGAAAACTTATTTCCTGTGGAGGTGCTGGTGGCAATGATCGATGGCTGCGATCGATCCCCGGCCAGAACTCGTTCTGCTTCTTGGGCCCTTTTGGCCAAGAAGATCTCTGCAAACAGGCCAAACCAGCAGGGCTAAAAGGCAGGGCTTAAAAAAGAAATTAAAAGGAAAAAAAAAATCAAGTATGTAAAGGATTGGATGCTCTTGTTAGGGATTTTAAAATGGTTTATTATACGGGGGCTTTTTATATAAAACTTTAAGCTCTACCTTAGTTAAATGAGATGAATTAAATTTATTAATTTATACCTATTATAAATCTTTAATCTCCATCAAACATATAAACCCCTTTCTGGAGGGCATTAAGAAGGGTCCAAAATCAAAGATCACATCAAAGTGGCCTGCTAAGGACATTGACTTGAAGCTCCCAGATGCTGTTCTGCTTCATTTTTATGACCCCCACGTTTGGTTTTTTATTTCTGCAACTCCCAAATAAAAACCCAAAAACACAAAATTGATTTCAGCACGAGGGCAGACCAGAACAAGTTTCTTTTCCAGATCGCCCTCCCGAAAAAACCTCATTTAAGGTTCTGTCGATTTTTATGGCTTTTCTTGGAGTTTTTTAATTGCTCCTGTTTTTTTTTCTGTCTTACTTGCCCCACAAAAATTTGCTCGAGTTTCGGTTTAAGCTTTGATATTATGCAATTGCTGGGCTGTTGGCTTTTTTCTCCATTTGTTATCGCACACACAATTGGCTGTCGAATTAACACCTCGCTCACATCGCGAACAGGTGGGCGGAAATGCGAGCGGGGCGTGGCCAGGCAGCCGGCAGCCACCAGCCAGCAGCAACAAAAACAAAGTACATTACTCTAAACGGTGGCAACTTTCACTCAACAATCGTACGGAATACTAACAAAAATAATAACAATACCCGCCGTGTACATATGCAAAGTGGGTGACATAAAAAAAAATGACAAAAAAAATAAAAGTGTAAAGAAAAAGGGGAAGTCGAGTGGGAGACATCGGGTGATCTCCGTCATCCAAAAATTACCTCACTTATCAAGCTAAGCGGCTTGTTATTGTTGCCGTAATATTTGTGTCATACTTTGTCAAGGTCACTGCTTTTGGCCAATTTTTACAATAACATTTTTTATTGTTTCTGCCCAATTGTGCCAATATGTGGGGCCAAGTGTGAAAATGGTTGCCAAGGGCGCTTTCATTTGAAAAAAGACTTGTTTCCAACCACTTTATTCCAAAATTATTATCTTAAAGGTATTTTAAAATATTAATTCATACAAGAACAATACATTTTATTGAAAAACTAAGTATGAGACCTTTAGAATGAATCTCGGTTCTCGTTATTACTTATCTCTATTGTTAATTAAGGGTGGAGTTATTAGAAATTTAAGCTTAATATTCGATAAATATTATTATTTATATATTTAATTTGTTCTTTTTATAATTTATTATTAATTTATGAAACATAAAAGTTATAGTGACTTGAATCTTAACGGAATGTATATCTTTTCTGGTTTCATTTTAACAAAATTAAATACATTTTTAAAACTGAAACCTACGATTTATATTTAAAGCTTTTTCGCGCCAAAATATCGTTATCGATAACGTTAAAACCCAACTAAGCCGCCACAAGGTGATACATGTAAACTCTTTGATTCGGAAGAGAAAAGATAGGTGGCGCCACAAAAATGTTCGAGTTGCGTCTGAGCGAGAGAACCGCTATACACCTCTCGCTCATTTGGCGTTAGGGATTTGTTTGATTTGCCGTTTGAGATGCCGGGGATTTTTCGGGATTCGTTCAATGGTCACGCTAATCAAATCAAAGAGTAAACACGCGTTGCTAAGATTATTGCAAAATTATCGAAGAAAAGGACGCGTAAAATTTAATAAAATTATGTGCAGCATGTGCTAGGAGCGGCCGTGCAGTGGAAAAGTGCAGGTGCGAACGGGGGCAGCGGATCGCGTCCCGCTAGTGCAGTGCACTCACACCAGCATAC
Source organism: Drosophila bipectinata (assembly GCF_030179905.1). Taxonomy (NCBI): domain Eukaryota; kingdom Metazoa; phylum Arthropoda; class Insecta; order Diptera; family Drosophilidae; genus Drosophila; species Drosophila bipectinata. The sequence continues at coordinate 1,184,440 of NC_091738.1, read as the reverse complement.
CCGCACACATCCAAACACCGACGCACACGCGAGCAATGAAAACAACAAAAACAAAAGAAACAAGACCAACAAAAGCAACAAAGTGCCAATAATAACAACAACAACTAAAGAAAGAAATTATGTTTAATTATAAATAAAAGGCAGCTGCAGTGTGGAATGTGTACTACGGACTACTGTGAACCAGAACGCGAGATAAAGTTTCCAAGTCCGCTCCGAAGGAGGAAGAGATTCGATTCGAATTAATAAAAATTAATTAAACAAACACCATTTGTATTTGCTTGGGTGTGCCTGTGTGTGTGTGTGGGTTGTTCTTCTTCTTAAAGCCGCAAAGTGATAAAAAAAAAATAGATCTGAAAGTTATTTGTTCTCAGTGCATTTCCTGTTTGCTTTAACCCTTACCCTGTCGCCCAGCCTAACCCCCCTTTCTCCACCCTCTTCTTATCAGCTGATAGGCGCCGCCACCACCCCCCAGCCACCACCCCCAGCTCCCTTCGCTTACTTGCACCTGCTGAGAACGTGTGACTAATGCACTGCTCGCGCAGTTTGTCAGCTGCTGGCGCCGTGGACTTGACAACAACAACAACATCGGGTAGGGAACTGGCCAACCCAACAACCACATCGGCCTTCTACAGAGCGGCTACGTCGGCGTCGGCAGCGGCCTCTGTCAGTACAACACCAACAAAACTAAACAAAAGCCAATCTATGGCCACCACAACAACAACAACAACAACGGCAGCCATGGCAGCAGCCACAAACACTAAAGATGGTAAGTTGTCCAAAAAAAAAAACCATTAAGTATCTGAGCTGACCCACAAAAAGATACAAAATCTGAAAAAATAGCAATCTTATAAGTTCAAGGATAGTACAGTTTGAGAGCCACTAGGGCAGTCAATGTCAAACCAAAGGGAGTTTCTGAAGGAGTTCCTCCACTAAAATGGCAATTAAAGCGGTTTTGTAGTTGGTTATTTGCTACTAAAATAAAGTATTTTAAAAGAATATAAAGCTTCCTCCCACTACGATTGCATAAGCCTCTCGTTTACCTTCATTTTTCCCCCAAAAAACACTAAAGACTCTCCATATTTGTTTGTTTTCCGAACACAAGAGCTGTAATCCTAATCCATCAAGGTATAATCTTTTGTTTTGTTCTTTGAACGAGTTCCGCGCCAAACAAAAATCCCCACCGACGGATAGGCCGTCTCTCTCAGTCCCCCCATAGCCCTCTCTTTCTATTACTTAATTCTTCTGCTCAGTCTGACGTAACTTGTTGAGCTGCACCGTTAGGAAATGTGGCTAAAACTGAGATATTGAAATTAAGATCCTTTAAGGGAGGTATTCTATCTATAAGAAGTAGCCTAGTATTATTTATGATATCTGTAAGGTTTAATATGTTAAACTAATAGTTTTTCTCTCTCTGCATTGGCTCTTGGATCTGACCAAAGAAGAAAGAAACTTTTATTAATATCAATAACCAAAAGAGCGGAGCCAGGGCTACAAATAAGGCAAGAAATTAATGAGTGCCGCGGGGAATCAAGTTCGGAAACCATAACCAGCTTAACAGCCAGCTCCAATAATTAAGAAGTGCCGGCCAGCAAAAAGTGTAAAAACGTACTACATATACATAAGTTTAATTGCCGAGGCGGAAAGGCGGTGGCAGGAGGGGCACGGCGAAGGTCAGCCGGTGGCCTGAAGGTCATAGGCATTTCGACGTTGTCGTTACCTCTGAACCCGCTCGAATTTATTGATTTTACACGCAGCAGCAGCCGCAAAAAAAGAGAGGAATAATCTTTGCCGGCTTTTCTACAGGAGGGTCTAGCTATCATGGCTCTTATAAATCTTAAAACTATATAAAACCCTGTATATTTAAGGTTTAATATTCCCAGCCTCCACTGTAGCACAGTACGACTTGTGGGCACTCGAGCTGGTACTGTGGTACATATTAGTGCTCAGTGCATGTGTATGTGTATGGCTTATGAGTAGGGAGTAAATAGGCAATCGGCTGATTTCTTGCGTCATATCCGTGTATGCATGTATATGTTGGTGGGAACGTAAATCCACAATCCAATATACACTCACATATATATATAATCCTAAATAAAAAATACATATTGACCTTTCATCCGACCCTGACATAAATATGTCTCCTGCAAGAAAGTGATAAAAAGGGATCGCAGCAGGTCAATTGGTTCCTTTTTTTTTTCTTGACCCTTCAGGGTGGATTTTCACTTTTCTACGAAAAGGTTTTCTTGTGATATACTTACTCCTTGTAAAATTCTGTATTATATTTTATATTATAAAATTAAATTTCTGTACATAAGTCCGAGTTAATTTAAAATTAATTAAAAAAGAATTGGAGTAAAAAATCCTTTTAAATGATATGCAACACCATAATAAAATTTTGGATATTTTTTTTTTAAATAATTATTTGTTCTTCATCATTAATTTTAAATTAATTACAAAATAATTATAATAAAATACATTTTTAAATGAACTGCAGCACCATGAATATAATTTTTGTAAATAAGCATTTTATTTTTTGTTAATCAATTTTATTTATTTTTTCACGATCCTGAATCTTATTTATTTTTTCACGATCCTGAATCTTAGACAGGTATCTTAAGTGGACAGTTGAATTTGTAGGGAATTAGGCAAACGGCGTATAAGCACCAGAAAAATTTTAGTAGTATGTAATTAGGCAAACGGCGTACGACGTAAATTTAGTGGCGCCATCTATGGGTCAAGTTTGTGTAAAATTGGGCAGCGCCATCTACCGTAATATTTTATACGCCCTCTATTGGCATAAAAGCAAACGATCATGCCAAAAATTATACTTGCCAGGATCATCGCCGTCTATGTTTTCTATATTTTCTGATATCTTGTCTATGTTTTCTATATTTTCTGATATCTTGCATTGGGTCCCATTAAGGGAAATATGCATGTAAAGAAAAGATCATGTAAAAATGAAACTTGCTAGGATCATCGTTTGCCTAATTACATACTACTAAAATTTTTCTGGTGCTTATACGCCGTTTGCCTAATTCCCTACAAATTCAACTGTCCACTTAAGATACCTGTCTAAGATTCAGGATCGTGAAAAAATAAATAAGATTCAGGATCGTGAAAAAATAAATAAAATTGATTAACAAAAAATAAAATGCTTATTTACAAAAATTATATTCATGGTGCTGCAGTTCATTTAAAAATGTATTTTATTATAATTATTTTGTAATTAATTTAAAATTAATGATGAAGAACAAATAATTATTTAAAAAAAAAATATCCAAAATTTTATTATGGTGTTGCATATCATTTAAAAGGATTTTTTACTCCAATTCTTTTTTAATTAATTTTAAATTAACTCGGACTTATGTACAGAAATTTAATTTTATAATATAAAATATAATACAGAATTTTACAAGGAGTAAGTATATCACAAGAAAACCTTTTCGTAGAAAAGTGAAAATCCACCCTGAAGGGTCAAGAAAAAAAAAAGGAACCAATTGACCTGCTGCGATCCCTTTTTATCACTTTCTTGCAGGAGACATATTTATGTCAGGGTCGGATGAAAGGTCAATATGTATTTTTTATTTAGGATTATATATATATGTGAGTGTATATTGGATTGTGGATTTACGTTCCCACCAACATATACATGCATACACGGATATGACGCAAGAAATCAGCCGATTGCCTATTTACTCCCTACTGTAGGCTCTAGGCTCTAAGCGTTATCTTTTCTTTCGAGTCTTCTGATTGGTTTTCCCGATTCATTAACCGGAAAAATGTGGGGAAAATTGGGGTGGTTTTCATGCGTTAACTCATGTACATGTATTGATGATACCAATACATTCAAACACAAGTACCTGTTTTCCGTTTTCGAGGATCAATAGGTTTTGAGGTTTATGCTAAGAATCAAATTTTTAGTATAAATCCAAATCCTAAAGAAAGAGTTTGAAGTTAAAATATAAAGAAAAAAAAAAATGAGCGAGCTGGAAATTATATTCGAGGATACCCAACCAGCACTTAGTGATATTTGTGTATCAAACGGTGCACTTTTATCATTAATTGGTATTGGGAAAAATACACAAGAAGAGCTATTTAATAATCTACAGGATGATTCTCTGACATCCATGTACGATTTGCTAACTCCAACATGGGATTACGAATTAACTATCATCGAGGATAAAATGTATGTCCCGGACACTCAAGAAAATATATTTGAGGATTTCGACGACGACATACCTGCTTCTCCGTGCTTTATTCCGGAGACCCCAGAACTAGTGGAAATATCATCAAAACCAGAGTTTACTTTCCCGGATGATGACCACATATTTTTGGAAGTTAATGAGGGAAAAGATAATTATGAAAGTTTAATGGATGAGGAATTCGACAAAATTTTAATCGATTGGCTTATAAATAATGAATAAATTAAAAACTATGTTATTTTATTATTGTGTAATTATTTTTAATTCATGAAAAATAAATAATTATTCAAACAAAATTATTTTTGAAATCTTTCTTTTTATCAAAGTTTAGTTAAAATGAACTTAAAAATTAAAATACATTAATATTTAAAATAGTTGATTGAAATTAAATTAACACCAAGATTTAAAATTTAAAAGAAATATTTTGAAGTTTGTGTTAAGTTAATTATTTCAATTAATATCGTTGGATGATCCATCAAGAAATGGGTGTATAATTCACTTCGGAGCCAGTACTTTTTCACTTCAGGACAGAAGTAGCAGTTATAGTATGAGGATCTGGCTTTTGTATTGCTGAAGTTGTGTTTTTTTAGAATGTGACGTTTTAATCCATAGCGATATTTAAAGGAAGGACTTTCTATACAGAGATCACAAACGAACGTTTTCATTTCGAAGATTTGAAAATAAACTGATAAAAAGCAACACTAGAACTTGTTTTTATATTATATTTTTAAGATTGAATCTGTGCTATGGTATATAATTGATCTATATATTTTAAAATTAAATGACCATGCAGTCATCTCTTTCATTCCTAATAATAATTACCATATCCCTAGCTATAAATTCTTTATATACACAAATACATTTATAAAAGTGGTATGATGTCATCCCTTTCATTTAAATAAAAGTATATTATTCGTATTAATATACTTATATATATATATAAATAAATATGTATGTATATGTATATATGTAACCACAAAGAAGAGTGAATTTATTATTGAAAGGTATAAAAGAGCGGGATCATTAAATAAATTGATTAGTACCTAACAGTAACCTTTTTGAAGCGAATCCAGGAGTACGTGAGTTATAAATGATGGTATGTTTACAAATTCTCACAGCCAATCAAAAAATATCCTTATGTTTATGTATATCATAGTCTTTCTTAGATACTTTGAATGATCAAAAGCCTGTTATTGGCTACACAAAGACTGAAGACCTATGTATTAATTTCGAATACAAGATCATTGGATGTAAGATAAAGAAAACCACATATGGGACGAAAATAGCCCTTTATTTGACTGATAAGGACGACGAACCACTCTGGATATTTTTACCAAAGAGCTACGTGAATAAATTTTCAACTAAAACACCATTTAAGAAATTGAAGGAAAATGGAATAACGCATCTTGTATATAAAGGAAAAGAGATGACTAGATATAGCTCAGCCTGTTTACAATTTATCTCAAAGGAGTAACTGTATAAAAGAGTCGATTCCTTATAATGTTTTATCAGTTTCATTTTTTCCCTTAAATCAAAAACAACTCCTCTCTCAAGCCTCTCGATGTACGCGCATCAAATAAAATTATTTTTACTTCAATTTGAAGATATGCTTTTCGAGGAGCACCTTAAAAAACTTCAATTTTTAAAAACAACTTTAGAGGATTTGGAAGAAAAGGAAATGCTGTACTCGAAATATGGATTCCACTACAAAATATGTCCCTGGAGTGATGATGAAGCAACCGAAGGTCCAGACACTTGTAACTGCAACAAACTTCCTCTATATATAAAGGAAGCTACGGATATTATGATAAGATACTATAAAATAACTAAAAGAATGTATCCAAATCCATGAAAATAAAAAAGTTTTTTTATAGATATTATAAATAATATTGTTTATTTTTCATATTGGGTTAAAAAAAAAAAAAAAAAAAAAAAAATTTTTTAAATCATTTAAAACATTTACTAAACATTTTTGAAATTAACTTATCATTATAGGTGAAATCTTTTATCTTAAAATTCTGTGTAAAACTCTTTAAAGTTTTTCGATTGCTTTTGTAAAGACCAAAAAGCATGCAGTAATGTCCACAGGTATTTGAAAAGTATCCTTGCAATTGTTGCTTGTTATAAGTATATTTTGATGCATTTCTTTTTAAAAATGCAATAAATTCTTTTTTCTGAGGATATTGTCCATAAGAATCGAAAAATTCTGCTGACTTTTTGTTATAGAAGTAAAATGCAACCCAATGCATTCCTGGTTGGTATGAATAATCAGTGTTAGCTACAATCAATGCTGGATATTCACGAATTTCTTTTGGTAGTTTATCGGCCGAAAAAACCCCTTTAAATATTTTTTTAGTTTGAGGATGCTTGGAGAGCAAGTCCATGATTTGTATTGTATTCATTTTTACAAAAGTACTCGAATATTTCGATGCTTATCAATATCAATCATAGAGTCGTATTCACAATAAACAATGCAAGTAACAGCCTCAGCCAGAGGCTCAGAGAATCTTCCTTCTATTCTGATCGTTCCTTGAGAAATCAGGTTAGCGCAAACACTAGAATTGGAGTGATCAGCAGTTAAATCAAACGCTAATATAAAATTATTTTTGTCAAACATATCCTTGGAAATTTGGAGACCACGATCATAATGCTTAATTCCACAAGCTTTAAATAGTAAATTATATGCTCTTGAACTTAGGGTATTGGTAGGATTTGAGAAATCAAATTCAAGTGCCTGAGAAGGTACCTGTACTCCATTAACTAGCAGATTGAATCGTTGTATTTTAAAGTTTTCAAAATTAAAAGGATCTAATCCTCGATTTCCTGAGTATGCTCTGTTTTTTACCATACAAAAGGCCAAAAAATTTGGAATTTGACCAATAACTGCGTTATCGATGGATAATGTATTATTTCCTGGGTATATTGTGAATGATTTTACTTCAACTTTATTGTATGGGTATATTGCATTTTTTGATTGTAAAACGTGATGATGAGCTAATAAAATGCTGGGGTTGACTACTACATGATTCATGAACAGCTGGGCTTCCAAGATCTTTAGATTCGATTCAGTTTCGGTTTCCAATAAATAAAATGCTGTTTTTTCAATATTAAAAGTAATGCGCAAATCAACATTATTTACAAGCAGTTTTGGTTGGTTGAAAATATCTCCATGCACTTTTCCAAATAATTCTACTTTATTACTATTTTGAAACATGTTTTTAAGAATTTGACTGCCATCACTTTTAAATGGTGTTTGGGTACCATAATTTGGGAAATATCCTTGTGTTGCTAAATGACTTTCACTTGCATCACAACCATAGTTTAAAATTGTTTGCAAATATGATCTATAATGATAATTATTGTCGCTTTGGGAAACCAAAGTATTATTTAAATATACAGATGAGCTTCTAAATATAGAATGCAATATATTATTTGCTACACCAACAGCATTTCCTTCAATACTACTATTATCAATTTTTTTAAGTTGAACCACAAGTTTTAAGTAAACACTTGAAAGATCTCTGTAGGTTTCTCCATTTCCTAAACAAACGAATTCAATTGATGAAGCACTATCCAAAGAAGCAATAGGGTTGTATGAAACTTCTTCGGTTTTCAAAATACAGCTTTGCGTTGGATGAGGCTCAAAAAGATCCAATTCGCTTTTCATGCATTCAATGTGATTACTCATTTTGATTTGGAAAATATGTCACTAATTTTAAATTTTTTAGATGCTTTTTTTCTTGACTTTTTTGAACGCGTATGTTTACGACGTTGTTTAGTTGTTAAATGATTGCGATTTTTTCTTGGTCTCCTCTTTTTATGCCTTTTTCCTTTACCACTTTGTAATTTAGTAATTTTATGAATTGCTTTGTCAGATAGATTATGTAATGCGATTTTACTTTGTTCTTGAATGATATTTCGTAGAGGTTTTCGACCCAAATCATTTATAACAGCCTTTCCGGTTTCAGCAGCTTGATTTTTAAGTGCATTTATCCCTGACAGAAAAAGCGGCTTAATGTAATTAAAAAGTCCACTAAAGAAATTTCCAATACCACGACCATGCTGAACAATTCTTGGGGAAACATAGAGACTACCTATGTTACTTAAGCTTCCACCGCACTGATTTAAATAATATTGATGATAACATTTCGCCATGGTTGGTAAATCAATTCTAAATGTTAGTTTCCCTTAACATTATTATTTATAGACTTTTTCTTCTTTTTCTAAAATGCAGAGTTAGAAAAATTGGAACTGATGAAGTTTCAAAGGGGATTTTATATCCACTTGAATCAGTAATTAATATTGAAATTTCGTTTGGTGAAAAATTTTCAATAGGATAATATTCAACATTTCTAAACTGCATAAATTTTTCTTTTCCATTTGTAAATAAAACTCTTAAGCAACGTGGTCTTTTGCTTCCTACACAACGAGGCTTTATAATGTCCGTGTAAATAAATATTGCACCGCATTCCATCTCATCCGCTTTCATTGATGTCGATTTGTATCGAAATGTTTCAGAATTTACTAAACTTATAAATTCTGTTGAATTAGAGCTTGATTCTTCTGAATTATTTTCTTTTGTTTCTCTCCTTTTTTTAGGATTTTTTCGAAAAGAATTATTTAAATATATATCAGTTATACCGACTTCCCATTCCTCAGACATTGTTTCAGGAAGGTTTACAATATTTGTAAAAGCGCATTTTACATTATCAGGAAACACATTTAAGGAGTCATTGCTGAGCAATGTAATATAAAACTCGTTTTGAAAAAACATTTTAAGCTCTGCAGTTAAGAATATGAGATCCAATTTAATTTATTTTTACCAATTTGGATATTGTTTTCTTTGCGGTTTGCCCTTTGCAATTTTTCTAAATCACTTATATACTTAAGATTTCTTAGTGGATAGGGGGAATCTCTATTCTTTTTAACCTTATTTCTCAGTTTCAGTTTCTTTTCAGTAGAATTTCCTTTTATAATTCTTGTTTTCTCAACTAATGATTTTTTTAAAATCTTATCATCAGTGAAAGAAGTATCTGCGAGTGTTCGTTTATTATTAATTGGAATTGAAACAGATTTCTCAGATGATTGTTCTTCTTCATCGCTGGGTAAAATGGCTAAATCGGGTAAATCCTCTCTTTTAAATGATGACTCGTTCTTGTATTCTTTAGAAGTACTGGCAATAGAATCTTTCCAATCATCTATATATGTTTGGGTTTCTACATTTTGATTTAATGAAAACGGGGGTTTCGATACCGATTGATGCAAAACAGCTTTGTTTCTCTTTTTATTTTGGTATGCACATAATTCTTGTTGAATTTTAATCCATTTATCATAATCACTAATTTTTTTATTGTTTAAAATTGGTAAAAATTTTAAATTTATAAGATCATTTCCTCGATCATTTACTAAAAGTTTATGGTATGCATTTGGATGCATTAAGATTACTTTATTTAGCTCATGCTTACTTTTAATCATGATTCAAAATTTTTCCAAAAATCCCAGAAAGCAATGAACTTATTAAAATTGGTAAAAATCCGCCTTTTTGAATAAGAACTCTTCTCTTAGAATTTAAAGATTGTTTTGAGCTGGAAATATGTCGTAATACATTTTTATACTTTTTTAATGAATTTAAGATATTTTTTGATATTTTATGGTTTCCTTTTAAAGTATTTATCACTATCTCCGACAATGTTTTTACTAACTCGCTATCACTATTGCAAATAATCGCTTTTCGAAGTTTATTATTTGCTTTTTTGAGCACATACAATAAATGTTTGTTCGCTTTCAATCGCCTTATGCTCTTTTTGCAAACCATTTTCATCTGAATAGCAAATTGAATATAATGGATTAAAAATCTCTGTTCTAAATCTTAAAAGATCATTTATTCCTTGCGTAAGATCAATAAGTAAATAACCATGAGGTTCATTCGTGACTTCTTTATATATTCTAAAAAGTTCTTTAGGGTTTTCAGGATATATCTGTCTAGCTAAACATTGAAATTGTAATTTGTCTCTAGGATTTTTAAATGCCACAATGTATTTTGTATTTAGTGATATGTCTCGGGTGTGAGTAGATTTATGAAATATATTTTGTGTTACAACAATTACAGATAAATTTCGATGATGAGATCCTTTGGTAAAAAGTTCACATACATTTTTATTAAATGCTCCCATCATCAAATCATCTAATACCAAAAGTATAGGTTCATTATTTTCATTTTCAATGGAGTCAGGTACCCCATGGTAATATTCAATATTGGTAAAATTTGGTTTCGCTTGCTCTTCACCGTAACACCATATTATTCTATCTATTGAAGTACTTATTAAGTCCTTCCTTCCATTTATTAAATTTTTCAAAAATGTTGTTTTACCCGATCCTGAGGGACCACAAATAAGCATCGTAAAAGGATGAACAAATTGTGTAAACATTTTGATAAAAGTTTTTTGTTTATTCAATGCTAATTATCAAAAAAAAAAAATGTTTCTAATGATTTTTTTCCTGGTCCCGTTTTTTAGCGCAGTCCTTTTCAAAATGAGTATCAGAACCACAATAGTTGCAGTATATAAGTTGACTGTATCCTTTTTTACGAGGATCTTTTCCAAAGATGCGATCCATTTTGCTAAAACAACTTCTCAATTAAAGTACTAAAATCATACTGTTTATTAAAGTAATTTATACATATGATTCTCCGTTATAGTATATATCGTAATTACAGTTTTCTAAAATTACAAAAAGCTTAAATAAATTATTTAGAGCACATCTAAGCTTAAGTTTTTTGTGAATTTTACAGTTGGTAAAAAAATTAGGATAACATGTCAGGCTCTTTCCTATATCTATATCGATAATATTATTCGATAGAAACTTTGATAAAAATTCCTTTTTTACTTCGCCACGTACAATTATATTGGAAAACTTATTTAGTGGAGAAAGTACATCGCTTAAGCAGTTATAGGGTATTTCTCCTTCCATCCAGTCCAATCCGTTTATGTTTTTTCGATGAATATTATGTTGTTGTAATGTATCATAATTCAACTCCTTAATGTTGTATGGAGGTTTGAAGTGAAAGAAGTTTGGTATTACAGTTCCTCCAGGCATGAAGGCCAATTCCTTAACAAAAATTTGATTGTTATTTCCAACAACATATTGAAAATCTACTATAACGGAATTTGATCTATCAAATTTAGTCATTTTAGAATGAGTTTTAAATGTAAACTGACTTTGGTGTCTACATTTTAGGTCTTTATATACCATTCATTTTATTATATAATACATGCATTATGTAATATATAATATAAAAGTTGCTCTCACATCTTAGGAGTTTGTATATATGGATATATATTTCATTTCATTATGTAATACATAATGTATAATATATATATATATGTATATACGTCATACTAAGCCCTTTATAAACCACACATTTTAGTAACTAATTTCAGTTTGTTAATAACATTCAGATTCAATGGATACACTCCAAGCTAAAAGAGAAAGAGCCATAAGAAAAAAACAGAACCATGAAGTTATATTTGGTTTTGAATATTTTGTGGCTCAAAATTTGAAAATAAAATGTGGATTTTCGACATCTAGAAAATTTACTCCAATGATTTGGATGCAGCAGCACAAAAACAATTATATTGGATTTGATAAAGAAGAATGGATGCAACTGCTTACATACAAGGAATTTATACAATTAAAGATTGATCAATATGACTTCCTAATGTCTGATACAGTTTTGGATCACCCTATTTTATCAACTATTAAATGTAATTTTAGATTTAGAAAATCAGATAAACAATATGTTCTGATACTAAATCAATTCGGTAATAAAATTGAAATAGATAGTGAAACTTGGAGATCATTAATTCGCCTAGCTATATTTTTAACTACATTTTTATGTTGGAACACTATATTAAAACAGCAAATATCCTATCTGTACTATAATCATATCATTCCGAAGTGTGTCTCTTTACAAAAATTCGATATTCAATTATCTGATTTAGATGGTAACTATGATAAAAATGTTCAAATAGATTTAACACGTTTATGTTTCGAAATATCTAAAAAAATGACAAAAGAAATAAAAGAAGATGTAATTCATTATAAGAAATCATTAATCTCTAAGACCTCAGACATTAACAATAAAAAATAAGTTTTTTTTTTTAAATAAAAATGAGTAAGCAACAAGTTGTTGATGAAATACATAAATCTTGTAGAAAAAATTTTTTACGTCGAAAGTTCGTTCAAAAAGGGTTTCATGATACTTGGCAAATTGATTTGGTTGAAATGATCCCCTATTCCAATCAGAATAATGGATATAAATATTTACTAACGGTTATTGATACATTTTCAAAATATGCTTTTGCTAAGCCTGTAAAATCAAAATCGGCAATGGATGTTGCAACTGTTATGAAATCTATATTGAAAGATTCCAAATACAAGCCAAAAAATATACATTCCGATCAAGGCAAAGAATTTTTTAATCAACTCTTTAAAGAACTTATGAAGAAAAATAATATAAATCATTATCATACATTTACACACCTTAAGGCTTCGATTTGTGAACGATTTAACAGAACTTTAAAAAATAGGATGTGGAAAATGTTTAGTTTTAATGGAAATTATCGATGGATTACCCATTTGAATTCGCTTGTAGAAGACTACAACCATTCTTACCACAGAACTATAAAAATGAGGCCAATCGATGTTTGTAAACAGAATGAAGAGTTTATTTTGAAAAAATGTTATAACATTGTTAAGGTATTTCCAAGGCATAAATATGTAGTAGGAGACCATGTTAGAATAAGCAAATACAAGGGTGTATTTGTTAAAGGATATGAACCTAACTGGACCACTGAAATATTTACAATTTCAAAAATAAGGACTACATTCCCAGTTACTTACGAGCTCATTGATTATAAGGGTGACCCTATAAAAGGTACATTTTATGAAGCTGAAATTCAAAAAGTTAAAGACAAAAGTGCATTCCTAGTTGAAAAAGTAATAAAAAGAAAAAAAGACCAAATTTTTGTAAAATGGCTAGGTTTTGATGAAACACATAACTCATGGATAAATAAAACAGATTTATTAAAATAAAATTTTACAATTTGGAATTTATTTATACAAATTATACATACATATATACATTTTTAATTATTATTATTATTTATATACATTTTTAATTTTTATTATTATTATTTATTTTTATTTTATTTTTTTGTTTTTTTTTTTTTATTTTTATTTTTATTTATTTATTTTTTTTTTGTCGCTTATTTAATATTTTTAAAAATACGTACAATATTATTGACATTATCCATTTGTATTTAATAAAGATCTTAATTTATAATGACCATATGCTAAAGTATTAATATTACAAGCTAATACCCATCTTTTATCATCTCTAGGGCTAAGACTTACTTTATTAACTACATCAGTATATAACTGATGGCCCCTACTTCTTATACATCTTTGTTCTCCATAGTACGTTTTCATATGTCTAATACATTCAATATAATCTAAATGACACAGTTTTTTGATTACTGATTGCTTAACACCCTTAACTTTCTTTGTATCTATATATTCGTCATTGTTTTCTACTAAAAATGAATATGCTTTAGCTTTTAGACCCGCGAAAGAGGTCATAATTTTTCCAGCATTTTCATCTTTGAATAAGCCCAATTCTTTGTTGTTAGCTTGAATAATGTTGAATCGGTTTCCTGTCTCATAATTTGATGTGTCAAAACGGCTAGAATTTTTTTTTATTATTTTGTATATATCCTCTTCACAGGAAACTATAAAAGAGTCTGTATCCATATATATTATTTTTGCTGAGGGACACTCTACTAATAAAAAGTTATAATAGTAATCATACATTAGCCATTTGGACAAATCGAGAACAGTAAATCCAATATAAATAGGCTTATCATACAAAATTGAAGTCTTTGTAGTCTCAATTGCCGCTAAATTTTCTCCAAAAATTTCTAAACTATGAAAATTATTCCTTGCAACTAGTTGTCTAAACCCTGGAGAGTTTTGCGCCGATTCATAACGAGTTACTAGTGTTATTTCTCGACGCTTTTCTACGTTTTCCATGGTTTTGCCGTATACGGCATTATTCATTAATTTATAAAAATTTTTTTCAAATTCATTTTTTGCTATTTTTCTATGTTGGGTATTTAAATCTATATAGGGCTTTAACCAGTATGACTGATTAAAAGATAAAATTCTATGAATTTTCTTTAATTTTAATCCCTGTTTAAGACACAATTGAAGCTGTTTTAAATGAATAATATAAAACTCTTTAGAATTTAAATCAGCTATTAATTTTGGTTGTTTTCCTCCTGGGGGAACCTTGTTTTCAGGACAAAATGGTAGACTGTTATGTTTGTCATGAATTTCATCAGGATATTCTAAATCTACTTCTAAAATATATCCTGTGTCTCCTGAGGAATCAGCATTTTCTACATCAAATAAATTGGTTTCATTTTCGCTTAAAAATTGAAAATTTGAAAATGGGAGTTTTTGGCTCATAGCCCAACCATATAAATTATTTGCGTCAATATACGACAAATAATTTTTTGGTTTTGTTTTATCATAATTTCTCATGTACTCATTATTTGCTTTTGAAATTCTTTGAGTACATTGAGTCAGACCGCCCCGTATACCTCTTTTAACAAAATTGTAAATGTTGGGGTCACTTATTAAATCTAATTCTACTTTAGTATACTTCAGCATAGCATCCCATGAAATAGATGGGGCTGAAACATAATTAACAGGGTCTAATTTATAAATTTTTGAGCATATATTACGGAAGTTTTCAAAAACGTCTGCTAAAATTAGTACGTCACTCTCCAAATACAATTTCATATAGTCTTTTAGAGTTCTGCACTGAAACGAACTCCAAATTTCTTTAGCGAAATTGTATTCGCTAATACTACACTCTTCGTCTTTCAACGAATTATAAAAATATTCCCTAGGAGGAAGTTCGGTTTCATTGAATTTTTCAAAACTATCCAAATAATCATAGGGAAATACTCCCTTTCTTCTCATTTGCCTAAACTTCTCTCCACTAAATTTTGATTTTAATATTTTAAAATCTTTATCTTCCATGTTGTAAGCTAATTTTTCTAAACTAGAATTTAAAAACCTATTGGAATCTATGTACTTTATAGTATAATTAGTCTTTCCCTTTTCAAAAATTGTCTGATTTAGAGCAATATATAACTCTTTAGTAGAGGGTATTGGTTTCAATTTACCCCCTAGGGCATTAATAAAGAGGTGGATATCGTATCTTGATAAATTATGAAAAACTACAGGGAAATAAGCTTTTAACTTAAAACTATCTTTACAACTTCTATGGATAGGACCTTGGTATTTACCCGTGAACTGGTTAAAATATTGTACGCGTTCATCCGTACTGATGACCTCTTCACACGCATAGCAGTTCCCATGCTCCTGGTAGTCCTCATCGCAGATGTCAAAGTTATATATAGGTTTTTTTGATCCCTTCCAGTATTTGCTATATAAGGCCATTGTCTCCTCTTCCAAAGTTTTAACAAAAACCTTCATACAGTCATGTCCTGTAATTTGTAAAAAGGAAAAATTTATTAACTTTAAAACTTTTCATTTATTTTAAAATAATTTATTTACCTTCATAGGTCCATAATTTATTCAGCTGAGGGTTGTATTTATGGGCAACATAAAACGAAACAGCACATGCTGTATGTTTCTGCACAGGCTTGGTATAGGATTCGTTTGGATTATTTGAGGCTGTTTGGTAATGTTCCAAAACTGCCTCAATGTCCGCATAAATTACCACGGGTGGTGCCAGTTTTTTTGAAAAATTTTCAAATTTGGTTTTAGTGTTTGGTTGTGGGTATAGTGAAGCCACTTGACCGCACTCCTTTAGATTGTGGGTCTTGTTAGTGCTGCAATAAAATTGTAGGCAATTTCTACAAAAATATCTCTCCGAATTTGAGTTGTTCACTTGTGATTTACACAATGTTTTTATGCTTGTAATGTACGCATAATGCAAACAATTTTTTTTAGGATTTTCTATTCCCAATATATCGATATGATGGATTTTTACTTCTTTAGTTCTAATTGTAGGACCTTCTATGCGACCATCATAAATTTCATATACATTTATGCTGTAATTTGAGTTATTTTTCTCGAACAGCTTTATTCCATTCTTTGTAATGGGAAACTCTATTCCCGAAAAGTTTAATATTTGTTGTTCATATGTTATAATTGGTTGGCTAATATCAAAAATCCCATAAAATGAAGTTCTGGGCAGTTTTTCGCGAGCTGATTTTTTTTGCGCTGATGTACCAAAATTTATTTGAATGTGTTTCATATATGCTATGTGAGCCAAAATACACCACTTAAAACAATAAATGTCATTATTTTTAACATTTATGAGAGCATTTCTTTTTCTTATGCTCTTAGGTGCTTCAACATATCCTGATCCAGGAAGGTGCTCTAGCTTTAATATTTGTATTTCATAAAATGTAAAATGCTTAATAGCCCATCCAGAATCCCTCTCCTGGAATTCATCGGCTTTTGCAATTAACATTTCGTTATCGTCATTTAAAATGTATTCGACGTCATTATATGAGCTGACGTAAATTGCTTTATAGTTTGTCGAGAAATGTTTTGTTTCCTCTTGCATCTTATCAGTTTCTTCAGTCGGTTTTACATATTTTCCATGAACTGATAGACGCACTTTTATAGCTCTTAATTCGCTAAGTGCATATTTTATAATGTTTATAAGATTATTTTTACATCCAATGTAAAATTCTTTTAAATCTAGATCGCGCACTCCGAATACTTTATACTTTTTTGTGTAAAAAGTATCACTTTGGGTTATAGGAAAAATGTTAGCATTTTGCCACACAAGTTTCCTTAATGCTGCTCTATGATTTGGAGAATGTAAATGAATTCTTTCCTCAACGAAAGCACAATTTTGCTTACAATCGGGACAAATATTCTTCTCAGCAATTATGCGGTCTAGTCTAGCCCTTTTTGATGTTGATGGCTGTTCTTCAATATCCATGGGTTGCCCCTCTTGAGGGCTAGTTTCCTTGGACACACCAGCCTTCCGTTTGACCGCTGATGATACGTTGAAAATACTATGTTTTGATGTAGTTCCTTGGTTCCTGATTCCTTGAATTTTTGGTTGTTGATTTTCCTCCTGCTTTTTGGTCACCGTTGTTCGCGAACGATACAAAGCTTTCGCCAAACCGTTGGCCTGAGATTTCTTCTTCATCTCCGAGAAGGCATTTCGAGGTCCTTCACATCGATCATAATGAGTTATAAACTCATTCACACTAATAACTTTAGAGCACAAGTCACACGCAACTTTCGACTCCATTTTTATGATTTAGGTTTTTGTTTTTATTTTTTTGTAAAAAGAAAAAGCGTAAAAATTGCTTTAACCGGCAAGGCAAGATTTATACTAAAAATTTGATTCTTAGCATAAACCTCAAAACCTATTGATCCTCGAAAACGGAAAACAGGTACTTGTGTTTGAATGTATTGGTATCATCAATACATGTACATGAGTTAACGCATGAAAACCACCCCAATTTTCCCCACATTTTTCCGGTTAATGAATCGGGAAAACCAATCAGAAGACTCGAAAGAAAAGATAACGCTTAGAGCCTAGAGCCTACAGTAGGGAGTAAATAGGCAATCGGCTGATTTCTTGCGTCATATCCGTGTATGCATGTATATGTTGGTGGGAACGTAAATCCACAATCCAATATACACTCACATATATATATAATCCTAAATAAAAAATACATATTGACCTTTCATCCGACCCTGACATAAATATGTCTCCTGCAAGAAAGTGATAAAAAGGGATCGCAGCAGGTCAATTGGTTCCTTTTTTTTTTCTTGACCCTTCAGGGTGGATTTTCACTTTTCTACGAAAAGGTTTTCTTGTGATATACTTACTCCTTGTAAAATTCTGTATTATATTTTATATTATAAAATTAAATTTCTGTACATAAGTCCGAGTTAATTTAAAATTAATTAAAAAAGAATTGGAGTAAAAAATCCTTTTAAATGATATGCAACACCATAATAAAATTTTGGATATTTTTTTTTTAAATAATTATTTGTTCTTCATCATTAATTTTAAATTAATTACAAAATAATTATAATAAAATACATTTTTAAATGAACTGCAGCACCATGAATATAATTTTTGTAAATAAGCATTTTATTTTTTGTTAATCAATTTTATTTATTTTTTCACGATCCTGAATCTTATTTATTTTTTCACGATCCTGAATCTTAGACAGG
The DNA here is from genome assembly GCF_030179905.1 of Drosophila bipectinata. Taxonomy (NCBI): domain Eukaryota; kingdom Metazoa; phylum Arthropoda; class Insecta; order Diptera; family Drosophilidae; genus Drosophila; species Drosophila bipectinata. Next base: position 1,165,931 of record NC_091738.1, on the reverse strand, counting down.
TATCTTAAGTGGACAGTTGAATTTGTAGGGAATTAGGCAAACGGCGTATAAGCACCAGAAAAATTTTAGTAGTATGTAATTAGGCAAACGATGATCCTAGCAAGTTTCATTTTTACATGATCTTTTCTTTACATGCATATTTCCCTTAATGGGACCCAATGCAAGATATCAGAAAATATAGAAAACATAGACAAGATATCAGAAAATATAGAAAACATAGACGGCGATGATCCTGGCAAGTATAATTTTTGGCATGATCGTTTGCTTTTATGCCAATAGAGGGCGTATAAAATATTACGGTAGATGGCGCTGCCCAATTTTACACAAACTTGACCCATAGATGGCGCCACTAAATTTACGTCGTACGCCGTTTGCCTAATTACATACTACTAAAATTTTTCTGGTGCTTATACGCCGTTTGCCTAATTCCCTACAAATTCAACTGTCCACTTAAGATACCTGTCTAAGATTCAGGATCGTGAAAAAATAAATAAGATTCAGGATCGTGAAAAAATAAATAAAATTGATTAACAAAAAATAAAATGCTTATTTACAAAAATTATATTCATGGTGCTGCAGTTCATTTAAAAATGTATTTTATTATAATTATTTTGTAATTAATTTAAAATTAATGATGAAGAACAAATAATTATTTAAAAAAAAAATATCCAAAATTTTATTATGGTGTTGCATATCATTTAAAAGGATTTTTTACTCCAATTCTTTTTTAATTAATTTTAAATTAACTCGGACTTATGTACAGAAATTTAATTTTATAATATAAAATATAATACAGAATTTTACAAGGAGTAAGTATATCACAAGAAAACCTTTTCGTAGAAAAGTGAAAATCCACCCTGAAGGGTCAAGAAAAAAAAAAGGAACCAATTGACCTGCTGCGATCCCTTTTTATCACTTTCTTGCAGGAGACATATTTATGTCAGGGTCGGATGAAAGGTCAATATGTATTTTTTATTTAGGATTATATATATATGTGAGTGTATATTGGATTGTGGATTTACGTTCCCACCAACATATACATGCATACACGGATATGACGCAAGAAATCAGCCGATTGCCTATTTACTCCCTACTCTTATGCCAAAGGCCAAATGGAAAAACCAGCTCCAAAGCCACTCAAAAGAAACCAAAACACACACGGGGCATATAGTATAGTAAGAGCCCATCATGGTCGCAGTTTGATGCTAAAATCGTGTGTTGTTTTTAAAGATTTGCAAGGGGGTTCTGATAAACTAAAAAAGATCTTCTAATTAAATCAGAGCTAACGGTGCTCTGGTGTTGGCCACAAGAGATAAGGCCAGCTTATCGGGCTGTTCTTATTTTATCCCAACATTGCCATTTTGAAGTAATTTTCTATGTTCCTTCTTATCAGCTGGAAATATTAAAAAAAAAGAAATGCCAGATAAGAGGTGACACAGCAGTAAGTGTGAGTCACTTGATGGAAAGAATGACTTCCTATCGACAAGAAAGTAATTCCCAAAAAAACATTAAAATTCGAAACTAAATAAATCTCACTAGAATGTCTCACAAGAGCCTGGAACTTTTTATCTGTCCATTTGGCTGATATTCAGCTGCTATCTTCTGTATATTTACATAACATTTTATTTGTTTGCTTTTTCGTTTTTTATCAGTTGTGATTTTGCTGCTTATCGCCAGCAATGCAACGCAAATACGATATCCCTTGTCATTTCCAATTAGTGCCCTCGGCTCTGGGAGTCAACACGGAGCGGTCTATAATTTCATTCCAGCATCAGGTAGCCCAGAGAGAAGAACCCTATACCAAATATTTAATAATCATAAAATGGCAAACACACGCGCGTAACTGGCTTACGGGCTGAAAAATATTTTGCAATTAGTGGATCGCTAATAAAACATAGTTTCGAGAAAAAAAAATAAAAGCAAACAGTTTGTCTATTGACATATCGGTTGCATTTAAACTGAATTCCCACAGCTGTTGCACTGGCCTGGCCTGGCCCTCTTCTTTTTAGCCTTTGTGTCTTGTTTGCTGGGTTCACGTGCTCGGGCCTGGCGGGCTTCATTTGCTGAATGCATCCACCGGCTGGCAGGGCGTCATTTTTCAATTGCCCACCTCCCAGGCCCACCGCCCAGACCACCGCCCATCCAGTGCATTTCCCAGCCACGCTCTCCGAGTGGCAGTTTGTCATGGACAGAGGGCCAGGTGTCGGTCTGCTCATCGCCGCGTTTCCTGTTTCCCGACTTAACCCATTAAGTGCGGCTTTAACGGCTTTTCAAGGTGTTTTCTTATCGTAAAAAATGAGTTCCAGGTAAAAAGTGTCTTTAAAAACTATTTTCAGATGAAACCTTATATATAAAAAATATTAAAAGTTGGGAATTGTTACAATATTTATTCTACAACCTGTGCCAAATGGGTTAAAAAACAGGTAACACCAAGCTCAGTTCAGCGACTCCCGGGGATTGCAATTTGATTTGTGGGCGATGCCGAGTGAAGACTCGCTCCAAATTGCTGTGAGACTTCCAAGCCAGACTTGTGAATGAGCTTATTGTGCATTCTAACAACTTAACTGGGCCTCTGCCTGGGTTATATTTTATATATAATTGTAGCGACTTGCAGGTGTCAAGGAGTTGGTTCAAATGGAATAATTCCGGACTTGGTTCTTGGGGGTCTCGGCTGTGACTAACAATAATTTTTTTATTGACTTTCGGGTAGTTAGTTCCTTTTTCGAGTGCACTCAGCTCATTGGGAGAATAGCTACAGTATAGTTGGGGGATATAGCTATAGTTTCCCAGCTAATTTGTCTCGCATTTCCCTGGCACTTCACTGGTAGCTCGTACTCCCCCTCGCTGTGTGGCACTTCCGCGCTAATTTCTTTAGCGTAATTTGCATTTCGCAAATGCCATCCACATCGTGTGAATAAAAAAAGCACAAATAGCGTAATTTTCTGTCTGTCTTTAATGAATGGCTTAAGTCCATGTTAAGCTCTGTTTACCGAATATTGAATATCCGACCGCCCCCCGCCCTAATTGCTGCTAATTACGCGCATAAAACTCACCTCCGGACGTCTTAACCCATTCCGCGAATGTCTGCCTCCATTCCGGCGTTCTGTTTTATGTTTCTTGCTTCATTACGATTTTTATTGCTCCAAAGGGGGGAAGCGGAAAGTCTAAAGACTCGCCCAGACCCGGGACCCAAGATGTTCATTAGGAGGAAATGCAAACATAACTCGCGGGCGGAGGAATCTTTTGGGAGCATCTCGCTTCTATTTTTTGATAAACTCAATGGATGGTCAATGGATGGCTGCAACCGATTCAAGTATTTTCCATTTCCATTTCCATTTGAAAGTCCAACCGCCGACGAGAAGCTCTTTGAAGGAAATCAAATGGCGCGTGGTTTTCAGTCGGTTTGTTGCCCGAGTCCTTTGGATTAGTGATGGAAACGTGACCAGATGGAATTGCTCCTCCAACTTTATAAGGCATACCCAAAGCACACCATTAATAAAACAAAATTCCTTTTCAATGACTAGAAAATGGTCTTTGAGCCTCCGAGAACATGACTCACCTCTGTGGCGGCACACCTATAGATCCCCATTCCTCCCCTCATTAAGAGGAGCACAGTTTCCACTCGAGTGCCTCCGAATGTTCTGTGACGTATCTCGGACATCATCGCCGGGCGATATCTCCCAGTTTTTGGTGGAATTTCGTTTTTAATTGTCGCCCGCCTCGTTTTGCCTGTCATCGAACACTAAAGCCCCAGCAGAGAAATAAAAAAAGCGGAAAAATCGTTATTCCAAAATGGGTTTCGGTTTTGTTTGTGTTTCCTTTTTAAATATTCCCATTGAGTTTCTATTGCAATCATTTGCAAGTGGTTGCAGCGATACTGGATACTGGTATGTCCGTTTTTATTATTTAGTTTTGCATATTTCCCAAATTAACTCTGCTGGGCAGAGCCCCTGACGCACAACTTGCCAAATCGACCGGAAAACCTGCCCACTCACGGCAATTAATACAGCAGCTTGACTTGAAATCGGTTATGGTCCTTGGTCCTTGGTCCTGGCTCCACATAATTGGGAGATTTAAATTATGTGATCACCTGTCCGAGACACTGATTGATTTATTCCACCTGGGAGGGGCCGGGCAACATCCAATTGTCAGTTGCAGGTGCATCTGCCAGCTTCTCAAACTAATTAAACTTGCATTTAAGGCATGTCCGTTTGTATATTCAATGAGTCCCCAAAGAGGACTGTGGTATAGAAACGATATATCATATATCGACTCTATAAATCCTTATATAGAAATCTTTAAAGTCTATATAGAAATATCAGGTACTGATACTCTTCATACTGACTTTCCACCTCTGGCCGCAAATCAAACAACGGAAACCGAAATTTGAAACACCACCGACCACTGTCACTCGTAACAGACACACACTGTACACCAGCCTCGACCCCTTGACCCTTCGGAGGACATCGATGTGTTCCAAGTGCTAACCGCAACGGAACACACATCAAATCGAACCAAATGGAACCGAAAATTCGCACGCTCCGGACCCAGTGCCACCGCAAAATGCAAAATGGACCTGACTAGGATATTTAAACTAGGTGGGGGATAGTAGGGTGTCCTGTAATACGAATAGGGTAGATATTTAAGAAAGGTTTGAATTTAAATAAATAAAATAAAGTATTTATAATAAATCTTTAAAACTTTGGTGTCTTTATACCTGTTATCATCCAACAAAAGTTTAATTTTATTCATTTTACCTTCATTGAACCTTTAGTAAACCTAGCCACCCTTGTGAGTAGTTTGAAATGCACTGCATTGTCCTGCCACCGTGTGGGCTCTATCCCCTCCTCAGAGTTCACACCGTTCACCCTATTTCTGCGGTAATTCACCGCAATTTGTAAATATTTAATGAACATTAATTAAATGCGAATGTAAAACATTCCATTAAGCGCCAGCTCATCTAGTTCGGGTCTTGTGTTTCATTTTTATTTTGGAAGCTGCCAGGATACAATTTTCATTTAATTTTACTGCCACTTGCAGCACTGAAAAAGGAAAAAGAAAGTAGCAAGACCCTCAGGAAGAGAGCGGGAGATGGAAAATGGAAATTGTAATGTGGAAATTTCTGCTTTTTTCAATATTGCGTTGAGCAACAGCCGGCGCTCGTCCTTTGGGCAGGTGTTGGCTTTCGAACGGATCCTTTTGGGTTCACACACATGCCGGGCTGGACTCAATGTGCGTAGCAATTTTTATGAGCATTGCGTTGTAACAGCCTCCTACCTCCCACCACCCACAGCCCTCCTTTCCCCCCTCATATGCCAAGCATTTTTATGATTTTTTACCTTTTTTTCGCAAGGAGAGGCCTTGCGAAAAGTTGTTGTTTGCGGGCATGGGCATTGTAGTAGAAAATTTTTGTTTTTTTGCAAAACTATGTGGGACGCTTGATTGCTCTTTTCCCTTTTTCTGTTTTCAGTTGCCACATTGCCGCAGCCACGCCCACGCTCAACGCCCACAAAGCCTATTATGCCATTTTCTGTTTGTTATTGTATTCTTGCTACTCTTCTGTCTCATTCGGGTACTTCTCAGTCCTTTGTTGTGTCCTTTTCAGTTGTAGTTTCTGGTTTTTTATACCCTTGCAGAGGGTATTATAATTTTGGTCAAAAGTGTGCAACGCAGTGAAGGAGACATCTCCGACCCTATAAAGTATATATATTCTTGATGAGGATCACCTCCTGAGTTGATATGAGCATGTCCGTCTGTCCGTCTGTCCGTCTGTCCGTCTGTCTGTCTGTCTGTTTCTACGCGAACTAGTCTCTCAGTTTTAAAGCTATCGTCTTGAAACTTTGCACACACTCTTCTTTCCTTTGCACGCAGTATATAAGTCGGAACGGCCGGGATCGGCCGACTATATCCTATAGCTGCCATATAACTGATTGATCGGAAATGGGATAACTTTGGTGTTTTTAGAGTTAGAGAGTTCAAATTTGACACGAAAGCTATCTTTGGCAAAACATTACGACATGCCAAATTTCATAAGGATCGGCCGACTATATCCTATAGCTGCCATATAACTGAACGATCGGAAATGACCCAACTTTCGTGTTTTTGAAGATAGAAAGCTGGAACTTGGTACAGATTATATATTTGGTCAGTTGATCCGACCTACCAAATTTCATTAGGATCGGCCGACTATATCCTATAGCTGCCATATAACTGAACGATCGGAAATGACCCAACTTTCGTTTTTTTGAAGATAGAAAGCTGAAATTTAATACAGATTCTATTTTTGGTCAGTTGATCTAACGTACCAAATTTCATAAGAATCGGCTAACTATATCCGATGTTTGCGATATATATCCGGTTTTGGCTGCAAGGGTATATAAACTTCGGCTCCGCCCGAAGTTAGTTTTCCTTTCTTGTTTTTAGTTATTCCACAAAGTGATGTCCTTGTGAGGAGAAATAGGAGCAAATCCAAAGTCTAGGTTGGGTTTTTGTTTCAAAGAGGAGGTCTTGAATCTCATACTTTTGAGATCATGTTTCCTCAAAAGACTCCCTTAAAGGATCATTTATTTTAAGGATTTTTCAGCTCCATTTAGGATATTTGTATGACAGTAATGTCCTAGTGAGAAAAAATTGGAGAGATCTCTAAGTCTGACTTAGTTTATGGTTTGATATAGTAACTCTTGAATCGTTGATGCCGTGGATGGAAAAATCAGGAGAGAATTTAAAGTCCAGCCTTTCTAGCCTCTTTGGGACACTTTATAAAAAGTATAGGTTAGTATTTTGTAGAAAAAAAGGAATATAAAATTTAATTCTCGTGGGAATATATTCTATTAAAAGTAGGGATTATTTTAAAGATTTCCGAGCACCATTTCTTCCAGTTCATTTGGTTATCCTTGAAGAGCAGAGTATAGCCCCTCTTTTAAGGACATTTGTGTATCTCAGCATCTATTGACTTTCCTTCTGCTGACGTACACAGCCAGAATTTGATTCTTTGGACAGTCAGATGAAGTGTTTGCCGGGATGCTGGTAGCTGGTGGCGCTGCAATTGTTCCTCCGCAGCTGTCATTTCGGGGCCTTAATTTGTTTGTGGCATCCTCTTCCGCCACCCCCGCCGCCGATGCCTCGCTGGAATGCGTGGGCAACTTTTGCTTTCAGCTGCTGCTCGAGCATTCCCACTTCCATTCAAAACAACAAAGGCACTTGCTGTCTGACTGGCTGTCTGACGCTCTGCATGCCACACACCACATACTTGTATTTTCCCCGAGATACTTTTCGTATATTTTTGGCCATCTCGGTGAGCTATTTTTAAAAGCCAGAGATAGGCAGATAGAGGCAATCTTTTGTTTTCCAAACAAACATTCCTTCGAGTTTGGTAACTTTCTGGCAGTTGAGATTTTTAATTAGCCATCATTAAGATGCCCTAACGAAGTTGTAGAAGGAGGCTGGCATTATTGCAAATTGTTGTCAAAATTAGCGACAAGTTTTTAATATTTTTTGTGTTTTTTTTTAGGAAGTAGTAGTACTTTTTTCCGTTTTCTTTTGTTGGGAGAGGAAAGATAAGGCAAAAATAGAAAATGTCTTCTTCTCGGCCACCGACGTTTGTGGCTCATTTATTTTCGTGGCTAATTTTCGGCATTCTCCGGCTCTTCACAAAAGCCTTTCGAGAACGAGAATATTTCTGTTGGCATCGTTTTTTATGGGTTGGACACGCGTTTTCTGCTCGACCTCACAGATTGACAGCCTGATTTGATGTTCCGTCTATAGACATGGTCGTCTATTGATATTTTCGTGTCGAATTTTGTTTCTTTTCTGGCTCTTACTGGGCTATTTGTTGCGGCCATAAATTCGCTCGATTCCGCTAATTGACAGTCTCATGAGTGCGCTCAATTAATTCGGTGGCAATTGACGCACGCGCGCCCTGATGCGGCCCGGTGGCGTATACTTGATAATTGTTGACACTTGTCACACACTCCCTCCCCAGTCGGGCCGGCCCGGCAATCGAAATTGAAATTGTTGTAGTCATGTCATGGGAAGTGGTCGAGTTGTCGGAAAGGGGAAAGTCTGTTGAGGAAATGACATTGCTGTCCGCATCCCCTCCCCCTGGCAATCAAATTTCAATCGTTGTATCGCAAAGGTATCTATGAAGTCATAGTAATAATACACGTGTACAAACTAAGCAATCAGAGCTATAAATATTTTTATTCAATTTTATTTTGTTTACATTTCTATTAAAAATTCCAAACTCTATCTTATTCCAATATATTTTTGTTTAATTTATTTTGCTGATGTTTGAATAACCATGATAGGTAGAGGGGTATACTGTTCCACATCCATTCATTGGCAACCGCTGCCAGCTTTCTCTTGACCTCCTGGGTGTTGTTCACCCGACCCCCTCCGGCCACTTCAAGGCATGTCATTCACTTGGTTCTTGTCTCGATTACATAACCCAGTTATTAATGGTTTCCAAGTGTTCCATCACGCTCTCTGCACACCCATCCGATCCCAGCCCATCCAAGCCTAGGCCAGACCACCGCATCAATGTTGTCATAGCCGTGACGTGGCGACTTCGTGACATGTTAACCCGAGACAAATGTGGAGCATGTGTCTGAGCATTCTGCGTGAGTCTCCCATTCCGTCATACTCTATTATTCACGGCATAGAGTGGTCTGGTCTGGTGGTCAGGTGGGAAGATTGGCTAGCATGGCAGGCACTTTCTGCCATTTGTTAATGAGTTTTCCAAACTGATTGAGGGCCGGCCGATGGCAGCATCGAAAAAGTTCATGAACTTTGGCACGGAGCCCACCACCAATTCAGTGACCTCCGCACAATAGGCGCCGGCCTAAATAGACTTCCTGCCTGCCAATCGCTCCCAAACTGTTGCCACAATGGAAACTCTGTCAAATCCTGGCTTTATGGGTTAGTTTTTAAAGTCATAATTTTCTTTCATATGGTTAGAGGCAACTTCCCTTCCCTCCCCTTTCCGACCTCTGACTTCTCAATTTCAATGCAGTTTCTTTGCTGCTCCCGTTGCCACAACAATTGCGGCGTAAAAGCGTGAAAATAGCACACAAAAGGTGATGGGGAATGTGGAAGGAGCAGGAAGCCAGGAAGGGGTCATGGAAAATTGTCACACAAGCACACAGGAACTTGAGCCAGAGCCCGAGACCGAGCCAGTGCCATAGCCAGATCCAAAGCTAGAGCTAGAGAGTTCACAGACTCCTGGGCAAGGTTTTGTGTGGCAGGTCTTTTGCTCCTCTGGCCTCTGATGTGAAAAGAAGTTGCACAGTGGCATGTGGTAGCTGAAGAAATATGAAAATCAAGGAGCTATAAAAAGGATTCAATTATAAATCAGACTTCCTTTTAGAAGCTATTATAAAGTGGAATAATTTCCTGTTGCAAGGACTTTAAGTTATTAGAAAATTTCGAACCACTGTGCCCCATAAGTTGGCTCCGGCCTCGGGTTTCTAACTATTGCGTTTATGAAACGGATGTTGCCGCTTGCAGCTTAGTGCACTTGAGTCACCGTTAGCGTCCTGGCAAGCTGCATCCTGCCATCCTGCTAGCCACCTCGGAAAGTGGCAGTTGCACATGTGGCAGAAGCGTGTTTTGTGTGCTGAAATTTTACCTTGGTCCGGTCCTTGGTCCTTTTGGCTCTGCGGGCTCTTTGTCTGCAACCTTTTGATTGAGTCGAGGGCAAGGACCCAGCCCGACCGTCTTTTCGCCATAGTCCTTTACCTCTTCCCACAACCCAGAGCCCCAAAAAAAGGACTATCCTTTCACACAGGCCCCTCGGAGTCGTCCTTTTGGCATTGTGCCGGTTAATTGAATTAGTCAAATGAAATATTTCCATATGCAGTGGGATTTAATTTCATTTCGCACTCTATTCCTCATTTGATTATGGCTGTGGAGGTGCTATTTTGAATTCAAATCTCTCAGAGCTGTCTCCGAATTATGCAGATCTGATCTCGGATTTTTAATTTAATTTATTCAATCTCGGTTTATTTTTTGTTCTGTATGTGAAAGGTGTCTAATTATCATATGTGAGAGGTCTGATGGAATTCAAAGCTCTGCGATGAGTTCAATATTCGATTGATTAGCTATGCCAGCAACGTTTGATTTCGAAGGCATTTCGCCGAATTTTCCAAGACCTTTGGAATGGAATTCCTTGTATTCCTAGCTCTGCACTTTCAATTTATGTCAACTACGTGAGCAGAAATCCCCGAGCAGACTGCATCAGTTCACAAAACAAGCTTCACATAATCCCCGCTGCTGTGGACAACCGAACAAAGTCCGTGGATTTGTTACAAACTGCTCTGTAAGCCATAAAAATGGTTACACTCTACACTAATTGATGGACAAGATAGAAGGGTTGTCCTGTAAGCTCCAACCAGGCAGCAAGTGCAAGGGATTTGCACTGCAACTATTTAATAAACAAGGACACATATGGGGAGTAGCCTCTTGACTTTTTCCACTCCAGGAAATAAAGGTTAAAGGTCGGCGCTGGATTTCTCTCTCTGTAGCCACTTCGACACCACATGGGGCGTCATGTTGACACAAAACAAAAGTTTTTGGCAAATCAGGACGTGGCGGAGGGGTAGAAGGTGAAGGGTTAGCCGGACTGGCTCTGTTTGCATAAAATATGTAATTCAATTTATATTTCACTTTGGGTCTCTTGTTTTTCTTTTGTTTATTTCAATTAGAATTTCTGATAAGCCCGTTTAAGTCTGCAGACTGTCACTTTATGGCCGTCAGTGTCCAGTGACCAGTGAGGAGCGACCTGTCCAGGTCTGGGATGTGCCACCAAAAAGTATAGGTAGTCTCGGCAAAAGTCGAGTGGAATTAGTGTAAACAGACGCATAAATAACAAACACCCAAGACTTTTCGGAGGTGGTGTCTGAACCGCCGAATGCAACGCCGGCTGTGGTGGTGCGCCGTCTGTGGTGCTAATATCTGGTGGTGGCAGCTTTAAATGCAAATCTCTTCACATTGATATGCTAAGCAGATGCGTCTGTGCGACTTTGTCTGGCACTTCCCAAGGTGTGGTCCCGCGTGGAGGGGGACTGATTTAGATGAGGCTTTAGTCCCAGCTATATGAGAAGCGTGAATATTGCATTTTGAATGGATTCGTAATGACCGAGAAGTAATCTTTTATTGGGATAGATGCTAAAGGATCAACTGAGATTGCTGCGAGTGATGGGAGTGTTTTTAAAAGATTTCTCGGGCTTAGCATCTTAGTGTATTATTTCTAGAATACTTCCCGAATGTTTAAAGGCTTCCCGAGCATATTTCGGTTATAGTTCTTGGATTCCGGCCAACGAGTGTGCCAGAAAATAGAAAACTCTCTGCCCAGCATCGGAATGCAACACTCAGTGTTTGCCTTGGTGGCTTGTTTGTTTGCCTTCCTAATTTCCTTGGTGTTTTCCGCACTTGCATTTAGTTCGAGTATGTATTTTTAAAACATTTTACCGAATGTTCAAACTTTGTGGAAGTTGCAAGCAGTTGTGGCAGGAGGGTGGGTGGAGTATCGACTTTTGCTGGCCAATTTGCCAGGCAGTCGAGTCAAGTGGCTCTGCCAGCAAGTTTCTCGTCATTAGGCCAATTGAAAAGTTCTTCTTTTTTTTTTTCTTGTGTGACACTCTGCTGCCATCCAATATGATGACCCAAATAATAAAGAGCCCAGGCTGCCTGAGACTTCGCCACAAAGAGGGCGGGGCTGTCTTCTATTCACACAATTTAATTAAATTATGATGAAAGTCAGCTCGAGTTGACAAGAGTACCAGTTTATCGAACTCGAAGGGAACTTAAGGTTGGGCAAAATGTAAATTGAGTGGAAACTTTATCGGCTTTGATGGGAAACTAAATAAATTGTCAATAAAAGTAATACAAATTATATAATTTATTGAATTCTCAACTCCTTTTCATCTTTGTAGAGTCCATAAAGTTTCCATTATTATTATAGGGACACACTTCCCCCCATCCAGGAGTTCCAGGAGTCCACGACAATTATTAATTTTAATAAACCTCCCAGGCTCTTACCTTCTTCTCCTTGGAGGAGAGCACTGGAGGAACCCCCTCCACCAGCTAATGATATAATTTTTCTTCAGTTACCTAATTGAATACATTTGCCAAGGGGGCGTGGTTGGGTCTGAAACACATGGCAGGGCATCCGCACCAAATGGCAACAAAGATTGTTAATAATGGCAAACAAGCGGAGCTACTGGAGTTGCCCGCCACTCCGGCCCTGCCACTCGAGCATTGACAGGCGAATTCCCGTGTATCTGCAAGATACTCTTCCGCCCCACGACCTTCCAAGAAGAAGAAGTTAATTTGCAACGACGGGCACGCAAGAAGGGGAAGGCGAGTGAGAGGCGGGAAAAGCTTCTGCTTTTTGGGGGGAATATCAGAAGGGGTTGGGCAGTGGGTGGTGGGAGGCTGTAAGATCCAAGACGAGGAGAAGGAGCACATAAAACGGCATTCCGCGGCAAGGGGGCGGGAATGGGTGGGAGAACGCATTACAAATTCCATTACTTTGAGCAGCGAACATGACCTGATTTTTATGTACAAGTATGCGTGTCGGTGTCTCGCCAGTGTGGATGTGTGTGTGCCTGTGTCTGTGTGAGCCAATGGATGGAGATGCTGCGGGAAAGAAATTAGGCTGGCCAAAAAAAAAGATAGCACGAAGAAACGTTGATGGCAACAGTCTGCTAAGGTTTATACACTGAAAAAAAAGATAAAAAATCTCAAATAAGTATATAATATTATACCTTAATATTTAATACAAGTATTTGTATTAATAGTTCTATTAAATCTTTATATTTTCTTCTCCAATTCCCTTAGTTTCTTAAAGGGTCTTTCTATTCTCCGAGTGTTTCGGGCACTTTAGTGTGCGTGCGTGCATATTTGAGCCACGTATTGGCCAGGACCTCCCCCCTCCTCTTGGCCTCCCCTTGGCCTCCCCTCTCCTAAGCCATCACGCCTTTGCTTCCTCTTCCTACGTCTTGGCCACTTGTCGAGTCACGTAGCAAAAAGTTTTAAGCATTGGCACTTGCGACGTGCAATGGCTATCCCCGGCCCTCGATCCTGCCACTTGCCTCTCCAGCCCACCACCCACCGCCCACTTGCCGCCTCTTTGGGCCGCCCTTCTTGGCCATTTTTGGCTATCACAAGGCAATAAATTAACAAAAATGAATGGATACGAGTGGCAGGGCCAGGAGGAGGATGAGAGTGGCCTACACACAACTCAATCTACTAGGGCTTGCCACGCCCCAGCTCCTCCTTGTGTGGGTAGGCCTTTCAGATAGCGACATGGAGCCAAAGTGGGGGACTGGCAAAGGGCTGTGGTGCAAAGTGCAGTGGGTTATTGGCGCACTTTTATGGCCAGAAAAATTACTTGTCGCACGAATCTCTCGCTTTTCATGCCTCATTGGACTTTTCGGCTTACAGGCGAAGAAAATAACTGTACCTTGAACTAAAATAAGTATCTCTAAGTATCCTTAACTCCATCCTTATCCTCAAATCACAAATAAATATGTATAACTCCATCTAATTAAATTTAACCAAGCTCCCCCCACTCTAAACCTTTGACATTTTATTCGCCGTGTCTGTGGCTTTCATTTCACTCCTTTGCAGGACACTCTCACAATGAAAGTGTCACAAGTTGGATGGGCGTGTTGCCCCGGGGCCAGTTTTGGGTGGGTTCAAAGTGCACTTTATTCAATTAAAAAGTATCGGGCGAGGTTCGAGGGTTCCGGCAAGAAACGGGTCATGGAAGCCGCCCGTCCGCCTGCCCGTCGGCCCGCCTGACATGTAAAATGTTGTAAATGTTTGCCGAAGGCAAATTGTCCAACCAATTATGATTGCCAAGAGTGGAGAAAAGGGGATGGGGAGGGCGATGTCGGGCTGAGGTCGTTAGTGGCTCTGAATGTTGAAGGTTTTGCGGATTGTGGGTCGATTGTGCCAATGTTGAACCAGTGAACTGACACAGTTTCTGCAGCTTAAAGCCACTAAACAGACGTAAGGCAAACCGGCAGAAGCGACGGCCTTTTGATGGGAAAATGGCTTAAACAAGCGGCTAATGAAACAAAGAAATATTTAAATATTGTTTTATGAACGTGAGACAACAAAGGGGCTTCCCGAGTGCGTCTTGTTATATCTTTCACGGGGGGAAAGCTAAATCTCTAAATCAAAATCTGGATGCAAATTATTTTTTCGATTTTTCGTCCAATTTTCTGGGCCATCCCCTTCGAAAATGGGGAAAGGCCCATGGGAGGCCGACATGGGCCACTGCGAAGACCATATCTTCGACAATACTTATCCGATTCTTGAGAGGAGCATCTTAAACGATTTGTGGATCGATTTGCTACCAATCTGCATCAAAATCTGGATGCAAATTATTTTTTCGATTTTTCGTCCAATTTTCTGGGCTATCCCCTTCGAAAATGGGGAAAGGCCCATGGGGAGCCGACATGGGCCACTGTGAAGACTATATCTTCGTCGATAGTTATCCGATTCTTGAGAGGAGTATCTTAAACGATTTGTGGATCGATTTGCTACCAATCTGCATAAAAATCTGGATGCAAATTTATTTTTTCGATTTTTCGTCCAATTTTCTGGGCCATCCCCTTCGAAAATGGGGAAAGACCCATGGGAGGCCGACATGGGCCACTGCGAAGACTATATCTTCGTCGATAGTTATCCGATTCTTGAGAGGAGTATCTTAAACGATTTGTGGATCGATTTGCTACCAATCTGCATCAAAATCTGGATGCAAATTATTTTTTCGATTTTTCGTCCAATTTTCTGGGCTATCCCCTTCGAAAATGGGGAAAGGCCCATGGGGGGCCGACATGGGCCACTGCGAAGACCATATCTTCGTCAATACTTATCGGATTCTTGAGAGGAGTATCTTAAACGATTTGTGGATCGATTTGCTACCAATCTGCATCAAAATATGGATGAAAATTATTTTTTCAATTTTTCGTCCAATTTTCTGGGCTATCCCCTTCGAAAATGGGGAAAGGCCCACATGGGCCACTGCGAAGACCATATCTTCGTTGATACTGATCCGATTCTTGAGAGGAGTATCTTAAACGATTTGTGGATCGATTTGCTACAAATCTGCATCAAAATCTGAATGCAAATTATTTTTTCGATTTTTCGTTCAATTTTCTGGGCTATCTCCTACGAAAATGGGGAAAGGCCCGTGGGAGGCCGACATGGGCCACTGCGAAGACCATATCTTCGTTGATACTGATCCGATTCTTGAGAGGAGTATCTTAAACGATTTGTGGATCGATTTGCTACCAATCTGCATCAAAATATGGATGAAAATTATTTTTTCAATTTTTCGTCCAATTTTCTGGGCTATCCCCTTCGAAAATGGGGAAAGGCCCACATGGGCCACTGCGAAGACCATATCTTCGTTGATACTGATCCGATTCTTGAGAGGAGTATCTTAAACGATTTGTGGATCGATTTGCTACAAATCTGCATCAAAATCTGAATGCAAATTATTTTTTCGATTTTTCGTTCAATTTTCTGGGCTATCTCCTACGAAAATGGGGAAAGGCCCGTGGGAGGCCGACATGGGCCACTGCGAAGACCATATCTTCGTTGATACTGATCCGATTCTTGAGAGGAGTATCTTAAACGATTTGTGGATCGATTTGCTACCAATCTGCATCAAAATCTAGATGCAAATTATTTTTTCGATTTTTCGTCCAATTTTCTGGGCTATCTCCTTCGAAAATGGGGAAAGGCCCATGGGAGGCCGATATGGGCCACTTTGAGGCTTTGATACTAAGTAGTCGATGATTCGGAGCATAATTTTTCAATTCTGTCGAGAAAGATAATTCACGTAATTCCACCTTGAAAGTTTTGATAAATGACCTTTTAAACATTTATCACCAGCACCCGTACAAACGTCATATTTGTCCATTTTCTCAGGCTTGAAGACGGCAGACGTAAATGGGAGCCGAAACAAATCATTTTAAGAATTATGGCAATTTGCAGTTATTAATCAAGAAGGCGTCGAGCAATATGGCCACTACATCACTCCCCCTCCACCCAAATGGATTCATCAAGTATGCAAAAGCCACTGAAACTATAGTACTAGAGACTCGGAATCAGAACCAGAATCCGAATGAGAGGCAGAGGCAGAAGCGGTGTTGCAGGCAGCCGAAAGTGGCAAAGATTTACGACCTACTTCCATATGCATGACAGCTGCAAAACGCTGCCAAAGTGACTGACTAACTAACCAGAAAGTGAGAAGGCATGGTCCGAGGGGGAGTCCACATATGCAAATGAGGACACCCTAACTCTTCCTCATCGAGGCTCTTTGGCAGCTCCTTTGGCTGCCTGCAATTTGCATTACTCATTTGACACTTTGTCTATCAGGTGGAATCGCAGACAGACGCGCACAACACCTGGGAGTCCTGCCCAAAAAAACCACCTCGATGGAGCTCCTTGGAGGGAGACGTTGATGAACGACAGCATCTTGAAATTCAGCAGGCAGGAGTGAAATCCTTGAGTGCCAAGGCAACAAGCAGACATGCATCTCGTGCACTTCAAAATATTTTGGAGGCATCTGGGAAGAGGCTTCATAAGGACTTGTTTCCATTGATTCGTTTCTTCGAGTGCTGCAGTAATAGAGGGAGATGCCTGAGAATCGTAGAGGAAGTTATACATATGCCTGATATAAATCTTGAGAGCAACTTCGCCTGTCATGCACAACATGAAACCACTAATTGATGTGAAGGCAGCCCCAGACTGGAGACTGAAGACTGCAAACTCCAAACTCAACACTGGGAGGCACTACTGGGAAGGGGAGACCCAAAGACGAACTGAAACTGAGACCTGGCTGCGAAAAGAAAGACTTCTTCTGCCAGTCGTGTTGCATGACTAAACTTTGGGTTGCTTTTTCATTATTAATCAACTGCGAATGGCTCACAGTTGCAGCTCACAGCACAGTTCAGTTACTTACCACTGTCATGCCAATACTAATTAGGGTTAAGTAATTTAATTTCTGTTCGGTTATAAATTCCAGCAGCGCTCGGGGAATGCGACAAGTAATTGTTGTTTATTTGCAAATATTTGCATGCCAGCAGAGATATTTAATTACTTGTCAGAAATGCGATTTGGGAAACTTATTTATTGTCTTTTCGAAAGTCAGAAATATAAAACAAGTCATTAATATTTTCAAGCCAATAACTAATTATATTTTTAAATTTCTTCTATTTTTAGGTAAGTTATGAAGCTGAAGCTAAGCCCTTCTCATATTCACTTGACACTTGGTAAGCCTCTTTAAAATCCATTGCCAAGGACAACATGCCCATATGATAGTCGGCCATATAGACCAGTCAACAAACCCATTAGGCGGGTCCCGTTTATAACTCTCCGAGATGTCGTTGGTGGCTGAACATTTGTCGCCTCTCCGCTCCGCAAGGACAAACACAAGACGGGACAAAAAAGCAACTTTCATTATGACATTTTATTGTCCTGGCCGCCATTTGTGCCACTCATTGTGGCGGCTCCAGCTCCCGCTTCAGCTCCTGTGCCTGTATCCAGGACACAATGAGGATGACGATGATGATGGGCATGCGAAGCCATCGGAGCGAATCCCTGAATCGGGATGCTGCTCTCCGGTATCCTTGGCAATGTCAAGCGCTCAGGATTGTCAGCCAGGACATCAGCAACAACAAGAAAATGGCGTTGTTCCAGTAGTTGTTGTTGGTCTTTGAGGCCATGTCACTGAACACCAACAACAGCATAGTTTTTTTTAGAAGCTGCACTGGAAAAATAAATAAAATTCAGATTAAATAAGAGAATATAAGGACCTATTTATTTCCTCTCTCTGTAGGGAGTATCCTTTACCGCCCACATCCTGTTTTCTATTTTCCACTTTGGCCATGGCTTCTATCCACTTGTCCTGTGTTTGTTTTGGTTTTCTGGTTCTCAGTCTCGTTGATGTCCTGACAATGGCTTTGATAATTATTATTAGTTTTATTATGTAACTTTTATGCTAGTTTGGGGACCGTCCCCTGCCCAACGCCCCCCTTGGATAGGGTCCTGCTCTCCTTTGTGTCCGACTTGAGTGAAATACTAGTCCACTTTTTGTAAAAGTTTTTGTTTGCTAATTAGAGGAATTTGTGAAATAAATAATGACATCTTCCAGCTATCGTTATAATCTGTTTCATGAATCAAATATATGACTCCACCTTGTAGTCGAACCACTCCAACGATCTCAGACATTTTGTTAAGCCATTGTTGGCTATTTCTTACTTATTTTAAGTTTTTCTTCCGGCTTTGTTTTCTTATAAACTTCTCGGGCATTCAAAAGCAAATTCAACAATCCCACAAAACAAATCTGCCGCAGACCCGAAAGAAGTTCCTCAACGACGCAACTTTTCTTGTTTAAGAAAATGAGGAAAACTTCTCAAGGAGCCGCCCCCGCAGTCTCGATTTCTCCTTTTATTATGCCTTCAGCTTAATTAAATAAAATGCAATTTAAAACCGTTCATTGTGCAATCGCTGCCTTTTCTTGTAAGCACAAAAAACTTACACCCTTTATTTTGAAGCAAGTCCCCCCCTCGGAAACCAACCTGGAAAACAACACCCCTGGTGGGTGTGCGTGGCAAGAAGTCGGAGTAGCAGCTATAAGGATGCAATATAGTGGAGTAATGTGGAAGTTAAAGGGTCGTATGGTGGCAGGAATACGTAATGAGTAGGTTCCTTAACTGAAGGGGAAGTATGGTTAAGAGATTAAATTTAATAAATAACTGTAGATAAATTATAAAATATAATTAACTATTTTAAACCTAAAATACAACCTAAAATATCTTTAAATTTTTCACAAAATTACAACAAAAGGGAGTTTCCTAATTCGTTGACTTCCTTTAAAAGCAAATTCCCTTACACATGAGCTGATTGCAACGATGGCGGCGATGATGGCGTAATGCCACGCCCCCTCGCCTTCAGTCTTCAGCCCACCACCCAGTGCGCCCACTTTCCATGTCTGCGACTTGCGTCTTAAGCAACTTGCGCGGTCGTTTAACTTTCGTGCGGCAGCGATTAAATTTCCAAGTTCTTGGACTCGAGCTCTGCCTTTTATTACACACACTCCCCACACCCTACACACCCCTTTCAGTAATTTTCCTACTTCTTATCATGTGTTTACCACACTGGAGAAAAATTATAAGGGCTTTCCAGCGACTTTCCGCGAAAAAGAACTGCACTAAGCGCATTAATTGAATTGTAATTGCCGGCAGAGTTCGTTTTTTACTTCCAGCCCCTCCCTGAGAGCCCTTCCGTCCTCCTGAAATGTCTAAAGTGCTTTATTGTTGTTGTGTCACCGATTCGGGAGCTCGGAATCGGAGCCAGCCTGCCTGCCACTCAACTGGTTTACCCACAAAGTCAGTCGCAGCTTCCCTCGGGGGTCACCACCTCCTCCCCGGCTTGTGAGTTTTCCGAGGCAGCGACATGCCCGGCATCTGGCCAATGCAGTCGCTGATTTGTGATTTCCAGGGTAGCTCCGAGGGTTAGGATGGGTAGTACCTCTATCATAGTGAAGTATATAAGTAATCGTAGTTCTCAAAGATAGTCCCATATCTTCCGATTTGAAATTCCAACTCAACCCAGACCCTATGCCCTTTTCCAGTTACAGAGTATCTCCGAGATGGCACCATAAATCTCAATTTCAATTGTGCATTCCAAACACTTCTTGTTGTTCGGTTGTCGGTTGTTTGGCTCTTTTTGTGTTGGTTTTCAGTTTGGTTTTGTTGGGCTGTGAGGCATGCAACATTGGTTACTGCTGCCCCTCTCCCAGCTCGACTAGCTTAAAGGACGCTGAAGGTGAACAACTGCAACTGAAACCGGTTTTCCCACAGCCTTCTGTCCTCCTCCTCAGCTCTGCAAAGTTTCGGGGCAGCAACCAAACAAAAATGTTTGCAGTTGCATTCACTGATTAGAACGTGGCAAGTTAAGCAGTTTCCCCCAGCAGTTTCGTTTTTCTATCTAGTTTTCCTGACTGGGAACGGGGCCGGGGACAGCTTACATAAATTCACGTCACTCATACGCCACGTGGGCTCGGTTCAGAATTGCGAACATAAAGTGTCGGCTAGTTGGTGTTTCAGTCTTGTTCTCGATTTTCCCCTGCATGGCTTCCTTTCTTTAGTGCACTGAGATAAATGTTCTATAAGATACTACTTGATATTAATATTAAAACTAAATGAAAAAGCTTATTGGATATTTTTTCCTGGCCTTCCATACTTTACATATTTCTTCTCTGAACATTTCTCCTTGGACTTTCCTTTGTTGCATCAACTTCCCCCCCTTGGCTCAATCAATTTATGACCTGCAACGCAGTCCTTTGCTGCCATTTGCCACATTACTCACGTATTTTTATTGGCTCCTTCGGGCCACGCCCCTCGCCCCTCGGCCCGCCCACCGCTTAAGCCATTTAACCCTTTTGTGCATTGGCCAGCGTTTTAATTTGCCAGGATAGCCGCTGCCATGGCAGCATATCCTGCCTTTATTTCATATTTTTCCCTCCATTGTTCGGCTTCATTTGTTGGTTCACTGGTCTGGGGGGACACCACACAAAGAACACCTCTGGGGGCACAAAGAAAACACCCAACAGATGAAGAAATATTTACACTCCTCGCCATGTGATGGTTAATTAAGTTCGGACAAACGAACCGCCACCTAATGAAATGCCTTTCGGAGCTGAAATTGAATTGATTTTGCATTCGATGGCATCGGCAGTGGAGTTTGCTCAATAATTAACCTGAAATAACTCAATTAGGTGGCAGAGACACTACTTACTCGGGGGTTTTAATCAACTTGAAACCCCAAGCCCCAAGACAATGCCACCTCCTGCTGCTTTCGAGATGTATCGAGTTTCTGGGTTTCGTTCTCAAAGCTCCATCAATCATAACCAAAAGAAAGACAGGCTCCATATTCCCAGAATTGCTGTCATAAAAAATGTATTTTAATGTGAAACACTTCCAATTAAAACCAGAGTCGGAAAAGGGAGCCATGTATGCAGATAGTGGTTGAGCTTTCTGAGGCTAATAAATTTCAAAGCCCAATGAATAAACAAACCCAGTTGGTTAGAAGCCAAAAAGCCATAAAAGTTGCATCTTCAATCGAAGAATAAACAGAAAGCCAACAAGAAGGAGCCAAGAATGGCCCAAAGGAAGTACTTCCTTGAGAGAAACTTTAGTGAAACTCTTTTGTCTAATTATGCAAATTTTAAACTCACTGCCAGCTCCTAGCTCTGCACTAGCCTGTCTGGCCAGGAGAGGAAAAGTGGCCAAAACAAAGTTGGCCATCAAATTAGTTTTTGCGAAAATTATGTTTGCAGATCTTGGCAGGCAATTAAGTTAAATGCAAAATCCAAAACCAAAATAAATCCCTTTCAAACTAGTTGGAATTTGTATTTTAAATTAAATTATGTATATTTTAGGGCCCTTATATTTCGGCCCTAAAAATCATTTAATTAGTTTGGCAATTTATATGGAAACGAGGTCAGTTATGAGAGGGCTTTTCATAGTTTTAGGAAATAGTGTTTCAAAGGGCAGAGTACTAGCTAGAAATTGAAACTCTTGAGACTCTAATCACACACTTGATTCTTTTTTTTAAATTAAATTCTTCGTAGAGTAGTACAAGTATCTGTTGGATGGCTGGCAATTAAAGCACTTGAGACACTCGCCACTCTCCACGCCAAATGACTTCCGTTTTTTGCTTTTAATTCAAATTCAATTCAAGCCGAAAGACGACACACACACATGAGAGTGTGTGTGGATCTACTTCCTATGTGCCCCAGGCTCCCTGCCTCAGAGGCATCATCTGCCAATTCCCCTCCATTCTGGCCTCCATTAACTGCCTGTGCGTGCTGTTTGTTTGCTTTAATTCTTGTTTTCTTTTTTTTTTGTATTTTGGGCATAGCTGTAAATTGGTTCTCACTCTGCCTGATGGTGGCCAGAGGAGGGGTGGTGCACTAGAAAAAATATTTATGGTTTAACTTTCAAATAAAGATCTAATCTAACCCCTCGAACTAGAAGCTTGAAGAGGCTTTAAACACCTTTTAGCTACTCATTTAGAAGCTCTTTCCATAACTTTTTTTTTTAATTTTTCTCAGTGTACCATCCTAACTGATGACTCAAAATGTTTATAGACCTTTTTAGTGGGAAAAAGAACGTTTTGCATTTTATGCGATTTTTTGTTCGTTTATTGCAATAAAGTGCAGTGGCAGTGGCGGCGGCTAAGGGCAGAACTGAATGAAAGTGAGACCGGAAGTTTGTGCTTCTCTCATTGTTGATTGCGGGACTATATAGGGGACTATATATCCGAATCTTTGGGGGGAGGGGATTGGGGGACACGGTTCATGGTCGATTGGTTTATTCGAGAGGGAAATGTTGGGCTGCTTTGTCGAGAGGAGGGGGCGGAATAGGAAATCAATGTGTGGCACATGCGGCGTATACTGAATGTTATGCCACCGAAAGGGACTTTGTCGAGGGGACTTTTTAATTATTCGTACGATCGAGTTGCTACGCTCCTAATGATCTTCACGGGTTTTAAATTTTGATGGCTTCTTGGAAAAGTGTGGAGATACTAATGTTAGGCCTTTGGGCAATCACTCTATTTTAAATTCAATTATAATCCTTTATATCAGAATTTACCGATGTCTGCTTATTATTTTGCATTCAAATCCATTCCTTAATTGGTTTATAGTCACCACACACATTTAAATCCGATTTAATGCCATTCCACCCCCCTCCCCTCTGCAGGAAATTGTCAATTTCCTTCCTCGTCCCTGGAAAACCACAAAAAACACTGCCAAACATTGTTTACCATATTTATTCGGTCGACATAAACATGAGTTATTATTGCGGGCTCTGGGGGGGGAGGTCAACTTTGTCCACAACTTTTCGGTCCTTAATCCGTCTCATTACCAGATATATAGAGTACAGTTTTGGGTGGAACGGGAAGCAGAACGTGTGGAAAGTTGCAGCTTATCCCTGGCCCGACTACCTGGCTCGGGAGGTAATTGGCTCTGCACTGCTATTCTGCTATCCTGCCGGCAGTGCCCCAATTTCTCAGTTATTTGTAGTTATTTAAGTTTATTGATTTTATGGACCCACAGCACACACATCCTACAGATGTGGAAGGAGAGTGGATTTGGGGCAAACATTTTGCAAATGTTTTCATTAGCCAAACTTTGATTACATGCTAAGCTTCAGTTAGCCGCCCCTCCAACCCAATAAACTTTTTGCCGCATTTATTATTTAAATGATGTTATGTGAGGCCCTCATGTGGGAGGAGTGAGGGTCAGGCAGGATTGATGGTTACTCACTTCAAAAGTCAATTAAGTTGGTTGGTCGGATGGTCCATTATCCCAGACCCACTTCGCTTAGGGAAGGAATGTATTCCTCTACTACCATATCTGCTTCGATTTCAAATAAAATTCATTTCCTATTCGAAAAGTTGCTGCTGCCCAAAGTGGGCACGTTGTTTTCCATTAAATTTGCCTACTTTGAGAAGGGAATAAAGTGTCAACTGGAACAACAAGGGGAAGTCAAGATTGGGGACTGAAAGGCACTGCAAGAAAAGGGTACTTTGTCAGAACTCTTGCCTATAAGAAAGCTACTTTATACACCCATAATTAACCTCCCTTTTTATTTGCTCAGTGGATGAACAATATGAAAACCAGAAGAAACTGGTAACTGGCAGCCTTGTTCGGCCAACGTGGCGTATGCGTAACTTGCGAGGACTCGCACTCCAGAGACCCGACCCTCACGTGCCACTGCAACGGGGAAGATAAAAAGCAAAAGTTAAAACCATTTCACACGCAATTTTTAGCCTACTGTTCCCGTTGTTTGTTCTACCTGGTCACCTGGGGGAAAGAAGTCAGGTGAACAGGTGAGTTGGTGGGGATGGTGGGGGGGAGTGCGTGTCCCGACAGCCTAAACAAATGCAACACTTTCGGGGAGGCCCAAAACAAGGAGCCTGGACTGAGTGCCATGACTACAAAATTTATATTTCCTCACTGCCACAACTGGGGGGGCGGAGCGGCCGCAAAAGTTTTTCCAGGTGCGGTTTTTGCGGCCCGGTTTTCAGGCCTCGGGGCGATCCAAATGCAAATTAGCCCCGACCGGGGGTTCGGGTAATTGAAATGGGCAGGGAGCCGACAGGATGGAAATGATTGATATTTTTTATCGTAAGTCTAGATGGCTGATAAGGGTCATGAAAAGGGTGATTTCTAAGCTAGGAACTTTATTAAAAATCCATCCTAAAGGTAGTACTTTAAGAGCAAGTATCTGAGATCTATGGCGATCCGAACTAGGCTATCTGTAGTTTAGGTCTCTAAAAATAGATTCTTGTTTACAAACAGCCGGTGATAAGAATGTGGTTTCCTGAAGTGGAAAATAAAACAACCGCATAGCTTCCGCATTAGATTAAAGACTTCTAAAGGGGGGTGCTGGGGATAGCTCCATAACCTATCCCTAGGATCCCTTCGGAAAGGCATTAAACCGTTGTTACCGTTTTTTTATTGCCAACAGAGCCTGGCCCACAATCGCAATCAAAGGGAGCTCTTGGGCTGAGCCTAATCTAATTTCTTTGGTGGGGAATTCGGGCCTTACAGCACGCTCTCTTGGGAATCGCCTGGAGAAACTGGGAGAAAGAGAGAGAGTGCGGGTGCCAAAGGATAAGGTTCTCTTGGCATCGGATATTCCCAGGCTTTTAATAACTGAACAAGCCGCTCATTAATAATTTAAAATGGGGAGCACCAAAATATGCGATGTGCCTGCCCCCCACCCTGCCTCTGTCTCTTCTCTTATCTGGCTCTGGCAGAGAGCGTGTGGAAGCCAAGAGCAGAGAGACAAGCTCTCTTTTGTTTGTTGCTTGGCCACATTCCTTCATTGGATACCAGTTCGTGTCTCTGTTGTTTGTTGTTTCTCTTTCTCTGTTGTGGATGCCTTTGGATGGATGTCTCCCTCTCGCTCTCACTCTCGCCCCCATCGCTCCGTCTCGCTTTCTGATGATTCATGCTTTCTGCTGCACGAAACAATGGGCCGCATTTTGTTGCTTCTTAAATAATTTATTTTTGCCAACACTTCCTCGAAGTCGAATGCAATCGGCAGCGTCAGCATTTCTTTCATTTCTTCTCTCTCTTTATTTTGAATTTCTTTTGTTTTCATTATTTTATTTGTTTACCTTTTGTTTTTGCTTTTTATTGTCAGATGACTGAGAAAAATAAATAAATAAAATTACTCATTATGTAATATAATATTATTAGTTATTTTAAATTTCAAAACCTATATTAATGACCTAATTTTGGAATATATAATTACTGATTAATTAGAGCCAATTAATTTTCTCTCTGCATTTATCAACACTATTGTGAGCCCTCTGTCTTTGTCTGTGACGTAAGCCAAATAAAGAAAATTAAACCGGAACGCAAGCTCGTCTTCAGCTGTTCAAACTGCCGGCTGCGCTCTTACCTTGCCTATTCTTGGCCTGAATGAAATGCTCGTAGTGAGTGGACTTTGTTGTGGAGGCCCCACTGCTGCAGTTGCTGCTGCTGCTACTGCCTCTGCTGCGAAGTTGCTGCCGCGCTGTGTTGCGTGTTGCTGGCGTGCTCAGTTCACAATTGAACGTTCGGCGCGGCTGACGTTTCGCTCTCGTACGCTCCGCTCCGTTTCCGTTTCCTCCGAAACCGTCGTGCTCAGTGGCTCTCAAACTGCGGCTAAACTCTCGTGTACGTCACTCGGTGTGGTAGTAGTAGTGGCTGGATTTTGTCGCAGCATCATAAATCACAGCTTAAATAACAAATAGCCACCCAGCAACAACAACAATAAATATTATAATAATCATATTTAATAATTTGTATCCCCCCTTTTTTGCATTTGTTGTTGTTGTTGTTGCTGGGGTGCCTATTTATTTGCCTCTCGTGTGTGTGTTGGTGTGCCTTTTGTGTTTGTTTATTTGAATTGTTTGCTATTTGAGCAGCCGGTCGGAAAGTGCGCACCCCAATAGAATGCCTCTGGTTTCTGGTTTCAATTAGAAGTCCGAGTTGGGCCCCCCTATCACCTTCCCCTTTGATAGCACCCACATGACGGGTTGAAGTCCGTTCATTCAAAACATAGGAAGCCGAAAATGAAGGTTACTTCTCAGGCATTGCAGAGCAGTTTATTATTATGGCTGTCTTTGGGGCTCTTTTTCGCAATTGCGAATCGCTAACGATGCTGAATTGGCAATAAACCCAAGTACAGTGGTGACTGATACATAAAAGAAACTACTCTTTCATTCAAATATTTTTTAAATAAATAATTTCCATTTAGTATTTTAATCGGAACTGAAAGACAATAAGTTTATACAAAATATTAGTCCTAAAGAGTTACCACTGTACTAAAAACAAATATGTATCATAATCCATTCGAGTTCAAGGCGGTGCGTGACTTTGAAGTGTAAACATTTGGCCATAAAAAGAGATAATGGTGATAATGAACTTGGAGCTCGCCTCCAGAAACTGAATGAAAAGAAAGCTTTGGAAGATTCTATCAACTAGTAGAAGACTCCTCTACAAATTCCAGAACATAACTGCTTCAAATGGCTGCCAATCAGCTGACTCAGCCCTTACAGTTACCTCCTCTCGAGCCATTTGCATGCAGCGTCAGCTGAAAAGTGTGACGCAAATGCTCTCGATTGCAGTGGCTGTCAAACTGCGTCAGTCAAAGCCCGCGCCTTGTCTTGTTTGATCTCTTAACGAGATTTGCCTTTGACCCAGCTAAGCTGCAGCTGGAGAGCTGCCTGCCACCCCACGCCCTCTGATTTCCGCGACCTGCCCTCACCCTCACCCTCACCCTCGTCCTAGAATCCTGTAATCAACATTGCGTACTTCCACCCCCCGAAAGAGACACACTCTCTTAGCTTCCACAAACCGGCTTGCCACCCTTCTCTGGCCAAACCACCATCAACCTGAAACATTGCGTATACGCCGTGTAACTGGGCCGTACACCCCCACCCTTCAAGGGAGCGTATGCGAGCAACCCTCTCTTAAGTTCCACAAGCCGGCTTGCGCTCTCTCTCTCTGGGAAGTTCAGAGCCACCACCCAGCACCCACCACCCACCGGGCGGTCGCCCTTGCGCTACTTTTGCCGTCTCTGCTTCTTCTTCGCTTAGCGTAACGTAAAAACGCCGAAGTCTCTGGCCTGGCAGTGGCACTGCCTCCGACTCGGCCCGTATCTCGTTGACCTCATTTTGTGTGCGAAACTCAAAGCGGCAGGTTGTGCGTCCCGGCAAAAAGGGCCATCCCAAAAAACAGAATCAAATAATTTAACGAAAATGTGGAAATAAAGTTATTAGTTTTGTAACTTGTGTTTGATATTTATTTTGATAAAAAATTGGCATAAAAATGAATAAAAAAGAGTGTGAAATATTATGAGTTTTTATTATTTGTGGTCCATGTTAGGAATGTTTGTTTCCAAGCCTAAAATTGAAACAAGCCCCTGATAAAAAATTGGAAATTTTTCATTTAAAAATATTAAATATTTATATTGTTTATGATCTTCTGATTATTTTTTTTACCAAAGTGATAAGTTGTGCGACAAACCCTGCAACAAAAAACGAAGAGACAGCCACCCCTAACAACAACAGCAACCCCCTGGAAAAGTCGAAGCCAAAAAAATTCTTTAAAGCGCAAACTTTTGCGGCGTGTTGTTGTTGTCTGTGGTCGGGTGGCATTTAAGATTTATTGTTGTTTTGTCTGCAGATAATATTTGACCTCGTTTACATGCAACATCGGCGTCGCTAACTGATAACATCCAAAAGTTGATATATATTATTGGCAAGTGCCCAGTGTTCGGGAAAGTGCTTAGAAACAAGAACCAAAAGAGTCTCCAGTACTTGTGTGTGCAATGTGTGCCATAAATGAAGGTGTCAACCCTAAATAGTCAATTATACAACACTACCCAGTAGACACTCTCTAATCACATCTCTAATCGAAGCAAGGAGCCCCAAGCGGAGAAGAACGGCCTCGAGATGGCCGAACTAATCAGTCAGCCCACTAAAATTAACAACAATAATTTTGGTGCCGGTGCGTATACACAGATCTTAAAGATCATAAATAATCCCCCCCTATGAGTACTCTTATTGCCAGACCAGGGTCAGTGCCGGGAAGGAAGGAATTCCGCCGAAGATAAACAATTCCCTGATGATTTCACTTTTTTATAAATTATTTATATTGTTTTTGGCCTAATTGTTTATTTGTTATGGTCTCGGAAAGGCTTATTTTTAGTTGGCCGGAATTCGCAGTGTAATAAAAGCGAGGTGTTTATTTATTTTTTATATACTTGGAGATAAAATATAAACAATTCTTGTACCAAAGATATTTTAGAGTAAAATGATTTCGAACCATAATTAATATGCTTTCAGGTCTGTATCTGTAAGCCAGAGACTTTCCATAAATACATACCTCCCCAAATAAAAAGAAATATCCTCATAAATTGCACTTCCCATTTAAATTCCAACGCCGACCAGCAGAGTCCCCCCCAGAAGCTTCCTGCCGTTCTCGAAAATCAGACAGAAATGCATAAATTTTTTGTTCATACACTTCCATAAAAACGCGAAAATAAATAAATAAATATTTAAAATATGCGTAAAACGGTCGCTTAAAATGCAAACCAAATATTGGAAGACAGAAAGGGGAGACTGCCGTTCAAAGTAAATTTTATTAAAATTAAGCGCAAATATTTTGACACGAGTGTGGGTCTTGGCGGGGAGGGGGAATAAAAAGCGTGAATTTAAATAAATGCGAGTGCCAGGAGCAGAAACTGCATTTAATTGAAAAATTGTGCAATCCCTTTTTTTTCTCGCAGAGACTTTGGCTTTATTCTCTGGCAGGCCATTGGGGAGACTTCTCAGTTCTCCGTTCTCCGTTCTGCATTCTCAATTGATATTAATTCATCTTGAATCAAATTTTATTTTTGTTTATTAGAGAACGTTGAACCCGAGACGAGTGCCGTCGGCTCTCTGACGTCACTTGACTCGAATCGAATCGAAATCATTTATTTAATCAGACATTATGCTTTATGGAGGGCGATAAGACCTGACCTCCACCTCTGGGTGGAGGCTCCAGGCCCCTCCTTATCGGAAACAAACGCATCTGAAACTCATTACTGAATCGATTTGATCCGAGCCTGATTTATTAGACAACTGGTTTGGCTGGCTGGTTTAGGCCAAATACAATCTAATTATATCCCAAGTGCGATCAGACACAATGCCAAAGTGATTAAATTTTTAACTGAGGCTGCATCCGATGGCTGAAATAATTAGAGAGTTATAGTCGTAAAGTCATTTTAAAGTTAAAGCCAATATATTAGCCATAACTGTGATATAATTTATAATCAACATATTGTTAGTTTGGCTTCTGGCAGTTTATTTTCACAGATGTTTTCCAAAATACGCTTCGATTTTAATTAAGCTCGGATTTGGCAGCCCAGCCCCCGCCTGTTTTGGCCAGTTTCTGATGAACGATTGGCCAACACGCGACTCCAGTCGAAAAGTTGGCGCCTGCCGTGTGCCAAAACTATTAAAACAGGTGGCCAATATATAGCTCGTATATATAGTAAGCACTCGAGTATATACTTTTGGGAAAACTTCATTACGAAAACATGCAACTGGTTGACTAATTTCCTGCCCTGTTTTCTTATCCAACCATTCCCATCTTTGAGAGAACTCTCCCCCTCCTTGGCTCTAATTTGATTAGACCTGATGGCTTGGCGATAAAAAATAGTTCTATATGGTAATAAAGTTTATGTTTCGGCCTCGGGAGGGTGTCGAATCAGGCTCAAGGGGCTGTGTTTTTGATGGTTTTTTAATTTTATTGTTTTTTTGGTTAATGAATGATGAGCGTTTAATGGGAGATTCCACTGTTTGGGAGGTCAGCCCAGGGCCAAGGAGAAAATAAACCTGAATATCTCATAGATTAATTAAAATATGTATTTAAAACTATATTATTTAAGCTTTTCCGTGCGGGATTCACAAATTCTAGAGCTCTTGATCCGCTTTGGTTGGCGATTAGTTACAAATGCATTTTAATTAAATGCAATTTCAGAATTTCCATTCAACCACAAATAATTATAATTTATTTATCAAATAATGTTTGTGGAAAAAAAGGCATTTCTGATGCAGAGGAGGAGGTCATGACCCAATCGATACACCTATTTTTGGAGAGGAATTCCGTGGCCTGGCTGGTCCAAAAGTCGCGCCTCATCTATAAGCCATTTAATCATCGGGAATGGTTGGACTCCCAGTTCCGTCAGCTGTCGAGATTGCACTTTACACTCCCCCCTTCTCCCCCCTCCGGGCTATTTCTGGGAAGACGAATCTTCTTTTTAGGATTCCTCCAAAAGAGCACAACTCTCGCAATTAGTCAGCTGCTTGTCGCCGCAAAGTGTCAAAATATTTTTGCTTCTATAACTCGGCATTCTATTTTCCCTTGCACTGAATCAGAGAGAGAATGTGTGCAAGTTGGCCGAAAGCCAGGAGAGGTGCCAGAGGGAGGAGGGCCATAAGCATATATGAGCCGGTAGCCGGGCAGGACGGCGTGGCCAAAATGTCACGTATACGTCGTGTGGCCTGCCACCGCGTTTTTCACGCCTGTCCCGCGATTTTCCGCCTTTCTTTGTTTCTCTGTTTTTTTTTGGGAAGGTAATTACGTCATTAAGAAGAAATTTGGAAAGTGCTCGTCATATCACTGGCGCTTTGTTTGGCTTTTGGCCGATGGGGGTAATCGCTGTTCTCCCTCCTAGAGGGAGGAGCCCTTTCTTCCTAATTGGATTTCGTTATTTATTTGTGAATTACTAAATTATGGCAGCTTGACCCTGAGACCCTGAGAGGCTTTCCCGCACACGTCATAGCCGCGCAAACACAATTATTTCATTCAATATTAACCTCTGGTATCAGTTAAGCCCCGCAATTTCCATATTTCATTAGCAAGTCAATAGAGACTTGGATACTTTGTATTATTATTTACCTTATCCTGCCGGCGGAGGGCTCTAATTAGATGTCACAGCCACTAACGCTCGTGGCATGCCCCAGGACTAGGCAGGCTATTGAACTCCGTGCCACTCAACTTTTTACCTGTCTCGTCGTCCGCCTTTGATCTGCAACTCGGTTGCCCACAATTTGTCGTTGTTGTCTGGCGCTGGCATTGATTTTGATTGCAAACTTTGATGTTTGCATATGCGACTCATTAGTGCACTCTTGCAACTGCAACTTCGGGCTCTCTTGAAGGAGAAACTTTCAGCTACGCATTTAATTAAATAAGTTTTTTGTTAACAACCTGCCACTTAGAGGGGAGTTTGGAGGGGGAGCACCCAGCCAGGTTGCAATATTGACAACAATTTATCAAAAAACTATTACTGCTGGCGCCGTTTTATGCAAATCACAGTGTACAGTGAGGCCCCGTGTCTGGCTCTGTCAAGCGGCATTAGCATCACCATCAGCATCAGCATCGTAATCGCATTTCCAGTTCACTTGTATAGACAGCAGAGAGAGAAATTAATATAAAATATTAAAAACAAAATGCATTGCAAAGTTTCACATAAGAAGCTCAATAAGATAGACCTTTTCTCTCTCTGTAGGACTGGTCCTTTGTTGTCAACACATCTCCCCCTTTTTTGTCTGCCCAGTGCCATGATTTTGAATAGCCATTTTAGAAGTCAACAACAGCTTATAGTTATGACTCTGATGGCCCCTGTAATTGAGTTGCAGTCGCAGGGCGAGGGAGCAGAGTGGCACTTGGGGTTTATGCAAAACACTCCATGGCCATAAATTGCCTCGGCTTGGGCTTGGGCTTGAGTTGCTTCTTGCATTGTTTAAGCCAAATTGCTTTTGACAATAGCCGAACAATGGCCGGGGGATCGAACAAGTAGTTATCTCAACGCCCCAGCGCTATCGCCCGATTTAGCACAAATGCCGGACATATGGCTAAATAAATAAATGCATATGGGAATGCATATTTCATCAAGAGCAATATATGTTTTTGTCGGTGACTGGTTTTTAATGGTATTCTTTCTACAAATGGTGGGAAAAGGGGCTTGT
Source organism: Drosophila bipectinata (assembly GCF_030179905.1). Taxonomy (NCBI): domain Eukaryota; kingdom Metazoa; phylum Arthropoda; class Insecta; order Diptera; family Drosophilidae; genus Drosophila; species Drosophila bipectinata. The sequence continues at coordinate 1,133,825 of NC_091738.1, read as the reverse complement.
ACGAGTGGTCATCTCCATCAGTGTCGGAGCAGCTACTTGAGGGTCGTGAAGAGTTTGACAAATGATGGCTCGAGTGTCAACTTCCTTATTAGGAGGTGGCTAGACGAGAGTGGCATTGACTTCGCCGACAATGAGGAAATTACAATCTTGGATTTTATTTAACTTTTTTCAAACATTACTCATTTCATGCCTACAAGTTCTAATAATAGAGAAAAATAATCATTAATGCAATCAACAAACCAGGAAAGCCAGACACGCCTCCCATTCAAAACCCCCAACCTGCCTCATTTTCATGCCTCACTGAGCCCCCGAATAGGCTCTTTTCGCTAAATGTTATTATTTGATCGGTCGGACAAACAAAATGAAAAATAAAACTTAATTAAATGTGGAGAGTGGAGTGGTGCTCCCCCTCAATGCCCGAAATAAACCCAAAAATGCATTTTCTATTTTCGGCTAAATATTTTGGGGCTCTCGGTTGGTGTAAAATTTGTTTATTATTCAGTTTTTTTCGGAGGGGAAGTGCAGCAGTCCTCCGATTCGGATCTCCCCACTCCTTGTCACTGGGGTCGCCCTGTTTATTATGGGAGACCACGCTCGACTGATTTATGTTCATTTATTACAAACGAAATCTGTGCTGTGTTTTGTTTTCAAGTTTCACTCCCAACACTGGCAGCTTGATTGGAGCCATCATTATGCAATCATTGAATGTCACTTAATAAATCTCTCACATTTCAGTGCAATTAAGTGATTTGTTTTCCCTGGTAATTTATTTATGTATTTTCCGCTTTTCCGCTTTCAGGCGTCACCATGCGCGAGAAGAAGGGAGGAGCCCTCCAGAAGCTCAAGAAGAGGCTATCGCACAGCTTTGGCAGATTAAGTAAGTAAAAAAATAAATAAATAAAAAATAACTATTATTTCCATGTCCAAGTTTGGCTTGATTTGTCAGCACTGCCCGGAAAAAAATAACCAGCCAATGTTGAGTCATGTCGAGAGTTATGTTCGGATGTGGGTGCAGTATTTCTTCAAACAATAGTCTATAGATTCGTGAAAACACATTAGATATGTAAATGGCTTACAGAGTTGTCTTGCCAGTTTTATTGGAAAATGTCAGAGTGGAAACTCTACTGGCTTTATAGAAACAATTAACCAGAGAGCTGAACAAAGTTATGAATTGGAAACACTAGCTGGAAGCCCAACTTCAATCAACTCTCCCTTCATAGCTCTATAAAACACTGGAGCAGTAACAACTTTTTCTGACCAACGGGGAGCTGCATCAGAAACACAATTCCCATAAACAAAAACGTATCTCTAAGGCCAAAACGACGCTGTTTTTATTTAAAAAACCTCCCCCCCCAGCTGGCCAGCCAGACCGCAACCGACACAAACTTATCGATTTTTGTGTTTTGTGGCAAGAGCTTTTAATGGTCCAAAAAACCACTTTGATGGGTTGTCAGCTCAGCTCTTTCAGTTTGGTAATTGAATGCACACTCAGTTCCAGTCCCAGTCGAATGCAATTGACAGACAAAGGCAAGTGGAGCTGAAATGTGCCAAAAAATTGCAGGAAGTGTAAACACAAATTGATGAATTACTCGATGCAGTGTGCGGGGATATTAATGTTGTGCTGGTATTTTATAGAATTTGACATGCATTTATGATGGTTTTTGGATCGGAGCCCCGCATAGCTGGCATTGTTGACTCACCGAAACCCGTTTCGGTCTCTCGGGTTTGCGGCATGCGGCTAATTGTCTCTCAAAGCCCACGCAAATGGCTTTTATTTTCGGTTTGGCTTGGTTTCTTTATTTCTGGTTCCAGAAACTAGTTCGGCCAACAGCTGTTTTCCTTCCCATAAGTGGAGGACTGGCTAGTTGGCTAGTCCGGGGCGTAGTCAAAAATATGGCAAAAAATAGTGTTTTGTGTGAGGAATTTTATTTAAATATTTCAAAAAAAGATATCCGCAATTAAGAGGTGGAGTTCGGGAACTGCTTCCTTTCATCAATCAATGGCTGTAACAATAAATTCCATTTTCCTCGCTCTCGTGTTCACTGAACAATTCCACAATTCGCAATGAAAACTCCCCCGAAAATAAACGAATATGTCTCTTCCAATATGTCTTGAACTCCAGCTGCTCGCCCCCATCAGCAATTGGGTAATCCTTCAAGCGGAAACAATTTCAAATGCAACTTGTGCATTGAAACAATTTCTCACGACTTTTCTTCTTATAAATGATGCATTTTCCAGAGGGTGGGGAGAGCTTCTTGAAAAGCGAAATAAAACTTGACTCTGTTCTAGCTGAAGTCTGAATGTTTTCATTGCATTATTGAGGAACTGGCTGAGAGGAAAGCAGCGCTCGTCAAGGAATGTCACTCGAACTGGCCAAGTTGGCTGCCAAGGCCACTAACTGTAGTTGAAAGACTAGTCTAGTCCCTGGCCCGATACTGGCAGCTCAACTGTTGTTAATTGCCCCTGCCTCGGTTTTAATTACGCGGCGCAACTCCATCTGGCTCCGTCCATAAAAGTTATGAAGTCATAAGCCTTGTGCAAGCTCCAAGTAGCTACAATATTGCACTTAGCTGGGGTTTCGGTTTCTTGCGATTGCATTCCATTCCAAAGACCAGAAGCCTACGGACCGGAATTACACAAAGTGGAGTGTTTACTTTCAGCGATCTTGGCTTCTTTGTCATCATCCGGTTGGGTGCCAGATAAGTTCCAGTGATTCATCTGGGGATGGGGCCCTTGTTTTTATACAGATCTGGGTTAATGCTCTCTAAACTATCCTCCAACTCCTCCAAAACTGAAGTGAGAAATCCTCAAATTGCCACACTTATCCCTTCCCCGACTATCATAATCTTTTCACAGCTCCCAGGAGTAGGAACTGAAGTGAGATTCTCAAGCCATCTCGAGATGTCCTTGCTGCTTTCGTGTTCATTTTTTATGGGCTCCGGTGTCCGACTTTGACACTTGCTTGTCGGTCATATCGTCGCCATCGCATCATCTCTAGACTGGGCCAGTGATACACTTGTTCCATTCGCTATTTCTCTGTTTCTCGCCCTGCCACCCTGCCAGGCTTGTCATAATCCTTTCTGATAACATTTCATGTCACAAGCCATGGCCAAACACACTCGACGTTGTCTATGGCTTTAACCCTTGACTCCCGTCCGTGGCAGACACTTGATAACTGAACTCAGTCCCCTTCTCGGGAGTATCTCAATGAAAACAAACAGAAAAATATAAAAAGAAAAAGCCGGAATGTATATAAAAGAATCAGCAGCCGAAGACGAAGCGCGATAAGCAGCTAATGGCCTCCGTCTCCCTTTTATCTCCAACTCCTCCACGGAACCCCCCACCCACTATATAGAGTGGTATAGTCTCTAGAGCTGGACTTTACCCGCATATGTGTCCGAACCACAGTGGTGACTGCTGCGAGTGGATATGCCCATGCGGGCTATGATTTAGGAAGTCCCATCTAATTCAATTAAAAATCAATAACTCTTTAAGAAAAGTATAGAGTTCTCTAGTTACTAGTCCTCACTGTACCATCAAAATCCATTCAAGTGCCTTTGAACAGATTTCGCTATCAGAACACGCATCGCATCGCTTCTCGTCTCGCTTTCTCCAAGCCTCATTGTATTTACGCTCTGATTTGTGAAGACCAAGAAAGCGCTACAGATGTTCTCGGCCACGCCTCCCCCACCGCCCACCACTCATGCTATCTGAAGATTTGAAGCACATATATATATAGGGACAAATCCGCTTTGGTGGCTCGTTTAATATGTCGTGCCATTGATACGAAATCCTCTTCTCGGCCGGCCACACGGCGTATGAGTAATCACGCACATGACCTTTCGCTCGCTTAAGCACATTTAATGCATTTTTCCCCTCACCTCCCGTCCTTGCTCCACTAACTACTGCACTATTAAATCGTAATATAAAAAATGTATATGAATTATTTCAAGAGCAGAATCCACAAACCGAAAGAACTCTTTACGCGCCCAGCGCGTTGAAAGGAAATTTATGTGGGATTTTCCTAGTTAGTGAGGCCTAGGCCTAGCGTGGAGGGGTTTTCCTTGATTTTCTGGTTTCAGGTTCCTTTTCGGTGCTTATGTTTGTGACATTGATGAGTGGCAGTGGGCAGTGAGACGAGAGTGAGTGGGGTTAATGGCAGTTGGCTTTCAGATTTATGGAAATTTAATGCAGTTTGGGCGACAAATTCTAATATTTTTACTTTAATGAAACCAGTAGTTGGTTGGTTGGATGGTCCCTCGGTTGCATTACATCACCTGCTCTGCTCTGCCCCACTTCTGTCAATTATTTTCGCTTATCTCTTTGTTCAGACGGCTCATCCCTTGGGGCCATTGCATTTTCCCCCGACTATCACCGACTGTCCATAAACATTTCCCAGCATTTTCCAGCGACTCCCGTGCGATTCTTTTTATTATTTTACTCTCTGGCGGTGACAGGCGTCTCGTACATGTTCGATAATTTGTTTTTAAACGGCTCATTGTTGTTGCTGCCTGGCAGTGCTGTTTCGACTCTTGTCGAATGGGCCCATTACAGGTACATGTGTTGGGTATGTGTGCTGTTGTTTGTCTGGGAGCCAAAGAAAAAACCAAAGCTTTTTTATGCCTGGTGGAGCGTCAACGCTGCCCGGAGAACGTGCCTTGAATGCGAGCAGGTTACCCCCTCCAGGGGTACAGTCAGTGTGTGTTTATTTTTTTCCAGAGGGCTCCTCCACTGCCCATAATAAAAGAATTTTAAGTGAAATTCACAACCTTGCGACGTCAATCGTAAAATTCTGTTTTCAATGCGGCTTTTACTATTTTCGTGTTTGGCTTCACTGGCGGTGTTTTAAAGGGAACTTTGGCAACGTTTTCGGAATTCAATTAGTCTGGCTGGTGGGTTTGAGAAGCCTTGGTCATGGCTGGTACTTTGACTTACAATTAGTCGTCTAGTTTCTAGAAAGAAGCTGCCGCCACTTTGTCTCGCTTGTGTCTTTTTGCAGGGAACTCTATTTTTGGCATCTTCCTCGTTCAGTGACTCTGAAATTCCCCGGTGAATGTCAGCAGATCCTCCCTCCACTCGCTGCCAGTCCTCTTCCTAAATGCAGTCTTCGATTTGCAATTTCTGGGGCTGCTGTCTCTGTTTATTGTTTATCTATGTTTTCTGTTTGCTGCTGCATTTTCCGACTCAGAACGGCGGTTTGTTTATTTTCCTTGGCTTATGCTGACATTTGTGATCGAACACGTCCCCGCCCTCTCTCTATCAAGGCCCCACTATCTCGATTATTATGTTTTTTGCATACAAAGTGCAATTCCAAAGCCGCAGAAGCTGCAGCTGAAGCTGAAGCCTCGGTGATAAACACAGCCAGACAGACACCGCATAAACAAGGGAGCCACAAAAGGCTTTTCGCATTTTAATAGAAATATTCTGGCGTCTTGATGTCCTGGTTACCCTGTAGCTTGTAACAGGGTGTCTCATATGCACCCTTCTCTGCGCTTCTCAAAAATTCTAGCTTAGTCCCTTTTGAAAAATGATTCCCACTTTAATCAAAAAACTCCTTTGTGCAAACATTTCAAACAAATTTCAATGTTGTGCCACATCCTCGTGGTGCTCTGTATGCTCATCATCGATTGTTGTCTGACTCTTTGCCATTTGTGGCGGCGGAGTCTTAACCCCTGCTCTGTGGTGTGTGGCAGCGCGTGACTTTGAAAATCCGCTCTCGCATATAGATTTCCATTCCGTGGCATATCTCACAGACTTATGCCTGTCAATGCAATGCAGACACAGTGCAGACCCCGACCAGCAAAATAACAAAATATTATGCTACGTGATTTGTTCGGCATTTGGCTCGCTCCTCCATTGAATACCCTACCCTGCAGACCCTCTCCTCCGGTGTCCAGATCCCGAATCCCGATTCCTGATTGCATTTCTGCAATTGTGAAATATTTCTGCCGCATTGATTGCGTGGGCGAATAAAGCCATAGCTCTCATGGCTCTCATAGATATGGAAATGGAGGTGGAGGCAGTTTTCTAAATTGGTTGCCATTTGGTTGTTGCCCCATGAAATCCACTTGAATTGCGCCTCCTTGCCACTCGAGCTGGGGACGTCGACGCCCACTTGCTGCCACAAAAAGCGTAAACATTTAATTTCCATGTGCCACGGGGAGCGAAACAAATGCAAAATAAACCAAGTGTTAAATATTTGACAGGGGGCACACACATGACAACAGGAGGCGGTGGCAAGTGGCAAGTGGCAGGCATAGGAGTGGCCTGGCCGGCCACCTCTCTCGTCTAGAATTCCTTCTTTAGCCCAAGGCTGGCAACTTTGCTGCATTTCCTGACAGCTCTGGCAGCAGAAAATCTAGCCAAAAAGGCCACCCATCTGAGGGACACTGAGGGAAAACTATGCTGGTCTTAAGAAACCTTTACTAAAAATATTATTTTTAATCCCTGAGCTTTTCTGGCAGTGTCTCATATGCTTCGCTAATGACTTTTCCTTGCCGGGCAGGTCGCCTTTCCCTCTCCATTTCGGAAAGTGTCAGTGTCGGCGCCCTCGCACTTCATTATTTTGAGTTTTCCAGCCCTCTCGCTCTCCCTGCCATAATTTCTCCTTTCTTTTCCCTTAAACTGGTTCAAGGTGTTGACTTTGTTGCACGTAATGTGTATGTGTGTACACAACACGGGGCTTGTGGCACCTGCAGCCGGTTAATGGCTTCCTTGTCGTCTTCCTTCCACCAACTTGCCACCCCAGGCCCCACCTCCGAACCTATTTCCCTGCTTTCGTTTATTGTCTGTCATGTGGCCGTAAAATGATTTCCTCCAAGCAGAGCAGCACCCGTCATCCTTGGAGATTCTTTTCCATATCCTTGGCTCTTGACACTCTCGACTCCCCCCACTTACAGTTGCAGAGCCACAGTTTTAATTACAGTTGCGAGGCGACTGGTGAGCTGGGCAGACATTCCGCTAGACGGCCGCATGCCTCATTGTTCCAGTTCAGTGTTGTTTTGTCTGCCCCCCGGCTCATCCCCGGCCAGAATCTGCGCTTTCGGCTATTGTCTGCCTTGTTTAGGGTCTGGCCAGCCTTTTTCCCTCTCACATATATATCCATATAGCCTTATATATTTGTTCCTCGCCACATATTATTGTGTGTTTCCTCTGGTGGAAATGTTTGCTCGGCTGGATGGCTGGCTGGCTGCCTCAAGAAGAGCAGAGCACACACTTGGAGCGGGGCCAAGCGGCTTACAGTCGGAGGTGGCCTGGGCTACGGGGGGAAGGTAATAATAAACCACGGGCTGCGCATACCAAGCGTCTACAATTACCGCCGCACATACACATGTTCGTCTCAAGGAGGGAAACAGAACAGGAAAAGCTGAAAAACATATTCCAATAAATTGTTGGACGGCAGCAGAGGGTGGGGGCCAGGGCCCTGCAGAGGCAAATTGAAAATTATTTTCCCTTTTTATTTTTTTACATTTTTCCTGGCCAGGGGTCAGTCCTTACCGGAAAATGTTTGGGGCCCTGTTGCCAAGTTGGAAATAATGTTGATTTAAAGTTAGGACGCCCTCCCACGGAGCTGTACCTGGAACGTGGCCTCTATGACTCACCTTTCCTTGAAGGCAACTCCAATTAGCGACTTGCAGTAGCTTTCCGGGTAAAAACCTATCACTTCCAATACAGGGAACTCTCTGGTTCTCGACTTACTTGCCTCACAAATAAACAAACGATGGAGCGAATGGAGGCCAAGATGCAAGAGGCAGGTGGACAAATCCCCAGAAGATATAACAATATTGTCGTTGTTTGTGATTTCGATGAGGTTCCAAGGGAAGTCGTCACTTCGATGATGATAAACCAGCCGGCAGTGGCAGTGGCAGTGGCAAATATTGACTCTTCCCCCAGCCAGAGGGGGCTCTTCTGCGGTTAACCATCTCCACGGCCAACCACTTGACTGACTTTTGTTGCAAATGATTATTTTTATTTTTATTTTTTATTTGTTTTATCATTATTGTTGTCTCTGACTCCATCCGCCGCTCAATTTGCATTCCGGCAGGTCGTCCAGGAGGAGCGGCGGCACAGGACTTGCATTTCAATGACAATATTTCCCTTTGCCGTCTTCCGATCGCCTCGAGGGAGTCCAATGCTCTCCAGTTCTCCGACAGAGATGCCTGCCAGTATGGGAATTACATTTTTAACTTAATTCTGGAAGAGGTTAATAAACACACAATATCAGGCTTATACATAGCTCTATTAGGAGTTTATTGGAAGAAGTTTACTAGTCTATTTCCATAATTTTTCCCTTTTTTTCGTCCAAGTTCCATCGCTCATCTCTAGCTGGCAATTTGCCTTGGGTTAGTTGCTTGGTTGGCGTTTCATTTTGATTTGATTACATTAGTTGCAAGTCTCACTGGCTCACCCGGCTCTGCTTCCCACCTCGGGGTATCCATTTTAAAGTTCATTTGCCCACCTCGTCCTGCGCCTCCTGCGCCGGAATGGCTACACTTCCGTCTTGGTTATTTGCCCAAGTGCGGGGACTTCTAGTTCGTTTGTCATTCCACTCTGGCTCCTGGCTCCAGGAGGAGCTACCTATCTATCCATCCCCTCTCAGTTCAAAAAGTTGATTTGCTTCTTGGACAAGTTTCCCCATTTCCACTCCCGTTTTTTGCGAGCTGCACTTGTTTTGGCTTTTACAGGAAATTTGCAAGTCATAAACAAGTTTTTGCTTTTTATTTTACTTGTGTGAGCTGCTCTCGGATTACGTTATGGACTATATTTTTGGGTCTATTTGTTGGGCTTTTGTTTCATTCGTAACTCCGAAAATTACTTGAAAAAAGTTTAGAAACTCTGGGTCTTATTAAAAACTCTCCTAGACTCTGGAAATAGTTGAGAGATGAATTTTAAATCCAGATGCCTTAAAGAAACCCTCTAAGTTATTTACGTTATTGGCCCTCTGATTTGTAGTGATTGCCAAACTTTTCGACCACAAATAGGCTTCGTGGTGGGTCGTAACTCATTTGACTGAAAGCTTTTCGGTGTTGTCCTTGAAAAGGAAAAACCTAAAACAAGAGAACCAGCAAAGTGAAACAAAACCAAGTGTAAAGTTGTAATAGCCATCAATCAAAGGTGCTGGAGAGAGAGGCGGGAGAGGTCCTTCTGTCCTGCGGGCGGAACATCTTTCTGCCGTCATATCGTTCAATGTCATCGGCTGGAGAACCAGGACAGGTGTTTCTGTTCGGTGGGGTTAAGGTGGCCCTCAACCTACATACATGGAGGGTGGAGCAAACATTTGTTGTGGCTGAAATTAGCATATGAGTCATGGCCTGGCCCGCCTGCCAGGCCATTAATAATCGCCGCAGAAAAACATTTGCTCAGTTGGGCTCTGGAAGTTCTGGTAAATATCACTTAAAATTCGTAAAAAACAAGGATGGGGCGACAGGACTCTCATGCACATGGAAAAATAGTCCAGCCTTTTACGAAAAGACCTGACTTTATGATTTAAATGTAAAGCATCCTTTGAATGCCTCGCCCCGAGAGCTGGTTGTGTGGCAATTAGCGGAGAAGTCCTGGCACTCGTCCTGTCCCGGCCACTCGTAAATTGTCATCCGCAAACATTGCACATACGCTCAGTTGAACTTTGCAGTTCGGCTCTGTTCTTTTCTGGCGCTGATTTGCTTGTTTTCCATTTTTCCCCATTTTTTGTTAGTTTCTGCAGCCCGTTTCGAGTTGACAATTTGAATAAAAGCCGGGCCATCCAGAGTTATCCAGCTATCCTGGCTGTTCAGTGAGCATGTGCTCTTTGGCAGCAACTCCTTCCGACTCCCCTGGCGCATGTTGCTCCTCTGATGCATTGTCGGGGCATTATTTATGGCACTTTCGACTGCCTCTAATGGATTGCAGATAGAGCTTCGAGTCCTAAGCTGGGCATTACTTTAACGGCTGCAACGTAACTTAATTTTATTTATAATTTAAAAGAACTGGCACTCAGCTCACTCATGTGTGACATACATTTTATATTGTAGAATAAATACACACAGTCCTGTCTCATTTCCACTTGACATGCTGCACTGGCCTCCAAGTAGTAGTACTTCATTTTAATAATTTTGCTTCCTCGTTCGCCCTGGCAGCCAAGTCGTTTCGTAGCTGCAATCCAAACAGACTAAGAGCTGCATTTTTGAGCTCGTTATGCAAAGAAAAATATGGAATCCGGAGAAAAACTTGATTTGTCAGCCCAACAATGCCATGCTGCAGTCCGGGTGCTTTGTATCTTAAGCCAGCAATGTCAACATTTGCCTGACATTTTGCTGGCATTTCGCATTTTCCTTGCCATTCCCCACATGCTTTCCTTATCATACAATAGTGACATAACTTTTGTGATGTCTTAGTCATTTGATAATATATTTTTCCCTCCTTGAATGAGCGTGGGAATTCGGGTTTGTTGTGGCATGTGTGTGGCCTGGAAAACCTAATTGAATTGCTGGAAATTATCGATTGTCTAGACCTTGGCGGCAGAGTTGTAGGGGGCATCTTGGGTAACCCGCATGTAACTGTCAACTGTGCTTATGGGGGAACTTTGCCTTTAACCTTCAGGGGGGGACTCTAACACCCACCCTCGGTTTTAGCCACTTTTGTCTCTCACCTAAGCCGAAGAGGAAACTTTTGTCAAACGACTTTCGCATGCATTTTTAATGCAAAGGCCAGCCAGAAACGAAAAAGTTTGAGCCAAACAAGTTTAAACTAACTGGATGGCTGGGTGGGTGGGAAGGTTAAGTGGGGTGGCAGGTGAGGGCAGGCGGGTGGTGACGCAATGCGACAGCCTGAAAAATGGAAAAAAATTAAAGAGGACGAACCCTTTCCCATTTTCGACCAGCAGCCAACCCGGGAAATTGAATTACTCTGCCCGGGCACACGCCCCCTTTGTACTCATACATGCACACAATAATCGTTTCCGGTTGACTTTACCCCAATTACGTCAAATCAAATTGTTCACTTCCAGAATCAGAAATAAAAAACAGCTTAACCCTTCAATGACCCCACAAACTGTGACCAGAAATCAAAGGGAATTATACAAATGTGTATAAGTGGGAATATAATTGAAGCTACAAGTTAGTAAAATATATATTTTTTAATTCTTCAAGATCATTGACTTGGGAGAGTATATGCCAGGACATGGGTATCCCTGCCTGGGATGTCCTTTGAATTGAAACATTAACTTTTTGCAAAACGGCAGCTATTCTTTGTCGGAGATTTAAATTCATTTGAAAGGCACTCCCGGCTGGGGGTGTTTAAAGGAAGACGTGTGGGAGTGGCCTTAGGGACATGAGCCAGGATGGGGGGACAACATCCGCATCGTCATCAGCGACGGCCTCAAAGGAAGCACTCAATTTATGCAAATCGCATGTAAATCTGTTTGAGAGCCAACCCAGGACGGGGGCTTGGATTTTGGGGGCAGGAGCGGGTCTAGTAGCTGGGAATTGCAAGCTGAATTGTTTGCACCAGAGCCAGATGCCGCCGAGGACTAGGGGTGTTTAGTACACAACTCGAAAGTGCGAATTTCTTCGAGAGGCGCTCCAAGGCGCGTTAAATGCCAGTTTACAGTTTTGAGGGGATTGCCAATAAAATGGCAATGGGGAAGCGTAATAATAGAAGTAAAAAATAGATTCCAGAGAATAGCTTAGACATATGTAAGGAGATAATGGCCTGGCCATAAAAAATAATGAACCAGAACGTGAGCGGGCGAGAGCTTAGGAATCAGGACACAAGAGCCGAAGGAATCTTCCTCCAAATTGAGAATCGATACAAGAGCATTTAGCCTCCTAACCGCGTTGTATTTTCAGAAGAATCCTGGCCCTTTAAAGAGCTCCTTCCCGTCACGGCTCACTGCATTTGAAGTGCAGTGGGTAACAAGCGACTTGAAAAAAGAAATAAGAGTAAAGTAGCGAAACAAAAAATGGCAATGGCAGTAATCCTCCAACAAGGACTCCCTCGATTTTTCGGTTGCCTCAGGTGACGGGCTGCCGAGGGTTGCTGGCTGACTGCAGCAGGCCTCGGTTAATGGAGTTGGCTGCTGCTTGGTTTGAGCTCAAAGTGCAGACACGTGCCGGCGGTGGGGCTGGTGCGCCAGGACCCACGGTTCATGGGTTAACGTTCGCACACAGTCGTGTCGAAAATATTGCCACTCGTTGCCCCAAACGGCTTGTCGTCGCATTTTCGGGGGTTCATTGGACGGCCACCGTGACGGATTTGCATGGCCATCGAAAACCTGAAACCACCACCTCAGCCACCCACCACCCAGCAGCATCAGCCACCCCGTGCCACCCATTCGTCACTCAAAATATGCCCAAAACATAAACAGAGAGAAATATTAGATGAAATAATGTTTAAAATTTAAATAATAAAACAATTTCTGAGGTTTACATTTCCATGATCCTGTTTTCAGTTAAATTATTCAAGACTCTCCCCTAGAAAATGTTCAAGTATCCTTTCTTCAAGTGTATAATATGTAGCAACCCTCTTTTTGGGAGTTATCACAAGCTGCCACACACATTGGCATTTGCAACATTTTGTTGCCATGTTGCTTATCAGCCAGGCACCACTGTTGTTCCTGGGGGTGGTTTTGCATATTTCGGGGCGCTGGGCGGGGGCAGTAGGAGGTTGCAATCGATATAAGGGCCCCCTCCTGCAGCTTGCGGTAGGCACGATTGTTTGACCAGCGACCAAGGTGGATTTCCACCCGAATCCCACTTGAAGCCTCTCCAGAGCCCTCCCCTGCCATCCTCAGACTCGAGTTACACAAAGTTTAACACTCGATAAGCGAGTCCGCCTTGTTTCCCTGTATTTGTCCTGTTTTCCTTTTTTTATTTATGATTTATGTGGAACGAAAATATCCCGGTTGCCACTGACAGCAGCCATTGATGGAATGGTGGCTGGCAGAGAGTCCCCTCGATCTGAAATTGTCACAAAATATTCGCCAGCGGGATTTTGTTTCACACTTTTTTCTGTTCGGATCCCGGTTTCCAATTTGCATTTGTTTATCCAGCTTCCGAGCACTTTCCAATTTTAAACCAATTCAAGTTGTCGAAACTTGCTGTTTCCGGCGACCCGAAAAGCTAATCCCGGGATAGAAGGCTTTTCGCGATTACTTCTCCGGGAAAGATCTGGGCTGGGAAAGAAAAGAAAACAAGTTATATTTATTTTCATTAAAGCTGTCGAAAGTTTTAAATTTCATTAAGCTACAAATTCGTACATTTTCCTCCTTTTGTAGGTGGTGGGTATTTTGGAAATTCAATTTCTTCCATTTTTTTGGGCCGCTTCCTGGGCGGTCCTCTTGGATTGACATGTTCAGGTAATGGGGGGAAACTTTCCGGAGCAGGTTCGCACAGATTCTGGTCTCTTTTTTATGGCTTTTCCGGCAGCTAATGAATAAGGGAAATTTTCGACATTAATGGCTGGTGGATGAAAGGCACAATTCTGCCTTGAAAATGGTTGGAAACTAAAGCGGCGCTTTCCATTTCTTAAACTCGATACTGAGCTTGTTAAACAATGGCCTGGCATGACACAAAAGTGTACAGTTTCCAGTTAACACCTTCGTGAGCAAACCAGATAGGTTTACAGAGGGGGGGCTATGCCAACCATTCACTTTTTTCGCGTTCACGTGCCCGGAGCCAATGCGCCAAAAACTTATTCGCCAAAATCGCATTAAATTTAATATGATTGTGTGATTATCGCATTAGCAGCTCTCCTCTCAGCTGATCATCATCATTATTTCGCTTTCGAATGCGACATCACGTTCGTCCGCTCGCATATTTGCTGAAAAATGAACGTCTGTCATGACGATTGTCAGTCTCCTCTGTGGGTGACAGGGAAATGTTGCTGCAAAATGTTTTGTTATTTTTTCCGTCTTTCTCCGGGTGTTGTAAATCAAATTTGCGACAGTTTTCCTCAAATGCTCGCACACAGCACACACATAAAGGAAAACAATAACAGAGGCAAATAAAAGCGGGAGCCGAAACACATAAAATCGTAACCAAATCATTAGCAGTTCATAAACAAAGCTAATTTATTATAATTTGCATACTTAGCATGATTGCGTGATTGTTTCGTACAGTTTGGCGAGGCAGTGGCTGTAAAACCTGCTTCGATCAATGGCTGTGAAACTGCTTTAAGGAATTTCTCTAGTATTTGGGGCTATCTTTAAACAGGGTTAACACTCTGTTGTTTGCTGTCGCTTGCCAAGCTTGCCAAGCAATTTAAAGACACACCTCCACACTCCACCGGGCCAGAGACATTTTTCACACTTTTATATTAATGCATGCAAGCCAGACAACTAGTTTAGTGTCAACATTGTATGAGTAATGAGACTTGCTATGGCAACTCTGGCGTAGGGGGAGGGGGGCATGGCTTATCGGAAAGAGATAGCAGAGGCAGGGAGATGGATAGTCACGGCCTGGAGAAGCCTTTTGTTGCGATATGAGCCAAGTCACCATCAGGCATCGACAGCAGAAGGCACAAGCAGTGAGAGAAATTGATAATAATATTAATATAAAAGAGATTTTTAGCTTGAAAAACATTAAATTGAAAAAAGGTCTTAAAAACTAAAATACTTAATTTTTAATTGGATATTCTTCTCCTTTAATTTTTGTCAGTGTCGTGTAAAGGCTTTTCCCTGTAGCCTGCAGGTACTGCTCCTTGCATGTGTAATCAACATTAAACTGTATTTTGTAATCAGCCCACACACACACACACAGATACACCCACTAATACTCACGCATAATACTCGCATGCGGAAAAGTTTGCCAGCTCAGCAACCGGAAGTGAAGGCGGCAAAGGACGAGTGAGAAAAAATGCCGCTTGCAGGTGTCGTCCTCCTTTTCCTTTCTTCTGGCGGCAGGAAGAAGAAAAAAACTGCAACTCATGCAAGATGCCGATGCCGATGGCGAGGGGGGTGGAGAGGGGCGGTGACAGAGAGCAAACACATTATAAAATCTATACACGCTCTAAGCGCACTTTTAACCCATTAACGCCCCCACAAAAGCCAGTCTCCAGTTCCAGTTCCAGTTCAGTTGCAGGCGCTGGCGGCTTAATGTTTGCCTGATGACGTGGCTGAAACTTGTCCGAATCTAAAGGTCACTGAGAGAAAACTTCAGATTGAGATTTATTATAAATTAGCTTTTAAGAAGCTTAAATAAAATATAAATATTTAATCCAACTTTTTTTAATTAAAACTTTTTCTAAAAATTAAATAAAATTTCTGTAAGTGCACCTAACTCTGCTCTGCTCTCAGTTCTTCCCCGAAGAAATAGTGTCAACTTGCGTTGGCGGCATTTTAATGCAAGCCCCCCTCTTGGTTTTTCCGCCTTTTTGGGGTAGCCACCCCCCAAGTATTAACACCTCGGTGCCCCACTGCCTCTGCCGGCCCTGCCTTGTCTATTGTTTCCTGCAGGGCTGCTGCTCCTGCCGTGTCCTGTTCTATTTTCATTTTTTGTCGCCCCAACAAAACGCTTTATCGTCTGTGCATAATAAATTGTCTCGGGCTGGTGTGTTGGTCTTATTTTGTCGCTGGTGTTGCGTATTTAAGGCTATGTCCCATCCCCATAGATAAAATATATTTTTTTGGCTATGAAGCCATTGACATGTGGCAGCAAGGAGTGCATTTTCCAAGACGCTGAGCTCTATCTGTAGTCCTTTTCGCATTAGCCACGCCTGGCTTCACTTCTCCCGCCAGCCCACCGGTAACCGATGTCGTTATGCAATCTATATGGATATATGGCTTTGTGCAGACTAGTTCTATTTTTTATGCCATTTCTTGTCGGCATATTGTGTAACAGCTGTGCGACGTCAGTGGCTTTCAAACCCCCCAGAAAGCGCACAAAAGCATGCTACATTTTTTCCCCATCATTTTCGGTGTCTGTTTGCAAACTTTGACCATATTCTCCTCTTTGGAGGGGGGACAGACTGCACTCTCAGCTCGTCTCCTTTTGTAATTATTTTAAAAGCGCAACTTGTGCACGTAACGACATTTGTGGCAAAAAAATCACAAAGAAACTCCGGAGCAGCGGATGCTAGAAGTCAGCGATTGCCATTTTAAGAGAACATAAACAAAAGCATTTTGCTAAAGTTGTAAGGACGAAAAAAATGATGGGGGGGAGATGGGTGAGTGCGTGACTGGGTGGGCGGTGGGACAACTTGAGGACAGTGGGCCGAGTCAGAGACAAAAAGGAGGGCCTTCCAGGGCAGGGGACAAACCTTAATTAGATAAATTCCTTTTAATGATTCATGCGATTTTATGGAATGTCCCCGCTATTTTTATTCATTGAATGAATTACTGAAAGTCAAAAATGAGTCTGCCCGGAATTATAGCACTTTTTTCCATGGCCCTGGGAAGTAGTCTCGTAAAGAAACTGCACCTAGAGAAACTTTTTCGGCGACGTTTGCCGTCTGCGCCAAGTCAAGTGGCGGCAGCTCCCCAATTTCCAGCCCACTAGACCGGGCCAAGCACTTAGACACTCCCCTCGAAAGCCGCCCACTTATCAAACTTCATATTTACAAACTCCAGTCCCCGAAGATAGAGGGCAGGGGGTCAGAGTGCACAGAGAAAAAATACAAAGACTAGAAGACTCTGAGTGACCTTAACGCTTTAGGCCTAAAGACTATTCTACATCTAATGCGGAGTAGGACAATCTTAAATATTTATTATTAATTCAAGACCCACTATTTCAAGCCAACTCTCCTCCCGATGTATCGCCAAACTAGTTGCCTTATTTCCCGTAAAGTCAAGTGCACTACGAAACCCAAAAGGGAGTGATGGCAGAAATAGAAACGAGAAGAGTTTACACAAAAAAACTTCCGGCGCCGCGGGCCATTAGCTGAACACCCTAGAGGGCACTTCGGGCCAGAAAGAGATAAGGCAGTACATTTAGAGAGAGACAAACTGTGCGGAGAAGAGTCAGCGACTTGATAATGATAATGAGTGAAAATGTTGATTATCCCTGGTAGGAAGCCGCCCCGCCGAGGATTGTTATGCAAAGGAGCAGCGACTGTCGAGGAAAGCAAATTAAATTGCTGCAAAAATGTTTGCCAATCCAGCCCATGGCTCCAGCTCCTCCTCGGAGCAACCCTTTGAGCATATTTTGTGCATTTAAAATATGCGTAAATGGAGAAAAGTTCAAGTCAAGTTGAAGTTGAAGTTGAAGCTGAAGCTGGAGCTGAAGGAGAAGCTGAAAGCTGAACAAATGAAATCCTCGAGCTGCCACTGGAGCATGCTCATCTGCCAAGTTAACAGACAGGCTCTGTTGGAGAATGGGTACTGGGGAGCTATTATAATTCCCATCCGATTCGGGATTCGGGAATAGTGTCTCGAGTACAGAGAAGCAATTGTGTCTGCCGGCAGACAGGCCAGACAGACTACCCGGCACAATTAGATAGTCAGCCCTTCCAGCTGCTCAGTTCAAGTTTTGTTAACAATTTCAATTTTCGGCGAATGAAATGGCATTCAACTTGCCACTTGCCGAATATTTTCTTAATTATTTCCTCCTGACATTTCGGTGACTTGAGCACGCAGCACTCCACTCATCAGCATTTAACACTCCATTACACTCGGGATGTTTTCGATAATTTTCCATCACATTTAGTATTTGATTTTAACGGGAATGGGCTGCAAAGTCAGCTTCAAGATTGTACAAATTGCTTTTTGGCGGCTCTGGAGCCAGTTTCGCTGCACAAAAATCTCATTTGCAATTTATAAAGAGGCTTCTCTCCTTTTTCGGTATTATGATTATCAAGCAGGGAAGGCATTTCGTATTTATGAGTTTTAAATTAAATGCAATCTCGAGGATTGTTCTCTCTGCCTTTGCTGCTGCCTCTGCCTCTGGCTCCTCAAATATTTATTGATTTTTGTCAAAGGAGAATACTCCTCGTTTGTTATGGCAAAAGGATAAGTTCGCCAGAGGCCTCTGACAATTTTCGCAAAACGGTTTAGTGGGCCGGGAAGTGGGCAAAAGTTCGCCTTATTGAGCCTTCAATTTGGCCATGTCCTGGCGCAATGTTTGGCTTAAATATTTTATTTGCCAATGGATATTCTTGGATATCCTTTTTTCTTCTTCGGCATCGAATGTTGCGTGTTCAATTGACAGGAATTGGAAGAAGTTTTCTTGGTTTGGAAAGTGTTTTGAGGCCAATGCGAACATGGAATGCTCTTCAAAAGAGTTACTATTAGTTACCGTTTAAAGGACTAAAAGGAGTAGTACCTGATACTCCTGATATATAGTATGTTAAGTACCTCGTCTGTAAGAAAGTGTATCTATAAAAGTTCAACACCAATCCAATAAATACATTTTGCGCCTTTTCGTTGCCCGCCATTCGAACCCTCCACCTCCAGTTGTTGTGCCGAGTCCCCGCCTGTCACCTAATCCCCTCCTGGCTGACTGGTCCTGTCTATTTTTCCCGAATAACATAAAGCTACAGCCTCGGGGCCTGTCTGATTGTCTGGCTGTCTAACTCCATGTTGCCTTTGCTCAGCCAGAAGTGTTAACTTGTTTGGCCAAGATTTACGATTTCTTTTCCCCCAACCCACTCACCTCCACCTCGGCGGAGGAGTGGGAGTTTGAAAGCCTCGAGGCATCGAATTCAAATTCAGCTGACAAAAGCATAAATCGACTCGGGCTCACTCACTTTGATGTGGAAATGGAAGACTGGATATGAAAAGCTTGTTGTAATTTTCAATTTCTGTCAAAAAGAATCAACTCAAGTAGACGGTAGACGGCAGATAGGAGGGCAGGACAGGACACCTTGGGAAAACCACTTAACCGCACTTAATGCCACAAACAATTTTACAATTTGAACTGTCTGCTGTCTTCTGTCTGCTGTCAGTAGTCCTGTGTCTGCTGGCCCCCTAGAAAATGCCCGCTTAAGTGCCCTGGTACATGGCTCTTTTTACAGTCATTAAAGTTAATTGTGTAGTGAAGAAAATTGTGTGGAAATGTTTGGGAACAGAAACCGGGAGCACCACCTGCTCGCTCGTGACATTATTGTGGTGGGCCCGATGGCTGCCTGCCTGCCGAGCTTTAATCCTTCGATTCTATAAATTACCACACGATTCCGTGGCGAAAAATTATTTTTAATTAATAATAAGTTTTAAGTGCGTTGGCATGACAGCCGGCTGATAGCTTCCCTTCCTTGATTCTCCCCCTGAACTTTGTGTAACTCGATGCCCCTTTGGCACTCTGCTCCGCAGTGTTTTCGTCTCATTTTCATTCAGTGTTCAGTGTTCTTGTTGGAGCTGCGTCGTCTATTAATTAAATTAAAAAGTTCACAGCCAGCGATGTCGTCAACTAAAATGGGTGTTCTCCCACCAGCTCATCAGCATACAAACTATGAAAAAACTACAAAAAGTGCAGGGCCTTTGAAGTTGTAAGAGTTGCTTTAAGAGGACATTGTATTAAATGTGCTAAATTAAGTAAATATTTTATAGCTGTAGATGTTCTTCAATATGCAAATCATTAAAGCAATTAAGCGCCCGTCTGGCCAACTGATTCAATTGAACTCGACAGCCGATCGACCGCGAGCCCTTTGTAGTAGTTTAAAGTTTAAACAGTTCATTGCTCGCTTGTAGTGTTTTTTATATGTAGTATTTTTTATTTCTGCTATATAGTAGTGTTGATTTTTTTTTCCCTCGCATTCCGCTCGACAATTATGCATTATTTACAAAAGTTAATTGCCGGCGCGCAACAGCATTGTTCGACAAGGACCACGCCCACTGTAGGAGGATGGCAATTAACAACATTATTGACTCTGTTCGCTGGCGAAAATTCGCTGGCAACGGGGGGCGGAAATTGGGCGGGAGGACGAGCCGCAGCGGCACTTTGAAATGCTAATGAAATTGCCTTTTAAAGCAGAAGCTGCCGAGGGTAGAACGAAAGCCCAGAAGCTACTCTGAAAATGTCCAAGCTGCCAAGTCCTGGGGCTCTTGCGAGAGAGCTTCCTTTTTTTTTTGATTTTTTTGCCAGACTTGCTTAATTGATAAATTGATTTAATTGCAAAAAGCCTTAATTGCACGACCACACACACACGGAGCCCTCACGAAACCGTCCACCGCTGCAATCTCTTGAAATTTAACATTTCATTTGAGCTTCGATGGCCTATGGCCTCTCACCCTTCCTGTGGCAAGTCCGCAAATTGCAATTCCCATTGTCCTGGATGCCACAGCCACAACCTGCCACGAGGCTCTCGTTAATGCGATGTATTTTGTCAGCATTTGAAGTGTCACATCAGCTTTCGATTCAATTGGATTTGGCTTTGGCTTTGTCTGGGTCTGGTCCTCGGGCTGCGGTGGCCAATTTGAAGGATAAATTACTGATTTCGTCTATTGTCTGTTGGGCATTCGTTGGTTACACTTGCCCGGAATGGGGCCGAGTGCAGGTTAATTCGGAGAAATGGGCTTTAAATTGCAGAAATGAAAAAAATCGTCAAACATTCATCTTCCTTGGCAAACTAATCTCAGAAATCCTTTACACATCTCTGGCTTCTCGACTTGATTTCTCGTCATAATCATCCAGCATTTCCTTTCCGATCCTTTCGATTTTATGGCCAACCATTGCGGGAAATCCTTGCCAGCTCAACACTTTCCTAGTTTTGAAAGTTTTTGGAAGCTTTTTGGGTTTAGTAGCCGGTTAGTCCGATGCCCTCGGGATGGGACGCATTCCAGGGCCCAAGGCATAAAAAGGTTGTTGTCTCTCTTCCTCCTGCCATCCATCTCCCTCATGCTGACACACTCCTTTCTCTCTTCCCAGATCCTTGCAAATTTATTGCATTTACTCGATGAAGTTTTTCCACTTTTCCTCCTTTGGCTGGCTGGCCTTCTCCTTTTGTGGTTTTGCTTTGATTTAATTTTGCCGCTGTTGTCGTCTCTATCCCTACCCCTCTCCCCCCTCTCTCTCTCTTCTTGTTGTTTCTGGCTTTTCTGCAATTTGCGAGCTTTGTCCAATTGGCTTTTCTGGTGTCCTGCCAATGTCCTAGCCCGGGTTCCTTGTTCTCGCCTTGTCCTGTCACTCATGCGTCAGCGGTATTTGTGTTTGCTTCCCTTTTCCCTGCCTGGCTTAACCCACCCGGGGCGAAGGAGTACACAACTTTTTAAAGTTTTCTTCAGAATCCAAAAGTTACTACTGCCTTACTTTAAACTTTTTTCCATTTTGGCCAAATTTGCTGCAGGGTTCCCTTCGAAAAACCACTGTCCACTGTGAGCCACAATATATCCCCTAGCGAAGGTTATATCGCTTATATATATGAAGGGGAGGGTCCCCTTCAAAAATATACGGAAATCCATGGAGCCACTATATGGCCCCTAGAGATGGCTATATCTTTGGGAATATGCATCCGATTCTTAAGCGGAATGCCTTAAACGATTTATATTTCGATTCTTCATAAATCCTCATCAAAATCTGGAAGGATGCTAATTATTAGATTTTTTGTCAAATTTTCTGGAGGGTCCCCTTCAAAAATGTACGAAAATGCATGAAGCCACTATATGGCCCCAGGAGATGGCTATATCTTTGGGAATATACATCCGATTCTCAAGAGGAATACCTTAAAAGATTTGTATTTCGATTCTGCATAAATCTCCATCAAAATCTGGAAGGATAATAATTTTTAGATTTTCTGTCAAATTTTCTGGGTCCCCTTCAAAAATGTACGAAAATGCATGGAGCCGCTATATGGCTCCTAGAGATGGCTATATTTTAGGCAATATTCATCCGATTCTTAAGCGGAATGCCTTAAACGATATGTAGATCTCTCTAAGTCTGCATCAAAATCTAAGAACATACAATTTATTTCTTCAATATTGTTTAATGTATTATTTAAGAATCCCCCCCAAGCCAGCTTTGATTTTTGCACTGCTACTCCCCTGATTTTGAGGGCAAATCGCTGGCAACTCCCTTTTTGTTTTGTAGTTTATGTTCAACATATTTTATTGATTACATATCCAGCTCCAGCCCAAGACATCGTGTTTTGGCACAACTTTATGGGATTTCTTTCCCCAAATGCCCCAAACCTCAGACCCCAGGAACAGAAATAATGGGGAAAGATGAGGGGCCAGTGCTGCTTATTGCATTCTGGCCAGCTCCCGCAGTCGACTTGGCAAATAAATTGCTTATTTGTAGCGACGATTTGCGGTAATTTGTGATTTGTGGTGGTGACATCATCCGCTCCTCTCCAGGGTGGAAGCACCACTGTGCCTGCATCTCGCCACTTGGCCATTAATTAAACATATTTGCCGCTTCCTCGGCCCCATAATCCATTCTGTCTGGTGTGCCATATGATGACTATTAGTTAGAGTTCTGGGAACTGATGAAATATCCTCGTCCTTAAAGGAGCTTCTCTCTTTTTCTGGGGGAACCATTCAATTTCCTTTAGTCCTGTGCCGGCCCACTCTTCTTGATTACAATTTATTGACTGACTTTTGCGGCAAAATCCTGATCCCCTTTCTTCAGCCAGCCTCGCCCACTTGTATGCATATCGTTAGCAAATTGCAGGCTCGCCAGGACACCCGAAAAAAGGATTTGCAAGCGGGAGTGTGTGTGTGCGGTAAGCTAATATCCAACCAATTTCCGTTTGACTCGCTTCGCGTTTTTTTCTGCCCTGTTCCGACAGCCAGGTGGAGTTGGCCAACCCGGCTCTCAAGCTCCTGGCCCTGCTGGCTCTGCCTTTTGTGTTTCCGTTTTAAAAATTGGAAGGCAGAAGCGCCCGGTTCTGGTACCGCCTCCCCAGAGTCCTTCTTCGTTCTACCCCGTTGCTGTGTCCTTTTAGCCGCTGCCGTATAAATTTGTACAAAAGCTTAGGCAATTTTTTCGCCTTTTGTTTGCTTGTCGTTGCTGCTGCTCTCATTTGCATATTCGGCACATTCCAAATACCCCCGAATGTTTGTCCTGAACACCCCCAGATATCCTTTGACCATCCTTTGGCTCATTCCCCCTTTATGAGCTGTGATAATAAAAATTCCGGGGGCTCGGATAAGGATATTAGCCTTTAAAACAAAAGTTAGTAGATGGTATTCTAATTTTAGAATTTCAGCTGCTAACTAGACAAGCTTATTTGTTTTCAAATGTCAGGAAGCAGGAAAGAAGCCACAAATCCTGCGGTTTCACAGCCACAAGCCACAAAGAGCTTGGCATATTGACCCTAAAAAGGGCGCCTGACCAATAGGCGTTGATTGGCAGCCGAACTCCCTACCGGGCGGGGCTCACTCCTCCCTCCATTGAAAACTGTCAAAGCTAATAGCTCTGAAAACCCCAAAATACCGAAAACTGTAAAGTGAAGTGGCTGCCAGGAGCCACTCGAACGCTTCAAGGGTATTGACATCTCAATGGCTCGGGACTTGGGACTCGGGACTCGGGACTCTAGGCGGGAATGTAATTTAATTAGGGCAAACTTTCCTCGAGAGGACTCGAACTAACCTCGAACTCTGTACCTTTTTGCAGCAATCTCGCGGGAAGACGGCGATGACTCGACGCACCACCATCACCACCACCACCACCATCGCGGCGGCCACGGTGGCCACCACAATCACGGTAACAAAGTTCCATACAACGGCTACAACTCGGAGGAATACTTGGACCGGCTCGAGCCCAACGGCAACATCCCCGCTGACAAAAGCAATTGCAGATACGGAGGTGAGTTCCAGACATTGAAATATACACTTAATGAATAGTTCTTAGATATATTTTGTTAAGAATTTGCCCTAAAAACTCAAGCTTGAAGCCATTTTCGCGCAATTTAAGCAACTAAGAGACTCATTCATAGGGATTTGCGTAATTTATCGCCCGCTTGTGCTATAATCTCTCATTTAGGATGCCCTCCTCCGGCAGAACTAATTTAATGATAAGATGCCAGAGAGATGCCCCCCACGCTCCGATATTAGTCAGTGGGGGCTGACTGGCAATAATTTATGCCTCCATCTTGTTCGAGGCAGCGTGTCTAATTGTGGATTCCACTCCCAGCTATCCCAGCTATCCCGTTCCCTTGTAATTTATCAAATTTTTGTCTCATTTGGCTAATGCAAGCAAGTTATTCCTGTTCCATTTCTGCGCCATTTGAGCTTATCTAAGGATATTCTCGCCGATAAGCCCTCTCCACTCTGTCATCGTTTCTTGCCAGTTTGTACTCCGTTTTCTCATAATTGTAAATTGCAATTTTATGCAAACAATGGATGCTTCCTCTGAGCAAAGGAGAGTCGAGGACACGATAAGCCTGCAAATGTAATGGCTTCATTTGTTGCTTCTGTACTCGAAGCTGTTGCTCCTCCTTGTTATTGCCCTTGTGAAGCGGGCCACTCAACTCGAAGCGACTCCTCCCCGGCTCTGGGCTCTTCCTTTGTCTTGCCGATGATGTCTAGGCGTTACGGAATCGGGCCATAAAGCAACGGAAATGGAAATATTAACAAGCAAATGCACAGCACAGCAGTATCAGGGGGAATTATTCATAACCAAATGGATACTCTGCATGCTCCATATATCTCTGCCGGATTTTAAACTCCATGGCCATTATTCCCATGAAAGAGCTCTTTTCCCTTGAAAGGTCCTTAAAGCACCTCCCCTGACATTAAATTCCAAAGCTGAGTTATGTGTTTTGGTTATGGAGCTGCCTGGGATTGTTGTGGAACTATTCCTGCGAAAGGACAAGGCCAGGGAAAGTGACACAGCTTTACCTAGTTGGTGAGCTGCTTTATAAAGATCTATAAAGTCTATTAAATCGTTTAATATTTTAAAGCTCTAAATAGTTTCCAAACTAATTAGAATACTCCAAATATTTATAAACCTAGAAAGCAAACACAACTATCCTGCCAATTTTCGTCCTTAACTGAGAGGACTTTGGAGTCAAAGTTTTTAATTCTCTTATCTATCAAAATCAAAATCAATTCTGTAAAGTTGGGCCTTCGGGCCACCCCATATGCCCACGCAATCATAAAGTTATATAACGCACAATAAATTACAGAGTTCTGAAAGCATTCCACACAGTTAGCACACAGGACACCCCCGGATCCTGGCCTGGCCTGGCCGTCTGGCATTCTGTTGGCAAAAAGCAATTTCAGTTTTTCATGGTGCTCCCATTTTTTTGCTGTTCTGATTACATGATTTATAAGTTATCTTCGGTTTGCCAACAACAACTGGAAAGCATTAGAGGGGAGGGCGAAACTGTCCAGGATATGAACAATTTATGTTCAGCGCTTTCGCAAAAGATTATTGTTTATATGCGCAAATTATGCGAACATGTTCCCCCCCTCAAAGCGGGAATTATAAAAAACATATTCGCCAAAAACTGAACAAAAGCGAAAAGAATTCGCATAAAATTTAGAGCCCACCCCCAAGCCCCGGCAAGGACTCTAAATCATATTTAACAATTATGCGTGAAACATAAAATTCAGGATTTAATTTAATTGGAAAGGGGGATGGAGGGTGGAGGCCTTCCACCGTATGATAAACTGTGAGAAGTTGCGATTTTTTCAGGGAAGGACACCACCTGTAAGCCACTTTCATGAGGTGGCGGCGGGAGGTCCTTTATATAAACTCTACTCAACCTGCGCATAAATCCTTTTAACGCTTATTTGGCTTCTGGTGCGCTTTCTTCTTATTTTCTGCCTTTGAGCTTTTGTTTGTTTTTATTTTGTACTTTGACTCGTTGGATCCCGTGCGTTGTTTGTTTTTAATGCCGCATCCTTATTGCTTCCTTTCGCTCCCTGGCACCCTTTGAAAGGACTCTTCCGGCGGAGTGCGTTGGCCTCTTCCCGGGGAGCAACTGTCTGTGATTTAAATTTATTGGCAAAATACTTAAAGTAATCTTTTTGTTTCACTCGGTTTGGAGTACGTGTCTGGGGATGGTGTCCTTTTAGAGCAACCCTTTGACAACCTCCGTTTTTTGTACCTTCGACATCTATTAGGGGTCCTTCTTGCGGTTCATTTTAAAATTCTAACTGGCAGCCGCAGCCGGAATCCCTGCACACCATTGTCTTGCGGTTTTAGGCAGCGTCTTTGTTGTGGCTTCTTTTTCCACTGTTTTTCAGGAGGAAGGTAGACCCATCCCCAACTCTGAGCCCCACACCCCGGAAGGGGTGTCGGTTCGTTGCAGTTTATTAAGCGAAGCAAAAACATGTCGCCTTGGCTGACTTGTTTTTTCCGCGGCATTCCCCACTTTTTAATGATTTAGTTTCCGTTTCTTTTGGGCGGAAGATTTGGGAACTCTTCCTCCGGCCGCCCCTTTTTGTTTGATGTCATCCTGCGTGGGAGGATTTTTTCTGCTCGTGGTCGGTTGGGCTAATGAAGCGACTTATGCAATGACATGGAAAATGTGCGGTCTGAATTTTTCTCTCCGTTTGATTTTTCCTCATTCCCGGTTGCCTTTTTCGAGTGTTTTTACAGCCACTGCACAGCATTTGCATATCGAGGAGAGCGCTGGAGGAGTTTGGCTTCATCAAAGGACCAAAAGGGTTTTCGTTTCGCTCTTTCTGGGCTTTGGCAAATGAAAACTTGCTAATTGGCTGCCGCACTTGGTGTTGGGTGGCATTTTTAAAAACATTGCCACAGAGTACAAATGTAGCTGCTCTTTGAGCCGCAAGTTGGTTCATTAAAATCGGAATCAGAAGGTGTTTTGCAACATTGCCATTGAGGTTTGAGGCAAGTCTTGTCTGTAAAGTACCCTTTCGAGATCCTAAATAAAAAGGGATGGCTCTGCTTTCCCCCGATTCTAGCCACACTAATGCAATCAATTTTCTTTGGCCAACTTTGCGGAGTGAAAGCTTTATAATAATCCAAAGTCAAGCCACGCCCCACCAACTTTTGGTTTTCCCCCCGGCAATTTTCGCCATTGTACCATCCCACCCCCCCACACTTCCCGGTTCTTGGCCATTTTTTTTGGTCGTTGTGTGATGAAAAATAAAATTGTCCAGAAAATATCTTTTGACAATTCACCGCTTTATGCATACTAAGCTCATTATGGCCCGACTTGAAGCGCAGAACATCCTTTTTATACCCTTGCAGAGGGTATTATAATTTTGGTCAAAAGTGTGCAACGCAGTGAAGGAGACATCTCCGACCCTATAAAGTATATATATTCTTGATCAGGATCACCTCCTGAGTTGATATGAGCATGTCCGTCTGTCCGTCTGTCCGTCTGTCCGTCTGTCCGTCTGTCCGTCTGTCCGTCTGTCTGTCCGTCTGTCTGTTTCTACGCGAACTAGTCTCTCAGTTTTAAAGCTATCGTCTTGAAACTTTGCACACACCCTTCTTTCCTTTGCACGCAGTATATAAGTCGGAACGGCCGGGATCGGCCGACTATATCCTATAGCTGCCATATAACTGATTGATCGGAAATGGTATAACTTTGGTGTTTTTAGAGTTAGAGAGTTCAAATTTGACATGAGAGCTATTTTTGGCAAAACATTACGTCATGCCAAATTTCATAAGGATTGGCCGACTATATTCTATAGCTGCCATATAACTGAACGATCGGAAATGACCCAACTTTCGTGTTTTTGAGTATAGAAAGCTGGAATTTAATACAGATTCTATTTTTGGTCAGTTGATCCAACCTACCAAATTTCATAAGGATCGGCCGACTATATCCCATAGCTGCCATATAACTGAACGATCGGAAATGGTATTTGGTAGAAATATCAACTTTCGTATTTTGGAAGATAGAAGTTTGGGACTTTTTTTTTAGATTTTGTATTGTAATAAATTGGATTATATATTCCTATTCCCATAAGGATCGGCCAACTATATCCGATGTTTGCGATATATATCCGGTTTTAACTGCAAGGGTATATAAACTTCGGTTCCGCCCGAAGTTAGCTTTCCTTTCTTGTTTATTCGTCCTTTTGCTCTTTGTGGCTCTTTATTATTTCTTAGCCGAGAAGGGCGGGTCTCGAAAATGTGCTGGAAAACTTTTTAATAGTGCCATAGCCGGTCGTAGCCGGGCCATCGCCCCCCGCCGGTTTGATGAGCATTTTTATTTTATTGCATCTTGCTGTGGCCAACAATGCCCCGTGGGCAGTGGGCAGTGGCACGCCCCCGTCCAAGAAAGTGGCACAATATTAAAATTCTGGCTTGTCATTATGAATTCCTTAGCCGCCTCACCGCCAGATACAATAAAAATAATAATGGCTCCTGGTCCTAAAAGGTTCTCCATTTTAAAGCGCCAGAAGGATGTGGGCGGGAAACCTTTAACGATAATTGTTTTAAATTAAAGTCCCAGGCAATGTCCTTTAGGTTTATTAAACTTCTATGAATGGAAAAGTAGATCGCCGAAGGGCTTTCAGGGTGCAATCAGCGCTCATTCTGACTGACAGCTGAAGTATCCATAACGTCATCGAAGGACCTCGGGTCATAAGCCCCCAGACCCCGAAACAGAATTAGGATTCATAATATGACAGAGCCTTGGAAGGGGCCAGGGTGGGTGGCTGGAGTGGGCAGTGGGGTGGCGGCAGTTGTAACTAAAGGTGGTCTTGAACTGATATCCTGGCAACACTCACGTCCCGGACATGCGTGTGCGCAAATTATAAGCAAAACTCAAATGTGGTTGTCCACATAGATACGTCCGAATCGAAATACCCACAGTCACCGGTCGGGGCGTTCCCATACATTTGTGTATTGGTCCTTGGGGAGGAGCAGACACTCCATTGCTACGGCCAGACACTGAAAGAAAAGGGTGTTTGATGTGTCCTAGATATTATATAGTCAAGTCTTTTAAAAGGGCACTAGATTGAAGGTATTTAAGGCTTATGGTTCCTCCCCTTTTTGCTCAGTACATCCTTCAGCCTCCTCCCCCCATTCTCGCTGCAGGCTCGTCATATGCCTGTCCTGGCCTTCTGAGCAGATAACGTCCGTTTTGTGTGTTGACTGTGACAGCCTTGGGGCATCGCCACATCCATCGCCGGGCCTTATCCCCACCGGTCTACCTATGGCCTACGCATTTCATTTGGCCGGTCCGGCGCTTCCTTTCACTTCCTTCCTGCCGCACACACACACACCCACCACTTCGGATTTTGATTGTCATTTGCGAGTGTGTGTGCATGTGGGTGTGTGTGAGTCCTTTCGCATGAAATTGCTGCAAATTATTCCCATTACGTTTTTGGAGGGCTGCATTTCAAGTTGATTGTCGTTTACATTTCGCAGACCAGAGGCCGGGGGAGGGCCTGATTAAGTTTTGGAATTCGAACAGTCATACCATCTGACATTGGAATAGGAACAGCAATTGGTAATGGGGCAATCAGGCAGTGTTTCATGATTTATTCACAGGCCAGGGCATCGATCATAGACCCCAAAACGATTAATTTTCCATTAGCATTTTTATGAGAATTAATTTGCCATAAATTAGGCCACCTGAACCTTGCTTTGATATTGAAAAATCTGAAAAATGGGCCATAAATAGCTAGAGGGATATTAATGGTTTTTGAGGTGTACCGCCCCGATCGGATGATCGAATGATCAATAAATTAAAGAAGCTTCGGAAGGGGAATGTTTCAGTATCTCTGGAGATCAATCAGTGCTGTGGAATACATCCCAACTGTAGTCTGTTTACCGAGCAAATATCGCTCTTTGAATCGCGCCCGCCAATGGCTATATTCCGCATATTGTCTACGTGTGCCCCGAGTCCTGTTGTGTCCTGCGTGGAATCCCAATCCGCTCAATCGCTCAGTCGGTGTGCTATTGCCCAGCAATTCTGGCCTGATTTTTTTCTATTTTCGCAGTTCTCCTGACAATGCCGCGTCCTCCTGCATGACGAGAGCTCCACGGCAGCATTGTGCACTTGCTTTGACTTCTGTCTCCGCTTTTTTTGTTCCCAGCCAGTCTGTCTGCCCCGAATGACAAACAACGGATGATATATTGCAGTGGCGGCCCAGCCACGCCCCCCGCCTTTTGTTTGCAGTTGCCGCAAATCAGTGGCCAATACGCAGTCCGGGACGAAATCTGATGGTATTGAATTGTGGGAGCCGAGAGCTTCCTATAAACACAGACCGCCGTTGTTTATAGAAGCAAGCTTTTCAAGTTAATTAAAACGAAAAACGAGGGCGAACAAAAAATAAAGGGGGGTATTTTCAATTACAGAAGCATATCTTGGCGGCTCTTAAGTTCGTTTTACGACCGGTTGTAAAAATATTATTGATAAATCCTGATCTCGGACGATGAGAAACCCATTTTATGGCTTATTAATATCGAGAACATCCCAGCTGCAACTGCAAATAAATTGGATCCTGGCCCGAGTCCAGGGCTCCATCCTGGTGGCAACTTTTCACCACCTGGAGACGGTGTCCTCCCGCAAAGAATCGCATTAGAAATCAATTCATTTCAGTTCTATTGTGCAATTTCCGAAGTCTGGGAGGTCTGGAAAGGAAAAATGGCGAGTAAATAGACGACAAATTGAGGCTGTAAATCTCCTCTGATGGAGCACTTTGTGACAAATCAATTGGATAAAGGTTGTGGTCAGTACAGGACTCAGCTGGCATTAATCTGGCTTACGGTAGGTGTATCCCTGCTCCGACTCTGATTCGGGAAATGGGTGTGAAATTTAAGTTTAGGAGAAGTCCTATATTTTTTGGGCTACTTCCTCTGCCACTTCCTGTTCCCGATTTTTTTTTCTGGGTCGTTCCACACCCTCAACAATGTTACATAATGCCAGAGTTTAGTGTGAAATTGTTGCAACCCACCACCCCAGACCCCGGGCATTCTTCCTGGCCGCCACCCTGTGCCTCGTACGGTGGCACTTCTTTTGAAATTGTGCACATAAACTAATTCCGCATGCATGAAATGACTTTCATAGAAAAATGGGAAAATTGCAGTGGCCTAGCAGGGCGTTTCCCGGGCCTTCCTGTCTCTGTGTGGTGCAGAGCAAAAAAATATATGGTTTTTCTCATCCTTTTCCATTGTTTTCATACTAGAATGTCCTTTGAAAAATGTCCTTAGTTTTTCTTTCGGTGCAGCTGTCCAGAGTTGCCACCAAACCGCGGCGCGACGCGTCGACATCCGTTAGGGTTAAGTTGCAAGGCGGAGCTGCCGCTCTGCCCGCTAATTGTGTCACAATGATGAGAATAATTTCCAGGACTTTCGCACGCTTTCGCCAGGACAAAGGCAGCCGCGTGCAAGAGGCGTGCAGGAAATTAAGCATACGCCATGTGTGCGCAGTGCCACTAATTTTCCGTTAGTAATTCCATTTCATGCCGCCGCCGCCACTCTGAGATGGCGCCATCTAGCGCTGATTGTTCGAAACGAGATTGCCACTCAACCTCCTCCAACTGAAAGCCACTTTTGTGTAGCTCCTCGTCCTTAATTATCATCAACGTCAGCTTGTTTTTGGTGTTTTTTCGGCCGTACATCTAGGAAGTGTGCAGTCCTGGGATTATTTTCCTTTTGTTACCAAGGAAGCGGTTCTTTCTAGCCAATTTAAATGTCTGAGGAGCCGCGGCCACCCCTTTCGCAAGCAAATATGCTGTCATATGTTTTCCACCCACCCCTCGGGAAAAACTCATGACATGATGAATGATGCGCCGCCAATTGTTTTTTGTTTTTGTTTTTGTTTGCGAATTACAAACAATGTCTAAATGTGGAAGTGGAAGTCTTGGCAGAGCCAGGAAAGTAAACATTTTGACATGACAGGCCAAGCATATCAAGAGATATGTGGCACTCGAAGAAAATATTCAAAAGGATCAAATAAAATATAACTTTGTAGAAGGAGACTTTCTCTCAGTGCCTCTTATAATATTCCCTATAAACGCTAAGCGATTTTCCAAGCTTTTCCTGCCTTCTGTGGAGCGTGTGCAGCGGCAGTATCCTGCTCCCATCCCAGGACCTCAGGCAGTTAAGTAATTTGTATGTAATTTGTTAAGTAATACACACGCTTTTGTGATGTGTGTGTTTGCCCGGCTGTCTCGCCAGGATGTGGAAAAGTTCGAACGAGGAAGGATTTGTTCGCCTTAATTAGAAAACATCAAAGTGGTCGATGTCTGTTGCCGAAGTCCTGAGTCCTGGTCCTGAATCCTGAGCCTTTTCTGAGAGGGATTTGCTCGCAATTGATGTGGCAAGCTGCCTGGCTTCAAGTGTTGAATATTGCACATTGCCGACATGTCCTCACCTCACTCACTGATATAGTTTGCACTCGCTGCCAAGTCCTTGGAGTGGGTAATTAATTCAACAAAAGAAAAGGGAAAGGACCAGGACTCTCAGTGTCAGCAATTAATAATTTGCCACGTTTTAGTCTGAAACTGAAAATTGTTGGTACGTGTCTCGGTGGCCTTTCCCTAATTGGAAATTGATTTTCCCTTTTCGCACCCAAATCGATTGTTTTTCCACGAGGTTTGAGTAATTAAAAACACAAACCAAATACAGTTTTTACTTGCCAATAAAGTGCTGGAAAAACCATTGAAAAGCTGGAAAAAATATCTTTGTTAATCCACACTCACAAATCAATTCTAGAGTAGTAGTAGTAGTGCTTCGCAACCACATTTTCTTTTCTGGGAGTTCTCGGAAGCAATAAATAAAACTGTAATTGGAACTGATGAGCCGAGTCCCAGGCACGCTCAAGCTCACGCCCGAGAACTAGAACAAGTCCCAGAGGAGAAACCGAAATCTCTAATCAAATGTCAATTCTTTATTCAATAAAAATCGGAAACACATATAGGAGGAAAATTTCTGGAAGAGAAAACAGTGTGAAGTAAATACACAGAGCCGGGGAATAGCAGAGCGGAGTACACTAAATCTTTTAACGACTTTTATGTGTTCGCTTACGATTCGAATTCCACACTCCACTCTATTCCAATCCCTGTTTTGTTGGATTTTATTGTCCTGCGTCCTGAGTCCTGCGTTGTGAGTCCTGCGTCCTGACCACGTCCAATGCGCTTGTGTATAAGCCATTAAATGTGCTTTCCTTTCGCTGGCTTGGCTTTTCCTGTTTTCGGCCAATTATTACGCGCGATTTATGCTTTTATTTGTCAACAAAGTTCAGAGGGCAGAGTTCGAGGGCGAAGAGCATCGTAACCCACACACTTAATTGATTGTAAATCATAAGACTGGGGCCATATTTTGATAAACTTTGTCCCTGACTGGATTTTGTGGGTTAACTGGATATCGTTGGTTAAGAATTATGCACTATTTTAAGATTATTATGCCACCCTGAACCTCTAACAGCTTTTCACCCCCCACTGCACTTTATTCATTTTTTACCACCTAGCTTACGTTAGTTTTTAACTAGTTTTCTGCTTTTTTGAATGAATCTCTTTTTAATTTACAACTCTCCCCCCTTTTCTTTCTATTTTGTTTATTTTTAGCACAAGAATCTGCGAAAAATGATAATAACAAACCACAAGGTAAAAGCTTTTTATTATTCTACCCCCACCCACCCGAAAATCCTTACTTTGTTACTTTGAATCTTCTTATTTGCACACAGCATGTCCTTGTTCGTAGCACCCTCCCTTTGCCGGAAATAGTCTCGACTCTTAGTAGTTTTCTTCGGACAGAAGTTTAAATTGCCATATTTTATGCGGCGGAGCTTTCAGAATGTCATTAAAATGGATGTCAGGCAGTCAGCACGAGGCTGAAGCTGGTGTGTTGCTCTGCCCGCTGAATCGTATCCTTTTGTCAATAAAAGGCAAAGGACGATTGCAGGCGACAGCCAAAAGTAATGACAAAACGCAGCGGGCGGCCTCATTGTCATATTGAGACATTTGCCGGGGCAGGATTCAAGGATCCCAGCATCCGAGGATGCAAGTCTGAGCCCCAAAAAGGTTGTCATCGCCGTAATTGAATTCGGGCCGACTATAAATCCTGAATGCTAAACAAGGCTAATAACGTTTCTGGCCCCGAAGAGTAATCTCTTCAAGATTTCCCTTCAACTTTAATAGCCACTTTTGGACATTCTAGCAAAAAATTCGATGCTCAGAGATGGGGAAAAATTAGATTCCGACATGGTTTATGGTTTTCCAAGGAATGGGGAAATCGAAAGCAAACATTTAAGGATGCAACACTGCATGTCCTCCCCGAAATTCAAGTCCTGCCTGTCTGCCGCTTTTTGCTACTCGATGTCTGTATTGTAATTGAATTCTACAACAACACAATAAATTTTAGGCACTAAACGGAAAAAGCTGGGGCTTTCTGGGAGATGGTCCAAGGAGGTTATCGGGGAGATGCCAGGACGTGCAGACAGTTTAGGAAGTCATGGGAGGGTGGGGTGGTCCTCCTCCACTGCAGTAAAAGGAGAAAATTTAATTTCTTGCTTGAATAATAAATCAGAAACATAAACAGCGAATGGGGGCGAAAAAGGGGCTAAAATGTCGCCAGATAAAATCCCATGAATATATCCTTTTTTTTGGCTGTTTGCTTGTTGGAGGACCTCTTTTTGGGGCAACTTTGGGAGGCAGGAATGGTCGATAGGGCGCGGGTTTTTGGTTGCTATTGCACTTATCAAAATGCCATTTCCTGGCCAAGAAGTCCCCGGCCCAAATAAATTCGGGAATAAACGGAAACCGGAGTAGGACCCGGCCGGAAGTGGGCGAAAAGCGGAACGGAAGTGTCGAGTTCGAGTGTCGCTTTATTAAATTTTTACGCAAATGCTCGACACGCGCATATGAATAACAATACACATTATACACCCACATGGGTGTGCAAACAAAAAACAACGGAAGAGGGAGGATGTCGGCAATAATACATGGCACTACCCCCTCATCCATATGCAAATGAAAAGTAAAAACTTTTATGTGCACATTTTTTACGATTTTTCATGCCCCACTACAGCGGGGCGTGGCCGCTGACCCACTCAGCATTATGCAACAAGCCGCTGTGATTTCCTCGCCAGCTTGCCGTCCTTTTTATGACATCTATGGGTAGCCCCGGGACCAGGCCCGGGAGACATAAATATTGTTGCAAAGCCAAAAACAAATAGTAAACAGAAATTACAATAATATGCAATAATGCAAAAGGACAACAGCGGAAGGGGCCAGACGGCGAGCACACACGGTACACTGGGGGAAACGCTCCAGAGGGTCCTTGCAACGAAAATAAATAAAGGATCATTTAAACAAACTAGATGTGTGGAATTAATTCTTTTAGGAGGAAAAGTAAAATGTATTTTAATGCCCAAAAGCTCTTGAAGGGAGGCAGAAAGGACGAAGGAAAAGAACTCTCCCACGGCACACTCACTTTGTATCTGTCCCATGTGTGCGTGGCTTTAAGTCAGCGGGAGAACGTGACATCCTTGCATAGCATTTGCATAACTATATCAACAAGAGGCCGAAGGACGAGGACGAGGAGCAGCAGGATGTGCCAGACATCAGCGGCAGCCACCGCGGACAGCTCTTGCTATTTTTATAAAATTTTTTATTCGCGGACGCTCTCCTTGATGCGCTTGCATAATTTTCATTGTTTTCATTTTACAAGCGAGTTTTACTCATCTTATCTTCCTTTATTTTAGTTCCTACGCTTTTCTGGCTTTTTCGGAGACAGCTTCCTGTACTGATTTCTGTTTGCATTTCAAGTTTTTCGCGTCACAGATTTTTCGCATTTGTTCCTGAATTTTTTTTATGCCCGGGGAAGTGCAATAAAACTTTATACGAGGGCGTTGAAGGGGAAGCGTAACATCAGCCTTTGGGAGGTGATAAAAAAAAGAAAGAGTTTCGGGTGGAGAGAATGGAATACTAAATAAGTTTATGGGGTGTACGGACAGGTAACTAAGGAAGCTTCAGCTCAGTGGGAAGATAAAGCCAAAGTGGGTCTGGGAGTGGCTCCCCTTAGCCGCAAAAACTGCAACGCTTTTCCGCCCTAATTCGCATCCTTGGCAAAATCAATATTCCCCCTTAAAAAGTATAATCGTAGTAATAATAATAACTATTTTGATGACCCGAAAAATAGTCATGCCAAGAATATCAGAACTTTCGCATTGCCACTCTCATAACCAATTATCGTTGCCAAGAAGGCCATAGCTGGCTGATGCTTGCTGGCAGATATTCCGGCATCGGCAATTCAATTTTAGGACTTTCAAATGCAGACTAGTACCAAGACTAGCACCCTGCCCTGCCCTCTCGTTTCCCAATTTTACAGGCACTTTTCCAATGTTCAGTCAATTTTGCAAATCAAATGCCCGCCGTTCGTCTCGTTTGTTGTTCTTTCTTCGCTGATTTGTCAGGACGAAAAGGAGACGTTGGCAAGGACGAGGACGATGGCGACGGCGACGAAACCAAATGCCATTCCACTTGAACGGCTAGACAAAGGACAGGGGCTGGGGGACTTCTTCAGAAAGGAGAACGTTTTGAAATATATATGCTTTTTTATTGAAGTTTTTCTTTTATTTGGCTCATTTATGGCGCATATTGCCCATTTAATCGCTGTCAGCATACAGAGGATGCTAAGGATACACAGTAAAAAATACATCAAGATAAAAGGACTTTAAAGTGGATTATAATAGATTGACTCTCTCTGAAGGACACTTTGTTAAGAGTCAAGTATACCCCTTTAGAAGAAGTATAGAAAGTATATAACTATAGAATTTCTTCAACTGTCCCGAGTCTGGATCATCTTTCAACGACTGCTCGTCAGTTTTTCCAGAGACCCTCCTCCGCCTCCTGGAAAATCCACCCCCCACGCAGTCTATCGCTCTCCATGGACCGCTCAAAGTTTTCTTTTCTACAATCAGCTGCTGTTGAATTTTTAATTTTTATGTTAGTAATTTTTCAGCATTCCGCAGGAGGAAATAAAGGAAACTCTTGCCGGAAGAACATCTTGCGAGCGCATATTAAATTTTTTATGGAGCGGCGGGAGGCGCGAGAAAGGCCATGGAGAAAATAAGTGAAAATAAAGTTGAGACTGGCAGGCGGGCCTCGAACGGGAAACATGTTGCGAATTCCTAAGTGAAAAATATTCATGTGCTATCGGGGCATTTTATTTTAGTGTTAGTAGTGTCTTCTGGGCCGTCGCGTATCTTACGGAGCCTTTTTTTTAAAGTTTAGTTTTTCTTCGCAATCTGCAATCTCTTTAACCCAAAGCAATTTACGAGCACAGTCACGGGAGAGCAAGCTGCAACTTTATTATATAAATATTGCAAACGAAAGCAGATGCTACTGCACCTGTGCTCCTTCCTGGGCTCCCCAGATCACCCTCCATCCACCCCTCCATTTGAAAAAGTCAGTCACGGTTAGCTGGCAAACTGTAGGGAAAAGCAAACATAATTTAAAATGTAATTAGTGCTCAAATAGAAAACCCAACAAATACTGAACCCAGCTGCACACTTGCTATCGGTATGGGCGAGGGTGTGGCTGGTGGGCGTGGCTGGGGCATGACCCCGCCCCACAAAAAGGCAAATAGCAGACAGCAGCCTCCCGCAGAGTCAATGAATGAAGAAATATCATCAGCGGGTTACTAGGTGACCCAGTCCCAGCTTCAATTTCGCACTCTGGACGGGCCAACACACCTGTTCCCCTGCCACGCCCCCGGGTTCTTTATTTTCGTTTCTGTTTGTTGCCGCCCACCTCCCATTAAAGTTTGTCCTAGACCAACTTTCGCCAGCTGCAGGCTGCGGTTGCTTCTGAAACATTTTATTATAACGAGCGTGCGGAGGTAAACATGGTGCATGGCTGGCTCCTCCATGCCTCCAGGACTTTCCATTCATTCTGGGCATTTCAAGGTTGGTCCAAACTCAATTTATTTTTCGGCCAAAGATCCTTCATTATATTGATGATGTGCATAATGAGTTGGCTGGGAGGACTCTTGGTCTGTGCACCTTTTGTGCTCATTATGCACGGCGGTTGGAGGATGATTTTGGAATGAGAAGTGACTGAAGTCGGCAGTCCATCCAGCAATTATTTTAATACGCTGGCAGAAACTGTTAGGATTCTTTAACATAAAAATATAAAATTATAAACATTTTTTTGATTTACAAGGAAGTTTAACTCGCAGGCATAATTATTAAAATTAAGGTGTTTAAATATTTTTATTTTTTTGAGTGCCACAACAAAGCACCTAGGTCCTTTGACTCTGTGCCCTTATCCACTTGTCTGGCTCACTTGCCAGTCGTTGCTGGGAGCCACTAATTTGGTTTTTAAGTGGGTCTACTACCTCGGCTGCTCATTAAGCAGCCTTTGCCTTTGCCATCGCCTCTGCCCTTTGCCCTTAGCCCTTTTACATTCTCCCACTTTGTTTTGGCCTCCTACTCAAGTATGCCGTTTCCGCTTTCTTGTATATTTTTTTCTTGGACACCCGGAATACTCACAGACTGGCGCAGCACGGACAGCACCGACCACCATGATCGGGTCCAGAGACAACTGTCCGTGTCCTCCGACAGCAAGCTGCTGGACGACGACATCCGGGAGGAGATGAAGTACCACTCGCACGTGGTCATGCGTCCCAAGAAGCCGCCCAGACCCAAGTCGGAGGTGTTCCTCAACAAGCAGGATCCGCATCCGCGACGCAAGCGATTCAGTGCATTTGGGGTAAGTACTTGATGAATTATCCTTGACTACCAGGACATGGCTATGCTGCTTCTATTACATATTTGGGAATAATTTAAATGTCCTGGAAATCAAAAATCCATCTAGGATGCCTATAAGAACTCAAAATGATAAGAATTGCATACATTTTTGGGCAGCACTTTCACTGCACTTACAATTCGCAACTAGTTCTGGCTCTCTCCACATGGAGTGGCAGTTGGCAAGACACCAACAAGTATTGAAAATTTAAATCTCTTTGAAATTTGTCTTGGTGGGACCCTTTGCTTAGGCACTGAGAGTTCCCGATTATAAATAAATCTTATTAAAACTATTACTTTAATATCCTTTCATGCTCATATTAGCTAATTAATTTTGTTAATTGCTTATTGTTGTTGCATACTTTTGGGGCTCGAAATAATTAAATTAGCAAGAGCATGGAGCAAAGCCCTTCTCAAAAGAGTGGTTTTCACACATTATGTAATTAATTATACACATTTTGCCCTGAAACGTATGCTTTCGGGTAATTGAAAAACAAACTGAATATAAACTGGGTATTCGTTCCCGCTGATTACATCATCATCTCTGCCCTAACGTAACGCAAAGCCAGCAGAAGCAGCAGCAGCCACTCCAACAGAACTAACTTTGCTTAATTAATTAACAGACATGATACGCTTTTCACTCAACTCCATTTGTTTGTTCTATTTTTTTTTCTGGGCCTTTTCCGGATTCCCAACAGGGCGACTCCCCATTCGGCAAGCAGGAGGCCTACGTCAAACTCGAACCGCTGGGCGAAGGGTCCTATGCGACGGTCTACAAAGGATTTAGCAAGTGAGTACCATAACCATAACCAGTTCCAGCACCACACCCATCCAGCATGCAACATAAATGTCCTTAGAACGGGGTTGCCATGTCAGTGGGTTAAACAAAAAATTGTCCTTTCTGGCCCGACTCGGTTAGAGTTTGGTCTGTGATGGACCTGGAGACCCCGATCAAAATGGATTTCGTTTTCAAGCCCGAGAAAAAATGTGTGTCGTCATTTTGCCTTGATTTATTCGTTAGTTTTTCCCCTGCATCCGTCTTTTTTTGGGGTTCTCCCTTTTGTCCCCGTTGGCAGGACTCATTACAGCCCAGAGCTGGATCCAGAGCCAGAACCAGGACCATGCAAATGTGGCTATCAATCACGGGACAAAGGGTTTGGGTTTGCGCTTGGAGTCAGTCTCTATGTGGGTCACACAATGTGCTGCAGGAACCACCACTGCGCTGGCTTCCTTTTTTTGCTGGCGGTGGAATGTCCTTTTCCAGGCTCCCTTTATTCCTTTGTCCCCAATTGTTATGTTGGCCCAAAACTCTGCAGTGTAAGGAAACTTTATGGCAAACCAAGGAGTTGTATTTTAAACTCTCTAGTTGACAAAAAAGTTGGAAGTAGAGGCAATCTTAGCCTACTCCTTAACCTTGTACCTTACAGGGTTTTTAGATAAATATTCTC
This sequence comes from Drosophila bipectinata, assembly GCF_030179905.1. Lineage (NCBI taxonomy): Eukaryota > Metazoa > Arthropoda > Insecta > Diptera > Drosophilidae > Drosophila > Drosophila bipectinata. The sequence continues at coordinate 1,093,902 of NC_091738.1, read as the reverse complement.
AATTTTTCTGCTTCAAAGTACAGTGGAGTATAGAAATATAACCCTAACAGGACCTATATCGGTTCGGTGAAGTATAAAAGTCTTCCAAGAATACAATCCTAGATTAGATGAATTCTCTCAATTTTTCTGCTTCAAAGTACAGTGGATTATAGAAATATAACCCTAACGAGACCTATATCGGTTTGGTGAAGTATGAAAGTCTTCCAAGAATACAATGCTCTAACTTTTTGCAAAAAACTTGTGTACCAACTGAGTTACCTTTCTGGTTCGTGCCCCTCCTCTACTTTTCCCCCAAAAACCAGAACAAAATGCTACCTCATTTGCGCCTCGTCTGGCACTGATTTCACTTGTTTAAGAAGCCAGAGTTTGAAACTGGAGTTGGAGCTGTGCCTTGGTAATTTGACAAATGAGTCTGAGGCGGAGTTCGTCACCTTTTCGACGACGGGCCTCAAAGCATCCGTGTCCTTCGCCTTCGATGATGGATACCACCCTAAGCCCCAACTCCCTGGCCTGTCAAAAGCACTTGCCCCTCGTTTTTCCCAGAAGTCCCCGCCCTCCTTTGAGCTGACTTCACTCACTTCATCTTTTGCCGGCAATCTCCCCTTTGTTTTTGATTTATTTGACAATCATTTGCTTTTGGTGTTGGCCCGACCTGACGAAGAAGTTTCGGCTCCTCCAACAATGGGTATTACGTGAAAAACGCACAAAGTTGTTTGGCTTTTCCCCCTCGGCCCAGCCTCCTTGGGTATTGTTCGGCATCTCCTAGTTTTCCCGCTTTTCCAGGAGCTTTTCATTTCTCATTTGCTATGCACGACAGCGCTTACATGCGAAATGAGTTCCAATTAGCCTTTGTTTATATGAAATGCAATTAATTCGCTCTAATTTATCTGCCAAATGGAAATGCGACCCTCTCTGTCCTCCTGGCCCTCTGGCCTCGTTTTGGTTTCACTTTTCCTTCCATGGCTTTTGTCGAGAGTCCTTTTGCGACTCCTTACGCTCTGCCTTTTCAAACGGATATTTAGGTCACTTTCCTTTCAGTGGCTCCCGAGGCCCAACTGCCTAATTTTTCTCCAAGATTTATGCTTTCTCACTGGTGATTCTGTGATTTGGTTCTTTGTTTTTCCTTTTTTTTTGGGAGGCAGGACCTCCTCTGTTTGTCAATTGTAAAAGATTTCATGAATGATTTCACTTCTATTTGACTTTCGTTTTCCCTGGCCCGGCCTTGTCCTGGCTGTCTTTGTTTTCCTCCTCCGACTATTTTCTACCTATGCAAACAGACACAGAAAGTGGAAAAGTGAAAGAGGAAAGGAAAATGAAGCCAAGAGTCCTTGGAGCAGAAGTCAAGCTGCTGATTAGCATTTAGTAGGTCAGCTGTCGCCATCCGCCGGGGGGGGGAAAGGCAAGCTCTTCGAGCAAAGTTCGATTGCAAAAACTTTTCCCCCCAAAACTTTGATGGCACACGCAATTTTCGGTTTATGCTTAACTAAATCGTATTATTTTAACATTAACAAGACAAAGTTTCGCCTCATCCGACAAATCCCCAAAACACTCTCGAACTCGGTCGGTCTTGAAAGTAACGAGCATCTAGGAATTTTACAGCCAGCTCTCATACATTTTTCATGGGAAAATCTCCATTGCTACGCCCAGGAGCTACAGGATGCGGCAAGGACATAAGCTTTTTACGGCATTTTTCTCATACTTGCGGCTCTAGATGGCGGTTTATTAACCGGGTGTGTGTTTTAGAATACGTTCTGATAGGGCATAAAAGGTTTAATTCGCCGCCACTCGATGATATTGTTCGGGAATAGCCAAACTCCCGGAATTTTTATGGTTGCGATAAAAAGTTTAGGGCATTTCGAGTATGCTTACCAGGAATCTACGGGCTCTGCAACAAATTGAAACGCTTGAAACGCTGTTCCCCGTCATCATCATTAAACCCCTCTTGGCCAATTAGCCGGCGTGGCAGCTCCCCGAAATCTACTGCACTTTGACACATTCGAGTGACATCTCTGGCTGCGCTGCTTGAGCCCTAAATTCACTCTCTGTTGGCTCTTAAAGCCAACTACTTTATGGTAACATTTGCTTCGTTTCTTGCTTCTTTTTTTGGCTTTCTGTTAGACGTTTGCCCTGCCAATTAGAATGCTGGATCCTTGGCAGGAGCAGAGCCAGTAGCAGTGCCGCATAAATTGCCAGCGTCTGTGTGGTAGTGTCAAATAATTTAACCTAATTTGACACTTCAAATGTCCTCCTCGCCAGCCCAGTGCTGGCTTACTTTTCATTAGAGAGCATTGTATTTTTTTTTTGCGGAATTAGAATAAATAGGAAGAACAATGGCAAAGTATGTTCCACTGAAAGAGTCTACATTGTACTCCCTACTTCTTTTCCAAGCATCCTAGCCAAAGTGCCATCACTGACATTCCTCTCAGCCATTCTGTGTCCTGTGGCCTGTCCCTTATCCTAATTTAAGTGTTTGCCGTCCATTTCCCTGCGTGTTGGGTCGTTATGTCTGTTTAATATACAAAGGCACCCAGACCAGACCCACTATTCTCTCGAAAGCCCCCGAATTTCGGGACTTTCGACAAGGACATTGTTGCGGGTGTGGACCAGGAGGCTCCACCGCCGCAAATTGTGGGCCTAATTCTTTGTTGCTTCGCCGGCAGCTGTGCAATTGTTGTTCTTGTCGGACATTCCAGTCGGGGGGAGACAACCCCCCTGCCTTTGAGTATTTATTTTATTAATTTCTCGCCTTCCACGCAGATTAACCTACCAGCGGGTGGCGCTCAAGGAGATCCGGCTGCAGGAGGAGGAGGGGGCTCCCTTCACCGCCATTCGCGAGGCCTCGCTGCTGAAAGAACTGAAACACAGCAACATCGTCACGCTCCACGACATTGTACACACGCGCGAGACGCTGACCTTTGTCTTTGAATATGTGGTGAGTACTTGAAGCTTATCCAAAAAAAACCATCTATTAATGGCCTTTCCCTTTAGAATACGGATCTGTCGCAATACATGGAGAAGCATCCTGGCGGCCTGGACCATCGCAACGTGCGCCTGTTCCTGTTCCAGCTGCTCCGCGGACTTTCCTACTGCCACAAGCGGCGCGTCCTCCACCGCGACGTCAAGCCGCAGAACCTGCTCATCAGCGACTGCGGCGAGCTGAAGCTGGCCGACTTCGGCCTGGCCCGGGCCAAGAGCGTCCCCAGCCACACCTACTCGCACGAGGTGGTCACGTTATGGTACCGTCCTCCAGGTGGGTCTCGAAACTATCCCCCAAAACACTCCCTCTAGAGCTCTAGCTCTAGCCTCCCCTGAGTGCCTTCCTGTGTAAGCTTTCTGGAATCCCCTTCCGAAAAAAAGCAGATAATCACCACTCGTTAAGCGCAAACAATTTGCTGTTTGAAGCTTAGTCGAAGCCGAACCAATTTGAAAATCGCATTAAGTTATTTCGTTTGTTTTTGTGCACTCTCGCCGCCGCCATTAATTGGCAGCCTAGACGCCATGCAGGCTGGAAATTGTTCATTTCGCAGCAACGGGGCTTGAGTCGGATTAAATTAATGCCTGCCTAATCCCTCTCCGGCCCGTCCTCCTCTGACAATGGGTAAACAATCCGTTTTGCATGGCTAGGATTTTTCCATCAATTCCCGGGCTGGAACTAAGTGGAAAAGCTTAAAATGTGAAAACGCCGAGATAGACAGAGGAATAAAGTTAATTTTTTCTAATATGCAATTCCCTGGACATAAACACTTTGTGATGGGTGGAGCGCACACCTGAACTGACCTGCAGTGGCCACAAGCCGGCCCCTGACCCCGGACCTCTGCCGACCCTCGGGCACCATCAACGTCAGCTGGGGATAGTTCGGAAGCATGTTAAACAAATTTAATCTGCACTTCTTGGCAGACGACGACGCCGGCAGGCAAAAAAGCCAGAGGGGCGGGGGCTGGCAGGTGGGCGGATGTGGTTGCCAGGAGCACCTGTCGCCACCTGCTCTAAATGGGAATGTTTTTATGGTGCAAGGATGTATGGAAATGTGTATTTTTCAGGATACCTCTTAGCTACAGAATCAGACTCAAAGTACCCCACAAGTTTCAAATTCAAAAACTAAAAAGTCAAGGTCTAGTTTCTTAAAAATAGTACACTAAATTGTAAGAGTAGAACTTCTAAACTCGTATTTGTTTCAAACATATTTAATAGTTTTTGTGAGTGCTGGGTAAATTATTTTCCGCACATGCACTTCGGGGAAGCCCAACAATAGAACTTTTTGCAGCGCAGAGAGCCAAGTGGGGGTAAAACTTTGTTAGCCTGCTGGTCAGAAAGCGGCAACAAAGATAAACATAAAGGTTGCCCAGGACGACCCAGGAAGTGCAGAGCTATCTCCGACTCGACAGGCCCAGACTCCCAGTCTTCCGCTCTTATTTATTTAAAACTGCAATTTATTTGCCACTAACAACGAAAAAGAAAAAAGAAAGGGGAGAAGTGCATCATTTACTTAGCCAAGTTCGTGTTCGTTCCTTTCCAGATGTCCTGCTGGGCAGCACCGAGTACTCAACCTCGCTGGACATGTGGGGCGTGGGCTGCATCTTCGTGGAGATGGTGACCGGAATGCCGACGTTTCCGGGAATACGTGATACCTACGACCAGCTGGACAAGATATTCAAACTGCTCGGCACACCCACCGAGGACACGTGGCCCGGTGTTACCCACTTTCCCGGCTACAAGCCGCACAAGCTGGGTAAGTAATTGGGCCAATCTGTGAAAGAGTAGCAGCCCTAACTAATTTTCGTTTTATTTTCGGCAGGTTTCTATCGACCGCGGAAACTGGGTCACAACTTCCCACGACTGTACGACATCATCGAGGGCGAGACGATAGCGAACGCCTTCCTGCAACTGAATCCGGAGCAGCGCCTGGGCGCCGATGATGCACTGCAGCATCCGTACTTTGCCCAGTTGCCAAAGAAACTCTACGAATTGCCAGACGGTAAGTGCCGGCATTCTGGAATTTAAATTGAATTAAGCCATTAAAGATTCATTCGGCGGCCAAAAGTCTGCCACTCCTCGATCCCAGACCGGAATCTGGCGCATTGTCTGTGGCCGGGAAAGAAAACCAATTAACAAAAGCTAAAAAAAGATCCGGATGAACTGAAATGTTTGCTTAAAGTTGGTGCCTCTACTACCTTCGTTCATTGTGGGACAACTCATTTAAGTTTCGCGACAATTTGTTTGCTTTCAGAGCAGTTTCTTCGTCTGAGAGCCGGGCGTACTTGTCCCTTTTTCGCCTCTACCGAGGAGGTATAGTGAACAGTAATTGCATTTGCCAGTTTTAATTTGTATTTCAAGTGGCGGCAGAAGTTGGCAACAAGTTGGGCACAAAATAAATACATAGCCTGCTTGAAAGGACAAACTTGTCGGACCAGCAGCCGTAGAATCAAGTTGGACTACTAATTAGATTGCGATAAGTGAACAGCCGAATGTAAATTGTAGCTTCTGTTTCCAGAAACAGGACTCGTGTATTCCGCAAGCCACACTTATCTGCTATCTATAACCAATTAGCTTAGAGCCAATCCATTTCCGAGTAAATAAAATCTAAAGCCATTTCCGCTCGCTCCGAGGGACCTGCATTCATTTAGAGTGTAGTCCGGTCCGGTGAAAGAAGTTTAAAGGGTCGGAGCCCTGACCCCATTGCCCACATCGAGTTTTGGACTCTGCAATTTGGCAAATGCAATGCTGTTTCGGGGCCCGGATAAACCACTCGAGAGTGCAGTGCTGGATAAACCAAAAATAAATGAATGAAGTGCGAATTCCGCTGGGGGAAGTTGCACTTAATCGAGGCCAGCTTAAAGGGTGCTTAAAATGCGATTAACGCGTGATTTGTTTACCCAAACTAAATCCCGGCAATAGAACTGGTTTCTACTCCCATGAGTTGTCCGTCCAGAGAAGGGTGCCACAGATCTGTATGCTAATTTCTGGCCAAATCACAGCTGAGCAAAGCTCATTACGAAGGGTATTTTTTGGTATTTACTCATGCAACATTACGTATACGCAGCGTGGACAGATAGAATCAATTAAAACGCAACTAATGCGCTTCATTTATCATGGCCAGGAAAAGGTCATCACACCCGTGCAAGGTTTCTGTGGTTTGGACACACAAGCCCGCCCAGTGGGTGGGTATTATGTGGGTGGTTTTGGGCTCTGGAAAGCGTGCGAGTGTGTGGCTGGAAAATGTAATTTCGCAAAAGGCAATTTTAATTGTCGGCTGCTTGTCGAAGGCTATAAATTAAATTATGTCATGGTCAGAGCCCTGCCCGTCCCGTCCCGAATGTTGTCATAATTTTTAACTTTTTAATTACAAATATTATTATTTTTAGTAATTGGCATTCTCTCTCTCTCGTTTCCCTTCAAACAGAAACCTCAATATTCACCGTGGAAGGCGTGCAGCTGTATACGGAGCCGAACCGACAGAATAAATGAAAATTAAAGCAAGTCCTCTCCGTGGATGGCGTACGTTTCTACTGTTAGGATATCCCAGTCCTCAACCACACACCCCCCGACATGGCCGCCTCCTGGACTATCGATCAATTGAAGCCTATCAATCACATCATCCAGAAATCCTGCAATCCAGCAATCTTTCAGTCGACAGCCATATATTATTGAAGCAAGAAGACTTCAACTCCAGCCACGTAGTGGGGCAGCACGAAGAAGTTCTGTACTATAATTCTACGATACTTTTCCTAGTAGTTACTAGTTCGATTCGGAGCGAGCTGAATGAGTGACGGACAGCGGCATTTGTTTCAAATAGGCAGCTGTCTTAAAGTTTAGTTTAGGTTCTCGCATTCACGCCATTTAACCATCGTGTCCTCTTCCCATCCGCGGTGCAGCCGCATCGAAAAGGATACTCAGTTTAGTCAAAGCGCATGTTTTCTGTAATTCGTTTTTTTTAAGGCAAACACACACAAAACAAAAATATTTACATTTTTAGCTATATGTAGCTTTTAGTGAATGAAGTGCTTCTGTGGATTACGCAATATATTCGTATGCAATGAGAGTGAGAGCGATATTGTGAGAAGTTGTATCATCACCATGTTTGCGTTATATAATGTGCCCTGCCCGTGTGTATTTCGTTTCCATTATTTTCCTTTAGCTTTAGTTTTACCATCGAGGAGATTTTTAAAGCGTATGTTGTGCTGTGTATTTAAATTTTAGCTGCGAATCAAATCAAAAAGAACCATTAGTGCATGTTGGAATAATGGAGTGCAATTATATCACTTGATTGGCAAACAAATAAAAAACCCAATCGATTTATCAAGCAGGCACTCACAAAAAGTAAACATTTACTTTAAAGCCATTTATTTTACAAATTTGGTAGCACAGCCAACGTTTATACAACACAATTATTTAGCTTTAATTTCCGCTCACGGCTTTAGTCCTGATTGTATCATTTTGTCAATGCTTCCTTTGTCATTATCAAGTGAAAATTCGCTGCGCTGTTAAGTGATAATCTTACACTATTAAATGAATTTATGTAAAAAGAAAGTAAATAACCTAAAAAGAATGATATGTAAAGCAAATAAATTTAAATCACTTATACCATTTAAGTTTCCTCATTTCGTTTTTTTTTAGTTTTTATTGCTTAAGTTTATTTTACAGAGGCTGGATGATGTGGACCTCCTATAGAAACACTTTAGACTTAAATCCAATAGTCTGGAGTGGTGGTGCCTGGGTCGGATATCATTAATCATAACTCTACCTAAACATTTTCGAGCAAACTTAAGCGAATAGATAAACAATTTAACTAGCAAAGAACGCAAATAGTAGAATCAAATTTTTAGCAATCAACCAGAGTAAAATTCGAGATAAAATAGCCGTCAACTAACACTAAAGTAACCTAACCACGTATTTTACACATAGAGTTCGTAGCGAGAGAATCCAAATCCAATCCATTTCCATACTCTAAGAAACGTAACGTTGAAAGCGAGAGGGCGCCCGGATCCACATCCGGGTCTACGAATTACCCAAGAGAAGTTCAAACGAGAGCTAACAAATGTGCAAATTGAAATCAAAGACACTTCACATGGTTTTGAAACACGTAAATGAATCAAAAACGATTTGAGAATTATAGAAAACTAAAGGCGTAGAACAAAATATATTATGAATATCAAATAACTATATTTGAACGATGGAGCCACTTTGAGCTCCAGGCTCAATAGTAAAATCAATTTACTAAGATGCCCCGGTGTTTGGGGACTACCAAAATATCAAGACCCCAAGGTAACTGAAAAAATAATTGATTTTGGGCCCAATGCGCGAACATTTTCGGCACTCAGTGTGCCACGATTAACGCTCGCGTTTTAGTAGCGTTCCAAAAAAAAACTGTATTGATTATATTTTGTAGCAAAAGTAAAAGTAAAATTTAAACTAAAACGAAAACAAAAACAAAAGGAAAATATTTCAAATGAATAAACTTTTTCTGTGATTTATGAAAAAAGTATGCAAAACACTCAAAACACAAACACACCAGCAGCAAAAGATAAACAAACACGAAGAAATAAAAACAAGCGAAAAGCTAATAGAACTAAATGAATATTAGGCACTTTAGAATGAAACAAAGTAGATGCTGGGCCAGCAAAATTGTTAGGATTATTTGCTAGCTGAAAAGGTAAACTACATTAGATCGAAACTAAAAATTGCACCCATTCGAAATTGAAGAAACCAAATGCGAAAACCGAAGAGCCGCGTAAACAAACATTCCGTTCTGCGAATTTTATAGTTTCGGTTTTTCAGCGAGTCTCCCCCCATTAGTTGTAGGCGAAACAAAAGATTAAGATATGAAAACAAAGCTAACATTGTAACGAAGCATGGCAACGCACTTTTGCACTTTTCCCATCCCGAAGGTTACGTCCATAGTTTTTAAGCCAATGAGCCAATGGAACAATCGAATCGAACGAAATTAAGCGAAAAGTTTAACTGGTTTTCGTTTTCATTATAAATGCAATTTTATCAGACGACAAAAGAGATAATTTTCGAGGCATTTTTCTGTTCGCCATTTGGAACACTCTAATTGATTATTTGCACAAACATTCGAGAAGAGCAACCAAACAAAAAATAAATAAATATACAATTAAAGACGAGAGAATCATAAAATTAAAGAGAAAACACTAAGCTAATCCTTAACGTAATCGAAATAATGAATAAACTAAGATGTTTTTAGCGGAACGTGTCTCTAGTTGTATTCCACATAGTTGCTAAGCGGCGGGGTTATCCCTTCCCGAAAAAAAACAATATATAGAAGGATATCGGAGCCCTGAACGGAACGAAAGGTAAAAAATCGTAGCTTGTCGGGGAGAGGAGAGTTTAACGGATGGATATGATAAGAAACTTAAATATTTTTAATGCATTGAATTTGTCGTAAATATTTAATGTACCTTTGTTAAAAACAAAATAAATCTATTAACACAAATTACGAAACTCTCTATGCAGTTAGGCAATAGAGTAGATGGAGCATGCAATTTTTATGTTTACCTCGTAAGCATTTTTGTATAGTTAAACGAAGTCAGAAATTAGAATCCCGAATGAGAGGAGACTTTTGTAAATATTTGTAGTTGATTTCTAAGTAGCGAAAGAAATGAGAACAGAACCCGAATATTCAAAGGATAAACAAAAACCCAAATGAGAAAATGAAAAATATTGAATGTTTATGATTTAATACAAATCAATGACAACTAAATACAATTTGAATAAGTTCAACCTGTACAATAATTTAATATTAAATAAAAATGGCGTAAGCCAATGAAAAGTATACCAGTTTTTTCATTAACATTAAACTTGGTTCCCTCCAGATAGAAATAATACGAAGAATAATAAGGCCCGCCCGTTTGTCGAACTACCTCTTAAATCGATTTTTAATTCATTTAATGAACTAGTGCGATCTATAAAAACTACTTATCGTTATAATATTAGGCCAGTTTAAAGGATTGCAGCTCTGAATCGGATGAGAATTGGCCAAGATAAAGCCATCAGTGTAGGCCATAAAGCCGAAAAATGGACAGTGTGGGCCATCAGTGTGGGCCGAAAAAAGGACAACAAATCTAAAAAACATTTCGTCTCAGGATTTAGATGCAGAATGGTGGAGAATCGATCCAGAAATCGTTTAAGGTACTCCTCTTGTGAATCGGATCAGAATTGGGGAAGATATAGCGATCACTGTGGGCCCTATAGGGAAAAACCCCATTTTCAAGGGATCCCCTCACAAAAAATGGACAAAAAATCGAACAAATATTTTGTCTCTGGATTTTGACGCAGAATGGTGGAGAATCGATCCAGAAATTGTTTAAGGTACTCCGCTTGAGAATCGGATCAGAATTGGGGAAGATATACCCATCCCTGTGGGCCATATAGAGCAAAGACCCATTTTCAAGGGATCCCATCAGGAAAAATGGACAAAAAATCGAAAAAATATTTTGTCTCTGGATTTTGACGCAGAATGGTGGAGAATCGATCCAGAAATCGTTAAAGGTACTCCGCTTGAGAATCGGATCAGAATTGGGGAAGATATACCCATCCCTGTGGGCCATATAGGGGAAACCCCATTTTCAAGGGGTCCCATCACAAAAAATGGACAAAAAATCGAACAAATATTTTGTCTCTGGATTTTGACGCAGAATGGTGGAGAATCGATCCAGAAATCGTTTAAGGTACTCCGCTTGTGAATCGGATCAGAATTGGGGAAGATATAGCGATCACTGTGGGCCCTATAGGGGAAAACCCCATTTTCAAGGGATCCCATCAGGAAAAATGGACAAAAAATCGAAAAAATATTTTGTCTCTGGATTTTGACGCAGAATGGTGGAGAATCGATCCAGAAATCGTTTAAGGTACTCCGCTTGAGAATCGGATCAAAATTGGGGAAGATATACCCATCCCTGTGGGCCATATAGAGCAAAGACCCATTTTCAAGGGATCGCATCAGGAAAAATGGACAAAAAATCGAAAAAATATTTTGTCTCTGGATTTTGACGCAGAATGGTGGATAATCGATCCAGAAATCATTTAAGGTACTCCGCTTGAGAATCGGATCAGAATTGGGGAAGATATAGCGATCACTGTGGGCCCTATAGGGGAAAACCCCATTTTCAAGGGGTCCCATCATGAAAAATGGACAAGAAATCTAAAAAATATTTTGTCTCTGGATTTTGACGCAGAATGGTGCAGAATCGATCCAGAAATCGTTTAACGTAATCCGCTTGAGAATTGAATGAGAATTGAGGAAGATATGACCATACCTGTGGGCCCTATAGGGAAAAACCCCATTTTCAAGGGGTCCCATCATGAAAAATGGACAAAAAGTCGAAAAAATATTTTGTCTCAGGATTTTGATGCAGAATGGTGGAGAATCGATCTAGAGATCGTTTAAGGTACTCCGCTAGAGAATCGGATGAGAATTGGGGAAGATATAGCCATCACTGTGGGCCATATAGGGGAAAACTCCCATTTAAAAAAATTGTATTCATTTTTCGACATTTTTAAGGCCTGAATTAGCGTTCTCTTCTATTCATTGAATTAATGGCACGCTCTCAAATAAACTCGTTCGCGATTTGGGGCAATTGAAATAATTTGAGGGGATGACAAGTCTATTGGAGTGGGTAGCGATCCCAAGCATATCATCAAGCGAAGCCAAAAGTATTAATTATGTAAATGACACAACTCTTTTTATATTTTTTGGAGCAACAACAATAAGAAGCATGATGTTAAGAAAATTTTTTCCCAATCGGCAATGTTGGGGTTGCGTCATCGGCAAAGGCAATTCATCTTAGAGGGAGATGAGCTTTGGGCCTGACTCTGGGTATCTGCAAGCGGGCATCTCAGCACGATTCATCGACAGCTGGCCAATTCAAAAGGTCCGAGACCACGGATGCACAGCTGAAAACCTTCGGAATCCCACAACCATTGTAATTCCGCAAAAAGGCATTACAAGTGACATAATGCGGAACATGAAGGTAAGCGCAAATGGAAATTGCACTTGCAAGCCAGGCACAGCCATATTTATTCTGCTCGTGAGGTACACATTAATTTTTGCCCGATGACGGCTAAGGCCAAAATCCATATAAATAAAAGTATAGAGCTGTTGGCCACTATAAATAGACTGTCATCGAAGGGGGAAAATCACAGAGCAGCGACAACTTGGGCGAATGCATTCGATTACTCATGTAGTTAGTCAGGTGAACCCATTCTTATCAGACAGAAAGACTGTAAATATTATATACATATGGTATATATGTGTATGGGAATGAATAACACATTGAGGCAGGTTTCTGCCAAGTGTCAATGATTCTGGTTAATTAGCATGCCAACTACGTAGCAAACTTTGAATATTGATCTTCAGAAGCTTGAAATAATACTGCTATAGACCTAGGTCGCTAGTAAAAAGTAAAACCACATTAATGTTTGTATCACCACTAAAGCTGACTAATACTTTATTATTATTTAATAAAGTAATATTTCATAAATGTTTATTGCCAGTAATGGGGTTTTATTTCACCCCAAGCAATTTACATAAATACGATAAAAGCTTGAAATGATGCAACATGCTAAAGTAGGTCTATCATTTTATGTTTTTGTTCAAGAATATAAATAATTAGCATTAAAATAATACCGCGACTAAAGAATGGACTAATCTCAACACGGTAGTTCATCGGTTAATCACGTATCCACCTTTATTTCGCAAAGTCAATTAATAATTCTCAGCTGTCGTTCTACGAGCCATGGCAAATCTATTTGGCATGCCCAGCGTGTTGAGTGTTCAGCCAAATGATTGACAACCCAAAGAAGCCAACAAGCCCGGGGGATTTTTCGCATCTTCAAGACAGACATGTAAACAATGCGAGACGATCCCTCTAAACTTAAAAAAATGAAATAATCTCCGAACATTGGAGCATCTCTCAAAAAGCTTAAAAGCTTCTCTCTGATCGCTGAGATCCCCATCGAAACACAAGTGTTCGCTCAATTCAATTGCGAATCTTGACCGGAACGGACGTATCTTTTCGTTCGCTACTTAGTATCGGGTCTTCGACTAATCTGGCGGGCACCCAAGGCTATATTTCAAATTTGTGAATGATTTCGGGTGATTTGTTTGAAACGAATAACGCGTAAACACAGTGTCACGATGAGGCTCCACTTTGTGGTCTTTTTGGCGGCCGCGATTTGTGGTTTTTGTGGGGGTTCTTTGGTGGAACCACCGGGCGTTACCCAGGCCCCTCCACCACCTCCCCCTCTTCCGGCTAACCAAGTGCGACAGCGCATGCGCAACAACTTCCGAGTACGTTACAGTAAGAACTCAGAAACACCGAGGACGATCGTCAGAGTGAACTAATTAAAGTAATTGGATAACAAAACTGACTAGTTGCCTGATTAATAATGAATTATTTCCGCAATAATAATTCAAATACTTAATTATGTGATTTAAAAAAGAATTTTTCGTTGAAGAATCATGTGCAATGCAGGCACATATATGTAAATGAAAAGTAAAAGGGGGCTATTAAGCAGCATCTTGAAAACCGAAACAAAAAGCTATTGCACTAAAGTTATAATTAAAAATTATATATTCAAAATCTCTGAAAAATAACAAAAGAGTTAATTCACTCTTTCGAAATGTGTCTATTGTTAAAAATGCAAAAGTGTTCGCTGGGTTTGCTCTGCCGATCGTCTACTGTAATTTATTAAAGCTGGGTGACGCGCCAGCTGGGTTTTGGCCAGCAGGTTTCGTTTTGGGCCAGAACAAGTTCAATGCGCTGGCCTCGTGTTTGCCTTTTAATCGTTCGTCTTCATTATTACCTTTAGACCCCCGCAAGCTCCACAATTGCGGCTGCCCCTCTGAGATGCGATTACAAGGAGCTGATGACCAATCTGCATGACCGTGTTGGCATCTTGGTGACCTTGGACGAGGACCAGAGGAATCGCCTGGAAGTCATCGATAAGAAGTAAGAGTCCCCTTTTGCTTGGCTCACCCATAGGGAACCAGTTTCATCGCATAGGTACATCAGACATATTTTTACCCACAAAACCGGTAAAATAATACAATCAGCGACACAACGTCTATTGGAAACTTTTCGGATGCCTTCTGACTTTTTTGTGACAGTGCCAATTATTTGGCAAACCACAGGCAGTTTTTCATGACGCTTTAACTGAACATCAATTAGCCATGAATGAAGCAATCGCTGGCCAAACATTTCTGTGTTTTTTTGGCCAGGTTTATTTTCGAAAATTCGCAGAAATTTCTTTTGGTTTTAGCACACTCACCGGGGGAGTGTTTATACATAATTCGGCGATTTGCGCTGTTCAGCAGGTTATTTGTTTAAAACACTTGGGTCTTTGTTGTGCTTTATTTACGATCTTTCTTGGGAAAGAGAACAGCAAATGCCAAGTGGCTACTAAACATGAAGCTAAACCATAAAATATTAGAAATAATGTATGCAATAGGATACACACATAGAAGAGGTTTATCAGCGTCTCTCTAGGAGGTCACTAAAATGGGTCTACCCGATAGCGCTGTTTAATATTATATTTATTCTATTTATGTATTTCAGATTGGATCAACTGGTGGAAAGCAGTTCAGCTCGTTTGGAATCAATGAAAGCTCAGCAAATGGACTTCCAGCAAAGACTGGACAGCTTCGAGCACATTCAGCGCCTCTCCAGGAACACTCTGGATGAACTTAAAGGTGAAACCGATAAGGTTCAGGGCTCTCGAGATGTTAGGGAGTCGAAATACAAGCGTAGAAATCGCAGTAAAATGAATGGTAACCCAGGATCTTCTATTGTGGATGTTGTGCTAGTTATTTTTGATGTTGTGATAGTTTTGTTGTGCTCAAAGCCCCATTTTAGTTTGATTAAAATGGTCTATGTTTAAATTTTGTAGAACATAGTTTAATAACTTAATTTTACTTTTTAAAACAGATCTCTCCCGCACTGCTCGGGCTGTTCCGCAATATCAGAATGAGGGAAACCAGAATGAATCGAACTTGAGTGTCTCGGATCGCTTGGATGCTTTGGCAACTTTACTGACCTCCACAGCTCTCAGCGTTAGGTCAGTCCATGACGAAGTGGCAAAACTCACTCAGGCTATCAAGTAAATTCAAAAAATATTTCGATTTTATATAAGTCGCTAAATTATAGTATTTTCTAGCCGTCAACGGCGTGTATCGCACAGGAGGCAGGGGCAAGGTCAAGGACCACCGGCACCCTTCTACCCACCCCCTGGCCAGGCCAGTTATCCTCCTCTCCCTCGACCTCCCACCAGCTGTCTGCAATCCTACTTGGCTGTTCAGGGAATCCTTAAGGTCCAACTTACCCCAGAATCAGAGTCCTTCTACGTGGCCTGCGACGACGATTGGACGGTGATCCTGAATCGAGCTACCGATGAGACGAACTTTGAACGCGGTTGGCTGGACTACAAGGATGGTTTTGGAAACTTGGCCGGGGACTTCTTCATTGGCCTAAACAAACTGCACGCTCTGACCTCATCCGCCTTGCACGAACTCAGAATAGTTCTGGAGGACTTCTCGGGCAACGTGGCGTATGCGGGATATTCAACTTTTGCCATTGGCAGCGAGAAGGAGCTGTATCCTTTGAGTTTGCTGGGCAGATTCCTTGATGAGTTGACTCCTTCGGCAGGGGATTCCCTCTCTTACCATGCTGGGGCCAAGTTCAGCACCGTCGATAGCGATAACGACAACTGCCTCGACTGCAGTTGCGCCCAGAAGCACAAGGGCGCTGGATGGTTCAACAATTGTGGCACCAGCAACTTGCTGGGCCAATATTACCAACACAATTTCGCGCAGGCCGGGGAGACTGGAATTTTCTGGGACACCTTCCAGGGCAAGGACTACTCGCTGAAGAGAGTTCGCCTGATGATCCGCCCGATCGCCGAGGAGGAGGCCCGAAAGTAGGGACACCCAGGGTAGCTCCACTGCCAACTGCCATTCGCGAAATCAGGGATCACCCAGAGAATCAAACTAAAATCGCTTTGAATTTTAACCTTTAGCTTTAGCCCCTTCTATGTGCGTGTGTGTGTGTAATATTTATGGAAAATTACTTAATACCTAGATAATAAAGTAATGTAAAGTGTATCTATCCGTCTGGAAGTGCGTCATCTCTGGGAGATTTCCCCTAATCAAACTATTAGGCAGAAGCATGCGACATGCACAGTTCAAGGGGGTATATAAATGGCATCACTTTTGCGTTCCATGACAGTTAAAGGTATTCTGCTTCTGGATAAACTTAAATCGGGTGTCATGGCCAAGGCGAGCATTTGTTTGGTGCCCATTCTCTGCCAGTTTTGGACTTTGCAGGCTGCTCTTTTGGATAACCTTGTGGAGCAGAGCAATATTTACTACCTCTCAAGCACTGCTGAGGTGCCATTGGAAAATATTGATCAATTGGATTCCGTAGAATCAGTAAAGTTCATAGTTCACGGATATTTGGGCTCCAGGACCCATGGGTCCATTATGCCTTTACGGAATGGTGAGTGCCATTTAGCGTCTTCGTGTTCTTAGAAGAGCTTAAGAGTTCTTTAATGGATTACCCAAAATCCTCCTAGCCTATACCTCCCAGGGCTACGCAAATGTTCTGGTAGCCGACTGGGGACCAGCGGCCAACTTGGATTACCCCACCTCCCGATTGGCAGTAAAGAAAGTGGGTCATTTTTTGGCCAAAAAACTTGACGACTTCCTCCAAAAACACGGCATTCAATACGAAGCGGTTCACGTAATAGGTCACAGCCTGGGAGCCCATATAGCGGGTCGAATCGGCAGGTACTTCAATGGAACTTTGGGAAGAGTTACGGGCCTGGATCCAGCGCTTCCCCTGTTCTCCTCACGTGCCGACGACAGCTTGCATGCAAATGCCGGCCTCTTTGTGGATGTGATTCACACCGATTTCCCATTGTTTGGCGACTTGAGACCTCGTGGGACGGTGGACTTCTATCCAAACTTTGGAGAGGCTCCCCAGCCAGGATGTGAGGACGTGGACCTAGTTGCAGCCAGTAAGCTCCTACATGAGGCTTGTAAGCTCATCCCAAAAACTTGTATTTACTCCTAAATTGTCTAAATTTAACCAATAGATAGTTGCAGTCATAATCGGGCTGTCATGTTTTTTGCGGAATCCATTGGAGTGCCACAGAATTTTCCAGCTATACCTTGTAGCCTAAAATCTATAAAAAGTCGTCAAGTTGATGTATGCATCAAGGAAATATCTGGATCGGGAGGTATAGATGAGAACCAGGTGGTTTATATGGGCGAGAACGTCAATCGAAGGTTAGTATTTCAAATATTTTGAATTGATGGGAGCCGGGTACATATTTACTTTACATTTTTAGCGCCACCTTGTATTATTATTTGGCAACTAATGGAGCGCCTCCTTACGGCCAAGGAAGGAACTCAAAGTTTTATTAAAGTGTTTATCTAAAACGAGTTATTGTTTTTTAACACCTAATAAACAAAATTAATTGATGATTCAAATTTAATTAATATATTTTATAATTTCAACATTATTTTCATAAACATTATTGTCAGCTTGACCAACAGATGCCGCTTTAGGGTGCCCTCTATGTGTGAGGTTTTAACTATCGCATACAAACGCGCGTAAATCAAATATTTTCTGAACGAGGAAATAAAAATATAACTTAAATTAATAATTTTTTATAAATATATGTATCGGTGCCATATCAAAGGAAAATAGGTATATCGCTTTTTGAATACTTTCGTAGAGCTTTTCCATTCTTACTTCTTCTCATTTATTATTTTCAGAATTCCTTTTTTATCAGTTAATGAATTTCTACGATTATTTGCTTTTACAATTTCCCAGCCACCAAGTCTTATTAGAACTGCAATCAAAAGTTCTGCAAACATATTGATTCATAAATCAAAGGCATTTTATGAATGGCAAGAACAAACAACTCCCCGCCCCCTGGTGCATTCTGGCTGAATGCCTGGAATCAGAAACGACCGACTCGGGATTATTTATGGGCCAATAACTTTACAACTAAACGCTCATCTACATTTAATGGCGATAATTTTTGACGCAATTTGAGAAACAGACACGCCGGCGGTCGCCGAGAGCCTCTTCTTGGCCATTATTCCGAGCAGGAGCAGAAGTAGAGGAGGCTCTCAGAGTGGCCCAAACAAGTTGGCCTACAAACAGAAACGGAAACCGATACATAAACAGGAGGCAGCAACCGCAGAAGATAACAAGAAACACTTGACACCTCCTCGGTGGTTCCTGGCTGTTGCTGGGGCACCTCACCTTGTTTTTGTTGGCCACCATGCCATCGGGCCAATACAGTGGGAAAAAATGGTCTAAACTAGGTGAACCTTATCTTTAAATTCAGAGTGTTAAGTTTAAAATTACATAATCATCATACAAATTATTTTAAACTACCATAGAAGGAAATTGTCTCCTTTATTTTTTAGTCATAATTCACAAAAATTTTTAAAAGAAAAGTCTTAACTATTTTTTTAAGTTATACAAATGCGTAAAATTCTTGAGGCAGAGAAGAGAGCTATAAAAAGACAACCATCCAGCATTCGGGGGAAACAAACAAAGGCAGTGATCGTAAATTGCCGGTGAAAAGGCCACTAAAGGAGGAGGAATGCTGTAAATTTGGGGATTTGGAGATGGCAACAGCTGCCTGTCGATCGGGTGTCCACCGGGCTCCCTCGTATGTGGGTGGCTCAGGTGGTTTCCCTGATGGACTCTGATGGCTCAGGTGTTCCCGATTCTAGATGGCAATCGCCCTTCGTTCTAACTGATCGCATCAGTTGATACAGATCGGTTTTGGGCTTTTGGCCCAAAAAAATACAAAAATCGTTCCACAAATCGATTTCAGGCTTCATTAGCCGCTGCTGCCCTGCATGTTTGTGGCACAGGAAACTGCCGCACTCTGTGCTCGGATTTTCCTTTGTTTTCCCGCGAACAGTGGAAAGCCAGCAGAAGCAGCAGCACCAGCAAGTTAGTCGCTCTATTGATGCTCGGTCAACCATCGAGTTTCTGTTTTCCGTTTCTGTTTGCTGAATGTTTTGTATTTCCCCCTCGACTGTTTACCCAAAGCCGCGCGCCAAACTATCAAGACTATTGAGTATTTTTTCTAGCTTTTCGCTTTTCTCGTATATATGGTATATGGATATATGCCTTCTCGACATTTTCCATCATTTTCCACTTCCCGTTTTTTCTTTTTTGTTCTGACACCACCACCTTTCCTGAATTTGTGTCACGCGTTTCAGTTCAGGCTGCGTTTTCCTGCCTCGGACCTTAATTTGTGTTTGCTGGGAAAGTAAAACAAAGCGAGAGTTGTTGACTTTTGATTCTGGCAATGGCTCAATGGATGGGTGCTTTCTGGGGTTAAGCGGTACTGTCAAGAGGGTAAAGCCAATACCAATGTTCTGCTCTAATTGAAACACAAAGCTTGAGAGTCTAGACTTCTTTTGGAGCTAGACACTTTGTGTAATTGATAGAAGCCCTAAATATGTTCCAAACTTATATTAAAACCTTGAAGTATTTACTCGAAAAGGTCCTTAAAAAATCGATTTGTTTTCTGACTTCCTTATCCCTTCCCTTGAGTGCTCCTGCCCTGCGCCTAACTTATATAATTCCTCATGTGTTTTGACACATTTCTTAATGGCACCGCGCACACTCACAGGTAAAAATGTAAAATAAATAATATAAAACTGGAGAAGGAGCCACAGGCAGGGCAGAATGAACAAATGCAAACACAAAGCCGAGGAGACAAGAAGAGAAATGATATTGTAATTGGCAATCGTTGTTGGGCATAAATCACATGCATAAGTTTTCGACCTGAGGGCATTCTGTCCGTACAAAGAGTTCTTATCCTTTTCGGCCCGCCACGTCGTTAGTTGAAGTCAAATGTTGTTTTCCAATTGGAAAATTTTTCATTAACTAATTGAACATTTTACGGCAGTCAGCAGGGGGATGCGGTGGATGGGGGGCCTTACAAAGAGGGGGGCCTGGAATGGCGCCAATATTGAATCGCAAACAGAAAGGAAACCTGGGCCTGCGCCCCCAGCCCATCTGCTAACCGATTTCCACCCACCACTTTTCACATTTTCCCGCCCCCGCACGCCACTCGGCTTTTAGTCACCTCACAAAAAACAGGCCATGGCAGCAAGACAATGAACGGACAATGTTAGACAGCCAGGACACGAAAGGACGTTGGCCCAAATGGGCAAACACACCGACAGCCACATCGGGCTGACATCCTGCGAATGTGTTCTTTGTATCTGTGAGAGCCCACAATAATTTACGAGCGCACGCTTCGTTTCAGACTTTGCTTCCGTTTGGTACAAAATGGTTTTTGACTTTTCGGGAGGTTAGGGATAAAGGTTGCTTAAAAAATTATTATAGCCTCACATCTATTCTAAAATGTTCCACTAAATAACTTGAAAAGCTTGTAACTTTACGAATTTGCACCTATCAAGGTTATCAGAAACTTTAGTGGCTTGTTTTCGTTTTTTGATATATTTATTTATGGCTCATATTTATTGAACTATCGAACAAAATTAAATATTGATTATATTTATTGCCCTGACACCTCGAACTTGCGTATTTCAATTTATTGTTTATTGAAAAGGCATAAATTTGAATATTACTTTTATAACATTTACGCAAGAAAACCTTATTCGAAATTTTCCACGAGCCGACTAACGTCACAAGAAGGTATTCCCTGGGTTCATCAATTGCCTGGGTGGAACTTTAACTCTCCTTTTAATATACAAATAATGTTGGAAATTTGCATAACTGTCTGGTCTGGTCTGGTGAGGGTTCTGCGGTGTCTATCTGTGGTATCCTCCCTCCCGAATGTCCTTTCCGCTGGACGAAGCGGATATTAAACATTAGCGCGTGCTGGACACAAAACCCAACACCCAACCCCCTGCCAACAAAAATAATTAAGGTGAAAATTGCTGTCGACACGCAAACTGAACTAAAGGAAAGAAGACCTGGTCCGGTCAGAGAGCTAAAGAGCCAAAGCCGATGCCGGACCGAAGTGGAAATATTTATATATATATTTTTGTTTTTGGCTCTGAGAAATGACCAGCGGCAGCTGATAAACCAGATGATTGGAGATGACTAATGAAACCTATTAGCCCTGTGACAGATGAGGAGTCCGTGAGCAGGCCCAGGGAGCTGTGACCGCGATGATGGATAAGCTCATTAAACTCCGCCGCCTCAAAAAAAAAACCAAATCAAAGAGTAGAGAGCAAAGGTGACGGGGGGCAGGGGATCATTACCACTGATCTTTCGGTAGCGGCTCCTTCTATACATCTAATTGAAACCCAAATCCCTTGGTGGTCAGTTGCCAGTCAACTCTTTTACTTAGCCTTAGAAAAGTAAAACGAAAATGACATTTTCCTTATCGGTGTATTCACTCTACCAGCCGGAGTAGGGAATCAATCAAGTCAGCGGGCTGAGTCCATTTCCCTTCACGGAGTTGATTGGCACTCGGAAATTCCACTTGTGCTTTGGGGCCTTGGGGATGGGCTGGTTCAGAAAGAACTGCCGGCCGTATTCCACGGGTTTCAGGCGCCTCTCGTAGCCCTCGGGTAGATCGTCCACCAGGCAACTAATCTTCAGATATCTTTGAGAATCATCCTCCAAAACATTTTCTATGGAGCACTAAGTAAGGAGTGCTTTTTAGTCCTATGACCATGGAAGTTCTTTCTAAAAACTTACACTCTCCGCCAGATGATAGAAGTCGTCTTGGAGCTCCTTCCACTCTTGTCGAAAAGATGGTTTCTCACAATAGGCTTTACTCATAATAATACGATTCTTAATTTTTAGCATAGTTCTGGTGTATTATACTTACAATCCCCTGATTTTAATTGAGAGTCAATGAAGCGGAGACCAAAGAATGATAACACCACGAAGAGTACCGCTGCGAAGCGCCGTGAATTTTGACCCATCTTTAAAATTTTTATAGTCGGAATGACTGAAGGATGATCTCAATACGAGAATAGGTTGTCAAAGGTAAAAGGACCCTAGACTGCTAGGTACAAAATTTTAAAGGAAATTTGTGAAATCTATGCTAGTAGAATCAAAGACTTCTAGATTAATAGCTAGAAGGCAAATAAGTCTCTAAAGAGGTTCAATTTTCGTTATCAAAAATCCAGGCCATTAAACCATAAACGATATTTAGCAAGAATCGGGAACCGAGTAAATCGGCTTTGTTCTAGCACCTCTAAACTTTTCCAATTCGCCATAAAAATCAACAGAAAATCTTATGGCCCCTTGTCGTAAATGGGAAACAAAAAGATAGCGCCCTTTATGGCCTGGGCACAATCAAAAGTGTTAGGCAAATATTGAACGAAATATATGGCCTTATATGGAAATTTGGAAGGGATCGAATCGGGGTTCACCAAACACATTTCACAATTTGCATGCGTTCGGAGAAAAGTGTCCGGCCCAGAAACTATAGCATTGATAAAATTTTCCAATTCGCCATAAATTCGATAGAAAATCCTATGGAAATTTTCGGCAGTTCGGCTCCCCGACTTGGTTTCTGTGTTTGCTTTCTGTGTCAGTGTCGAATATCATCGAATTCGTCTGGGCCAAGTCTGTGGGTCTGACGTTCGCTGGTGGGTTTCTGGGTTTGGCCGGAGGCGAATTTGTTGGTGCCGATTATGGTTGCTTTACGATTTAATTTCACACGAATTTATACTAGATTTCGGTGCAATTGTTTTCTGCGTCGCCGTCGCATTTATGGTGTATCAGTTGTTTATGGCCAGCACCGTATCCAAGGCAAAGTGGGGCTATACCTACAGATTTCACAACCCAAATCGGGGAGACTTGTTAGCCCAATTAATAATTATGATTGACTATAGTCGCAGATGAGCTCTGGTGTGGGAGGCCTTGGCTTTCTCTGCCAGCCCACAGATGTGCTTAATTAATTGCCGCGTAAAATTAATTTCATTTCAATTGTGCAGTCGCATCATTAGCACTGCGTACTCCTCCAAAAAAAAAATATGGTATAAACTGAGTATATTGTGGAGCCGGAAACCTGCTGAGTAAGCAATGATATCGTTTATAAGTTGCCCCCATACCGCAGTGCCTATTCCCTTTTTGCCCCAGCCATGCTCTCAAGTGCTATATCGTTTCAACTTCAGTTTCGAGTGGGCTTGAAAGGTGATTAACGCGATCATAGAAATGATGTTGGAGGAGGAGTACCGCTTGCGGTTGGGCTCATCTTTCCAAAACACCTCAAGTGGTAAGAAAAGGGGGGAGTAGTTATTACAAAGCAATAAGGCACGTGAAAAAATCCTGTATTATAGAACTACTATTTCTATTAGGACCATCCTTAAACCTAATGAGCCAAATGCTTAAGAAACTATTTACTTTATGGTTCCTCTTTGATACTCAAACAGTAACAGACCTTTCAGAATATTTTGTATATATTTTATTAAATTTTTTCCAGTGCACAATAGATCGTTAAGTGCTTAGATCATGATTCTTTCTTCCCTTCTGCGCTTGCGCACGCGCTAAATGTCAAAAAAATAACTGTGCTGATGGCGGTACGAATGTGTTGGGAAGGGGTTGGTGGAGCCGAAGACCTCATCCCACCGCCTGCTGTTTTCCCCCCCTGATGCCACCCGCTCGGCACGCCCCCCGCCCCCTTCTGACAATGGCACGCCCTCAGGCGGGCCGCCCACTTGGAACATGTCGAATCATTCATTCAGCACCCAGAGAGCAACACCACGAAATGTGGGCTGCGAGGTGTTGAAAACTAAATCGAAAAAGTGAAAAACTGAAAAAGCTTAAGCCTCCAAAACGAATCCGAGAGATACTCGGCGGCGCAGGCAGGCAGACAGGCAGGCTGGCAAGAAGGCATTTTGTGTGCATTTGTAATTGTTGAACTGCACAGCTCTGTACGGCTGTCATTATTTTCTGTAACATTTAGCAAAATCATTAATAATTGTTGCCGCGCTTGCGAGCAGGCCGTTGTTGCTCTTGGCCCGACACAGATACGCACTTAAAATTGTCAGACGACAACGGCAGAAAACAGCGATTTGGTGGCCTGCCTGGTGTTAACTTGATTAGCATTCGCATAAATTTTTGCAGTTGCATCTCGCGCCTCGCCATTTGCATAGAATGCCCATTTCGGCCTCATTGGGGTTAGAGCCATCGGATAACTATCTCCGATCTCCGATCTACAATCGCGAGTTAGACGGAATTCGAGGTGGCCCTGCCCCAATTCCCCAGCCTGAGAATTCAATTATATGCGCGCACTCGCATTATGCAAACAACAAAAAATAAATTCACTTTGAGGCGATAAGAAAGCGAAGAAATTATGAAAATTTTTTCCGAGAAAGTGCGCACAGACAAAACAAATTGCCGCGTAATCTCTGGGTCTCCTCGGGCCTCTGTGGGGTTGACAATGCCACAGACCAGAAATAAATAAATCGGAATCATTTGGGGATTACTTGTCCTGCCTTTATCGGCAAGTGCCGCCAAGTGGAATCAATCAAGTGGGCAACGGCAGCTCCTTGGAGGTTTTCGGGTTTCGGCCTTGTTTGTTTTCATTCTCGATCCCGAAGCGTGACAATATTTTGGCCACAATTCAAACGAAATGATCTCAAGGGTCTCTTCGTGTAATTAATCATGTTGACTCGAACGATAAGTTCTGCTCGGCTGAGTGCAGTGAATTTTTTCGGTATAAATGGGGAGAATCCTGGAACAGGTAGTCGAGTGTCACGGATACCCCTTGATCGTTGTGTGAGGTAAGAGGCAGTGGCATCAATAAATCTACAAGATATCGCTTGCCGGGAAATCAATAACCCTCGAAGGATACTCGCCCCCAATTTAAATATTTATTAGAAATCTTGACGATCTTGACATAAAAGTGACAAAATTGATACATTGTTATGTAAATGTTATGTTATGTTATGTGTTAGGTAGGATGTTATGTAAAGAGGGTGGAATAGGAACGAACTAATAAGTTGTAATGCCTTTAAAACCCTATACTTTAAAAGTTGGTTTAACCCATATTCCGATCCAAATGTGTACCTATTCGCGCTCCATTGATCGTTCTAGGCCAAAACGCTTATGAATTGGCTGACATTTGTCAACCCTCGGAATGGAGTCAAGTGCGGACTTGGAAATGTATCTTTAGCATATCTGGCCGCTGCGCCGCAAACAGAAGCGAAAACAAACAAAGAGCGACAAGATTCAGATGTATTTGCAAGTGTATCTTTGTGGCCATATCTGAAGAACGTCTGCTTCTGGCATTAATGGCAAATTGGCACGAAGTAAATACCGCGACAGGCGGATTAGTCAATTATCAATAGAGTTGCGAATGCGTGTGTGTGAGTGCTGGGTGTATCTGTGTGCGCAACTAATACCCGGACTGGCAGATACTTTTGTATCTTGGCTGGCGGTGTTTTTGTTTTTCTGGCTGCCACTTCACCTGCGTGTAGTATCTGCCACTGTTCACGCAAAGGTAACCACAGCTCGCTCTCGCCCTCTCTCTGTCGCGCTCTCGCGGACTGCATCTCCCCACCTGCTCGCACCTGTGTATCTGAGTATCTTGTAGCTCTCACTCTCTCTGGCGGCCGCTGATTGGCTGGCGTCTGAGTCTGCGCCGCTTTTCGGAGAGGCCACACCTCTGGTATCTCGGCGGGGGAAAAGCGACGTTTGCGTGATACTTCAGATACTTTTCAACCACCCAGCCCCCCGCCTGCCACCTGTCCCCTCCTGCCCACTGCCCCCTCGGAAAACATAAACTTTCGTCCATCGCTGTGGCTCCCTAATGGCCCCCGAGGAAACTCCAAGGGGGATGAGCCGAAATGAAAATGGCTTTTATGTGTGGCGTGCGTTGGGGTAATTTTATGATTCAGGGAATTACACGGCGAGCCGTCAAGGAAGCGAAACCATAGCACGTCCCCGCGGACACGGGGAAGTCCTCCTCCTTGACGTCGTTCTCCACCTGGCAACCGAAACTGGAATATGTAGATACAGATATGTTTTAATTGGCGCTTTATTGATTTCTGCCCACTTTGGCACAACGGCAGGCATCCAAGGTTCCCTAATTTATGCTTTAATTCTATTTAATTATGTTCTTTTTTCTTAAATGCGATGTTATCTAGCGACTGCATGGGGTCTATGAAGGTTTCGCGTGATGGGTGGACGGTTTTTATTATATTTTTTGGCTTTTTCGGATACCAACTATCAGAAATGTGTCAAAGCTAATGAAGGTGGTATGTGGTGGAGCGGATTTAAAAGGTAGGTTTATGTTTACTATGTCCTTTGATTTATTACTTCGCTCCAAAACATTTTATTAAGGTTTTAACTTCTGTAATTAAAGTCTTCTGGTATTAAAATTTTTATTACAATAATTAGAAATACATTATAAGAGGAATTAAAACACGGGTCCTCACTTTAGGTTTTATGTAAGGATGGTAAGAAGTATTTGGCGTTTTTCTGAGAAGCTTTAGATCCTTTTTCAATAGAATAGTATATCCATCTATAATATTAAATAAACCTATTTAATTCCACCCCATTTTGATTGAAAATCTTAAATGTGTTTAACCCATGACCACCTCTGCTGGAAACCAAATCTAAAATGGCGAATCCCAGGCGGTTCATTCAATTAAAATCGATCGCCGCTCTTATACGCCGTACACCTCCAATAAAATCAGCTGTGTGGCACACCTGAGAGGCCGTCGTATAAGAGCCGGGCCTCGATCACCTGAGCTCGGCAGTGAGAGTGGGAGAGCCAGGTAAGCCGAAACAACACCTGGTGAGCCACGAAAACCCTCAGATACTTTCGAAGAGAGCCGCACACAGGTACAGATACTGGGGGATGAGGTAGCTGGCAGCGACTAACTGACTGGCCTGGTCTGGCGAGGCTCGTCTGCGCGAAACCCTCGCTCGTCCAATCAGTACGAACTCGGTTCCCGCCAGCGTAGTAACTGCTTCGCCGACGAGCGCGTGAATAGTTTCCAAACGGTTTCCATACCAGATAATCAAAATAGGAAATAAATAAGACCCATAGCCGATATCCGTTGCCTGGAGTCGCGTCCAAAAGTGCCTTATTACAATTTATAGAATACGCATATACGAGTTCACTGCCGCAGCCAGAAACAAAAGATTCAAGCTACAAACCGACAGATACAAGTTACAAGTTGACGCTCAGCGAATGCGGAAGTGAGCAAAGCCGGCGGCTTTTTAATAATTTTTTGCGCTTCGAGTGCAATTAAGGCAAAAGGACGCAGTTAACGTCCGAAAACAAAAATAATAAGAAAAACAAAAAATGCTAAACGATCTTTAAATGTTCCCCATCATTCGTGCAAACAAAAGAAAACAAAAAGTGGAAGAAAGTGATCGAGTGCCTTCATTTGCATATCCTTGCAAATTAATTCAATTAAAGAGAAGAAATATTATTGAATAATACGAAAACGTGCAGCAATTTCTGTTGTTCCCAGTGCCATGTCAAACAAAAGTATTCAATAATAATATTCAATAACAAATCCCCAAAACCGAAATCGCAGCCTTAAATCGAAGTCCATCGAAGTTGATTAATCATTGCGCCTTGAACTGATCCGTTCGTGACTCGTGAGTCAGAGCAGCGCCACTTAATTATCCGCAAATAAAGTACGGATTCGAGCCGCAAATTATCGGGCTAAATATTTGGCTGCCAATTGGTAGAATTGGCAGAACCCCGGCCCTTTCCCTTCCTCCGTCCCGTGAAGCTTCATGCGAAAAACGCCGCTTAAATGCATACGGATATCATAATTGGTGAACAATTTGCCGTCAACAACAATTATTGGGTGATGCAGGTGAGTCCTGACAGTGATGTACTAATAAATTTTAAGAAATTTTCCATTTAATCAAATCAAGTTTATGTTAAAACCCTGCACTTGTTCCTGCCCAAGCTCAAGATCATTGTAAACGATTACGACCCGTAATAATATCAAAATGCGATAATTAAGCCGCTTTTATTGCAAATTAATTTTAGCCAAATTTGACAAACAATAAGCCCGAACACAAACACAAGACACAAATCACTCTAATGAAAAAAACGCTTAAGCCCACTTCCGCTTATCAAAATGCAAATCTCGCCCAGGCCCGGGCCAGATTTTGGCGATTCTGGTGCCAGATTTTTGCGAGTACGGGAGTATAAATAAAACGCACGCGGCAATCGCAAATTACAATAAAACCGAAAACAAATTAGCTCGATTATCGATGGATTGGATACAGATACTCGCAAGCCCGTACGTATGGGTCTTGGAGATGAGGAGACGCGGCTCGGCGCGGAGCTTGTGTGTTTTCGAGTATGTTTTCACACAGATTAGCACCTCGCATTTCCTCAGGTGTCCCTCTGAAACGAAATGTTTCTGTTACGGGTTCTGGTACCTTCGCTGCCCATCTGTATATATATTTTTTATTTATTTGACAATCGATTTGTAAATCTCGTTATCACCTGTGGGCGAATCCGCTGCACTGGCACCTCTTTAAGCCGTTCTTAAACACGGTCGGTTGGCTCCTTTGAACTTTTACGGACATTTGGCCGCACTTTTCACGCGTTCCGCGCTGAAATGTGTAGCGATCCTCCTCCTCGATGCATCTCCTTATTTTTTCCAATGTTGTGTCCAATGTTTGCCAGCCTGTTTTTCCGTCCCGTCAGTCTTCAGTTGTTTGCCTCAATTGTTTGACTCGCGCTTACTTGCGAAGCTCTGGGTCAATATTTGTCCTCAACACTTTGCCAATGTGCCCAGTGTCGTTCGTCGCCTTCGGAATTGCCGATGAGTTGCCTTCGCAGGTCTGTCCTCAGGTCTAGTTGGGGTTATAGTTGTATTCCGACCGATCAGGGTGGCTTTGTGTTCTACAACTGTCTTGCGGATGAGTAATATTCGCTTTAATTCTGGCCTCTACAGAACCTTAATGTAGCGGAACCGATCGAAGAAAGGAAGAGTAGGGAGTCCCATGCCCTCTGAAAAATAAAGTAAAACTTTACCACCCCTCACTTATCTTTGCCATTATTGTAGATACTTTTTGTAGAACAACAAGCCTACCAGTTTTACGCCCATTGATAAAAACTTTCCCCAAGAAGTCTAGCCCCACTAAGTGACTCTTCAGAATACTTCCTTCCAGTCAAGATAAGCAGAAGACTATACACATACGTGACGGAGTGGGGGCTACAGGAGAACCTTCGGTATTGGCGATTCCGGGGAAAAAGCATTGTGGTTGTCGTAAAAGAGCTGGGTGTTCGTTTCGATGGCCGGAGGGACAAGTGTTGTTGCTTGTTCCGCCTGTCACCATCAATAGCTGCACTAATTAGGCATGTGTTGTCAAATATTTACACACAGTCGCAAAAGTACAAAGCGCTGTAGCCCCTGCACACCTCTCTGCCCCTCGGTCTTCCAATTCTTCTCGTCTCGGCCGGCTCTGATAAGTCGCCAGGAGAGGGAGGTGGCGGAGCTTCTTCCGTTTTCCACTGATTTAACAGATATGGTAAGATATGGCAAGGTAATTCCCACGACTCGGTGCGATTATGACGAAAAACTTTCATATTTTATGGCCGGCAACGAAATTGGTTTACGACCGTTTACAGGGAATTAGCAAGCAATGAGTATCCGAGTCAGATAGTTGGATACTTTCAGTGAATAATGGAACTAATCAAGCACGTAGGCATTCCTATATTCCGCTGGGGCTATGCTCTGATTAATGGCCCTGAACCGGGCACTGAGCCCCAATCGTAAATAATTAAATATAGATAAAGTCAGATAGCTCTCATACTCTAAGACTGTCAGCACGGGCCAAAGAATTATGCAAATTCTGGGGGAAACTAAACGAAACCTGCAATCGAAGCAGTTGAGGTGATTTGTCAATAAAGAAATAAGAGCCATGTACTCCTCATAGATGAAATAAAAGTATATGGGTATATGACCATTCGAATCTATATAAAATATTTGCATTTACGAATCAGAATCAGAATCAGACAAAGGCGGCCGCCTTCAAAGTCGAAATCGTTGCTGAAATTTAACAAGAATTGCAGCCTGATATCTGACGGATACAAAATTGCCCCCTCTCCCCGCCAGTCCTCAACTGAGCCATAAAAAATCGTGGCAAATTAGATAGAAAAGGCCAAATAATGGTCCCGATAAGATAATGATGCGAAATGTTCATGTCAATAGTTGACTTTCCATTTCGAAATGAGTTCAAGATTGGATCGTAGCCCAAACAAAACACCAAATGCCAATTACACACCGTCCACCCGCCCAGACCCAAAACAGTTAAATAATAATAATAATAACTGGAGTAGGTCCTAAAACAGTTTGCCGAAAATCTCATTAAGGCCCAGTGGGAGATCGTCCATCGTTTTCGATTGACCTAGCTGATTCCTAAGACCTGGCCGAGTCCCCCGAACAATTTCGATTTCCTAAATCATTCCGAAGGCGCCACAGTACTACGGCTCTTTGATTTCTAGTTTTTGCCATATTTTTTTGGCAACTCATGCAAATGAAAACGAAAACTGCCAAAAATGGGGCAGAGCGGAAGGCGAGGAAAAATATCATTTATTTGTAGTCAGTTTTGATTGATTCGCCGACTGGCCAAATTGGAGGTCAGAATCGGGCACGCGAATTAATCACTCACTTTTCGGTGATTGCATCCAAAGAACTTCGAGGAAATATGATGGGCCAATATCGGAGAAAGCACATTTATTCAATTTATATCTCAAGATATAGGACTTAGCCATTGAATTCCTATTTCCTCAAAGAGTGTCCAGTCCAGTATCTGATAAAATGTCTAAGGGAATAAAACACAGTATCCATCAATCTCCCATTTTTTTGAAAACCTTTTAAATAGAATCTGTAGAATCTGCAGATCTTTTTCATGCCAATTTTATAGCACGTGAGTGAACATTTATTGCCCCAGGCAAGCCCTTTTGCCCCACTAATTCCAACATTTCTTCGCGTCAGCTCAAATTTTTGATAGATTGCCGGGCCTAAAGCCGAAATAAAAAGAGAAGAAAAAGCGAACGTGTTTGGATTCGGCGAATTATTGCGGAAACTAGTTTGCCGAAATATGCGGAGAATAAAGGCAGGCCTAAAGCCGAAAGAGGTGCTAAAACCCCGTTGGGACCTCTTTTCGATCCGAACATTGAAGCGCAATTCGTTTCAAGTTTGATTGGATCAAAAGCTCAGTGGATGACAGCGACACGTTTCCTTCAAAATGGAAATGGAATGAAATCAAAATTAAAGTTGCGAGCTGCTCATTTGATGCCGCATTAAGATCAATTATTTGATTATGAAACAAAATCTGCGTAAAATCTTCAAATAGTTGACCCCAGCCGATGTCAAATGGCCGAGCTGTAAATTTCAGCCGACGAGCTCTGTCAAGGCAACAAAAACAAGGTGAGAAATGAGTCAAAATAACAATGGGCTGAACACATTTGATCGCGGCCCGATGATAAAGCCATCATCAGATATACACATACTAGATTGGATGGGACAGAGACTGGGGCTGAGGCTGGACTGGACCCATCGCCATTGCCGTCGATCGTCAAGCCCCACAAAAGTTCAAACAAACATGTCCGACTTAAATTCAAATTGCAAATTTAAATTGAAATCGAAATCGAATTCGTTGTTGTAAACACATTTCGCAAGCCACCATATAATCTTGTTTATACATTTATTTGGTGGGCGAACTGAAAGAGAGAGATCAGCAGCGAACATGCGCCTAAAATTATTTCAATTCACATTATTTGCTTACTTAACTTTTATCACCCGGGCCAAGATACATATCTAAGCCCGATAATTGCCAGAGTACCCAAGTATACACGAAACGTTGAAGCAACTTTGAGAAGAGGCGCCCAGCATTGAGATCTCTTTTGGGCAATTGACCCACTAATAGAGCCTGTCAATAAACGTGGCCAGCGGCTTCGATTTGGCCATTGAACTTTGGCTGGTGGCCCCTTGGATGGGGGCCCCTCGGCTATATTTCCTGTAAACACAAATTAATTGCCCGCAAATCCTGTTCGGCCGATCGGCCCATCGGCTGGGCATTATTCAACAGTTTTCATTTCAAATTTTTATTGATTCGAGGCTTATGCTCAACATGTTGCGCATGCCAAGTTTTCCGTAAAACTAAAGCCCCTTTTCACGCTCCAGCGATCCTTTGGGCTGCGATCGGAAATTGGCTCTGTAGGCCCAGTGTTCCAGGGCACTTCCTGTATCACCCCCGAGAAATATGCCCTTTCGATAGCCGATTCATAGCTTCACTGGTCACCCTAATAGCCGTCGTCGATATGTGTTATGATTGCTTAGCGTGAAATTGTGAGAATAGTTCGGAGCGACGCGTCATCGACATCAATTAATATTTTATGATGCATTCCAGCGGGTCCTCGAAGGATATTCAATATCCCGGTGATATGCAATAGCTGTGCGAATGGTTTTATGCTAATGAGTGCGGGGGTGAAAAATTCTAGAGGATATGGAAATGAACAAGGGCGACTCTGGGGAAGTGCGAAAGTGTGGTGTTTTTGTGGGCCATAATACATGGCTTGGGAAAAATAAACTAGAGTCATTAGACAAATAGAGTAGAGCTCAGGGTATAATAACACGGCAGGAAGTCTCTGGGCTGAAATTTAGTGCAAATACTACGAATTTATTCATTTACTCGCACAAAGATCATTTGCTATGGTTGTTTGCATTCTCCAGAACCCATAACTAATTTAAAACATTTATTTATGGGAAAACGCTAACCTAAAACCAATAAAAAACCAATTAAATCCACTTACAAGTCCCCCACAAATAAATTTCAAAACAAATCGCTGGCAATAGGAATAGAAAATGGCGCTCCAGACTCTGTAGGAACAACGACAATAGCCGTATCAATATCAGTCAGTTTCGAGTGACTTGCCATCAGAATAAATAAACTTATATATAGCCAGGCCAAATAAAAAATACATTTAAAGCCAGCCAATAATGAAAATAGATACACAAACACACGGCCAGACAGCGTACAATAGACAACAATCGATAGTCAACAACATCAGTCAGAGAGATATGTAAACTGAAATGAGAAAAAGGAAAATAATAGTTAGGCGATGGAAAAAAAACTGTCGCAAATTGCGGTCATTCGTCATGCGCACATAAGCAGAACGACAGCAACAGCAACAGCAACAGCTACAGCAGCAATATCGCAAGCACAGCA
Source organism: Drosophila bipectinata (assembly GCF_030179905.1). Lineage (NCBI taxonomy): Eukaryota > Metazoa > Arthropoda > Insecta > Diptera > Drosophilidae > Drosophila > Drosophila bipectinata. The sequence goes on along the minus strand of NC_091738.1, from coordinate 1,060,696 downwards.
GCAACATCGCCGACACAGCAGCAACTGCTGGCAAAACGCTCGGCAAATGGCGTCGTGGCCATAGGTGGGGGCGAGTGGGAGGGGGAGCCGAGTGCCCAGGGGGAGCAGGGCTAGATGAGCGAGCGAGACGGCTAGCCAGTTGGAGCGGGAGGGAAAGAAGCCAGCGATGGGCAACAGCAACGTTTAGCGGCTTTGTTTCTATTATAATCCAGCGAAAAAATTAACTTGGCGACTTTTTTTTTTGCTCTTCACGCATAAATATGAAAAGTTTTAAGTGTGTAGAAATCAGGGGCTTGGAGTTCATATTTTTTAGAAGGGATAACTATTAATAGTTCAATAAAAAGGTCATAGAAATATTTTAGTAGCAACCTTTAATCAGAAAAGTTTACTTGATTTAGTTACTAACGTAAGGGATAACCCCCTTTATAGCCACCCCTGACAGCTCACACTTTGTGCCGCTGTTTTCTCACTGCCTGATTTTTTTTCTTTTTGTTTTTCGTTCCAACTATGAAATGTGTTTTGATTTGCTGCGCTTGCGAAGCTCAGATATTGCTTTTGCTGGCTGCTGGTTGGACGCTTCCAGAGGGGGTGGCTGCTGCCCAGGGGGCTGGGGGCGGGGGTGGCCGTCTCAACATGGCGACGCTGACTTTTGCTGCTTAATGGTGCTTAACAGCCTTCGAGCGGAGCGGAGCGGAATGGAGCCGAGCTGAGAGACTGCGTGACACTGCGCATGTCCCGCAAAAGTATCTAACAGATAGCCAGTATCTGAGTATCTAATAGGTGAGTGTGTGCGAGCACTATATAGGAAGACAATTGCTACAACCGTTAGAACTAAAACGGAAACTGTCGATACGATGGCAGCCATTTTTGGTTTGTTGGGGAAATTAAATCGATGAGTTAAAAATAAATATTTTAAAATAGGCGTATGTCTAATATTACCGCAGTATACGTTCAGCCCCCTCCAAAAACACAAAAAACATTCCCATATCAATTTCAGTCAGCAATTTGTCGACCATTAGTCTCTCCCAAAAAATAAAAAATATCCAAACACAAAACTAATGCCACAACTTCAGCGGAGTATCTTTCCCACCTTTCCCTCCCAGACGAAAATATCGAAGCTATTGTTTGGTCTCCGATCCGACCGTTGTTATGATGGCTATTAACGCTATTATTATGAAAATTTTCAGCATCATTGATTTTTGTTACCGATTTTCTAATTTAACCAAATTATTGTTTATTCCCTCGTCGTTGATTTATATCATTTTTGCCTCTTGAATCTTGGGATCTTTTATACCTATACTTTTCGATGTTTTGTCTTTCAGTTTCTAGTTGTTGTTTTAGTCCCACCAGTCTCACCCGCCTACCTTTGGCCAAGTAAGACCATTGGGGATTCGGGTTTTCTGTTAACAGGTTGCGTAAATATCTCTTGGCCTCAATGAAATACCTCCACACTCAGACATCCACAGTCCGATAAACAGACTCATAGATAGGAAGACTTTTTCCTCAATGAAATGTTGAAAATTAGCATAATCTTTGGTTGCCTTTCTCATTGGGCCTTTACACTGGTCAACAGATCTGGACTTTGGGGTATCTGGACTAGGGCTTAGCTTACAAAGTGCACATTATATAGGACTACAAGATATACAAGAGTTTAAGTTCTTCCAAAGAAGTGCCTGGTTCTTAAAAGACTTAAAAGTAAAAGTGTTGGCTCTACCTGTAGTACAGTGTTCCCTCAAAAGGCGGCACACGCAGAAGAAAAATAAAAGCGAAACCTGTTCACGTTTTAAACGAAAATCTTGTCGGACATGATGTTCCCCTCGGGTGGAGTAAAATCGAGGGGTTTCTTGGGCTGCTGCGGTTATTTGTTTGTTGGTGTCAAAGCTGTCACATATTTTATGCAGCGTTCAGGGTACGGGGGGTTCAAGGGGTCACAGTGACCCACACGCATTCATCTCTATCTCCCTCAGAGCCGAGGCCCCTCGCCGCCACCTCCGCCCCTGGATCACTGCACATGCATTTTAATTTCCCAGTTGTTGGTAATTGCCGGCCCGTCCCCTTGGGCCATCATGCCGCATTTGTCCCGGCCGAGAGAGCTATGATTTCTTGCCAAGCTTTTCTGCCAGTCGTGATTGCATTTGGCAGGCGGGGGCCAGGAGGTAATGTCCCGGCCAGACATATGTTAGCCTTATAATTTATGCCCCTGTATTTTGTATGATTTTTGTTTATTAATTGTGCAAGCCGATCGTCAAAATATTTGCCGCCTCCGGGCTCTCCTTACTTTAGTTTATTTGTTTTTAAAACACCAGCTATTTGGCTTTCTCTGTGTGGCAATTTATTTAATTACATAGAACGCCGGCCAAGGTTGCCTGCCGATAATTTATATGTCACAGTTAAATTAAACGAATTTAACTGGTGAATTAAGCTAACAAAACCCCAGAGTCGAATAATTGAGAAGCGAATTCTTGCTTTTTCCCGTCGTGTTTTAAATCCTCCGCCGCTTAATTAAACTCATTTGGGTGGATCGTTAAAATAAATCAAGCGGGGTAATAAGTGAAATTAGTTAAATGAGCCATAAACAAAACTCAGTTATGTTAGTCGCAGGGTGTAAATAATAAATCGCTGGCGAAACTGAAAGTACGCTCCGGCAGATGAGAACGGTAGATTGCAGTTTAATAATAATAAAGGTTAAATTAATTAATTTTTAGCCACTAAGCAGAGTTTATTTAAACGAAATTAACTTCAAATCTTACAACATTTTCTCACTCCCCTAGGTTTGTCATATTTCACAGCAATACCATTTATCTCGTCTAATTAAACGCCGCAAAATAAATGCTTAATTGGACAGATAGACTTTTGAATGAGCAACTGATATATGTTTTGGGAAGGGGAGTCGAACCGATCAGAAATCGAGAAATGTTAAACAGTAGCTGGAGCAGCAACCTGCTGGCATTTTAACTTGCCACACAATCTGCATATGCGAATGTGGCACACAAACGGCTGATATTTGAACTGACTAGTTGACTGGCCGCCGAAATAGATGTGTGCCAAAAGATTTTGACAGGCCAACTATCAATTTATATCGTTAATGTGGAAAACTTCGGCAGACTTCCAGCACAGTCCTCCAGTCCTCAAGGCCCGAATCGGAGCTAATTGAATTGTCGATAAGGCAAACGTTTTGACAGCTTGACAGCTGCCTAAAATTTGAATTTGAATTCGGAGGGAAACACACAGAGCTGCAGGCCCAACTGGAAATGTCACTTCGAAGAAGTTACTGCCTGGCCCACATTGCGTATACGCGGCGTTGACTCATTGTCTTTATTATTGTTTGTTTGTGTTTTGGGTTTTTGCGAGGCGGCATTCTAAGCACTCGATTGTGCCGCAATTCGACCCAGTTTGAAGCACAATAAGAACCACGGGCCCAGCCAGCACCACAGCCACTATGAGTCATTGCAACTCCAGTTTTGGATGTCCCAGCTGCCGAGCTCCTTTGAAGCTTTTGCGAAATTTATGCGCACAATATGCGAAATTTATTGTAATGACAATCGCTTAGTGCATAATTCGCTTCCCGCCCCCTGTGCCTCCTTATTTTGTACTTTTTTCTCCCAAAGCCGGGCCAGCAGGAAACGGGCAATCATTGGGGCTTGTTTTGTTGTTTCGGCTTTTGGGATTTTTATGATTTTTTTGGATGCAGCTGCTCCAATTGACGCCCACCTGCAAAATGCGGCAAGGGGGCACATCTGACGTCAGAGTGGGCCGAGATGTGCATAAATCAAAGTGAGATATAAGTGTCCGAGCTTAGCAGGGTATAATCTTTTATTACAAGGAAAACACCAAAAGAAGAACTGGTTTTTCAAACATTATAAAATATGAATAAATTTTTATCAAATGCAGAACATTATAAGTTTTTATTGACAACACATTTTATCAGATTTTGAAGAACATTTATCACTTGTTTTTTCGGGAATGCGTTTACAACTGAGTTATTTTGTTTACAAAACCTTAGCTCTGCCTGAATCCTTCATCAAGCAGGTGTCAGTCTCAGCTTTGAACTTTTCAGGCCCAGCTCCTCGGGTTGCTTTCGTTTTCATTGAACAATGTGCATCATTAACGCAAAATGCTGGTTGCTGTTACCGTATTGTGCTGGCTGGGTTTTTGCGACTCGTTAACAAAAGCGCAAATATTTTAAGCTTAAATTTTGTGTTGTTTTGCGTTTGCGTTTTTGGTTTTGTTATTTTTACAACAAATACTTCTGGCCGGGCTCGGTCTTAATGAAGTGCGATTCAGATTCGCACGAAGCCAGGATACTGTTTGGTCAATGTGTATTAAGTTTATTTTTGTGGTCGCGCCAAATGAGGAAGCTGAAATGTTTCTGGCAAGTGAAACAGTCCCCCTTAGACCCCGGAACACCTCGGGAATCCATCTGGGACTCACGTGCGGCTGACTTTGTGACTTTTGTGGGCTGGTCTTTGACCATTTTTGGCCAGACTTTGTTTTTGGGGTCTCTTGCATTGATTAACGCATTTCTTTGGCTGTCCAGTGGCTCTATGGTTGCTGTTTTCCTGGTCCGGTCCATTGTTGCTGCTGTTGTCGGTGGAGCTGCCGATTTGGCAAGTGATTTATGCCGCCGTTGGGGGAACTGCCGCTGACACATTGCGGAGACACATTTGTAGCTAATAAGTTTAGTGGCATAATGAATGGCATTTGAAAAGGCCCATTGAATCGCCAATCGAGAATATGTGGCATAAAGTATGTGGTGCTACTTGGTATTGCAACATGTGCCAGCATTTCAATGAATCACTGGCAATAAATCTGGGTCAAAAGGAGCCAAAAGAGCTGACACATTTGGTTGAAGATTGCGGAACTGGTCTACGGAGAAATTTTAAGCCTTAATATATTCCTCTCACATAAAAGGTTTTATTTCCTTCAAAATTAATTGCTCATTATTGGAAATAGTTTTTAATTGAACATTTTATTGCCTACTTTATGACTTTACTAATGTATTTATTAATCATTTAATGTTCTCTATACCTTTTGGATTTAATCTTACCATATAGACCCTCTTTTTGTGGGTTTCTTCCACCTCCCCCTCTTCGCACTAAGCACTTAAAAAGCGGAAAAAATACACAATGTCGGACATTGCCAGTTAATTTTTTTAAAGACGCGCACGCGCCAATGCCAACGTCAGCGTCGCCGTCGCCGCTGGCAGCCCACCTTCGCAACTACACAAAGGTGTTAAAATGCCGGCCGAAAGGGCAGAAAGGCAAAGGACAAAGCGGGAGGAGGGCCGGGAGCGGGCGACGAGGGCTAAGGTGGTTAATAACCCGAGCCAAGCCGAGCCGGAGCGCTAATGAAAAAGACAGGCTAAAATAAAGCGGAATGACGTCAAAACTAAAGAGATCCCAGGGAGGGGAGGCCACAGATAGAGTACAGTATACATATGGCGAATGAACTGAACGGGGTCCGGTTCGAGGGTTAAGGTCCACTTCTGACCGCGTCATCGGCGGGTCCTTAAAGTGATATGGGGGCGGGCTAAGCAGAATTTATGATGATCACCAAAAAGTTGATCGCAGCTGATGAATGGGTTCAAAAGTGGAGGAATATTTGCAGCTGCCCCCATTAGACGTTTGATTTTTTTAATGGACTTTTGAGAAATCGAAAATAGGAGTAGGGAGAGAGATAGATAGAGGGGCAGGTAATGCCCCATGCTTTTCTTTTAACACCTTTTCGAGAGATTTGTGCTGTTGTTGCTGTTTGCCTTGCCACTTAGCGCCTCTTTTACGATTAGAGAAAAAATAGGAAATAGGTTTGGAGTGGGGCTGAGGGGCAGACCTCATTTAATTATGTAAACGACACGAGCGTGGCTCGGGTAGAAGATAGGAGGCCCATTTATGTCAAATTGACACCTTGTGGGTCCGCTCTGCAGTGCCCAGTTCCCTAGTGATGCACTTAGAAAAAAACAATCAGTTCTTGCTATTTTATTTAAATAGGAAACATTTTTGTATATGTTCGAAAAAAACCTAAAATTTTAAAAGGCTAAAATGAGTTCAATGTTAGAAAAATGTATATTTCCACTCTTTTTCTCTCAGTGCATCTAAACTCTTCGGTGTTTCCAAAATTCCACATGCATCTCCGCTTCTCATTTCCCTCTCTAATACACTTTAAATATTTATGAGCCCGTGCCTTGTCCTCTTTCGGCCAATTGATGAGTTCAGCTGAGATAAAGGTGTTAAAGTTTGTTTTAGCCTTTGGTCCATCGTACGGATTTGTCAGTTATAGCGCGGGTCTACTGTTTGCTTTCGCAGGTGCCAAAGCAAAGCCAAAGCCAAAGGCAAACGCGAAGGAGACGCGTCCAGCTGTGCCGACAAATTGTGGCTGGCGACAAGCAAATAAACAGAATCAAGCCCGCGCTGCATGAGCTGCATTTTCCTGCAGTCCACACCCCAGTGCCTCCCCCCACGTCACAGTTTTCCCCCTTCCACCTGGCCCCTCTGCCGGAGGAGAGCAGCTCGCGTGTAAATGATTCTCGCCACATGTCCATGTAAAGACTTTTCTGAGGCGAGTGTGACTTTGTGGCACAGGTAGCCGCTTGGCTTGTCAATACCTACACGCCTGCCTGCGAACAGAAACCCAGTGTGGCATGCCACGAAGCCCAAGTCAATAAAAGAGGGGCTACACTCGAGAAATTATTGATTTAAAACTGAAGGAAAATATAATAGACTTTAACTTGTTTTGTTGCTAAAAATATGCTAAAAAGTATTGAAAAAATTAACTTGAATTTACAAGACCACATCCCACAGGGCACAATCCCCTCATTCGATGCAAATCAATGACTCCCCAAGCAGCAAATCCCCAAGGCAAATGCAAAGTGGTCGCCTTGTAATCTGCCTGCGACTCACAAATGAACAAAAAATTCAATTCCCAGAAATTGACTGGAAATCGCAAGCCTAGAGACCCACGTTTGGGTGACATTTCAAGTATTTCGCCAGGCCAGGGAGTTGGTCATTTCACAACGGAAAATGGAAAATGGAAAAACGAAACGAAACGATGCAAAACGCATGTCGAGCATGGGCTGCACTTGTCGTTGGCTCCTCGGAGGAGCAGGGAGCTACCCAACTACTGTTCCAAATTTGATTTGCCATGCTGATTTGGCGGCGGGAAAGCCGGTGGGGGGCAGAAGGTGAAGGAGGAAAATGCGGAAAACATATTTGGCATAGTTTTCCCCTCTAACTCTCTTACTCTTTCGCTTTCTGTATGGGTGTCTCTTTCTCTCGTTGGGAAAGATTTATGTGCGGCCGGTCCAATAAAATAATTGCCAGTGATTTTTTATGCAAATCGCTTTTCGCTCCTCGACTGACTCATGGGCAAAACGAAAACAAAATAGTAGACTGGGTATGCATATGAAAACGCCCAAACCCAAAACTCAAACTCAAAAACTACAGAAACGAAAAAAACTATTTTACGATCTTCTGAACCCGAGTCGGGTTTTATGGTACAGCGTTTAGTTTTTATGGCGCTTGGGGTCCGGGGTTAATTTGCCGCCGGGACCGACTTATCTGCCATCCGTGGGCCGTGAAGAGGGTCAGAATGGCGTTTGACATTGATTTCAACACCCGCCCGGCGTCAAAATCGAAAGACTTAGGCAACGAACTTGTTCTGACGCGAGGTGAGTCTTTTTCCGAATCGCTCCCCTGAATGTGTCAAATCTATCGTTTCCTGTCCTGTTAATGGAAACTTTCACTGGCCGCAGCCAGCACTCGTTTCATTAAGCAAATTTCAGGAAATATACTTTTATATTGTATCTCTTTTTATCTTTATTTTGCACTCAATTGAAGTTGGCCCTGGGGGCCGAGTGGCTATTCGCGATTGCTTTTCGAAATATAATACGAGTCCGGCGATTATTTAACGACTTTACAAAGTACTATCCTAGCATTCATTTCTACCGATGCTTTCTTTCTCTTTTTTGTATCTAGCAATTACTTTTGGCCACTTCTTATCCCGCCAATACATCTGGCTTGGCCGAGAGCCGCTATTGTTGCTGGCCAGCGTGTTGGTCTTATCACAACTCATTGTTTTTTGTTGGCCATGGGTGTGTAGGGGGATTTACTGTTCAAAAAACAAAAAAGTAAATGATGAACCGATATTTGGCACGTGCCGCTAATGAAATCGCCCCATCTCTGGGCCAGCAAAGAAATTTTGAAATATTGGTTGTAAATACCAAACGGGCCATTCATAAGTTCCGGAATTACAGCACCAATTAGATCGATATCGTGGCCTTTTGTGTGTGTGGGCAGCCCGAGAATCCATAGTGATCGAAACTTTTTATAACCCAATTCTTGTCGAACCATTTAGGCATTTAATTTATTATCTCCCGCAGTTCAAATGCTTTTGTTATTGATATTATTTGGACCCATTTCTTACGATTTTTATGGAGCGCTCTCCTGTTACTGTGTGTGTGCCCGAGCGACATTTATGAGCCACTTTATGCGCAGCTGTCAGAGCCACGAAGATCGGACGCAAAATGGCCAATTTTATGGCTCAATATCAACGGGCCCACCGGACCGCAGACTGTCTGGCTAAGAAAATGCTTGGATTAATAATAGTAAAAATAACAAATAAACAGTTGGCAATTTGACATCTTTTTTATACATACATATATAGTTATTTTTGGCATATTGATGGTCGTTAATAGATAGAGGCAAATTGAAAAGAAATGTCAAATGAATGAATGGCTCAGGGGACGGGGCTTCGTGCCCGGCTATTAAACCTAAGAAAACCTTAGGCTCTTTAAAATGCAAAGCGGCTGCCGAAGTTGGAATATAAAAGTAACAGCGACAACAACAGCCAAGATAATGGAACATAAAATTTATTAATTTTTATAGTCATTATTTGGATGTCGTTTCTTATATGTGTTGAATGCTTTTGTATTTATTTCCCTGTTTGCTCGGTTCGATTATGCTACCATTTCTCGCAGCAAGTGCCAAATTTGGTCTGGGGTTCTTGACCACGAAAACACACACGCACGTGTGACAAGTTTCGGCCTGGCCGAGTGTTCGAGTATTTGTGCGACGCACTGTGCTTTATTTTGCATATTTTGTTCGATTTTAAATGAAGTCACGTTGCACTCGTAAACTTGATATTTATGTTTGTCATTATTTTTTATGCTTTTTGCTTGTTTTTCATATAAATATTACCATTTTGTTGGTTGTGTCTTGTGTTGTTTGGGGGCCCCGATACATGTGTAGGAACAACAATGTCTTGTTTTCCGCTCTCTCGGTGTCTTGGTGTCGGTGTTTCGGTGCCGCTTGGTGGCGTTAAACAATAGTTAACAACTTTATTTGTGTGCTTATATGCAGTTAACGCTTTTGCCCATTAAGAGCCAACTCCTCACGTTTCGGCTGCCATTCACCTGAGAAATGCCAAAGCAGCATGCCACAAGTGGCCCGCTGCACTTCCAGCCAACTAATGAAGCTGCACTGTTGCACTGCTACACTGTTGTGCGGCTGTGCTTGCAGTGCTGCACTTGCTGGGCTGCTGCATCTGCTGCAGAAGCCGCCACCAGTCATCTCCAGGGTCTGTCAGTCCACATAAAAGTCAGAGATGGCTATGAAAAATCACCAAAACGAATCGCTAAACAGCCGCAAATGCACTCGAATTCGAGTCGCGAAATATGGGAAAATGCACTCAAATTATCCGAGTATTACCGGTGAAAACGATACCTTTGTTTGCCTTTTGAGATTGCCGACAGGTGGTTGAAGGAGGTACAAATAATTCATCGAAAATATCATAACATTGAAATATGAATTCCCCTCTAAGACTTTCAATTCATTGAAGGTATTCTTACTGCCAACCAATTGGCCTTTTTTATAACTGGTGTTTCCTCCTAAAATAATTAAATATTCAGTGCATATGAAGCACTAAGCCGACTGCAGTTTCCCATTAGTATCTCACCATAGTAAACCCAATTTATCAACACCCCAAATGGGTCAAATCAATAAACAATAACATAAAATGTCCCGAGAATCTACCATCACATAAGCAAACAAGTACATAAGTCACAGACAAAAAACGGGACAGCAAGACCATTTGAACTCCCTTCTCCAGCACTTTCTGATATCAAGCAGCGCAATTTATGCAAATTTTTATACGTACATAATGCCCATTTATCGGACTCTGCTGCCGATTATTGACAACGGCATTTTAATGCTCAAAAAAATCATAAATAAATAAAAATAACTTGGCGTGCCACTCAGCCTGGACAACCGAAAAAAAAAACACAAGTAAAAAGAAATTGAAATTATAAGTACCTGAACATAATTTCACTCCATCCACCAGAAGTGTCCAAAAGAACTACAGGTTCATAATTGAAATTCATGTTTGTGGTTCTTGTCGCTGTCAGAGAGTTACCGTTGTTGGATGGAGCTGGTGGTTGCGTGATGGTGGTGGTGGGGCTGCTGCCTCAAAGTCCAATCGCACCACCGGTGGGGGGACCCACTTAAAGATTCCGCGAGTTTCCGTGGCGACACTCTACGCATTCTTATGAGGTCATTTGCGTGGGGAGCGCACTAAATGCGCCCTAGCTCCCACCTATCGTTTAGAGAACTTTTGCCAACTGGAAAACTCTTCAGTTCGTGGAAATCCACACTCCGCACGGCGACTGACGGTGGTAAAATGGCAGCCGGCAATCTCGGTCGCAGACATTACTCATACGACCCGCAATGGAACACAAAAATCTATTAAAATTATCACACGCCATGTTGACCTCAGCGGCGAACAAACATTACTCAAAAAATCCGAAATAGTACCGTTTGTGTGAGTGTTTTGGGTCTAGAAAAAATCCAAAAAATATATATAACCAACCGCAGCCAATAAAATGAAAAATGCTGGCGCAAAAATATTGCAGCTAAAATAATTTGCCACGCTCGTAAATTTTCAGCTCATAAAACAGCAACAGAAACAGAAACGAGGCAACATTTGTTGCCGGAGTTGTTGGGGGAGTGAGTCAGTCGGTCGAGTGTCGAGCATTTCTCGAATTGAGTCAGATTTTCGTAGGTTTCTGTTTCTTTTTTTCTGGCTGTGGCTTGGCTCTTTTTTATGGTTAGCCTTCGCTGATCGACAGTTTGTTTGATATATGGGCCCTTGGCCCCATCATTTGCATGTGAAAAGCCGGGTGAGTTCACATTTCGGGGCTTTGGATATGTGGGGATATGTGTATAAAAAATTTCACTAATTTGCCAAATGATTATTATGTTTGCCTAAACAACGTTAAGTGCTGCCATAAATTAGCCAACAGACAGACTTGTTTGTACCGTGTTTCTAATTAAAGACAAAAGCCCATCAAATCTACCTAAACTTGAGAAACAAAAGAAAAAGATTTCAAGCTGACTGATGCTAAAAAACTTTATTCTTTGGCCAAACAAATTGTGTTAAAAACGGAAAGGAAATAAAGTATAAAGTGGCCGGCAGAAATGGTATTTTGAATGAGCCGTTTCTAGGCTTCAAATCCGCAAACAAAATCAACAAACCCAATATAAGCGACGGCTCACACACATTTCCATTTGTTCTCATTTGCGCAGCGCATGCGAATGCCCGACTCCACACATCGAAAACGAATGACTTAGACAACGAACTTGCATTCCCCTAAAAGCGCATGAGCATTAAGATCTCCAGGCAATAAAAATAAAAATCAAAATCGAAATAAAAATAAGAATACGAATAAAATGCGGACGACAAATCTACAGACAACAAATTTCGGAGCCGGGCAAAACGAAATTGAAGCGAAGAATGCAATAAAAATAAAGCCGGAGAAAAGAAATGAACGTACCCACCATAAAGATAAGAGCTGGCCAGTGGGGCCGAGATTGCTCAAGTGGCAGCCGAAAGTGTTGCAGGGCGATAAAAGTTTAATCAACATTTATGGGAGGGAAGCGGTGCAGAGGGCGGTGGAACAAGCAGAAGACTTTAGTATGGAGCAGGCTTAACTAACACTGCTTTATACACAAAAAGAAAAATCGTTTGTTCAAAAAAAAGATCATGTTAAGAGTTTTACAATAATTTAAAAAAATAATTAATAATAATATATGTTATGTATGATTAAAATTTATATTTTTTCTCAGTGATTCTTATTTGATTTCTCTGTTCTTCCCCCCGTCTCCACAGTCCCCGGAACTAGACTATCGGCACGAGCTGATGGGACGTCTGCATAAAATCGAGCCCGCCGATGTTGAACTCGAGGTTCTGGCAGCCGCCGCTGTAGCCTCCAACAACAACAATAGCAGCAGCAACAACAACCACAACAGCAACAGCAGCAGCAACAGCAACAGCAGCCAAACCCCCACCAGCAACAGCAACAGCCTGCAGCATCAGTTCCACCATCACCTGCACCACCACCACAACCACTCGCACCAGCACCACCATCAGCACCACCACCTGCACCAGCACGCGCATCCGCACCACAGCCTGCAGAGCGGCGACAGCGGCGGCGGTGCTTCGGAGGCATGGTCGCACCACTCGCTCGCAGCCACCGCATACCCCACCGATCAGTCGCAGCAACAGCAACCGCAGCAAATTCAGTCCGCCGGCTCCCCGAACTCGAACTCGAACTCCGCCTATGGATGTGCCCCGCTCTACGATGGGGCGCCCTACGAGGTGGCTCTGGGCTACGGCGGCGGTGCGACGGTGGCAGGTGGCGGCGCGACGGGTGCCACCAGCGACAAGGAGTATCTATATGGTGAGTGGCCCAAAGGGGAAGGGGTGGTGCCTTCAGCTGGGCACACAAAATTACATGCATGGTGAAATCTCGCAAGTCAATAGCAAAGCGATGGCATCGTGTTTGAGCGGTTTGTTGCCGAAATGTGAAATCTGAAACCACCCAAAAATAAAATACAAATCTGACAAGCGTTAGGCACAACACTGAAAGGTGATCGAGGCCTAGACGAACTGGCAATGATCTTTCAAAGCTCTGAAAAACATTTCAAGCCAAACTTATATTAAGATTTTCATCAGTTTATAAAATGTCAAAGAAAGAAAAACTCTTGCCAGAAATATATAAATTCTTTAGTTTCGAAAACATTAATCCCTTTTAACCTTTTTCGAATAAAAAATAGTATCCATTCTCCATAGATAGTGAAGAGCTCTAAAAATAGTCAAACAAATCAGCAGCTGTTTAGAAATTTCATGCATATGCGAGATTTCATTGTGTACCTTTATAATTCCCCATGCCCATACCAATTCGTACAAGGCATGGATTTGCATAATGTATTAGCAGGCGATTATAAGGCGATTTCGTCTATTTTCTTTCTATTTTATTCGATTGCACAGAAACCAAAAACAAAGAGGCTCTCTATGCCGATCCGCTGGACGATCCCTATCAGCGACCTGTGCTCTGGGACGATATTACTACCTCAATCCAAAATATCGACCCGGAGAATGCGCTCATGCTGAGCAGTAGCAGCTCCAGTAGCAACAACAACAACAACAATACCACCAACAGCAACAATAACAGCAGTAGCAACAACAACGGCGACAACGCGACATCGCAACTGCCACAGGTCAAGATGGAGGCAATCGATGAGAGCCTGCTCGAGACTTTCTCAACGCCGCTGCTCAGTCCTTTGGAGATAAAGACGGAAAAGCAGCAGCGACAGCAGCAGCAACAGCATCAGTATCAGCACCAACACCAGCAGCAACAGCAACAGCAGCAGCAATACCAGCAGCAGCAACAGCAACAGCACTATCAGCAACATTATCAACAGCAGCACTTGTACCAGCATCATCCGAGTCTGGCGCTCTCGGGCTTGCCACCCGCTGTCGAGGTGGTGGAGTTGCAACTCCACCAGCAACAGCAGCAACATCTGCAGCATAGCGGCAGCAGCAGCCCCAAGCTGGCGACCCCCGGCGACAGCGGGAGCACCGGCAACAGCAGCAACACCTCCTCCTATCAGCAACAATACGCATCTCAATTGGTCGGCGGGTCGGGCGGCGGCAACTATCTGAACGGTAGCAGCAGCAACTCCTACGGCTACAGCTGGCACAGCAGTCAGGTGAGTGACGAGATCTGCCCTGCCCCTGAGAGTTTACTTCCCTGCACTGAACAAAAATCTAGAATTTTATTTAAAGCTTTTTACCTTAAAGTTCTCATGAGTTCCCCTTTCATCTTCTCAGACCTTCCACACCAAATACCAAATACACCCGCCATCAGCCGCCGCAACAGCCACTGCCACGCCCACAGCTCAACTCGGTGCTCAACAACAACAGCAGCAGCAACTGCAGCAGCTTTGTCCCCCGGCGGCACCCAGCACCCCCTCTGCCAGCTCCTCCTCCATCTCATCCTCGTCGGGCTCCTCCGCCAGCCGACACATGTTCGTGCCGCCCCTGACGCCTCCTAGCTCGGATCCCGGAAGTCCTGGAAGCTCCATGGTGGCAGCTGCCGCTGCAGCAGCCGCCCAACGTCGCACCACCCCACCGCCACCCTACCAGCAAGGTCATCCACTAGGCGGCTTGTGCCCCAGTCTGGTGAACACGCCGCCCACCCTGCAACTACTGGGCGGGGCAGTGGGTAACCCCAATGGCTCCACAACCGTGCTCACCCCCCTCACGCCAGCTAGTGCCATTGCTGCAGCTCAACAAACGCAGCAGCAGCAGCAACAGCAACAACAGCCATCTCAGCAGCAACCGCAGCAGCCACCACCACCGCCCCCGCGGTCAGCGGGAGCCGGGAGGCGTGGCCGGCACTCGCACCACCAGCCCGGAACGGCGGCGCACATCGCCAGTCTGATGAGCGTACGCACGGTGCGGTACAACCGCCGGAACAACCCGGAGTTGGAGAAACGTCGCATCCACCACTGCGATTTTGTGGGTGAGTGGAGCTAACATTTATTTAATAAACTTTATTATCCATATAAAAAACATCAAATATCGCTAAAAATTAATGGGAGCTTATTAAACTGCAATTTTCCAATTTGTGATTTTATGTCTTAGTTTTTATACGATTATTATAAACACCATCAATGGATACATAAAAGTGGTTTTTAAATATTACTTATACGTCATGTAGGCCATCTCAACAATGGTTTTAAAAATAATGCAGTTTATTAAGCTTCTTTTTACTGAAAGACTTTTGAGAAATATAGAAATATAGATAGTCATCTATTCAGTGTGAAAGACTACTTTATAAAAATCTGAGAGATCTTGACTTCCTTTATCTGTAGTTGCCATTCGCTGCATGTCTCCCACTCGTTCATCATTTCGCGCGCTTTGCGACACTTTTCGTAACAAAGTCAGTCTGAGGCACATCCCCTGCCCCTTGGCATACGCGCCCGTCACTTGCCACCACCCCCTGGGCCACTGTTAGCTGGCAGCTCCACTCCACGTGCGATCCTCATTGCGCATGCGTGGCGCGTTTTTCCAATCGGCATTTATTTATTCTCTATTTATCTATACATTTATTTATTATCTTTCTGGCTTCGTTTTTCTATTCCGTTTTCTTGCCTGGTGTCACTGTCGCTGTTGTGGCGCTTTTTCAATTGCCTTCTTTGTAATTCTAATTAGGCAATTGCCATATTTATGTAAGACTGTAGTCCTCCACCGCCTCCCAGTTGGCCGCCCACTTGCCCTCGTCGGAAATGTGGGTTGCCTTTTGTTACAGTTGCAAGTTTTTGTTCATTTCAATGTCAGTGGTGGGGGAGACAATGGTATTTTTAGTTTTTTATAAAGAAATATATTTGTGCCAGGCACTTTCAAACAAATACCCAGCTGTGAAAGAACCTTTTGAAGGCCTTGCAGCACTTTTAAGCATTCGGCTTCGATTAACCAATTCTCAGGCAAGATCTAATGAAATAAGCAAGCTCCCTTTTGGCCAGCGACATTATCTGGTAGCTTAATCTCCGCAAGATCATCATGAGAACAGCTAAAGATGAGATCACAACACCCATCCATTAGCTATCGTTGGATCACCGATGCGAACTATTAGAGGCCGCAAAAGCACTTAAGTCGGAGACCCACTCCATTGGCAACTTGGCCCAGTCCGAAGAAACCGATTGCCAGACGGATTCCCAACTCCGTCTCCAATCGCTGGCTACGTGCGTTGCCACTAATAAATAATTGACAATTGTCTGACACGTTTGCCATGGCCATTTTTAGACAACTTTGGACTCCAATCGGCCAAATGCCGATTGCCTGGGCCAGCAGAAATGCTGTCCAAATGAAGTTATTATGCCATAAGCGCACGCATCAGACATAAGACATCGGACCGATACTTGGCAGTGAGTTATGTCTGGAGGAGTTCCTCCGATTTGGTCTGGGTCTTGGCTTTTGGGTTTCAGTTTCGGAATCGTACTCGGATTCGGCATCGGTATCTCGGCAGCCAATCACGCGTCTAACTGTCGACTATCGTGGCTGTTTCAGTTGCATTTTACAAGTTGCAAGTTGCAACCTGCGAGTTGCAGGTTCCCGCGCAGCAACATTCTCGACTGGCATTGTGGGCCATTGTGTTGCGCGGCACGTTGCAGTTTCGGCTTTCAATTAGAGGTCTACGTGCGGGATGTACGGCATCCTGGGACCATAAGTGCCTCATAAATGTCACTTGCTGTTTGCGGAGCAAGTGAATCTCGTGCAACTTTCACCTGCCACCCAATTAAGGGACCACGCCCACTGACCCACTCTTCGGGCTGCCTCTATTTAATACTCTAAATTGGTGTGCTGAAAATCTGATATGGGAAAGAGATGAATTTGATACACTATAGAAATTTAAGTTATATTTTAGTTGTATATTTATTGTTTTTCGTTTTCCTAACCTTTTTTTATCCGCTTTCTTGCAGGCTGCTCCAAAGTTTACACCAAGAGCTCGCATCTGAAGGCCCATCAAAGGATCCACACCGGTGAGTTTTCCATTTTTTAAATTAAGCCAACATCCTACTAACTGACCACCTACGAACCACCCACTTGGCGACCTCGTGCCTGACCCCCTGTCACAGTTTTGTCCGGTCCGATCCTTCAGTCGTCTGCATGTGGGCCGAGCCGCTGAGCCCACTGCACCACTGATCCACCGATGAGCCACTGCCGCGGCACCACAGCTGCACTCGGGATCGTTGGGCAACCGTCGCCTTTTGATTAATTCGCGCACTCATATTTGTAGTTGCCAGCACATAATTTGCCAAGGCCCAGAGAGCTTTGAGCGCCTTTTTTGCGAGTGCCTTGGACGGCCACTGTAAAAAAATTTGATAACCAGTTTTTAGGAACACACATAAAACAGTACCTTAAATATCTTAGCGATGGGTTATTCGATGCATTATTTTGAAAAGTAAGAGGCGGCTTCTCACCCAACATTTTCTTCAGTGCATTGTTAATTTTCAATTTTTACTCCGCGGAGGTAACCGCATCGAAAATCGTGATTTCTACGGTTGGTTTTTGCGGCTCTGACTCGAGATCTGTGGCTCTGTTTTTTTGTGGTCAGTTGCGAGTTGCAAGCTGGCTGTTGCAACATCCAACATCCCAGGCAATCGCCAATCGCCAACGCCATCAGCTGGGCGCACGTTTGGCCTGCATTTCCTCCTGCTCGGATTACACTTGACGTTCCGTTGCTCATTTTGCTCCTGCTTCTGCTTTCTGATTTCTGCTGCCCGCTGATCACCTGTCTTGGTTTTATGGGCCGCACGTTTAATGCTCAAAAAAAATCACGGAACAGTGGAAAATAATAATAAAAAAAAACCAAAATGAGCATCGGTTGGCAGGAATCCCATCTCTCTACTGTGTTTTATTAATCGCACATGACCACCTGATTTATGCGCAACTTAAAACGCTGCCTTAAAATCATTTTTATTATTATGATTTTCAGTTTTTTCTTTAAGCTCAGCGCTGATTTTCACTTTACTGATAAAGTTAACGCCCCATCAACAAGTGCGCGGCGAAAGGTCGAAGTGGGTATAAAAACCGAACCCCATCTTCTCCGCGGAGTTACCCATTTAGATTCCCTTGAGAATATGCCAGTTCTCTTGAGAATATCTCCTTCGATTTGGGCCAAAAAATTAGGTCCAGAGGAAAACTTGAGCTTGGGGCAAGCACGAAGTCATGTATCGGTGTTTAGTTAAAACTTTAAGCATGTGGAAAAAGCTAGGGTAGAGGAAGTTGAAATTCGAATACCCTTTGTAGGAGAACTTAAATTTAAATTTATTAAATAATACGAAATATTTTAGCAATTCCTTAATCATAATATGTATAATTTATATAATCCCTTTTTGGACACGATGATTATACCCTTCTCCAAGAGTATAAAAAGCTCTCCGCATTGGGATTTCGCAATTCCTCGTCGAGTGGCAGGCTACCGTCTGATGGCTGTCGGTTTGTTTGGCTTTCGAGTTAGTTAGCGTTTCGGCCTGGCCCAGCCCAGCTCATTCATAGATTTCCCCCCGGCTAGTCACAAAACATACACACAGCATTTTTCATGCCATTTTTGAGGCGCCACCAGACTGTTGTCTCTGCTGATTAGCAACGCCAGGCTGAGAAGCTGAGAGATGTTTGTGGAGAAAAATGGGGGAATCGAGAGATTTCCACCGCAAATATTTGCCAGAGTCATCGAGTTCGTTGGTTAAGTCTTATGCTTGGGATGAAAAGATTTTTCATCAGCAAAAGAAAGTTAGGTACCTTCTAAAAAAAATAGAACAGATTTTAAATTTTCCATCAGCTTGATTAAACTTCAACATAATTTCCTTTTTAATACAACTTTCCAAAGTCTATACTCTAGACTCAACTTCGTCTCATCATCAAAACTCTTTGGAAAATACCAAAGCTCGTAAATTTGTCATTTTTATTTGGGCTTTTTATTTTTATCTGGCTGCGTCGATTAGAAAATCACTTGGTAACTAATCTTTATGCAGTCGGCGAACGAATAAATTTCCCATATCTCGAGGGGCCAGTCTACGGACTGCGGTCCGGGTTCCCGGTTCCCTGTCCCTAGGATTCGGGCTGAAACGAGCTTATTTTGTACTGATTTGTTTGCTAATATGTTCGCGCTGCCATAAATTAGTTTGATTTTGTGCCCAGCGACTGGAGGAGGCCTGGTCGGAGCTTAGCCTGCGGCTGTGGTCCAGAGTCCAGTGCCGAGAGTTTCAGGCCATACGCGATTCGAGCCTGAATTTATTTACGACTATATGCATAAGGCCTCCTGGCCTTATCGCGGACTGTAAGTAAAATTATGAAGTAATTCTGTTCGGCTTATCGCATTGCGTTCATCGCACATTACAAAACAACATTTACATACATAACTTTGCGTTTGTTTGTTTGACCGATCTTTGTTTGTGCTGCCGCGATCATTGCCAAATTAAATTCCCACGACCGATTTCAGCCGGGGAGGTCTCTCCAGGTCTACGATTCTACGGCGTCTATGAGTCATCCGTTTGGCAATTTCGACAACAACCAAAAATGCCCATAAAAAATAACCCACCACGTGTCCGTCTAAGCCCGCGATTATGCTCGCTGGCCTCTCGAAAGCATCTCGAGGCACTTAAGTTCATTAAAAGAGATCTAAATAAACCAATAAGTCACGCCACGAGTCGAGGGGCATTGGGTTTCTATCCGAAAATCCCCGCAAAGTGTCAGCTGAGTGCCACTCGAGATCTCTTTGGCTCCGATCGAGGACCCCGAAAAATATCCGATGAAGCCAAACAAAATTTGTGCGTTTGTTCGAAATAATAAACAAGTCTCACTTGCTTTGATGTTGGCTGAATCTCAAAATTGAGTTGGGATGAGAGCCACGAAAATTTGATAAATTTGGGGAAAGTTTGTGAGAGAAGAAATTGTTTAAAAAGATTTCGGGGCCTGCAAGGCACTTTATCTTACACGTTCGTTAAATATGTTTTGCGATTCTTTAACCTTTCGAATCGTTGTCTTTCAGCACCCAGTCTCAATTCTGTCTACCCCGGCCAATCTAATTCGATTAAGTCCATTCGATTCGCTCCACAATCCACAGCCGAAATCAAACAAAAATGTCAAGTTCAATCACAAATCTCCAACCGCAATAATTATTTCATTCAATTTCAATTTAAATCTGAACACGAATGTTTATGTTTATGTCGCATACGAATTGTTATGCCAATGAACTGGAGGGGTCTCCCTTCTCCGCCAATAGGGTCTTGAATTAGTCATAGAGCAGTGGAAATAACAAAGAGTTTTGGCCACCGGCCGGTGGAATTTTTTAGGTTTATGTACAGCGAATGTTTTTTTTTTATGGTTCACAAAGGAACATTCAAATTTCAAAGTACACAATTGAAAAATGTTTGTTAAACTTCTTGCATAACAATTTTGAACAGGCTGGACATGGTTTCCTTACAATATTTAAGATATCCATACATCTACTATTGTAACTCTTAACAAATAAACATCTAAATAGAAGACAAAATCTTTAACTTTAAACCATTCTCTTCAAATTTCAGGCGAAAAACCCTACACCTGCCAGTGGCCGGAATGCGAGTGGCGCTTTGCAAGATCGGACGAGCTGACCCGGCACTACAGGAAGCACACCGGAGCCAAACCCTTCAAGTGCATCGTGTGCGAAAGGAGCTTCGCGCGGAGCGACCACCTGGCGCTACACATGAAACGCCATTTGCCCAAGAACAAATGAGGCAGAGCCACTAATAGCCACAAAATTAACTATACCACAATCCAAAGGACTTTAGCATAGATAAAATGAATTCGTTTAGTTGAAAGGTTAACTACTACATTGTACACAAACTATTTTAGAGAAAGCTAACCAATGTAATCGGAACGGTATAGATCCCACACATAGATGTATGGAGTATATACCAGCTCCAACTCAATTAACTCAAATGCAAAGTACGTTTAAGTAAATGAAATTACCACCTGCTTAAAGAAAATCCTATCTACCAACTAACCCGCACGATAACGAAGATATATCTTAGCCGTTCAGCAGCACAAGTACCCACAAATCGGAATAGTTCTTACAGTAGGCTAAGATGCGTGTATAAAATCAAAAACAATTCTTTAGATTTACGTAGATGTTTACTTCGATATCTTCAATTAGGTGGGTGATTGCCACATAAGCTTAGCAAACCCCCTGTATGTATTTTGTATTTGTATGTCAACAATCGTATTCATAAACTTAACAGTTAAGCATACATATATATCTTAGTGTCGTATACTGTTTCAAAACCACCAAAAAGTGCTGGCACAACATCCAATAAACATTCTTGAATATCATGAAACAAATTATTTTTAGTATAGCTAAGTATAGCGTTGGGGAGCGGGCGGTGTTGGCGGTAGCGTCATGTCGACGGTGTGCCTACCCAAGTTCGTATCCTCAACCGGCTGATTGGGTTTGGCATATCGATCGGTCCAGGCCCGAGCGTTACGGTCGTGCTGGCTGCGGTGATGTTTGTAGAGATGAGCAATGGTAGATTCCAGGGGATCGTTTGGGTTCGGATCGGACAGCAGTGAAACAAGGGAAATAAGGACCTTGCCAACCGTCAGTGCTGGCGACCACTGCAGACTGAGAATATCCAGACAGATGTAACCAGAGGAGGTTATATTGCAGTGGTAGATTTTCGTTAGAAAGTACACTTGTGGTGGATGAAAAGGGTAGTCCAATGGAAAACTTAGGTCGAGCATGAAGTGGCCACCTTCGTACGGGGTATCTGGGGGCCCCAAAATGGTGGCTCGCCAATGAAAGATATCGTCATCTACCATCTCAACTTTGCAGCCATCTGGAGGTTCTCGCATGAAATCCGAAAGTTCGCGATTCAGTCTTCCAGTCGCAGCCGGACTATCACCCCGTCTGGATGGGCCAGAGCCTATGGGGTTGTGCGGCGGCTGAACGAAGCTCATCTGATTAACCATGCGGTTGAACTGGCGGGCCAAGGTCCCCAAGAGACCTTCTTCCGCCACATTGCCGGTTGGCGCGTTAGGAACCGAGTCTGTATTGCTGCGGCCACGACTCGGGCGACCTCGTGGGCGCCTTGCGCGTCTTGGTGCCTGCTGGAGACTACCTCGTTGATTGGAAGAAATTCTTCTGGTGATAGCACCGCGTCTCCTGCGCGAATTGGCCGGTGGCTGTTGAGCCGCAGGACTTCGCAGTCGTCGAGCACGGGATGGTCTTAACAGGGCTCTTAAAGTGCCATTGGGGTTTTCAAGGGCGTTCACACTATCTTCAGTTACATCTTGTTCCTGCAAATCGGCTTGAAGTCCTGCAAGAGCCAGTGAAGCTGCTTCTCGTTGCTGCTGTAGGCGCTGGCTTCGACGGGGAATCATGTTTCTGTGTTGGGATAATGTTGAAATATTTTTAGACGGATCTATAGATCCTCTCTCACTGGAAAAATTGTATTTTTTCTTACGTGGGGTATTAATAAATATGAAGCAGCCCAAAATTTGATACACGTTGACAGCAAACTAAAATTTTTTCCTTTTCCACAACTAGCAGTGATGCCACACTTTCAAGATTAACATTTTCCAACACTAAAAGAAGTGTTGGTACTCAGGAAAGCTTTTTATTGGTTATGTCTTTAAAAAAGGGACTAAGAGCATAGCAGTCACTCCTGAGGACCTATCGATACTAAAGGAATCGTATTTTTTGAAAATAAGTTAAAAATTATCATAATTCTTAGAGTCGATTCTTCAATTTGTATATATATGTATTTATCTAAAGCTGAAAGCGTGACTGTACTTTCCATAATTCACATTCCATTAGCATTTCAGTGTTGGATTTGTCAAGTCTCTATGATTGTCAAGTATTTATTGCAATTGGCTGGACTTTAAACAATTATTAACATTTCCCCCATACGTGCCTGGCAAGGCAAACACTAAAACATTGAAAGTTTCACCCTCAAGTATTCCCTCTATTTGATATCTATTCGAAACTCTCGACACGTCACAAAAGCCATCATATAAGTTTTCCATTTAACAAAAAAAGACAATTATTTCATTTAGATGAGAAGAATTTCAGTTCGATAACTGTGACCCCATACCACACACTTTATGGAATGCCTTCGCACTCAATTGGGTTTTGTTGTTACTGTGCTAGCGATCATTATCAAAATATTTTGTACACGAAACAAACATGTCAAGCAAATGTCTTTGCCCCCTTCCGATGCCCTGCTTCAGCCCGTAAAAAAATTGTTAAAAATAACAATAATAATTTCAATTGTCTGGCTGCATTTTGATTCGAGCGCGTCATGTTGTTTTGATTAGAGCGATAAAAACGACTCTCTTCGGCTTCGCTTTTTCCTGAGGGGTTCGCTTTGCAATGTAAATCATTTCAGTGGTATTTCTTCACAAAGGTTTTTAATTTATAGGGTAAAAAGTTCGGAAACTGAACCAAGGTATAGATAACAGAGAACCTGTTTAATTTGTCATCTAACTAATGGAACTTTTCAAGCAATTAATAAGGGGATTATAGGATTTTCATAATTTATGAAAGCTTTGATTTTATAAGGCATTAATAATCTGGTTCGGAACGATTCTTGTTAAGGTTGTGGCTTGTCCGGATTAATCTTAAATATTTAAAGTTCATACTTTTAAAATTCTCCTTTTACATAGCCTATTTTTTATTAAAGTTTCTTTGTTTAATGTTCAAAGAGTGTATTTCAGTGTATAGTATGAAGCGTGTAAGTGCTCGATTAAACCCTTACGTGGGCGTTAAGACATTGGCATGCCCCCATTCATTCATCCCAGGCCACTGGCACATCTCCAGCTCCGACCACATCCATCCATCCAGCCAACCATCCATCGGATACGGTGGTGCCATTCCAGCTCTGATCTTCAATTGTGGTGCGTTGTCAGCCAGGGGCAGCATGGAATGGGGGCTAATATGTTAGCCCAAAGGTACCTAGGTACCCGGAGTACCCCCTTTCATAACCACTTCGCACACCCATGATCAGCAGCGGTGCTGATTAATCATTTGGCGACTGACAGCTCAACTTTGCGGCCACAACGGGGCAACCCGCTTATTAAATTGGCTTAAGATTGCTAGATAAACTCAATGCAAACGCACACGGGTCGCTGGGGATAAGAGTACGTGTAGGAATGGGACCCCACAAATTGATATTGTGCATACTTAAGTCGCACAAAGGAGGTTTTTTCCAACAGCACCCACTTGGTTATGGAATATCGGATATTATTGTACATTGTTCGCTGGCAGCAATTGAGAGGGATACAACGCTTCACAAAATTGATTCGATTTCAGTCAGATCGCAGATGTGATAAATCTTATGATTTCAATTAATTTGTGCGCTTTTGTCGGATCTCATTTATTCAGAATTCAAAATTCAGAGGGAAAGGAGCCGCCGGGGAGGGCTGACTGCACTGATTATGCCAACTTGGTTAATGTGTCAGTGAGGTTTATAATGGTATACAAAGAATATGTTTTAATTTGCAGCTAATTAAGCTGAAGTCTGATTGATGCCGGGGGAATAGCGAATAACAAATGAATGGAAAACATTGAGGTGTTCATCGTTTGGAAAGGTTATCCAATAATTAAGAACTCCACTTCCTTGTGGGCTAATGCATCTATTTTTAAAGTACTTGTGAGTCAAACACAGCTACTTTGTAGCACACGACTATCGCTAACAATCCATTAAATATACAAGATGTCCCCTTTTTTATGGTTGTTAGTATTTCCTACTTCCTCTACCACTAACATCAATTTGGCTGAGCGTTGGCAACACCTTTTACTTTCGATGGGACACAAGTCCAGCTGCCGCACCACCCACACGACTCCAGGCGAGCCCACGCTCCTACTCCGACTCCCGAGCAGGCTCATCCATTTTAAGTCAGGCCATAACATAAAAGCGCCCATTAGCCAAATGGGGGAGGAGACCCCCCTGACCCACCCGCGGCACTAGCAGGGGTGCAGAACTGGAGGAGGAGAGGGCACTAGAGAGGGGTAGCGGACGCCATCACTCGCCCGCGTCTGGTAATCGTGACAGGCAAAAGGCATTGGGCAAAAGGTGGGGCAGGGGCTGCCAGATTCAGGACACTGGAAATTTTATTTAATTTTAAGACTTATTATTTCAAGGTATGAGAGCAAAGCGGAAAAACCTTTTCCCTCTGTGCACTGTCGAAACCACCGAAACCGAAATTGAAAACCGAAAAAACGGAAAACCAAGAAACAGGAACTGCAGGCAACTAGCCCGACTGTCTGAGATGTTGGCCAGGTCTGCAGTCTACGGTCTATGCACACTTTTTGGCCAGACGTGCGCCTGGCTGCTTCGCATTCACAGTTCGCATTTCGCATTTGCATACAACAATATGCGACAAGACAAGACGCCTGGCAGTTGGGCACAAGACAAGCTGGCTAAAAACGGCGACAACTATAATTAAGCTTAATTGCTGTTTAGTGCGAGCCGGAGCAGCTTTTCGCTGTTGTTTTATATGCCCAAAACGACAAAACGACAGACGCCCACGCACTGCCTCACGTATAATTAAATTAAATTTATAATGCGAATCTCAACACGATAAATAATCCTAACCAGGTGTTTGTCGGGATCGGGGGGAGGGTCTATTTTGGCTGCGGCCGATCTTGGTAATTGAAAACTTAAATCGCACTTATCGCTCACTCACTCACTTCACTTAACTACACCCGCTTATTGTTTTCGTGTGTCGGGGAAATTAATTAGCAATTAAAAATGCAGCTCAGCGATCGCTGGATAAACACTGCACACAAACAATGCCGGGTCGCCTTTTTAATCTGCTGGAAAATAATTCATATTTATAAATAGAGAAACATTATTCAAAGTGTCCGCAGCGAGCCTGTGGCCCGGGAACCGTAAATTAAATCAAAATCAAAATGAAAACGATATGGTCTCTTATGCCCAGAATTTATAACGAAAATAAAGCCGAGAATACAATGAAATCGAAAACACTATAAAAGTGTGAATCGAGATTGATATTATTAGAACTTTGGTTGCTCTAATAAAAATTGTTATCCATAAAAGCCTTTTTTTTGTGGATCATGAAATAGAAAAACATCAGTTTTTTCCATTAATGTTCGCTTAGTTTTCTTATCTACGATTTTCGAAGTCGTGTATAATTAATTTATTTTTTTGACATTTCTCATTTACGAACTTGGCTCTTTTATCTACCCCTAAATACCCATTCATAACCAATTCCATTCACCCCTAAAGAAGGGTACTCAAAACCATTCGACCAGTATCCGCCCACAAAACACAAACTGTGGACGGGTCGCCGTTGTTGTTAGCAACTGCAACTGCAACAGCAGCAAGAGACACAGTAACAACAGCAACATCAGCGGCTGTTGGGCACTTGGAGGTTGGGAACTTGGACGCTTGTCCATTTGTCGGACTGTCCGTGTGTCCGCCTGTCCGTCCCTGGGCTTTTTGGTCGGCGTGTGACTCAATGCATCGCTGCTAGCTAGCCAGCTGCCGCTGATCGACCGACCAAACGATCGATCGGCTAACGGCGGCTGCTGCTGCATTTGGCAATGAACTTTTCGCAGCCAAAGACAGAGTCTAGACTCTAGGAGAAACCGGAGGCTGCAAACGTTGAAAATGCGCTGGCAATTTGACTTTGAACTCGGTCAAGTCGAGACACATTTGCGAAACTGTTTGCATATTTAATTGAACACCTACAACAACAATAAATGGGCTGCAGCTGTTTCGCAAGAAAAGCGATTTTGCAATAATAAGCATAAGCATAATAATAATCAGGCGCAAACAGGCTCAACAGGGCCAAAACCAAATGCCACCGGGCGAATAAACTTAATCCACTGAAAGCGTAAAGTCGTGCCTAACGAAAAAACTAACGACCATATTTACCATATTTAGCGCCACGAGGTGCCAGTCCTCGCCGATATATGTATAATTTCAGAGGAAACCTTGGACATAGGACAGTGTTGAAGAATATGTCAAAATGTCAAAAAATAAGAAAGTTCTGTCTAACACTATTTTAAGGCCAATATCAGGTTCGACAAATAAGCAAAAGTTGTAAACAAATCCAAAAATAAAATAATAAATTTAATAAAAATCCTATTTCAACCAGTAGGTAACCATGCGCATTGGCAGAAGGCGTAGTGAGCGTATCCGTCATAGGAATATGGCCATGGCTATTGACCGTTTGCTGGAGTACACTCCCCCCGAGAATCAGACTAATTTTGTGAGGAACCTCATGAACCCGGCCGACCGAAATGTAGGAAACACCGAGCTTCATGGGATGATCAGGGCGCTGATACAATTGGCCCTTTACTTCCAACCAACGCTAGTGCGTTTGTTTCTGGCCAACGAAAGTGGGACTGTTCGCCTGATCCTTCGACAGGGAGCCCTTTTCATGAAAACCTACATCTTTTGAATCCAACAAGACTGAAAGGCTGCACTGCTATAATCCTTAAATGTACAACATTAAATCTACTTACTACTTAAATTACAGATACCACTTTTACTTACCAACAAAATTTCAAAAAGGGACCCAATGAAAAGGCACTTCCTGCAGGCAGCCAGTTCGATATCACTCTTCATATGTCATGCGGATTGTCGTTTATGAGATACAGATAGTGGCACTGAGAGATACTTCTTTGATTAATTGTTGGGCACGCGACGATGCGATGCCAATCTGCTGCCCCAAGTGACAAAAATCAATGCAACTGCAAATGTGTGAGATGAGCAAGTGTGTGGCAGCTACAGGGAAGAAATAAAGAGACAGCCGGCGGAGACAGGAGCCATAAATCTTGGTCGACCCCAGATCGGAGATGTCATGGGGCGACTGGTGTGCTGCCCACACAGAGTCCTTCTTATCGGGGGCCAACTATCGCAACTCTTCTGGGGAATGCGCAGCGGAACGGAAGTCGGACGCAATCAATCTCAATTAAACTGATAGCTACTGCATCGGAGAAGTCGGTTTTGAGAGGTAATGTTAACCAGCAATAAGCCAAAGGCATCTCACCAGGATCTTTCATTTCAGTTGAATTTTCCAAGGGCTCCGTAGGATGGGCCGTTTCCCTTTTAACAGTGTTATCAAATAAGAGATTTTCGCTCCTAAGTCAAGCCCAAAGCGTGTGCAACACCTCAGCCACACTCGAGTGACAATCTAACACTTACGGCCAACTAGCTTTCTAAATTGAGCACATCCGCTGCCGCGTCTGTGAAGGAGCCGCAATAATTTACAACAATATAGCGCAAATAAACGCAAGCAGGGGCTATAAGGGGGCGATTGGCCATAAACTGAGCCAAGAGCACGCGTAATTTGGCCAAAACATTTCCATGCAAATGGCAGCAGGCAAGCGGCAAATCAGCGCCCATGAAAGCGGCCCATTGCAATCGCAATTGCGTGTT
This sequence comes from Drosophila bipectinata, assembly GCF_030179905.1. NCBI lineage: Eukaryota > Metazoa > Arthropoda > Insecta > Diptera > Drosophilidae > Drosophila > Drosophila bipectinata. Next base: position 1,032,413 of record NC_091738.1, on the reverse strand, counting down.
GCACAATCGTTGCCAGCTAACATTAAAACAACAAAGAAACACCTAAAGACGACAAACGACAGACAACCTGCAGCCTACACAGCCCAAAGAACCAAGATCCCAGAGAACATGACATCAAATGGCAAACAAAGACCAATTACATGGAAGAAACCAACTTAAAGACAACAAAGTCAAAGTTTATTTAGAAAAGTCGAATGTAGGAATATCCTAAAAGTATTGTATTTATATAAATTAGTTTTAAAATCATATAAAAAGTGTATTATAAGTTATTTAAAAGTTTTTTTCCTACAAGGACGTTAAACGTGATTAAATGTGATTTCTAAATTCCATAAAGTTTTTTGTGTAATGAGCACCAAAATAGTATCCGTTCGTATACGGAATGTTTATTTAATTACTATAAATGCTACTTTCACAAAGCTTTTGGTAAAGTCGTAGTACCGTACCCAATAAGAGTGTCCTAAGAACCTATAAACACACAACACATGGGCGGCAGGCGGAAAACATTAACCGAGAAAAGACTCATAGTCAGAGCCACATTAAAGCCCACGAACTGACTCACCGCTAGAAGATGCGTTGGACGTTGGTTTCTGTTTTTAATACCCTTTCCAAGGGTACTATAGTTTTGAACAAATGCTACCATTGCCGAGAATTATGCAAGTAATGCACATTTGACCACCTCGAAAATTGAAAAACAGGAACAACTTTAAGGCGACCTATCATAAAACTAAATACCATTCACCAATCAGGCTTTAGTCCACACACAAAAAATATAAACAAATCAAAACAAAAAAAAAAGAACAAACCCCTCTGAAAAAATGAGAAAATTGGGTCAAATTTCAAAGTTCTAAGAAGTTCTAAGTCCGGGATGTACAACATTCGTGGATCTGCCGAGTATAAGCCAAGCTATTCAAATCTAACCACTGAATCCGCGTTCCTTTAACATAGGCCTTAGGCCACTGTAGGGCATGAAATCGTCGTTTTAATACCAACTTTTTTTCTGGTAAAAGAGTATGTTTTTTTTTTGTCGAGAATTGGATTTGGAGTCGCATTCGACTGTTGCATGCTAAACGCTGCTAAATTCAAGAGCAGCCAACATTTATCACACTACGCCTATCGCATTTGGCTAGTCGGCCCCCTTGGCTTTCCGTTGCTAATTAATGATAATGTCAGGAACTAATATGCAGAGGGACTTCTCTCCCCGAACTAGTTTATCATCAGTTAACGTTTTCATTAACCATATGTCACACGCACGTCCTTTGAATTTTCCAACCCTCTGGCTCCGGGATCCTTGAAAATTAAATTATGCGCTCGGGGTCGCGTGTCCTGCCACGATTTCGGGGCCAACTTCTGATGAGTCAAAATACATAAAAATGCATAAATACACTGAGGTTAGAGGGTAACCTAATATTTGGTTAAAAATAAAACAATCATAGGTATTCTTATTTTAATGTTTAAAATGTTTGAGTAATATAAGGGTCCTTATAAGAAAGAGGAATTGGAATAGGTATGTATGGTGATTTTTTTCAGTGCTCCTTTTACCCATCATTCAGATACCATACCCATTTCCCATAAATTTGTCGAGGATCCTTCACCGCAGTTTCGGACAGCATTTGGCTCGTGTCTCCCCGTTGAAAAGGTGTTAAAATTGTGCCACAGAATTGTCTGACCTCTGGGGTTGTTTTAATGACCGTCTGACTTTCTGATGGCACATGGAACCCCCAACCACTCCAACATTATTTTCCCTGCCAAAATGATTACGTAGCATTTTGTCGACACTGAAGTTTATGTTTTTTTATGAGGCGCGTGCCGGGTCATATGCAACTTTTTACGCCAACCAAACACGCAATATTCCTACCAAGGGCTCAGAATATGGTTTATAAGTGTTTCCTTAGGTTTAAAGACTGTGAAGAGCAGAATGATTAGAGGGAAATGAAGGAACATGCTTTATTAAAATTATTACAGAGATAGATAGAGATAGTAGATTTTTCAAAACATACATTGCATCATTTTTATCAAAAAACGAAGTAATAAAAATTGCGCAATATTCGTACGATGTGTGTCAGTATAGGCCACCCCACCGTGCAGACCCCTTAACCCATGTGCGGCGCATTTAACCCAGTGAACCGGTAACCCAATTTCCATACAAAAAGCCCCCGAAATTTGCACATCACGACGCGTACTTTGCCTTCAATTAGCCCAAGAAACTCACGCGCCAAAATTGGCAGTCGACTGTTGCGTAATCGCCGTATTACCTGATTGATGGATTGGCCGGAGATCAGAGAGCCATTGAAAGATACTCGTAGGCTAATTCAATTGCTTTATAATTGAACTAAGGAGGCGCGACGGCCGGCTTCAGCTGCGATTCAGTTTGGATTGGATCGATTTAATGAGTTACTCCGGCCAAAACAGAAAAATCATGAAAAACGAACACACATGATGGTGGTGGGGCTCAGCAGGTTTGTCTGCCGGCCGTGCTGGCCAAGTTAATAATCTAATGGACACGTTGTAATTTTTTCCATACTCAAAATTGCCCAATAACCGATTCATCCGATTCGATTTGGACTGGGATTTCAATTTCGGCCACAATTGAAAATGAAATTTAATGCCGATTTAATGATATTGGGGGGAGTTTGTTGTGAAGTTGGTGGAAGTGATGATGCGGTGTTTTAGCCCGATGATGGATGGCCAACCCCTCCCCCACATCCGTACCCACTCACTCATATGGGCCCACGCTAATTAGACTTAGCCACTCACTCCAATCATACTTCCCCTCCCATCCAATCAGACAAATTCAAATTTATTTGAGGTCTCTCCAAAATCATTATCGTTTTTCGGTATAAGCTTAGAGTGTGTGTCCTTTGTTTAATTAGTGCACTGAAAAATTAGTCGAAAAATAAAACCCAGGCGAAATACTTAAGCGGATTAAGCGGCGATTTATCAAAAGCAATTAAAGATCCCCGAAAAGCCCAGCTCTCCGATACATATAGGTTTTTGCTTGATTCGCGGAATGCGTTAGCGATGACAAATAGTAGCAAAAATGTTGGGCAACAAAATGTTTATAATGCTGCTAAAAGCATGTTTGTATCTTAGAGATACAAATCGCAGATCGCAAATCCGAAAGCCAAAAATGCCGAAGCCGGCAAAGTGGGCCAAATCAGGCGTACAGTGGGCTTGTTCCAGTGGATCCTGGAGATGGAATCTTACATTTGTTATTCAGTAAAGTGAGTGAACTCTCGTTACCAAGCAGGTGTTGAGTCCTAATAGACCTTTGAAGTATTACTTACAATAATTGTTGCAGATCTCTACCACGGTTCCCTGTAAATCAAAGTTTTCCCCTCGTGCGGCTTAGTTCCTTGAGTAGACCTCAACCCATTTGCATTAGCCAATAAAACACACTTAGCAGGAGGCCCAATCCTTGGCCTTTCGCCCAGTTAAGATACATTTTAGTCGCGAGATACATTTAAGCGTTTCAACGTGGCCGGCTATACGCTGGAGATCAAAGCCTGGACTGTGGCAAGTGGAGGCAAGTGCCACGAAGTGTTCAAGACGGGGCTACTAATTACCCTGTGGGGAGCTCTGCCGCACCCCACCCCCGCCGTCTGTCCATTCCCCTCTGGCCACGCCACTGAAGTGGGGCAACTGGAGCACTGGCGTCGTGAGGTTCGCCTTGCGCGAAGCGTCGTCAATATTTGTCAAACTGTCAGTTGGCCTGACATTTACGTTTGATCAACACCAGGCGAGTAAAAAAGGGGAAAAGAGCCGTGGAGAGTGGACACTGTACTGTACGGTGGCCACTACTGGGAGCCGCCAGGAGCTGGCAGTCGGCGTTTTGTGTTGTCGCTGACACAGAGAGATAAAAATAAACCGAGGCGAAAACTAGTGCACGTATGTATATTTTTTTCCACCGCAGAGACACAATTCAGAGGTGACACATTAACGAGCAAATGCAGCAGACAGGCCAAGGTGGATTTGGATTTGGATGTGGATGTGGATGGGGGCTCCTATAGGAGCTCCAACAACCTGGCGATTGTTGCCTTGACGCGCTTTTATTGGCCAGGTGATTGGCGAAAGGAGATTGGTGGCCGGGGAGATTTTTATCTACGAGATAAGTGCAGCTTTATCGGCAAAAGAGATGTTTGCAACCAGAAATGGTCTGCAATTTGGTGTTTTGAAGCCGGCAGTGGCCCAAAGTAAATAGTGGCCAAAACTATGTCTTAAGTCTACGGCCTGTTGAATCTCAGCTATTTGGAACGGCTCTATTGCGTTTCACCAACAACCGAGACCCGCAATTGCAACTCACCCAATTGGCTACCAGTTCTTCGGCGGATGATTTATGGCGGCTGGCGGCAGAGATCATAGAACATAAATCACGAAAATATTTCAATATCATTATGAGACAGGGAACTGCAACTGATAGAAACCGAAAGCGAAGTGAAGTCGCCTGATCCCTGGCTGTAACCTCTGCCACCTTGCAGGCTGCCTGAATTGGGAAACACTCAGAGCTGAAAACCGAAAAGTCGAAAAGACTTCTCTTCATTACGGCCTGATTGATTGAGTTGGCCGAAAGTGCAAAAACTTGGCCTTCGTCGGCAGAAAAATGCGGGCAAGTAAACTTCCGTTGCTGACCACTTGGCACACTTTTGCTTTTCTCGCCGGGATAGACGGATGAAGTCAGACATCGGACTTCGGTCTTGGGAGGTATGTAGTTTTCAGGGGCCTGGTGACTCATTCTGAAAAAGTTGGCCAAGTTCAGGCTCAGCTGGAGACGAGAAACCGAACAAATCGAATGGCTAAAAGCGAGCCAAAAGTGAAGCCAATCGCCCCGGCCCAGCACGTTTAAGTGTTTTGTGTTCTGCGTAAGAATTTGTTAACGGTCGTGTTTAGGAGCAGAGATCTGGCTACAAAGACCCCAACACTGGCAAAAAAATAAGGCTGTATTGAATTAACAAACAGCTAGTTAACACGCCAGAAAAATTAGTTTTCTGAAGTGTAGCACCCATCTCGTATATTTTTGTGAATGAACTCAAATCGAAACTCGAGTTTCTCTGATGCCGTATCATGGCGTGTGGATTTTTATGTTCCCTGAATGAAATGGCATTTAATTAGCATAATTTTTATTGATTGAATCCCCCCGAAGAGAACAAAAACAGAAGAGCCCATGGATCGGATGCCATGCCGAACTCTGAGGTCGCGCAGAAGCGAGTTCTTTCAACCTCGGCTTTCAACCCAGTATCGACCGATTTCGATTTACATAATGCTCACATTGGAGCACCGCAGACCGGAGTCTTCCAAACTCAAGCCGAAATCAGTGTCAGAATCGGAATCCGAACAAAAGGTCTTGCGTGGGCCCTAATCGCCCCCCAGGTGAAACACATGGAGAACAGAAATAGTCAAGTGTTGTCAGCGAAATTATGATCGAAATTAAGATAGTGCCGTGCGGCAGGGTTAGTCCCTAGTCCGTAGTGCCTAATGCCTCGCATATCGGCACGATCGGTACGGATCGCTGCATTATTCATGCCACCTGATAGTTGCCAGCTAGCTGCCTGAGACATCTGAAATTTGTTGTCGAGTTGTCGGCTCATGTTAATCGAAGATCGATATGCCAAAGATGATCAGGTGGTCCACACCATCACCTTTAACAGAGAGAGAGTGTCAGTTTATGTTTGGCCAAGCACACTTGGCTCAAAGTGAGAAGTTATGGCTTAGATCGATGAACCTGATCGCTGGTTAATCAATTAACACACTTGACCATGAGATCACTGGGGAAATTTTTTCAACACCGCTGTAAAACGAAGCTGATGGGCTGTTTGAATGTTTTAAGAGTTCCTCTGAACGAATAGGGTCTAAAAATCTGAACAAATGGAAATGGATTTAATTTTATGTATACCCGAGGGCATTATATACCCGATTATATACCCGATCCGACGGTATTATAAAGTTCGGATCGGATAAGAATTGAGGAAGATATAGCCATAACTGTGGGCTCTATAGGGGAAACTCACATTTTCAAGGGATCCCCTCACGAAAAATGGACAAAAAATCTAAAAAATATTTTGTCTCTGGATTTTTATGCAGAATGGTGGAGAATCAATCCAGAAATCGTTTAAGGTACTCCGCTTGAGAATCGGATAAGAATTGAGGAAGATATGGCCATCACTGTGGGCCCTATAGGGGGAAACCACATTTTCAAGGGATCCCCTCACGAAAAATGGACAAAAAACCGAAAAAAAATTCTTATAAGGATCGGCATAATTTATGGGATATTTGCGAAGGGTATATCATTTCGGCTCCGCCCAAAATTTGCTTTCCTTTCTTGTTTAATTTAATATCAAGCCAGAAAAATAAAGAGCCAACAAATGTTATTGGGGCTTAAAAATATCTTGTTTTCTGCAACATTTTGCCGCCCCTCTATCGGCATCAAATCGCTGTGTTCTCCATTTGTTTGCACCACAGAAAACCACGAAGGTTTGTGAATTCAGCAGCTCCTCTAGATACCCCACTTGCTACTATGCCCCACTTGCAATATATTTCTATTTTATTTTGCAGTTGCATTTTCGTTTAATATTTTAATTAAACTGCAAACGTGAGTCGCGACTGGGAGCCACGGAGTGCTCTACTCCACATGTTGCCGCTTTGGTGGCTGCAGGTGTCGAAGGTTGTCTCACGGTAGAGTTCCCCCTTTCCACCTTCCTCTAGGCAGTGGAAACACCTGCCGTCCCCCCTGATTTGGTGGCTTAGTACATGCCGTGTTAATCGCCAATAATAATTGTTAAACGAGTTGGAAGCGAGTAGTCTGGGCATAAGGCTCTTGGCGTTTGCATGAGTTATGAGGCCGCCAGAGCAAGGAAGCCCAGATCAGGATATATCTATGCAGGAGCCTCCCAGCTCCCCCAAACCATCCATCTTCTGCCCGTTTTTCCATGCCTGTTGGCCATTTTGGTTATGCGATGAAATAATTTAAATATTTGCGGGCAGCAGCGGGAGGCAGTGCGCCACAGCGAGCACCCCAAGAGGGGCTTATGCAATGGGCGGCATGAGGGGAGGCTCTGAGGCAGGGGCAGAGGCGTCCCACGCGTGGCTCTGTCCCTCTCATGGCGGCTTATCCCATTTACCATTTTTGGCTATCGACAGAGACGAGCGCTGGCGGGCAGCCTCCAGCTTCGATATTTGCTCGCGACCAAACTGGCAACCACTCCTGCCACATCTGCTGCTTCTTTTTCCTCAGCTGCTGATGAGGCAGCCGAGTCTGTTTTTCTTTTTTGTCTCCACTTTTTAGCGGAGGAGACAAAGTTGCGCAAGCCGCCTCGCCTCGCCGATCTCGTCATGGGAGATTCTCAGATATATTTCATTTTTATGATTGTGTCTATTACCAACATCCACGCGCGTTTCGCCGTACTTCGGGTTTTGAATTAACTCCAATGACAGAGGCATAGCCGTTTTGCAATCCACTTTGGTTCTGATGGAGATCGAAAGTTAAAGGACGTCGCGATGGGTCATAAGCTCCTTAGGAGGTTTTACATGAAGGGTATTACCGATGCCTTTCAGACTCTTTAGGGTCTAGTCTTAGATGCACAAAGCAGAATTATCTGCTTCAAATCTTTGGTTTAACGTTTTAACTTACAATTGTTAGTTTAAGAACCAAAAGATGCCGTTCCAAATTGGAATCTTAAAGCTACCATCTTTTAATCTTTATTTTAGCTACTAACTCTGCTGGTTTTTGTTTCCGTGTAGCCCTGCTCTGGTGTTGTCGTTGTCGTCGCTGTTAATGTTGCTGCCTGTGTCTGCAAAAATAGCAACATTTACAATGGCAACAGCTTTTTGAGGTGTTGGTAATTGATTTTTGTAATATCTTGGCTGGCACTCTTTTTGTTTGCCTTTTTACCATTACCACAATAACAACAACAACAACAACAACAACAACGCCGCAGAAACATCGGGCTAAGCAGCAACAACAACATGAGAAACTTCCGAGATGCATCTGCGACATCCGCTGCAACAACAACAGTTGGCGAAAAAAAAAGGCGCGCAAGCGTGCGAATTCAATTGCTCAATTGTGGAGCTAGTCACACTCCCCTTCTGGGCCCCTCGGATTCCCCAGCAGGCTCCCCCCTGCTTGGGGCAACACGCCTGCGCAATATCTGTGGCTGTTGCTCCCTTTTGGCCGCTTCTTTTATTGATTTCTGTGGTTTAATTTCTGGTATTGTTGTTTTCGGGGTCTCTCGAGTGTTTACAAAACAGAAAATCTCTTGCGTCTAGATTTTTGGCAGCGCCGTTTGCGATTTCATTTTTCTTAAAGCTTACAAGTTATTGTTTTGAAAAATGACTCATTTTTCAGCGGGAGGTGTGGAGGGCTGGCAGGGGACTAGATGGCTTGCAAATCGTGGGAAATCATCCACAAATCATGTGGCTGGCACTCTTTGACACACACCCGCACATCGGGCCAGAAATAAACGCCAACACCGAAGATGGAAACCCTGGCGATTTTAATCGCCAGTCTCTGGGCCAACCTTTGGCAATAACTGCGAATGCAATTGCCATAATTGCCAGAGCGATAGATTCTTATTAGCCGGCGTTTAATATGCATTGCAATATGACATTTCCAGTTGTCAGTCTCCGTCTCCGTCTGAGTGCAGTCTGGGTTTCCTATTGTGTGACATGTCAGGCCAGAAGTGGCAGTTGCAGCTCCAGTCACAATCGCAGTTGCAGTCACATTCACAGCGGTGGCTGTTGTCGCCGGCGTGACACTTTACACACACAATAAATCACAGCGGATAATATGAGCATTTGACACTGGAGCTGAAAGGCTTCCAGATGGATGTGAGTATTGGATGACATGCACTCGGAGAAAATGCAGATTCAAAGAGCGCCAAAATGATGGCCCCCCTGACCCATATTAGTTATTCGAAAGCCTTCATGTTCATTTAATTTGTTCATATAAGAACTCTGCCGCTAACTGTTAGACTATAAGTTAAATTGGTAATTTGTTTGGCTCAAAGTAAAGTCAAAGCGCCAAATAAAATCCAAATACATGGCTTTGCCAATTTAATTTGATTTTTGTTTGTGCTAGAGTATGTAGAGTAACCCTAGACGCTGAGAAACGGCGATCGTTTGTGCGGCAGCCAGGGGTTAATGGGCCACCAGCTGCGTGGATTCATTCGCGCTAATTGGAAACGCGAATTGGCCAAGTGGCTAGCCTGATGGCAATTGAACAATTAAACGCGGAGCTAACATACAGCCGCAGAGGCAGCTCAATTAGGCCTATCATAAAAATAGAACGGCCAGGACCCAGCGAAAATGGATCATCTCAAATCCGATCGGTAGAAGCTGAATCGAACGGACAATTCAGAATGTGTGGCCACGTTAAAGCAAATAAATGGATAGTGCCCCGTAGATCCCAAATCCGAGTGGCTCGCATAAAAAGCCAATAAATTCCAAATGCCGACAGTTAAAACGCACACTTTAATTAAAGCTACTTTAAGACAGCATCAGCACCAGTAACAGCGGCAACATCGGCGGGCTACAAGCAATTTGTGCAGCACTCAGGTTGCTGTTGCAACTGCTGCAACATGATGTGGCAGAGTACGATCTCTGATCGTGGTCAGCAGTCCGTTAGGGTAAGAGATATATAAACACCGCCGATCGACGGCCGTAACTCACTCTCCGAACGCTCCGATTTCGAGGGGACAAAGCTCTGTGGCTCTGGACCTGAAAATTTATGTATGCCAAATTGATCGATTGTGACGGCCGGGTTATATCATTCAACAATTATAAAGAGACGGCGAATTATCATTGACAAATTAATGGACACAATGGATGGATGCCTGGCTGACCGGCTGCCCGGCTGCCTGACTGGATGGATGGATTTCCCCCGGCCGCTGCCGGCAAAACGATGTCAAGCACTTCCATTCCGTTCCAACGGTAGCTCTCGCCATATAGGGTTTCAGTTTATAATTCAGATAAAGATTTCATCAAAATCGCGCGCGTACCGAGATTCATTTTAATATTTTCTGAGCCTTCCCCCCTATTCATATCGCTCACAATGAAAAATCAACTGAAAGCTGATTTCCAGAGAAGAGAGCTGGCTATAAAAAATATAAAAATTTTTAATAAAAAGTGTCGCGGGCACCATGAATAATCCGAAATCGGACAGAAATCGGGCGACGTCATAAAGCGTGCTGGAATTTCGAGAGTCTGACTGCCATCAGTCACTGCGAAGCTATTTCCCTTTGCTCCCCTTACAGTTTCCCTTTTCCTTTTATTTGAGCCAATAAAAACTAATAAAAACCCTCCATAAAGCCATTAAAATCGCTGGAAAATCATAGACAATCTGAAGTGAGTGAAAAATATCTCCAAACAAGCGTCTTGTTTGTCTTTTCCACGGTGGCATATTGATATTTCGTCTGGGAAATACATAATATTGGAAATTTTCCCTACAGGGCTCACTAAGGGCCGAGTTGTAAAGTCGATTTTGACGCGACTTCGTTAGCAACTTGGTCAGCAGCTAAACGAAAACAAGTGTCACCCAGCAGCAAGTGGCTGCTGCAACAGCAACATCGGCAGAAGCCAAACGGTAAGTGACTGAGCAAGTAAAGTGTGTAAATATTTGTTTAATTATGCTCATGTTGGTGCAAAGCATTCGGAGTGTTTGTGAGATGTTGCTGACGGAATGTGGAATGTGCAGTGAGCATTCAACCGAATTGGAGACACTCGGGACGCGGTGACCTCGGCGGGAAATTCAAAACGGTCAGGTAGGGTAAGATGTATAACTTTCTATCTTGTTTGGGATAATCAGAGGTGAATTCAACGGCACAACTAGCCATGGGCTACTCCAAAATAAATATATCACACTCCTTCCGAAGTTTTTAGCCATTTTTTGTAACCACAATCCTCCCCTCAAACTGATACCCAAAATGGGTGAACATTTAATTTAAACATTTCCCAGAAAAATATCTCCATTACAGCGTTGGTCCCCAACTATCAATTATTGCACAGAAGCAGCTGGGTTCGAGATGGAATATGAAATATGGCCCACATTCGCCGAAACTGCACAGTTCGCCGACTAAATCCCCGACTTCTGGGTAACAAATGTGGCGGCCATTAGAAATCGTTTTGCGTTAATGTGTTACAAATATTTCATCTGCCGACGGCGTCAATGAAATTCGGTTTGGCTTTTCGGCTCCCATTTTGTATTTGTTGTATTGGTTGTATTTTTGTGGTCATACACGTATGGAAAGCACCGTTAATGCGCCCAACATTGTTGTGATAATATGTTTGGTAAATTACTTGGACATATTTCTGCTACCAGTTGCTGCTACCTGGCTACCTTGGCAGCCCGGCTATGTGGAGAAGACAACTCCATCGGTGAGGCCATAAATATGTTCCATTATTTTCCAATGCTCGCCGGCAATTATTCATCTCTGTGGTCGCCTTTTGTTCAGCGGAGGGATGCGTTCTGACCCACTAAAATATCGCTTACTGGCTGCATAGATATTTTAGTGGTTTTTGCTGGCACTCTGGCCATGGGCCATCAAATTGTCAAGGAGTTGGACAACATGAGACGAAACTGCAACTGCAACCTACAGCAGCAACCACAGCAACATCAGCAGCAACAACAATGGGAACAACAATATATCTTGCAACACGAGTCAACTGTCGGTTTTTATTGTCGTCGTCCGTTTTGGCAGACCGAAAAACATTTCTTTGTTTTCGGCATTTTTGCATTGCAAATTGCCACAGAAATCGCGGCAGTTGGAAATGTTGCGGAAAAACTCATAAAAAAAGACTTCAGATACTGAAAAACTGCCGCAGGCTTTGCAGGCTTTTGCTCATTTGAAAGTCAAATAGCTCTTGGTCCAACTGAGCGGCAAAAAATAAAAACAAACAGAAAAACTATTACCGAAATCAGGCGGGAGCATCCATCGGGATTTCCCAAAGCCGAGATACCCTAACCGAGAATGCCTTTGATTTCCTTCGGTTACCAAGTTCGTCACTTGCCCGATTGACTTGCAGAGAGGGCAACGCGCAATCCTCCCGATGGTATTATAGAAAAAATGGACTATTTTGCATTCAAGTTGCGGCCTTTTGCGAGTTGATTTTGCAGCCCAAGAAAATTACTTCCAGCCTAAGATTGTTTGTGGCAAAAGTGTTTCGCCAGGAGGCCGAAAACTCACGACAGGAGGGGAGCGACTCGCAGTTAATGCAAAAATGTTTTAATTAATTTATTTAGCTTGCCAGCGGCTGGCGAGGAGAAAACGACTTAATAATTCATAAGGAGCTTTGTCTTTATTTCCTCACATCGCAGTGGAAAAAATTGTCACGTAATTGGAGGAGACTCGAGGGCGATGGCGATGGCTAATGATTTCTGGGATTTCATAAGTGAGATCTGTCGCGGGGCGATAAAAACCCAACATCGCCACGCCATATGGAGCTGTCTACGATGCTGTTCACATTCAACGTGTATTTTATTTTATTTCATTTTCCGTTTCAGTTTTTGGTTATTCGGTTAATTGGCAGCGGACAACATCCCAAAGATTTTCTGTCACATTTGTGATCGTACGCGTGTGTTGTGGTTTCGGTGGATTCTTGGGCTCCGCAACCCAAAAAAAAAGTAAAACGAGTTCCTAATGAATGGCCTGCCCAGCAAACTCACGTTTTGGATTACACTGAGGAAAAGTATGGGTCAAACCCCATTAACAATTAATTTTAGAGAACTTTTTTCCTTGGGCAGAGATTTATTTTCCTTCATCCTAACTGTAATATTTTATTATCACCTCTCTGATTTTATTTACTGGAATATATTTTCCGTAGTGTTTACCAAAAAAAAAGCCAAACAACGAATTTATTTTGATTGTTGTTTGACGCATGTCAGCTGGAAGTTGTGTTGTTCAGCTGGCGCCACAGAAATGTCAAAAATAGTGCTCTACAACCTGGAAAAAGAAGGGCAAAGTGGGGAGTGCGGCACAGGCATGGAAGAGGGGCAGAGGGAGGCTGGTTGCAGCTCCACAAATGATCAGAAAATGAAGTTGTTTCGCTTGTGCGGCACGTGCGTTTGCTTTTCGGATTTGAGCTCCAAGCTTGACTTGAATTCGTTTTTCATGTCTCGAAGCACGACAAACGGACCCATTGACATGGGCAACGCAGTTGGGTGCCCCGTGCCCCAAAGCCCCGCCGCATCCCCTGGCAACCCTCGTGTGCCTCATGTGGAAAGGTTCGCTGTTGAGTTAACTAAGGCATGACGTTGAAGCTAAGCTTGCAATTAGTTTGATTCGATGCTGGGGCATTTCAAGTATGCTGATAGATGAAGGCAGGCACTGACGGTGATATGCAGAGCAATGATGGATCGCCCCGCAGTGACCTACTACATATTCATAAGTATAACGACGTCCACTTGCAGAAAATATACATAAGAACCTAATGAATTATTGGCTTTACCAATGGATTCAATCCTTCTGCCCGCATCCTTTGGATTTCTGTTCTGCCTTTCAATTGGCCTTTAAACGTTTATCTTGGCTTTTCAAAGACAACCACTCGACAGTTTGTGGCCATATCAGATATCTGCACAATATCTATCTTATTGTACGATCGCTGCTCGATGCTGTGCTTCATTAGTCGGGCAATTAATTTTTCTCTGTGCCATATAAGGGAACCGTGGCAGTAAACGATCCTCCTCCCCCAAGACACCCGAGATCCATGGAACGAACCGCAGAGAGATTGAGTAATAACCCAACTAACCGGCAAACCGCAGTTCACAATTGATTTATTTTCTCTTCTATTCGCGGACTAGACAAATACTCGAGACGGTTGGAAAGTGAGCCACACTTCGTCATCGCTGGCAGTTGGATTAATTTTGAAATATTGCCGGGCAGTCAAACGACGTTTATGCGCATGTAAAGTAAACGAAATCGATGCCAGAGGAGAGCGAGGAGGTGGCAAGGAGACTGGGAGGGGGATGTAAGAAAAAGTAGTATCTCTAGGGGACAGACACTCGTACTGGCCAGGGCCACATGTGAGCTAACCAGAGATCTGAGTTGCTGAGAGCTGGCGCTTTGATTTATTACCAAAACGCTAATAAAGACAACAAGCTGCAAGCCGTTCGCGGTCGACTTCGTGCTCGGGCCTGGGATCGGGGATCGCAGATCTTGGATCTGGACAGGATGTGCCTGGGGCCAAATGACAATCATGCTTACGGTCCGTCATAAAACATGGCCAAGAATAGGGGAGTGAAAAACCTCAATACCCTTATTGGTTTACATCATGGTTTGTCATGCTCATATTTTTTTAATTTTAAAAAGATAACAGTTGTTAAATAATTATATACAAACCACAAGTTAAAATAAATAAAAAAAAAGGAACTCATTAAACTTTCTTTGAAAGTGTATCAAAAAGTCAAATCACCAGAAATCAAGTTCGTTGCCTAAGTCTTTTGTTTTAATTAGTCAGTTCCTTCTGCGCTGCTCCTCCTCCTCCTGCTCCCCTTTTTAGCCTCCTGCAAAGATCTTTGCTGACTTAGTGACCCAGTTAAAGGTCTGAGCCAACTTGTTTCGCCAAACATGTTCTAGCCGGGAGATAAAAGCCAAAACCGAGGGGAACTGGTCGTTCAGCACTTGCTGGTCGAAAAAAACAAAAAGTTGCATCATCATTGTGGAGGAGGCTGATAAAAGGAGTCAAGATGAGGGGACTGGGAGTGAAGAATGGGGGGCGGGGTAGGGTCCGGGGTTAGCCAACTATTGTACAACAAGCAAACGCGCGCCTGGCAGCAAATGATGCCATGTTATATATTTTCCGTCCAACGTCGGCACATTCGTGCAGCTCAGATTACTGCGGGGCGATAAAAATGACTTGCCAACTTGCACATTTGGCCAAGAGCTCTCGGCCTGGGATTCAGACTTGGATTCGGATTCGGATCGGATGCGGTTACGGTTTCAGGGGCGTTGCGGGGCAGAGGGGCCGGGAGGAGTAGCCGCTCAAAAAATGTCGGACAGTCTCGGGCCAGCTCGTTGCCCATAGCAAATATTTAGATAGATTTGACTTTTCATGTTAATGGCGCGCTTTCAGCTGTTCATAATTAATCGGGCGTCCGCAATGAACAAGTGAGGCATTTTTATTTGCCAGTTACCGGCCAAGTGGAGTGGAGTGGAAAGATTGCCAAATACCAGAAGACATTTTTTATGGCTAATTAAATGCATTGGAATCGCATGACTGCCAGATATCGATGACTCCGCTGAAAGACTATAAAGAATAAAAGCTACTAGAGATGGAGGAAGTCTACTAATATCATAATGATCGTAAAATAGATTTTAATTTAATGAGTTAGTAACTGCTTCACTATGCTGAACATCATGTATTTTTCATTTTATGTTGTACTATTCATTTTTGTTAGAACCCTAATGTTTGCCAATCTTGAATGTTTGATAAAAATGTAAAATGATAGTTTGTCTTAATTCTGTTAAAAAATTAGTTTCTTGTAGCATTCTATTCTAATTTATAGCAAATCTAGAATTAGCAACTCCAACGCGAATAGATCATGCTGAAAACCTGAATCGAGTTTATCGGCGACCGTGTTAACAACCTTAATCTCTCGGTTTCTCATTAATATTATTTTTTGGCCAGCATCCGAACATGATTTAAACTCAAGCCGCCGCCGCAAACCCATAAATAATGTGGAAAACAACGATGTTAGCCCGAGCCAGCCAGCGAATCGAGCGATAATAATTATTTATGAAATATGCACGCAAGCGGAGATTTTAATTAAATTCGTACATGCAAACTGTAGGTTGGATTTGCGCTCATTTCTAGAGCGGGTCAAATCGATAGAGTCCGAGATAAATAAATTCAAGACCAGAGACACAGAAACAGAAACATAAACGAAATAAACTCCAGCCTCAAAGCCGCGTTGCCGCTGAATGTTTATTAATATTTTGTCATAATTTTCGCTCCGAGTTTTCGGCGCTGCAACGTGAGAAATTATTTTTGAGCAATCGCTAGGTGTTTGGACAGGCGGCATTAGACTGTGGACGGTAAATCGAGAGATAAATCTCAACCGATAAATTCCGATGCGGGTCAAGTGCAGGGGTTTAATTAAAAACTCCCCCAAGGGGAGGGCTCTGATCTGGCAGCGGGGCCTTATCTGGCAAATGGCCCACGATCTGTGGCCAGTTGAAAGCCGGCTGACAATTTATGGGCACACTCACGCATTAAAATCATTTATGGAACTCATATCGCACTCCACGAACGAACAAGCGACCGATAAAGAGGCCCGATCTGAATTTATTAAAATGCAATTTTCACATTGCCAGTGCCGGCATGTCGGCTGGCTTGTCGGTGGCTTTTTCTTCTATTTTTCCCATATTTTTGCCATATTTTTTTTATTTGCCATGTAGCTGTGTTGCCATTTGCCAAATCGCCGCTCAACAAGTGCAGTTTGTTGTTTTTCCTATTTTTTGGCCAGAGGATTGGTCGCGAAGTGTTGCAGTTTCTGTTGCATTTGTGGCGTGGCAATACAATCAATTTTTAATAAATTGTGGAAATATCGTTTTGACTCGCCTGCAAAGCGTTTTGCATTTTTTTATTGCGTGGCATTATTTAATGACAGCCTGTCGATATTAAGCGATTATTCCGGGTACTCCTGGTGTATGACCTGAAGTATTACGATTTCCCACAGATCAACTTCATTATGCGACACATTCGTTATCAATTTGAAAAAGAGATTTGAGACTTTCGTTCATTAGGAACGATCCGACTGAATTTATGATGCTGTTTACACCCGACCACAGTCAATATCCATCAAATATCCATTAAAATTATTATCCTCCGCCCGCCGCTGCAATTCAACTGCCACAAAATTGTCCATAAAAGTTGCAATTAAGCGACTCAAACGCATATCTAAACATGTCGCCGAGAGACGGAAGACCGGAGTCGGAGATCTCAGATCCAAGACAGAAGACTTGCAGACTGGTGACTCGACGTCTGCGACAGATTCATGGCTGGAAGAGCTTAGCGGTGGGAAGAGGTGGAGGAGCTTTTCAATTTCAGTTTCGACTTGCAGACTGCAGCTCGTTAAAATCGGGGGCTTATTAAAGGCGCGCGTCGTTTATGGCACATGAAAATCATTTAATCGGAGGCCATATTTGGCCTGGGACTCGGATTCGGATTTGGAATCGGATTGCTGCAGATTTTGGCAGCAACTCGTGGCTTATGTGGCACCCACGCCTCTAATGACAGTCGTCTCTCAATGGCAGACGTTAAAAACCTAAAAACCATGGAGAACCCTTGAATTATGGCCCGCAAACCGTCAGAAAAAGTCGCTAATTATAGGCACTAATTGCAGAAATAAATCTGCTAAACAATTTCAATTTGTTACTCCGCTGAGTTCATAAATATTCACTAGGCACCGCGGAAATCTCCTCAGGTGCAATCCAAAGAGTCGAACTCGTAATGGCGGGCTAATTAGACAGCTTGGTGGGAAAATAATTGAATTACCAGCTCGGCTATTATAATTTACCCAGCGTGTGTAGAATAATATAGGTAATTGATTGAATTGAAATTAAAGCAAAGCAGCGTGGTTAAGCAATTGAAATTAAACCGATTATGTTTGCCAGAAGAATCTATTACGCCGAAGAAAAAATATCTCTCTAAGTCCAGCCAATTAAAGCTAATAAGCTAACAATGTTTACATGGCAATTACAGATGGCAAAGGATACTGACTCTGAATATCTTCGGGCTGGGGGCCTCAGGAATTCGGCTGCTCCACTCCTCTCGCTGGCAAAATGCCAAGCTCGCAAATACAAATGCTGATTGCCAATATTCACATTAATCTTTTAAGTCCCCCCGCCCAGCAGCACTCCCTCCTCAGATTCTCTATCAACAAATATCTCACGCCACAATATTTAAGATGCCAAAGCGTTTTGCGTATTAATCGCCAGCAGCGAGCTGTTGTTGCTGTTGCAGTTGCACTGCTGGAGTTGCTATTGGGGCTGCAACTGAACGTGACGCCAGTCGAGTGGCGCCACCTGCCGACCCGAACCCGAACTGTTAGCTTTATAAAACCTTAGAGTATGGAAAATGTATAGAGTTACGGAAGGCACTTTGTTCCTAAAAATTGATTAAAAGATGGTTTGCAAAAGACTTGCAGGA
Organism: Drosophila bipectinata; assembly: GCF_030179905.1. NCBI lineage: Eukaryota > Metazoa > Arthropoda > Insecta > Diptera > Drosophilidae > Drosophila > Drosophila bipectinata. The sequence goes on along the minus strand of NC_091738.1, from coordinate 1,014,281 downwards.
TTTCGAAAAGTGCAATTTCCAAAACAGAGTGTGACTTATGCGGGTGCCATAAAAGCGTGCAAAAAAAGGAGAGAAAAAAATCTGGTATAAGAAATTATACCAGTTGCAGTTGCAACAATATCTGCAACATGAATGACTCGTTACGCCTGACCTATGTTGCTGCGGTGCTTTCGGTGTTGCTGTTGCCATATTGCTCTGCCAGTTGCTCTGTAGCTGTTGGGCTTTGGCCGCCGACTCCATCGTCGCCGTCCTCAATTGCCTCTCTGAATGGCGTCCAATTCGATTATTCTAACATGAATTATAGTTCGTGTTCGCTGAATGGACAATTATGAATTTATCATGTTCAATTTTTGAACAGATATTTTCTGCTCTGAACCTTCCCCTCCCGAATAATGTATTTCATTGCGATTGCCAATAGTTGGTTTTCCTATTCAGTTTTTCCGCTCCTACATAATTAGTTTTTCGGGCCACACTGTGAAAATGTGTGTTTGGAAAACTCCCTTATTATATTTTTGGCCTTCCACTCGGATAATATTTCCCGACTTTTATTTATCGCGTAACTCAGTTGCCTGGCTATATGTATTTTCCCGATTGCATGATCAGCTTGCATCAGTCAGCCGCCAACAACGTTTATGCTTGGGCAATAATTTAGCAGGAATTGCTGGGCTCATAAAAATATGGGAAATATTTATTGAATTTAAATAAGCAAAAATAAAGCAAGGCAAATATTGCAACCAATGCAAATGGAAGCGGGGACTTTGTTCAAATGCGAATCGGTATTTTGTTTTGGGCTTTTACGATCGGATCGAGTATGAGAGTGTGTATAACCGATAATATGTCGTAGTGTCGTAAATTCGCCAGAGAATTAGTCATGGTGCGTGATAAATTCGCTTTTATTTGTCTTTCGTGTGAGAATGCTGCCCCTTGGGGCCTAAAAGAGGGTTCTTTGTTGCAACTTCGGTTTTACTTTTCACCTGGTCATTGACCAGTCCGTTCACCTGAGCTTTCCATGATTCAGATCCCACATCCCAGATCCCACATCCCAGATCCCAGATCCCAGCCAATGTCAAAGTTTCACTTTTCGCAACGTGCAACCTGTTGGGCCCAAATTCTCTAAGTCGCAAATGCTGCGCCTGATTATGCAATTATTGGCAATCACTTTCGGGCCCGTTTAGACCAGCGGGTGGCCCCTGGCTTTTTGTTTTGATACTTTTTGTCTGAGCCAACGGCCAACACAAAGAAAAGGGAAATTACATAAAAGTGAGCAACTAAATTTTCGCCGGCCCGGGATTTCTGCACGTTTGCAGCACGAAAGCGCGCACAAATATTCAGACGCCGGCAAAATCGCCACGAATTGATCGCAAATGAGGGTTAGAGTTCAGTTTTTGGTTTTGAGCCTGTCTCTGGGCCGGCTCGATTTCTGAGAGCCCAGAAGAGAGACCGTGGCGCGACTAATGGTGTTTTGGGGGCCTTATTGTTAGCAAATATTTGTGTTATAATGGCGCAAGGTTTAGCAGCCGCAGCTTCCAGCAAAGGGGGCTAATGATATGGGTGAACTCGTTTCTTGCAACAGGCGGGCTTGCAACGGTGGGATAAATCCGATAAAACGGGGAATATATTTTTAAAAATTATACTACGAAAGCCCATAGGAGTTGTGGTCCCCCTGGTGTCTAAAATTAAATAGAAACACATGTTTCAGGTTTACTTTGAATCACCTCACTCAGTTACTCACTTAACCCCATTTGACTGGCCTATGGCTGATGCTAATCTTTATTTTTGTGGCACGCATGCGTTAATTGTTGGCATGCCACAAACAAACATAAAAAGAACGAACAACCAAAGGCACACAACATCCTGCGCGTGCCCCCAAAACATACAATATATCAAAATCTAACACTGGCGCTGGATATCGCGTTCGCCTGATTGCGCCTGCCCATAAATCATTCCGAAGCTGAGTCGGAGTCGCGTTTGGCCGCGGTGTTGGTGTTACTCTGTTTCCCTCTCGATTGCCGATTGTCGATTGCAATCATCCAGGCAGACAGCACGCACGCGCGTCTAAGGATAATAACCAAGTGGGATCCAAAGGTGGGTTTCGCAAAAACAAAACCCGAAAGTGGGTGGCTGGTGGGAAGAGGGCGGCGAACGGCAAGCCGAGAGATACAACTTCATTACCGGGAACTCTGGGGGAAAAGCTGGCTGGAAAATTCGCGCGCAGAAATGATTTACGCGGGGCGACAGCCGAACAAGTCTTTGCACTCATTTCAGCAATTTGACAATTAATCAATTGCCACAACAGCAGCCACAATCGGGCATTAGTCAGCCATCGGTCTTGGAACAAGTCAATACAAGGATTATGGGTTATTGCGATACCCTGAAATACTTTACAAGGTAAACCAATTAAATGTTCTCTTAAACTTTAATTTCTTCCCCCATTTAAGATAGGATATTTAAATTACAAAATATAACTTAATCTTAACTGAAATGGTTAGAAAATTCTAGAATCCGTTTTCCTTTGAAAGGGTAACCATTCAGGGTATTCAAAGTTGTCGTTTTTGAGGTCAAATGCTTGGCAAGTTTGTGTGCCTTTGTCTTTTTTTCGTTACTGGCCGTTCTGGCGTTCAGTTGTTGGCTTTTGTTCGACTCGGATTTGGCTTTGGACTCGAGTTCGGATTTGGAGTTCGAGTTCAGAACGTGCGGGTGCTTTGGCCACAAATAAAAAATCGAGCGATCTATCTAGCCATCGATCGATTCAAATTGCCCTGCTCCGGGGACCGTGAGTGTGTGTCTGTGCGCTGGCTAAGTGACATGTGACATATTGTCAACGCATTGCCTGACGATCATTTGCATAAATTCCGATTGGGTTTCTGCAGCCACAACAAAAGCAAAAAAGTGCAGAAAAAGTGCAAAAATAAAACCCGACTTTAAGCCAGAAACTGCAACTGCAACTGCAATTGTGTTGACAAACATTGTTGCTACACATGCAACGCGTCGCGTCTCGGGCTGAGTGACAAAAATGTTGCCGGCTACAAAATGGCTAATTGTGTAAGCATGGTAAATGTTATTTTCGGTTTGCATATGTCGGCGACTAATCAGCAATTGTTGTTGCTGTCAGTCGTGCGGGTTGACTGGAATAAACTGAGCAACCCAGTCAGCAACAATGCAAAAGCCAGCCATCCAACATCCAACCAACCATTTTGCACAATTAATGCCCCCCTGATAATGCCTTATGGATGTGGCAAGGTGCAGGCGGTCAAAATGTTTTATATTAAATTTCACAAAATTATTAATCCAACTAACCCCAGAGAGACCCCAACAACCAACCGGCAACATCCACTACCAACATGTGTAGCAGGCGCTGAAGAAGTGGTCGAAAATGTTTTTTATGTTCGGCTGCCAAATAAATTGTCGGTATTTATGTTTTTCGCTGTATGTGTGTGAATAATTTAATTTCAATGGCCAAAACGTGACCAATTTGGTTTATTTACACGTATTGCACATAAATTGGACTCGTCCTGTTGCACACATTGTTTATGTGTGTGACTTTGATGCTTTCTCTATTCCCGATTTTTGCGACTATCTTCCCACTGCAGCAAATGAAGTCATTAACATGCCGCAAAAGGAGAACACGCATTTGGCTCTCAGTTTTATGTCTTCATCCAGACGGAGTTGCAGCCAACCTAGCCACCAACCACCCACCGAACACCCCTGCCATGTTGCGTAAACTTGCTGGCCACAAATTACGAGCAACAACACCTTCTACGGGACGCTGTACGCTGCACGTGCAACATCTGAGGCGGAGGAGCATTACTGAATTTGCATTTTAAGTGAATTCTCTTCATTTGTACGAGTATTTGGAGCGACTTTTATTCACTGCCACAGCGGCTCTTTGAACACGTGCCAATTAGCCGCGGCAATTTGGCCAAATTGCAATATGTTGTTAGCTGTTAGCTGTTGGCGTTGCCAGTTGCGAGTTGCACTGTTTATGAAGTTGTCGCCGGGTGGGCAATCCATTTCTGGTGCGGAATTTATGGTCTACTTGGGGTTTATAGAAGGAAACTGAAAGGGAGCCACTACTCTTTCCACTATACTTGGTATAAAAAAGATTTTATGGCCTGTACTGCTTCAAATTAAAAGTATCATTAACTAAACTACGTCTCTGCCTTGGTAGGCATTTGCGGAGTACACCTGTTTTGTTTTCGAAATTGACAAATATCGTGATCGGTTCAATTTTATCCTCTCCGCTCACCTGGCCTGCACTCTGAACCCCATTCCGTAATGGATATATAAATTGATATTGTGCTTAAAATAATTATGCAACTTTTGGGCTAATATCGCGCAAAATCAATAAACTTTTATGCACGAACATTTTAGCGTTTTCCATTTCGATATTTCAATATTTCGGTAACCGCTGCGCTGCAATTTGCACCGCTCTTTTTCGTTTTTCATTTTTGTTTTTGTTTGAGGCTCGAGTGTGCCACCCATCACCCACCGGCTGTGGATTGGTGTGGACTCGGTGGGTTCAGTGGGTCAGCAGCGTCACGTTTGGGATCCAGAAATCCACAGGAACCAGTTGCTGTTTCTGCGGGCTCGTCTCGGACCAATTTCGGTTTCGTTTGCAATCTCGCTTTTCGTTAGGATGGTAAATCGGAAAAGGTGGAAAATGTAAACAAAATACCAATTTATCCTGGCTTTTATAATAATATGTAATATTACACAATGAAGTTAATATATTATTCATACGATGATTTCACATTTATCACTTCGAATAAGAAGAAAAACCTTCTCTACTTTTGGGTTTTGGGTCGAGAATATGCACACTTTGTGAGGTACTGAGTGGAGACAGCTCCCTTATGCGTTACACACTTTGTGTAAAAATTGTAATATCCTTTGAAAGAGTATAAGAAGAAGGAAAGCATCGCCTTACATATCTGAGCCAATCAATCATTAGACGCAATCATTGGGCCACATTAACTCGGCACTCTTGTCGGCCACAGTTGCGATATTGAAAACTAATGCGACGCCCACTGGCCACTCGGTGGTGCAGCCGCGGCTCGGTGGTGCGATGGTGCCCCGCCAGTTCAGTGGCTCAATGCCTCGTTAGCGGGATTAGCAATTACCCAAAATGGCAGACAGGGAGACGGCGCCGGAGACGTGGACAGTTGAATTGTCAGTCATTTTGTCAGGCGCTTAATTGCAGCTGGCAATTCGAATAAAGCTGGCAATCGGCAACTGGAAGCCAAAGCCAAACAATGACACTGAAACTAAAAAGGCTGGCGTCGGTGGCATGAGTCAGAGTTTGAATTTGGGTTCCTTTTTGTTGCAGTCCCAGTCCCAGTTTCAGGAAGCCAGCTAACCTATCAGCAACAACAGCTAACCGGCAGCAGTTGTAGATCCGCCAGAAAACCAACCACTGAGACAAAAACCTAGGTTATTTGTTAAAAAATAAAAATAGATAAGATATATACCCTATTGTTAGCTATGAATATCAGGAAATAAGTTAAATAATATTGGATCCTAGGCCCACAACGTTTTTTCCTTTGACTGGAAAATATTTTATTCAAGTGCTCAAGAGTAGCAGTGGCTCAGACCTCGATCAAAAACTGAAATCCTTGACATAATGACCCCTTTTAGCGCTGACTGCGATAACAATGGAGCCCGGGACTGCGAATATTGCCCGGAAAATGCCAAACGAGCTCGCTGGCTCGCTGGATGGCTGGCCAGACAATGACGTCTAATTAGTTGCACTCGGTCCGGCAACACACAGCAAGACACAATACAGCAGAGCAGCACAGCAGCACTGCAGCAGCAACATGAAGCATGCAACACGTGCAAGGGGCAGGAGAGTTGCATTCGCTTAGCTACCGTTCGCAGCAACATGCTGCATGTTGCGATGTGGTTGCTGATGCTGCCGCTGCTGCTGTGCAAAATGTAATTCAATCATGCAGCATTTGCAGCATGTATGTAAGTTGCTTGCACAATCGATCTAAGGAAGGAGAGATTGCATGTGAGGAGACGCACGTTGCTCACCCCTCTCAAGGAGGTCAACTGCAACAAGCAACTTGTAACAAGACAGACACTTTCGTTGGCAGCCAGGGAGTTAAAGAAGGAAATTAAACTTGGGATAAGCCTCTCTGGGAATGTTAAATGGTTAAATGCCTGCCGGATTAACTACTCAGCCCACTTTCGGAGGAAATTCTAATTATTTTCGGCTATAATCTTGGGCTTCCTCCATAGACTATTCGACCCAGATTCGAAGTATCATTCCTGGCTGGGAAACCAGCAGCGCTATTAACCTCGTTAGGCAAAAATTTCGCGCATTTGGCCACTCCAGAGGTGGCTATCCCATGCGATTCGAAATCCGAGAGATTCGTTTCAGTTTGCTTATTAGAATCGTTAAATTATGGCAGTCGGAGTCGGCACTCTCCTATTTTTCCATGCCAGCCAATCCAAGCCCAAGTCCACCCACACACAATGCGAAGCCCAAAATGAAAATGTTCATTAGATTTGCAACGGTTTTCGGCGCAACATGTAATAAGTTTTGTCTCAATTGAATGCCCTGCCAGCGATAAAGGGTACTTGGGAATGGAAAGATCATTCGTAGGGTATAATAAATAATACTATAAACAGGTTGAAGAAGCCATCAGATACCTCTAAAAAGATAGTCAGAGAAAGGGAGGCCTTTCTGGAGTAAATCTTAAATGCCTCTGTAGGGTATCTAACCATCATCTTGACAAGCTCTCGCGATTGCAGCTTCCCAACGTTTTTGGCCAAAAGCCCGGCCAAAGACAATGATTATGTGTCAATATGCAAAAGGCGATTTACACGCAAGTTAAAGCAACTAAATTGTACAATAAAAAACATTTTATTATTGTGCCAGCTGTAGCCGCGGCTGCAGACTCCGCCAGCCGCCGGCCAAACAAATTGAGTGCCATGAAGGCAATAAATGGCCTGACTTCAGCAGCAATTGCTTGAGTGCTTTTAGCCCGGCCCGAACCATGCTGAAAACCGGGTTCTAAACAAAACGCACCTTAGTTGCAGCTCGGCAACGCACAATGCAACCGGGGGGATAGATGGAGGTCAGTGAGTCACTCGCCAAAAAAACATAAAAATAAAAGTGTTTTAAAGGCTGTGGGCTGGCGAGGCGAACAATTGTCATAGTACTGGGGGCTTTGTGGGCCAACGTGGCGTATAATTAATATACTTGGGCAACTTCCAGTCGCCATTAGAGCCCAGTGGCCGGGCATTGCAACTGCAACTGCACTGATGATGGCCACAATTAGCATTGCTTTTTGCCGATCCGTTGATAATTGTCATAACCTTGCCATCATTTCCTGACATTGATCGATTTGGCCAAGTGACGCGTCAGTCTCTCATTTTTTCGGCTTTGTTTTTCTTCGGCACATAATTGATTTTTTGCAGGTTGTGTTTGCTTTTTTCAGTTTTTTTTTCGTTTTTGGAAGTCATGCTGCGAGGAAGAGGAAACAATTGCTGACCTGATTGAGTAATTGCGATGGATTCGAGAGCAGAAACAATCGCGGAACTGGTTCAAGGCAAGGATATCGGCGCGGCTCTGGAAGTGATTCATTGGTCGATCGAATCTCGGACTCTGACGTCAGCCGACGATTGTTTTGATTTGATTTAATGCCACTGCAGTTGATTCTCAGCGCCAGTTGCAATTGTTGCACTGTCAGAAATTGGTGATATTGTTTATAGACACTTGATTTGTAGGTCTGAAATATACACTTTTTAGCCAACATTTTCTTCAAGTGGCTGGCATTGTGGCTGTGTCATTTGGCCAACACACACAAGTCTCTGCAGAACACACACCTTAGCACCCACTCGCTGGCCAGAGATTCCCATGGCTGGAACGACACTTCTGCAGCAGCTTTGGGCCGGCTTCCGCTTGGCTCTCGCTTTTGGCCAGACCAAATTTGGCAACAGATAAAACGCTAGATGGCAGCTGATGATGGCGCCCGCGCATGCGTGCACCTCTCGAGGCGAATGTTCATCATCATCATCATTTATTTTATTTTAATTGTAAATTGTGAACATTGTCGTACAGACTCCCAGGTCTCTTGTCGTTTTTTTTTTTGGCCAGTGGAGCGGTTTGTGCATGTCGCTTTGCAGATTACAACAATCAAATAAATAAAACGGCTGCTGCTTGTTCTGTGATTTTTCCTACAGTTTTTTTGTTATTATTTATTTGCCATTTTTTGCTGGCAATCTTTAATGAATCTCTGCGCAGGTCTCGTTGCTTTTGCGTGTGGGCCTCAAATCGTTTTTATTATTATTGTGCTTGTCGTGTAATTTAATTTATGAATTTGAGCCTGGGCTGCTGCTGCTGCAATGTTTGTGTGTCGCAGTTGTACTTCTTTGGCTGCATAATTTTCTAATGCTGACAAATGGGATTTGGATTTATGGCTTTTGTCGTTCTGTGGCACGTAGGTGTTATATGCTGCTGCCTGTTTGATTGAAGATGTTGCACAAGCGGCGACCTCGAAACGAACATGGACAGTTGCAGTTGCAGTTTCAGTTGCACAATTTCTCGGACATTGGCAATATCTAGAGCATTTATGCAAAGAAGGACACGCAAAATAAGGCATTTGCTAGAAGTATTTGTGGGTTTCTGATCCGGACCTCTAACGTTTTGGTTTCTCATGGGATAAAGTTACCATTTTGGCCGAATTTGCGAAAACAAATTACCATATTGTCGATGGCTATCAGCGGTCACATACTGCACAATGTTGGCTATAACCTCTGAACATAAAAAAGCCCCGTTCGTCTTTTCCGTCCGGCGATTTACTTTGTGCCATTTTGCCGACTCCCGTTGAAACCGTTCTAATCTAAACTCATTATAATTAAATAAGTCACGAGTTTTGAATTTTAATTTGGCTCTCGCTCTGGCATTGCCCTGACAGACAAAATCAGCCAACAGTCAATGGCATGTTCCCCCTTTTGGATTTCGGATTCTGTTCGGTTTCGGTTTTGTTTTGGTTTTCTCGGGTTTTTTTTTTTGGCCAATTTTATCAGAATCGCACAAGCCAAGGTCTAAGCCAGCCGGAGCCAGCGGAAACTTAATTATATTGCACGGCCCGGCAGCTTGGCAGAATCTTAAAATTTGCACTTTAGGCCAGGCACAAATTACTTAAAAACAAAATGAGCCAAATTAGCAGACTCACTGTTTTCCTTGCCTAAGCATGCAGTTTGCTACTGATTTTTGTGGATTTGGTTTTCGATTTCTATACAAGTCAAGGTCTCTTCGACAAAAACAAAAAAAAGGTGTTGAAATGTTGCTGCTGCTGCTGTTGTGTGGCGTGTTTGATTTACGACTGATGCCTCTTGGAGCTGGGCTTGGAAATTGCTTTGAAATTGGCCAGAAAGGAATGAGGCAAGCTCAAGAATTGGGCCCAGGCCAAGAGAGTTTCTTAAGTGCTTCTGTCGCTGCTTTTGGTTGCTAGTTGATAGTTGCTAGTTGGTGGTTGGTTGCTAGTTTCTGTTGCTAGTTGCTTGTTGGCTGGCTGCATTGTTGTGTCGATTTTGTGCGGCATTATGCAACTCACGACAATGACAATTCACGGCAGGACCTTTGACGACCTACAAGCGTGTTCCAACTGCTCCTCACACTTATTTTCATTTTCATTTGCCGAGACTCTCTGGGGCTTTGCTTTTATTTTCATTTTCATTTGCGAAGATGCCAACGCGAAGTTTTGAACTTAGAAGCCCAAACCTGGCTGTTTGCTGTTTTCAGTTTTCAGTTTTCTGTCTTTGTTTCTGTATCGATTTCTTTGCTCTGCTCGTATGACAAATCGACAAATCGATTTACATAGACCCGGCTTGTTCAGTGTTGGCGTTTCATTAGGTTTGGCTCTCAACTCCGTTTCTGCCAATTAGGTTCGGTTCGGGGCTTCGTCAGAAATGTCAGCAAGCCATGCATCCGAAATCAAAGTTCTGGGCAACTGACAGCTCCCCTTTTCATTTATTGTTCTGTTCAAAGTCCTCAGTTTCAATCTCCAGCATTACGAACGCTCTAAGGAAAAAATTTAAATTCCTCAAAAAATTTCGAATCACTGGCACTGAAATGGCAAATAGCGGCTACTGCTCCAACGAGCAAATTATTAAGTCCGTCCTAAAACGCTACAAGAACCAAGTATCCAGCTGCTTGAGCCCCTTTACTATGTACTTGGAGGAGCTCATACACTACCTGAAGGACCACGCCATGGACTACACCTCGGACGAGGTCATCATGCTCGCACAGCACAACTACCAGCGGCTCAAGAAGTTCGAGAAGGACCGCTACTTGGCGCTAGCCTTGCTGGCCAACGAAAAGTTGATGCAGCAGTAGGAGTCGTTCCATTCTCTGATCTTACTGGACTCTACTCTGGACTCTCGCACTGGCTCGGATGGATGGTTCGCTATTGGAATCCATAGTGAGAGTCGTTTTGCATCGAAACACTCGCGAAATTTATCGTTTGTACAAGAAATGCGAAAATATCATTGTTTGTTGTTTAATGTGATTTTTCTAAATTGTTATTTCTTGGAGGATTTGTTTTTTTTTTTTTATGATTTGAAGAAAAAATTCTCCCAAAAAAAAGGGTTTTTTTGGAGTATACGACTTTTGGGATAAGTCTTTGCGGACTCCCTAAAGATAGACACGAGTTATGAAATATTTTTAATGTAATATTATAGTATTATTGTACTTAAGCTTGTTATGGGTTTATAAATGTGAAATAGTGATCTAGAAACATGTCTAGAAAGGGAGTGCTTAGTAAAAGTGGTTTAATAATAGCCCGTTGAAGACCTGATCACGAATTAAACGTTTTCTGGTACCATGATTGACACTCTATCGATAAGAGCCGCTTTTTTCTATGCCAATCCAGACAGAGAAGAGAGCGTAAGCCAGCAGCCGGCAATCGTTTGGAGCTCTGGGTTTCCAGACACATGGACCATGTCCAAGTGTCCGAGGTGTCTGGGGCCCTATTAAGGCCTGGCATTTGGAATGATTTATATAATGCGCCGGCATTGTCTGGTGATTCCGGCGATGGCAGACACCAGATAGACCCCCTATGCCAGAACATATGGATATAATACCATTGCCATTGTCCAGAGCCGGCCTGTCAACGGCAATTTGACATTTTGGTTGTCAGTTTTTGGTGTGCCTGACATTTTACACACAACATAAATTAAAAATTTGCTTGGTTAGAAATGGAGTGACGCGCGACATGATTGCGAATAAAATAAATAAATATATAAAATAGATTTCCCCTATCATTCCCCCCTACTAACCGATCGCAGCAATTAGCCGGCGAACAAATTGAGTTAAATTAAGTGAATTCCCGGCATTTGGAACGGGCAACAATGTCGCGCGGCAATCATTTCAACAATTTCAATATCCAGCTTTTCCACCACATCGACTCAGCGACAATTAAAAATCAGTTTTGGCTGCTCCACAGCCGTCGGCTCTCTGAAATGCCTTAATAAAATGTTAATAACTTAATCAATATGCCATAAATACTCGCACTGCCAGCAAAAACAAAGGCTCTAAGGGTCCCCGGACGACTCGACGGTATCGACAGCATCGACTGCATCGGAAACTGCAACACTTTTCGCATGCAGCACTGCTGCAAAGAGGCAAAGGGGTAAATGCAACAATAAAAAAAGACGCAAAATTATAAAAATAAATTCTTGAAACTCGTTTGCTGCATGCGATTACGTCGACAATCGACGACGATCGACTTGGCCGTCGTCTGCGATCGCATGAATTTCAAAATCGTCGACACAGCTGTGACGAATCTTGAATCCGGCCAAGGGGGCGGCTGCCTGTGGGGGATAGGAGGGGCGTGGCAGATCGCCGGAGTGCCCCAGCAGAGCTGCAATTACCGCTGCTGCTCGCTTTTCACTTTTCAATCGCCATGCCACTAATTTGACAGCCGGCGAGCAATCGCCATCACATCACTCCTGCAGCCGCAGCTCCATGGCTCCAAAGGCTATATAGTTTTCAGATTCATACCGAGTCCCCAGCAAAGTGTCATGGATAGTCATACAGAGCTAGTGTATATATTTATATGCTGATATTGGCTGGGAGATATGGACTGGGAGACTTTTTTAGGAAAGAGGGAAAGGGAAGAAAGCAAGGCTTATGAACTTCAAAGTTTGGTAAATAATAAAACATAGTTAAAAAGTCATAAATAGCATATATCGTTAAGTAAACAAAAGCCTATTTAGACCACAAACTGTACTATTCTTCCCACTGTAATGTAAGATGAATTACTCGGCTCGTGTGACAAAGACAACTCCAGCTGCAGTGCCAGCTCCTGCCGTAAACTATAGCTATTAACCGAACTGGCCGACTGCTCCGATATTTTTGCGACTTGGTACGACTTCAAGATAGACAGCTATCGATCAGCTGCACAGTTGACTTTGGCTGCTCAGCGGGCTTAATAATAAAAGCCAGCCACTTAGCCGGCAGTTTGGCTTTAATTTATGCAGTCAGCTCGGGGCTCGAGGCTTTGTGAGCTCCTCCCGCCGGGCTCCCCGCGATTCGCTTCCTCGATTTCTGCGGCTTAAGCTTTTGCGTTTCAAGATGCGTGCCAGAGATAAAAGTAATTTGCTTGATTTAATTTTAGTCGGCAGCACACGAGACAACCTACACGCCCCCTCCCTTGCCACCTCAGCCTCGACACCCGCTGCCCCAACAGCCTGCCTCGGATGAAGTAGCATCCTGTTTGTCAGCTTTGAGCTCGAGATCGTTTTTGCTCTCGGTCGTTTTTAGTTTTAATTAGGCAACTGCAGCAAATTTTTAGCAAAGTTTCATGTTGCAAAATGTTTCGGCAGCCACGGCAGCAGCAGCAGCTCATGTAAGTGGCAAATGGCCCAAAACCCAGCATAAAAAATACAGCCTGTATGTGAAAAATGGCAAAAAGAGAGGGAGACTTAGAAGAAGGAGGCCAGCAATGTTCAGGCCACTTCTAAAGTGGCTAATTGTGTTAGAGCATAATTTACACGTTGTGTTTTCGGTTGCCAGCAACAAGGCGCTGGACATGTGCCTGCCACAAGCAACCACTACTGGCTGCCGTTGCTGCAACAACGCTTTCAGCCAAGACAACATATTTTTTGTTAAGCGAAACAGCACTTAGAGCTTCCTAAGTGAAAATCAATAAAAATTCGAGAATAATGCAAGGTAAGTATTTCAAATTAATATTTAGGTTTCTGGACTACAAAGGACAACTGACTCATACTCTCGATCCAAGTGATGTCTTCATTTCATTCCGGAGCGTGGGAATTGAAGCGCCTTCGAGTGTCGCACACTCGCAGCTGGGCCATTTGATTAAACGCCTCGTTTTATTCAATATTTAATATGTGAAATTATTGACAGTCGATTGGGCAATGCAAACAGAGACTGACTGACTGATTCTGGTCGGGGGCATTAGCTGCCTGATATCTTGGCTCTGTGCGCCGCGATCCCCGGTCAATATCAAAATTCAAATATCAATATTTACGCAGCAATTATGCAAATTAGGTTCAGCTCGGATCGGTTCGTTTCGGATTTGGTTTTGGTTTTTGATTCGTTTTGGAACCATATACCTGGCGAAATGACGAAATAATATTGGCATCTCTGGGCGGGTATCAGAAATGTATCTCAGTGCATGTTTAAGCCAATGTCTTAGTCTCGGTTTCAGGCTTATCTCGCGGGGAGATTGCATTTGCATTGACGTTCGACTTAATTGTTCTAATTACATGTATTTGAGAGTTCGTTTTAATTGCTCGTGGGAACATAACTACTTGAACACAAATGCGTATGCAGCTTGTTCAGCTGGCTATTTATTTGACTTTTTATTTTATGGGATTATGCATTTTTTACTTTTGGCGGCACACGCACAGCTTGACACCTGCCGTCTGCAACTATGGGATTTTGTGGCGCCAGGTTGGCTTTTTATTTTGGTGTCTATGCTAGGCTAGGCCTAAAAGTCTTCTGGCCTTCCCTGGCTGGCCTTTTGTCAGCGGCTTCCCGCTGTTGTCAGCTCCTTAAATGTCAACTGAAGTTACTGGAAGTCGGCTCACGAGTGTCATCATCTCAAGACGCTGGAAATTAAGTTTGAAACATTCAATTTGTCAGTTTTTGTAACGCTAAACGGTCCCCCTGCTGACTTCTACTTGGATTTAAGGTTGTCCTTTCTTTACATCCTAGGATTCTCTCAGAAAGTTTTCACAATCTTTTACAGGATTTTGCCCCCATAATTCCCTTGTTATTTCCATTTAAAAATCTGAACCTTTTATTGTTTCCTTTGCCTCCATTTCATAAGTGACAAATTTATGGCGCGTGTGTTGCAAACCACATAATTTGTCTGACTTTGACCCCCAGAACCCTCCAAGGACCCTCCTCGCACGGTCATTGGATACATCCCGAAGGAAAAAATCACGAAATTTATGCGCAACGCCCTCGCGCCAAATTAATGGATGCTTATTAATTTATAGCTATTTAAATGATCTCGAGGATTGCGGCATTCCAAGGCCCGCCGTCTAATGAAGTCGGATCTCCGAGCTGTCGCGTGTGTGCCTGGAAGTGTATTTAATTTACACCTGAAACCGAAACCAGAACCGAACTTGAACCTGAAATCGCCCGGCTTGACATCGGTGCGATTTTTGGGGTCCGAGCTCCAAGGCTCTGCCAAATAAATTAGCATCATGGGGAGAGGTTGATTCAGGCGGTTCGCCGAAAGTTAAAGCATTTTTCGCTTTGAAAAATGAAAGTGTTTGCTTTGGTTTCTTTTTGGCGATCAGAGAGCTTGTGGCATTGACTGGTCATAAATAAAAGTCCAGCATCCAGCGTCCAGCATCCAGCGTCCAGCTCATCGCCCAGCTCCATGTCCGACTTGGACGGGCCAAGACCCGAAAAAACTCTCTGTGTGGTCAGTTAGCCTTTCTATGACTAAGCCCGCACAGCTGGCCAACTGGCGAGCCGGCACTCTGGCGAATACTGGCCAGCAGATTGCATCGCTCTTTCTCCGCCGTTTGAAAATTACTATTATAGTTTTATGTGCTATTATTTGGGCATCGCAGAGCACAACAAAAGCAAACGCCAGCCCCCGCAGCGCATAAAAAAGCCAAAGATCCCGAGACACACATGAAGCTGACCGGAGAGGTTCGATTGAACGGACTTTTGCATAATCGAAGCTTTGAACACTGTAAGAAAATGAAGGGGTTTTAAACAGGATCTATACACTTTACAATTACTTAGAGAATAAATTCCTGTCTTTTGTTTCTCTCAGTGCACAAACCTTGGGCAGTCGACAGCGGCATCTTGATTAGCATTCGCAGTCGTAGTCGCCAATCGAATTCAAAGTTGGCCCGTGGGGCGGCTAGATTCTTTTGGCGCCAAACGCAGCAGACAGCCGAATCGGCGTTTCTTCGAGTGTAACTGACTCATATCTGCCATCGCACATTTGGCAGAGGTAGTACATACAGCACACATTTGCCCATGAGGCATGCAACCCAGCGATTTGGCGCACAGTTCTCACAATTAAAGTGCCGCTTGTCACCGATGAAGCATTCCTCGGGCGTCGGCGGCGCCTCTTCGCCATCAACGGAATGTCAATGCCAAATTCCCCCGGGTTATAACCCCACTGGGGCTCTATCTACGGATTTCAGTTTGCGGGGGCGTTGCGTAGCTCAGCAGCTCGGAGCTTTGTCGCCGATTGTCTCCTCGTGTAAATGTCAGATTGGCGAATGCAAAACCAGTAGCCGCCGGGGACCCACTCGGCTGGAAATGGACCGAGCCAAGCTAAAGGCCAATCCAGGTGGACAAGTCAATGGGATCGAAGTGGTAAAGTGGTGCAGTGGCGCAGTGGGTTTGGGAGTTAATGGCACAAAAAGCGACAGTCTAAGGACAAGTTCAGTGCGGACAGGCAACATGAACATGTCCAGTGAGCCGGGATTTGGGTTAACTGCGATTAAGATCAATCACAACATTTTAGAGATTATGTTTCCAGATACAATATATCTCCGATCGAAATCAGTAATATGTGGAACTCATTCTAAAAGTATTTATTATCTCTTACTTAAGCCTTTCAATTTTTCAATGTCTTTTAAATCTCCTGCCTGTGTTATAGAGCCAATTAGTAATCTAGATCTCCTATAAATATAATAATAGCATAGATTACCACTTAAACTATAACCTGTAATTTAAGAGATCGTCAGGTTTCGGTCAGCCTGCGATCGTTTCGCCATGAACTACAAACGGAAATGAAATTATCGCATGTGGCAGCCACACACTTGCATTCGCATATGAGCTGCACCAGCCACGCCCACTCTACCTGAACAAATAGTACGCCCACGCCTTAGAAGCCTCAGACTCGGAGTATAAATAAACAAAAATGGAAAAAGCGAGACCAAAGACCTGGCCAAGATCAAGAGACAGAGCAGCGCAAATTATTTCTCACCATTTATCTGTAAAAATTCGCATATTAAATAAGCGTGCAACCCGAAATTATCACGGACCTGGCATCGGGCCAAGCCGAAAAGAGCGGTCCCGTCTTTAGCTTATAGCTTGGTCTTAACTTGGCCAAGGCTCGATCGTAATCTGTAAGTGTTTGCCCCCCTCCACCGCCCATGCCCAGGCCTAAGCCCATGCCCCATGCCCATGCCGGGCATTTATTTGTTTTTTGCGCATACGCAAAGGATATGCCGAGCAACGCCTACAAAGCAGATCGGATAAGGGGAGCTATGGCAGATATCCAAATATATATGTACCCACTATATACCGGGGGTCTCTTGGGGGAGGAGGCCCCACGAGATTCCCGGCGAGATGATGATGATGTCGACAACGATTGCGATTGCGCGCCTGGATTACAATAATTTAACATCATCATAATAAAACAATCAACGTTGGGTACTCATAGCGAGAGAACACTGCCTGCTACGGGTACTGTGGGGTGGAAGGGGGTTTCCAGTGTGTGTGTGCTTAAGTCGATACAAATCGCATATGCCAAAAGGATAAAGGCTGCACAATAAATTGAGAGGTCATTCTCTTCCATTCGCTGGCGCTTCGATTCGATGCCACGATGCGAGACTTTTGACTCCGTCCTCAGAACCCCAAAAGGAATTGGCTACACTGTGGAATAATCAGGGATATTTTTCTCATTGATGGAATGGTAGAAGCACTTGAAGAATGGATTGAAAGAAATCCTGTTTTGGAACTAACATGACAAAAAGGCAATTAAGCCTTAAAGGGTCTTTAGCCCTTCACTTCCTGATTAGAACAAGAACCTTTTCGCCCAGTGTGGCGACTCGTCTTGGACTTGTGCCAAAGTAATTGATGTGCTCGCCTGACCTGTGGGAGTTTCCGAATCACAGATTATCTCCACCAGACAATGGTGAGCCTCACGTCGTCGCTTGGCTCTTTGTTTTGGCTCTTCCTCGGTTCATATTTGTGGTCTACGCCCACCAGACCTGGCCGAAAAAGAACCCAGCTTACCTTTATATATAAAACGGAGAGAATCTGCCAAGTGCCTTTGAAGCTCTGATCGGAGTTCCTTTTTTTCAACGACTTGAATCTCCATTGATTAGGAACAGCCCGATATGCAAAGTATGCCATTTTTTCTGCTACAATGTATACAGGTGCATTGGCGACATCGGTTGGGGCAACAAAAAAGGCCCAAAAGAAACGGTAAAAAGAAAACCGAAAACTAACCCGGCTCGAAGGAAAAAAGCAAAACTAAATCTAAATCGCCATATGCAAATCGGGTTTCGGTTGTGCAATCTCATCTGTCCCGCGCTCCCATGCTCCAGCGATTGACCTCGCCTCCAGGGTCTCCTTTTTGCTGCCTGCCGCATGTTGCATGTTGCGAGTTGCAAGTTGCAAGTTGCTGGTGGCTTTTGGCTAAAAATATGTGTGAAAGGCTCTGGCGACTTTGGCCAAAAGTCTCGCCCGGCTAATTTGTCTGCGTTGTCCGTTGTCAGTTGCTTTGTTTATTTCCTTTTTATTATGTTTTGTTGCCGCAAGGTGCGTGGGCTGCTAAATAAGTGCAGCAAATTATATGGAGACAAGTGCCAGAATATCAAAAGGGGAGGGGGAAGGGGCTACGGGGGTCTTTAAATGGCCGGAAATTGAGAAAAGGAAGATATCCTCGCGTGGGCCGCAAATCAATGTTTTTGATGCTTTTGCTGGATTATTTAAGAACATTAAGCAAGAGTCTTGTTAACATTTTATACCCCTTAACAAATGATATTAATATTTAAATATGCATTCCACTTTGTGATCTATGATCTACGATTATAAAGACTGTAGAACTTCCTTAACTTCGTTAAGTTAACGATACATCACCCGTTAACCCCATTTGTCTTTGGTTTTCAGATACCAACCCGAGAGGGGAACATTCTCGGATCTTGGATAAAGATTGCATCACTCCGCCCAATATAAATGCGAGGCTTGTCTTGCCTTTTAATGCTGGAATTAACCTCGGGACCAAGTCATATTTCCCACTGCCGGTGCACCCCGTTATACGCCTATGACTTATATGGCCAACAAGCATATATCCGCCTGACAAAAAACAAAAATGAGACTGGAGGCAAAGAAACCTGCCAAGATGGCGAGATGTGCCATTTGTGAATCGCTTTGTCGCTGCTTCTGTGACTCCGACTCTGACTGTGACTGCCACCCACAAATATTTGACTTCTCACCTACAATAAATAAAACAATAAGTCGGCAGTTGTTGTGTTCACCTGGCCAGAGACAAATGCAAAACAGCAGAGAGCAGCGAGCCACAAAAAAAAAGATATATATATAGTATAAAAAAAGAAAACATTGCATATTCAATAAATTTCTTGTTTGTTTTAACAATATTTGAGATCTTTATCGCATATCGAAAAGCAATCCACACACACTGCCCCATTGTTGGTGGTTATTTGTTGTGGTTATTGGTTTTGTTGTTGTTGTTGCTGTTTCTGCTGCTGGTGTCTAGTTGCATTTGCATGCCAGTGGGTGAAACTAGCAGGCAACGGCAAGAAACGCTTGTCACGCTTGGCTAAAAATGGTAAAAATGACAAATGTTTCACAGCGACCAAAAAAGTGCAGCCCCCAAAACGATGGCGGCAAAAAAGTTCAATTTCTTGGCCACAGAACATGACAAGCATGAAACTATCGTAGCATTAAATAAAATATGTAAAATAATAACAAAAAGGCACACACACACACTGTCCGCTATGAGGAGCCGAAGCAAAACAAAAGACTTAGGCAACGAACCCGAGATAGAAAGACTTTTGGCCAAGAGTGGGTTAACAGTGCGGCAGCGAGTGGGATAAGCAAACGGAGGAGGGCAGGCTTTATTTCAGCATCATTATTAGCAGCAATTTGTGTCTTTTATTGCCCGAAATTGTCCAGCGTCCAATAATAATGTTAATACTTCTCATAATAATACACCGATCGACCGAAAAAGTATGCGCTGATCTGCAGCGGTTTGTTTGTTTTTTCGGCCGCCAGCATTCAAAGTCCATTATTGAAAAGTCCCGGAAAAACTCCGAAAAATATTGATGTTAAAACAAACAAAGCTGAGATGGCATGACACAATCAAGATACTCTACAAATGAAGGACTACGATTTTAAAAAATATGTTATTAAACGAAATAGAAATGAAACTACTCCTTCCTTTTTCTTAGACTTTTGTAGAACAAAGTTTTTAAATTTTTTGGCTTAAACCTTTTTTGTTATAAACATACCCTTTTCTAGAGTATTATCGCATCTGCAAAGACTACGCCTGATAATTTAGCATACTTACGGCTCTGCGATTGCCTGCAATTTGTTTCGGGCACCACCTACTACTCTGGAGACCCGGAGATGCCTGGATGCTACATTCTCTGCCGGTGAGAGGTCGCAACTCCCCTTCAAGTTCATCCCCTCCAAACCAACCCACCCCCTTCCGCCTGTAAGTTGGCCATAAAAATCAAAGTGGGCTGGCTGGCGATTTAGCCAGTCGTTGTTGGCTGTTGTTGATGTCTTCATTATAATTTGTATATGCCCGGCCATGTGCCTCCGATGCTCCGGCACTCGTATGTGTTCCCGGTTGTCGTTGGCATTTGTGAAACAATTTCACTGGCCGCGGAGCGTGGGTCGTCGCCTTCCGAGTGGAAAATTGGTTAAGCCCAAAATGCGAAAGGGTCTGCCACTCGGGGCGGTTTCTGTTTTCCGCTGACTTGGCTAGCTCGGCATTAGCCTTCTTTTTGGTCGGTATTAAGACATTTTATTTTGGGCAATTGGCCACAGATGGGTCGGGTCAGAAGAAGTTTAATTTCAAGCCAATTACTGAAAACAAATTTGCAGATTTTGGTTTAAAAAGTTTAATATCTTAGTTATTATAAAACAAGTTATCTATAAACAGACCTGAATTTCTTAATTTCAAGTGGAAGTGCACTTCTTCCCGGTGATCATCTCCTTTGTATGTCAACCGGGTTTCCTGCTCTACCCCCTCCCCGCGGATGACCCATTATCCCATGTGTGAACCAGTATTCCCCTGCTCCAAAAAAAACTCCATCTAATTATCGGCATTTGCTTAACAAGCTGCTCGTCTGCGAAGATAATGCAAAATGCTCTTGTTTTTGCTCCTGTTTCGCTTGGGATGGCGCCTCGTTTGGATGGAAATTAAAGGCCAGAACGCAGAGCTTGGCAGAAGAGGCCAATATACCAGTTCCCTGGCTAGCTGGCTGCGTGGCTGCCTGGATAGCTGGTTGGCAGAGTTTAAAAAGCAATCAACACGTGATTATAATGATGCGGCCTGCCAGAAGAGGGGATCGAAACGTTTATGTGCTTAACCAGCCGGCTGCCCGTCTTACACATAATTGACAGTGGCGGGGCAGGAGCTGGGCCAAGAGGGGTCCAGGGGAGGCCAGGGGATGGTTAAGAAGCACACAGTCGATTAGGGGACGCATTCATTGCATTTTAGTTGAGGCGACTTGTCGCTGACAGTAATTTGCCGAGTGGAAAACTCGTTTCGCCGGGGCAGTTGATAATTTAATTTGCATAGTGCCAATTTATGCTGCACTCGTGATGGACATGGGGCAGCCATGGGTTAAGCAGGCAGAGCCAGGAGCCCCAGCCCCTCTCACTGCAGTGCCCCCTGCGCTTATCATATCATTTGCATCTACACTCGTGTTTATTTCTGCACCATTTGTGTTCGACGATCGTTATCTGCATCCGCTTAAAACGCTGCCATTTTTTTTATTTTTGTTTTTGCTGCTCAAAGTCCGCTGCTCTTGTTCGACAATTTGTAGCAAGTGGTTACCATGTTCATGGGAATATAGTTTTGCATACCGGGGCACAGGATAGTATAGTCTATAGTCCGCAACATGTGTTTGTTTATATTGCGGCTGCCGTGTAAGTTGTGGCAAAAGCAGCAAATGCCACCCAGTGGGCCACCGATACTTTTACTCTGCACCCAAAAAAAACATGTGTGCCAAAGTTGTATATTTTACTATTTATGAGGAACCACTTGAGAAACAACTATAATAATTATCGCATTTGCACAGAATGTAAAACACAAATCATTATGGAAAGCAAACATGCTCTTTACCATTTTTTCCCGTGCATAGAACGGCACAAAAAATAACCCGTAAAGTTACCAGCTTTATTCTGCCAGCTGACACGCAAAGCTGTCTCAGACTTTTGGCCACACTTTGATGACACTTTTTTAATTAGTGCCCTCGAGTTTGATGGCCGCTGCTCCTTTGGCTTCTGGCCAGCAAACTGTCGTTTCTATGGCTTTTTGCTCGACAGGCTGGAACATCGCGTGTGCGATTTTCCTGCCACATTCGGAGGCGCAACGGTCGGGCAATTAGTCATTTTGGCCGGCGCACTCTATGCGAAGCGAATAATGATGCATGTGGCTTTAGTGGCTAGCCTTTTAAAAGCAGCCGAAGCATAAATGGGAATATCTTCAAAATATTAGATTACTTGAAGGTCTTAAAAAATCCTATATTGTGTCCATTTTTCGTAAGGGATCCCTTGAAAATGAGGTTTTTCCGCTTGGGGTCCACAGTGATCGCTATAACTTTCCCAATTTTGATCCGATTCTCAAGCGGATTACCTTAAACGATTTTTATAACAATTCGCCATCATTCTGCATCAAAATCCTGAGACAAAATATTTTTTAAATTTTTTGTCCATTTTTCGTGAGGGATCCCTTGAAAATGAGGTTTTCCCCCATAGGGTCCACAGGGATGGCTATATCTTTCCCAATTTTGATCCGATTCTCAAGCGGAGTACCTTAAACGATTTCTAAAGCGATTCGCCATCATTATGCGTCAAAATCCTGAGACAAAATATTTTTTAGATTTTTTGTCCATTTTTCGTGAGGGATCCCTTGAAAATGAGGTTTTCCCCCATAGGGTCCACAGGGATGGCTATATCTTTCCCAATTTTGATCCGATTCTCAAGCGGAGTACCTTAAACGATTTATATAACGATTCGCCATCATTCTGCATAAAAATCCTGAGACAAAATATTTTTTAAATTTTTTGTCCATTTTTCGTGAGGGATCCCTTGAAAATGAGGTTTTCCCCCATAGGGTCCACAGTGATGGCTATATCTTTCCCCATTCTCATCCGATTCTTAAACGAAGTACCTTAAACGATTTCTAAAGCGATTCGCCATCATTATGCGTCAAAATCCTGAGAAAAAATATTTTTTAGATTTTTTGTATATTTTTCGTGAGGGATCCCTTGAAAATGAGGTTTTCCCCCATAGGGTCCACAGGGATGGCTATATCTTTCCCAATTTTGATCCGATTCTCAAGCGGACTACCTTAAACGATTTCTATAACGATTCGCCATCATTCTGTGTCAAAATCCTGAGACAAAATATTTTTTAGATTTTTTGTCCATTTTTTGTGAGGGATCCCTTGAAAATGAGGTTTTCCCCCATAGGGTCCACAGGGATGGCTATATCTTTCCCAATTTTGATCCGATTCTCAAGCGGAGTACCTTAAACGATTTCTAAAGCGATTCGCCATCATTATGCGTCAAAATCCTGAGACAAAATATTTTTTAGATTTTTTGTCCATTTTTCGTGAGGGATCCCTTGAAAATGAGGTTTTCCCCCATAGGGTCCACAGGGATGGCTATATCTTTCCCAATTTTGATCCGATTCTCAAGCGGAGTACCTTAAACGATTTATATAACGATTCGCCATCATTCTGCATAAAAATCCTGAGACAAAATATTTTTTAGATTTTTTGTCCATTTTTCGTGAGGGATCCCTTGAAAATGAGGTTTTCCCCCATAGGGTCCACAGTGATGGCTATATCTTTCCCCATTCTCATCCGATTCTCAAGCGAAGTACCTTAAACGATTTCTAAAGCGATTCGCCATCATTATGCGTCAAAATCCTGAGAAAAAATATTTTTTAGATTTTTTGTATATTTTTTGTGAGGGATCCCTTGAAAATGAGGTTCCCCCATAGGGTCCACAGGGATGGCTATATCTTTCCCAATTTTGATCCGATTCTCAAGCGGAGTACCTTAAACGATTTCTTTAACGATTCGCCATCATTCTGCATCAAAATCCTGAGACAAAATATTTTTTAGATTTTTTGTCCATTTTTCGTGAGGGATCCCTTGAAAATGAGGTTTTCCCCCATAGGGTCCACAGGGATGGCTATATCTTTCCCAATTTTGATCCGATTCTCAAGCGGAGTACCTTAAACGATTTTTATAACGTTTCGCCATCATTCTGCATCAAAATCCTGAGACAAAATATTTTTTAGATTTTTTGTCCACCTTAAACGATTTTTATAACGATTCGCCATCATTCTGCATAAAAACCCTGAGACAAAATATTTTTTAGATTTTTTGTCCATTTTTCGTAAGGGATCCCTTGAAAATGAGTTTTTCCCCCATAGGGTTCACAGTGATGGCTATATCTTCCCCATTTTAAATCCGATTCTCAAGCGGAGTACCTTAAACGATTTCTAGAGCGATTCGCCATAATTCTGCGTCAAAATACTGAGACAAAATATTTATTTAGATTTTTCCTGATGGAATACTTTGAAAGTGGGGCTTTCCCCCATAGGGTCTTTTCGTCCTTGTGAAAAGATCGTTATAGTGTTATACTTTATAGGGTCGGATATTTCTCCTTCACTGCCTTGCCTTTGACCAAAGTTTAGAAAAAACTAAACTTAACTAAACTTAAAAACCAAAGTTTAGTTAGTAGAACTTCCGCAAGGGTATAAAAAAGCACTCCATTTATATTAATGTAAGTACTCTATATATCTTTCATCTAATATAATTTATACAAAGAGCAGAATGTACATATGTACGTGTGTTATAGGTAATTTTCCCGACAAATTGCTCCGATGACATTTCCATTGAGTTCGCTGCCTAAGTCTTTCGATTGGCGGCTCAAATTTATGAAATCTTGAATGGCAAGCGATTTATTTATTTAATGCATTTTTAATAAATTGCCAGCCAAAGTAAACAATTTAATTGCGACAGCATAGAGAAACATGAGCAGACAGAATCGAGGGCCCTTACCCACAAAACTGAACGAGCAGACAATCAAGCTGGCCGACCGGGTCGAGAATGCGTTTAATAAATCATAATAAATATTATGGCAATTGCAAATTATTCTAAACAATTCACGGTCACGGCATTTAGAGGGGAATTCATTGGTGGGGAAGAGGAAGGGAAGGGTGCCTGCCGTTTACTCCAAAGGAGAACTAATAGTAACATTTCAATGCGAATCGTGAACCCAAACGGCAGCCAAGAGCTGGCCGAGATTTCTGTCCATTTTCCGTCCATCTGTCCGGCTAGCCAAGTCCAAGTCTCAGAGCTGCCGGGACGGCAGCCCCAAACGGGCACAACAATTGCTACTAAAACAATTGTTCTTTCATAAGAACAGCAACAACAGCAGCAACAAGAACGATTGCAACTGCAACCACAGCTCATGTTGCTGATTGTTCTTGTAGTTTTTAATGTCGAACAACATTTGCATGGCACTTGGCCAGCTTGGCTTTGCTCTGGCCTCCTTGTTCGCGTTGTGGCCATTTGCAATTGCCATTTTGATGGATTTATGAGCTATGATTTGCGATTCGAGTGCTGCCTGCGCCTGCGCCTGTGACTAGAACTCTAGCCTTCGGCCTGCATTTAAATAATTAAAATGTCCAGCTCCGACTTCGAGAGTTCGATCAAAATTCATTTAGTCTGTGGTCAAAGCGCAGCGGGAAATTAATTAGTTGCTATGATAAATGAAAATTAGATTAGTGGCTAGTACTTTACGCGCTCCCAGTGGGTGAATATTTATTGGAGGTGAGTGGTGTGGAGTGGATTAGAGCCGAAAGGTCAGAGTGTCAAGAGTGAATGGGCCACCTCAGCTGAATGAGTTTTAGATTAATGATGCGACTAGTGGATGTCATAATTTAAAGCTAAAGATGTATAGGTTAGAGCTCATAATCCACCAAAACAATCTCTTAGTCTGTAACCACTAGCCCCACATTTTAGCCTCCTTTTCAGTACCGTTGGCAAATCACTTTTCCTTTCCTTGTTGGGTTACTCTGCCAGTTGGTCAGTCGTTCGTCCACCTCTGGCTCTTTAATCAGATAAAAATGTTGTCTGCATTTCATTTTAGTAACTGCCGCCTTGTCAGCTTTTGCACTTGTCATTGGCAGGGGCAGGAGGAAAATGAAAAACAAAAATAGTATGTGGAAAAGAAAAGCACAGAGCTGGCCAACTGAGCCACCTACAGGCCCACTCCACTTCCACCGCCACTTCCAAGAAACTTCAACATCTCAGGCCCGTTTAAGGCATATCAAATGCATTCGAGTGTGTCTAACGAAGTCCGCAAATATTAGCGCTGAGTTTGTCAGATTTATGAGCAAATCTCCATGCTGACCGAGTCCGACTTGGTCTCGGGGTCTCTGGGATTGAGTCCGAGTACGAGTCCAAGAGGCAGACTGAGTCTTGGCCACAAAAGTCGGCCATAAGTGGAACACACTGCAGTTTGTCGCCCCCGCCATGGCTGCGCTTTTCAAGCCAAACATTTGTAAAAAGGCGTGAAAATAATTCAGCGTCAAGTGACAGAAATGCCACACACATTGGCCCCGGGGAGAGGGTGGCTTAAAGTTGCGGGTAATTGCTAGAGATGGTTCAAAAACATTATTCCATTAAAAGGATCTTTATTGGCCAGATCTTTAATGCTGAAGGCAAATGTTCTACAGAACTTACTTTATTAATGTAAAATTTTTTAAAAATAATCATTTATCAAGCAACTCTCTTCCAACTATCGCTCACTTTATCACCTTTATATTTCTGTGGCATATCCAACGATGATTCATTGAGCAAAGCCACAAAATTGCGGTCAGTGCGTGTGCGCAGCGAAATCGATTTGTGGAATGCAACTTGGATGCACTCAGCGGTTGTGGCACTATCCCCTCCCTCAGCTCTCTTCGACTGATCCCCCCAATATCTTGACAATTTTTAACCGCATGCTAATAGCTGGGATTACATGAAAACGCAGTCTTTTGGGCGATCGCCCACGCGTCACTTTCGCGACTCGGGCAACATGTTGCATGTTGCCGGCGTGTGTTGTCAACTTGCCAGTTTGATAGCGTAGCGTTGCTCTGCGGCTAGCCGATGGCCAATAGACAACGATAGCCGATGACAATCGACAAGAAACATGGCCAAATGTCAACTGCTTACCAAATTTGGCCGGCAAATTGTGTCATAATTTGTAAAAGCGCCACCTAGCGGTGCGAGAGTAGGACCTGCACTGGAAGAAATTATTGTTAATTAGCTTATGGCTTATATAAAATATTTGGAAAGGATCTCAAAATGATATGATGATTTACATAATGAATATTCATGTACTTATTTGTAGACCTTATTTTAAAACTCTTTTGTGGGTTTAACCCAAAAAGCTCATACTATTTTTCTTTACATGCAAAAAGAAATAACCCGAGCCAAGCCATTCCGAAATTATGCCTGCCAGGGGCCAATCCACGGACATCGACTAGCCGAAATCGCCAAATGGACAGCTCTCCGACTTGTCCAGACCTAAGCTTTTACATTCTGTCGGATGTCGGACAGTTGTTGTGCCTTGGGGTATATTTCGGACAGGAGCCAGGGACCCGGGGAGGGAGGTCTTGGAGGGGACGAAGTCGTGCAGCGGGTCGTGACAAATTTAACCTAATGATCCGAAATTATTGCACCTTAATTGCCCGCTTGGCGATGCCTGTCTGCGGCAGCTAAATGGAAAATCGACGCGCAAATATTTAGAGAATTTTATTTATACTTTAAATAATTTTTTGCGATTTTCCTTGGCTTTTTCGGCCTCTTGGCTATTTCGACTGACTGGACTGCTGGCTGCTGCTGCTGCTGACTGGCGCTTGGCTTTTGGGCCGAGTTAGCAGACAGTAAAAGTGATTTGTAGTTGCCGAAATGGCGGAGCGAAGCTTTGAGCTCTGAGCGCTGAGTTATTTGGCGGCATTTAGCGGCTCTTGTCTTTTCGGTAGTAACTGTTGACAGTTGAATGCTCGTCGCAGTCAGTTCCAAACTTAAGCTTAGATCCAGAGTCTGTGGACTCCGGCTCTAGACTCTGAGTTGCATGTCAGCTGCGGCGAACAATTGGCGGCGCAGTTTTTGCGATTCGGCGTGTAAAAATTTACACGACCGGCAACAGCACATTTTATGACCTTTTGCAGATTTGCGCTTTGCTTTACTGCCTCTCTGATACTGATAGCCAAAACTGAAAAAAACCAAGCCGACAAATAAACGGGAGAAAAAGCATTGGGCCAAAAATGAACAGCAGAACATTTTCAAGCAACTGTCATGTTATGAAAACGCAGCGCAAAAACCGAAACCGAAACGAAAACGAACAAAAATAATAATACAAACTGCGGGCTTCGCTCTTGCCAATTTCAATTGTTATTGGCTATTTTCGGTTATTTGCCGTTTGCTAAAGTTCACAATGGGTTGGGTCAAGGCACCCGAAAAAGGCTGACCAGGTGCTTGCCGTTGTGTGAATCGATTGGATCTCTCATGGGGGAGCCTTAGAGCAAAGCACTAGCCACAAATCGTGTAATCAGATCAATTAAAGCTAATTGTAAGACCACAGACCTTAATACAAAACTATGCCATCTATAACCTCCCCCGTCTTATGAACATGTCTCCAATGTTTATTATTCCATCAAGGCGCACAAACTAGTTCAGGTAGCTCCCGATAATCCCCATAAAACCGACTCAAATAAAGCCACTAAAACCAGATAAATTATCGCGTGTATTCAAATATGAAGTTGGACCAACTGAAAGTGAAATTTATTGGCCATAAATAGCTAGACAAAATCGATTAGTTGCCAGGTGGGTGTGGCCACTGCAACTGCAGCAAAAAATGGTACAACCAACGGCAACAGCTCCGCGAATCAGCTGCAGGTGCATAAATTAAAGTGCGAAAATTGTAATAATAATAATGATACGCGGGGTTAGGGGGAGACTACGGTCTGTAGCAGACTGTAACTCTCATTATGCGGCAAACAGGAAGCCGAGCGTTGTTCCAACTAAATGCTAACTAACATGCAATGGCTGGCTCACTCGCAGATACAGATACTGCCTCGCACAGATACACACGGACACTCACACGCCGGCACACTCGCCACCTAATTGAATCAATGTGCGGCGGAGTGTGTGGGAAAGTTCATTTGCAACGCCCCCACATCGGAGTCATAGCATTTCAGTATTTCCATTGTTGTGCTCTGCAATATGCTGGGTGCATTCACTGTTCCATGGAAAAAACGCCAAATCGGTGAAGTTTTTGGCAGTTAAAATGGCAACTAAAACGGTGTTAAGTGGGGTGTGGGAGGGACACTCGCAAAAATATTATAGAACTTTAAATAAATGTGTTTATGAGCATTTTAAATCCACAACTCTGTAATTATTTGTTTGCCAATAATCGTTAAGGCGTTTTTATTTGAAACAGCTTTTATGATCTATTGCCCAAGGAGATCATGCTTCAGCCTTTCCTATTCCATCGTTTAGTAGAGTATTTAGGTTTTTATTGCTCCTTAGACCCAGCGTCGCAGCCTTTGCAACCTATTCACCGTTGAACTAAAGTCGAGCGCTAACGAGGCAGCGGCTGCAGCTACAACAATAATATCAACATTTAAAAGCAAACAACAACCATTGGCCACGGTAGTCAGGCATTGATATTGCAATTAATATGCAGCCATATAGACACAACGTTGCGGATATGCAGTACATATATCCATTAGCTGGGCTATTACCAAAGCAATTGCCAATAGCGGTGTGTGTGGTATTTTTTCATTTTTTGGCTGCCTGACTGCCTGGCTGCAAGGCAAGTTCGTTGCCTAAGTCTTTTGTTTGGCTTAGATTGGAAAAGTCGGAAAATGCAACAAATCGCCAAGGCAATCCGTCATCGCGATTATTTGATTTAATTTAGATTCCTTTCGGGCCTTTCCGAGGGCTTTCCGATGCTGACAGTTTATCAGCTGGGCTGGGAAATGTTTCAGAGCCAGATTCTGCCCCTCTCCTTGGCGAATTTTCCGCCCTGCCGCCATGGCTGTCAGCGAGTGCTTTGACGTCGCCCGTTGTCGATGCTGTGCAGCGATAAAGTTGTCAAAGCAATTTTTGGCTGGCTAGGAAAAATTTCAGCCATAGGTACCATACCACCATACCAAGCAGCGTTTTCCAGCCCCGATCGCAGCTCCAGCTGCCTGCTTTTGGGCCCCGTTGAATGTCTAATGTCGTGACTCGATTAATGAAATGTTTTGCAGCCCGCTGCTAGATGGAAAGAGAGAGGGGTGGAAAAAGGCAATGAGAATTATAAAAAGTTATAATAAAATCATTGACAGTCGCCTAATGGCCGTTTGTTCGCTCTTTGGTGTCAACATGGTCTGGGCCACGTTAATGGATCGACTAATTAGATAGGAATATAATAAAAAAATGCTTGCGACCTGGCATTCCTCGCTCAAAGTTGACAGTTCAAAGATCGGGCTGTGTCAAGAGCTTTCCCCAATTGTTGACAACTCATTGAAGATTGGCGAACGAAGTGCATTTGATTAGCTTAATAATACGCCAATAACTGCGGGTCTCTATCAACGTCTTCATAATAAAACAATCAACGCACAATCAACGCCGAGATCAAGTGACTCTCCGTAGCAACAGTCAGGCAGAGACGATGGTGAGGCACTGCAAGAAATATTTTCATGCTTGCTAGGGCCCTCTTATGAATACTAATAGTACTCTGTTCCTACTAAGTCTACCTTTTAAAACTCTTTACTTGTATTTCCCCGTGTAGTGGCATCTTCATCTTGGCTTTCTGGTGTCTTTGGCTAAAGTTGGCATTTCCTGGCTTTATAAGCGTTAAATTGAGAGGTCAACACAGTGCCAAAGAGTGTGTGTGCCGAGTGTGCTTGCTTGTGGCAGTGGTGTGCGTTGTGTTTCCTGTCTAGAAGAGATGCCTGGGCCCGAATCTTGGGCCTGTGCCAAAGTAATTGATGTGCACGCTTGACCTGTGGGAGGGAACATATTGCAGATAATCTGCAACGCAGACAATTGCCTCAATGAATTTTTTATAAGCCACCGCACTCGTACTCTCAGGCTTTTTCATCGAGCCCATCTCTGGCTAAAATGTTGCCCATTGTTTGTTAGCTGGTTTGCTGGCTGGCTGGCTGGCAGCGCTTGAATATTTATTACGGCATTTATTAAACGCTTTTCACAAATCGAAAACACTTTGACAATGAAAGAAAACCAAAACCAAAAACCAAAGTTCCACGCACCGCAAATTAGTTGACTTGAAACAAAAAACAGAAAAAACAAAAAACGAGATATACACGCAACGTTGGAAGTCGGAGTCAGACAAACGTGGGCGTTCGTCAGATTTATGTTGAAAAAACTCAGCCAAACAAAAGTGATCCAAGCCACGGATGGGATCTTCGGGTCCTCATCATTGATACCCGAAAATGAAGATGAATCTTGGCCGACTAGCTGGCTGCAGCCGACAGTTAAAACTTACCAGCTACCAAACATGAATGATCTAACGAGCGCTCATAAATATTTGATATGAAAAAAATTCAAATAAAATAGATACGCATCATTTGAAAACTCATCACCGGCTTCGGCGGCAGACGGAGGGCCTCGGGTCGGGTCTGATGGGAATAGCATCTTGCGATCGGACAGTCTTCAGTCAACTTGAATGTTTTCGGGACCGCAGGCTTATTTGTTTTGCTGGTGGATATGTATTTTGGGATTTGTTAATTAATTAGTCGGGGTTAATGGGCTGCCATTAATAAAAACGCTTATTTATGGCGCTAAAAATACAAAATGCTCCAGCAACACAGAGACCCCACCAAACTTTCTCCCCACAGCCTCGATGTTGTATAACCCAACCAAAATCGACACGAATCGAATCGAATCGAATGGAATGAGTCCGAAATATGAGGCCTACGCTGCTGGCCAGATTTTCAGATATGAATTATGCTTAGCAGGTATAGAGCCTGACACCCAGAAAAAGTCTTAATTAGCGTTGGCCCAGTCGCACCGTTTTGGCCAAATTGCCTCCCTCATTGCGGTGGTCAACATTCACTTTGCCGTGTATGGCTATCTCTCTGTGAGCCGACTTGATAATGATGAAGGCTGGAATGGCTGAAACGGCTGGATCGGCTGAATTGGTCGAGGTAGAAATGAACCAAATGCAGGTTTAGTTGCTGCCTCCGGTTTCCCATGATAACTTGGCAATTGTCTTGCCAACCTGTCCGAGAACAGGCCAAAATGGTATCCGCAGATTGTCGCCCGATATATCCGGATAGCCGGCTCCAGAATGGCACAATTTCATTTTCATTGTCCGCCGCTCATTTCTGTTTCTCTTTCTGGTTTTTAATAATTTTAATTAGCGATCACTTATCATCGATTATGTCAGTCGCTGGAGAGCACAACACAACACAACCCACACAGAAAGTTTCCTCCGTTGCAGCAAGTTGCCAGTTGCGTGCCACGAATTCGAAGTTTTCACACCAAGAAAGGATTGGACAGCGTCTCCCCCGAAGTCCAGGCACTAGGAAACGTAGAGAGGACACTGCAAAAAAATTAAATACAAAATTATTGTATTTAAAAACAATTCTTCTCAGATTTCTTGTCGAAATCGAACGTTTCTGCCTATATGTATAATCCTCTTAACACGTCTCAACAAAGTTTTTAAAAGGGTCATAGTCAAAATCATGATTCAAATCAAAAATTGTGCCAAATATTTATCTGTTAGCTTTATCAACCTTTTGATTCAGAATTAAGCGAACTAGAACGTTGATTCTTAAATGGTTCTCCATTTTTTGATCCGTTAGGAAATATTTAAAATATTCAATAAAATTTAATCAAAAGTTTTGGCCAAATAAAAAAGACCCAACAATGTAGTTCCAATTATTTAATTATCAAATTCGATAAATATGCATAACTTGACTTATATTTGGAAGATTCAAGTTTGTACCTTCCCAGTCTTGGAATTTTGAGTAGCTCCATACTGCATCAAAACCTGGTATCAAACATTTTTACCCATTTTTCCAAAGGGGGGTTGCCCTTAATTTTGACCAAAAATTAATCAAAATTTTTGTTGGTTGATATTTTTAATATTTCAATGCAGATTGACGGGTAATATTTCTGTGGTTAATAATTGGTATTCCGTTCTTCGATCGGTTGCAAATTAGTTAAAATATTCACTAAAATCTTTACCAAAAGCTTTGTTTTTGAGAAAATAAAAAATATTAGAAATGTATATCCTTTTTTCTATTTTTCAGGTGGAAAAATGTGCATAACTTGGCTAATACTTGACAGATCTATGAATGTGGTACATTCCCGGTCTTAGAACTGTGAGTAGCATCATTCTCAATCAAAACCTGGTGAAAAAAATTTCCTGGTTGTAATTATTATACTTTTGAGGTGGTAAAATGTCCATTTATCGACTTATACTTGGCCTGCGCGGTCTTAGAACTTGGAGTAGCATCTTACTAAATCAAAACCTGAACAAAAGTTTTCATTGGCGATATTGGAAAAGTTTTTAATGCAGAATATGTATTATTTATCGTTCTGCTGGATCTTTCTAATTTACTTTGAGGAGTGCTTGATAAGAACAATTTAATTCCTATTCAGTTTATTTTTATAAATACCTACTTGGATGGCCGACTTTTTTTACTGTGCCACTTCAACTCCGTCTGTCAGGCAGTTTCATAGACACCAACACATGTGGGCGGCATTTGATGTCTCGATGGCTACTGTCTTTTCCAGCATCAGCACCTTTGTTTGACCATAATGGAGTGTGACTAATTAATAAATTAATTTCGTCGTTGTCTCATTTGTAATTTCAATTTGTCTAATAGGATTTCATGTTTTGACCATTTTCGGTGACTCGCTGCCTGCTGGCTCTGCGACACTCTCCGAGGAGCGTGTTTTATGCCTTTGGTTTGAGACTGTTTAAGCCCCTTTTCGATAGAGCCATTCGTACAATGTGGCTAATTAAGCGTGAAGTGGCGGCTTACTGGGTGTCGGATGTGGGCGCTAAATAACGACTAAAAACTATGTGATATGTGACTCTTTCTTTTGGCCCGAAGCTGCTGAGTGACCGTGTGAACAGATTTTCATTTGAATAATATCCCAGAAGTGTGTTAACATGATCGAGTGTGGACGAGACGGAACTGGTTAGGGGTTTATGATTCAAGAGGTTTTAAAGATTATTTTAAAGTTTGCTTAAAATCATAAGTTTGAAGAACCATTGAAAAAAGCAAGCAAAGATATTCATTTCCATTTTCAAAGATATCCATCCATTTCTGCCTCTATATACCCTTTATTCCAACTCCAAGAAAAACCAGACAACAGGCGACAGGCCTCTGGGATATATCATATCTGGCAATTTAAGCTTTTAATCACGCGTAGACATTTGGGCGAGATAAATCCAAAGTCAGAAATCCAGAGACAGAAAAATCCAACGTAAAAAACTCAAAAAATGAATAAACAGAACGATGCAGACCTGAAAAGAAATACCCACCATAAAAAGTAATTACAGGCACACGACGTAGGCCACAAAAAAAGAAATAAAAAAAATATATATTTCAACCAGAATGAGGCCAACAGTAACAGCAACAAGAACTACAACAATTGCTGTGACAAATCTGCAATTTTGATTACCTTTGTTGGTTCTGTTGTGTTCCTGTTGCCTGTCAGCTTGCAAAATGATCGAAGAGTCGCATATGAAAACGCGAAGCAATTGAGATTGATGGCAGGCTGAGTCGAGGACCTTAGGGGGGTGGACGAGGCCAGGGGGCGTGGCATGCCGTCAGTCAGTCAACGCTCTTGTTGTTGTTTCACATTGCCGGTTGTCGCAGGGCCATTTTGCATTTGGCGCGACTTTTACATGAAAATTACAAACTACTGGCAACAGGCAAAGATTATTTTTCTTGCGTAGGTTGTGCCTCGAGTTTCTGCGGCCACAAGGGGGCCTGGGGATTCAGGGGGGCCAGGTGAGGGGCGGAGGAGAGGGTGGCACATGCCAAAGGCAGCAAAAATTGTGTCGCCAATCGCTGGTGGCACATGGACACACTGGAGATAGTTTCAAATCAAAGCTTCAAGTATTTTCTAAAGATATAAAAATGTAGAATATATCAGAAAGGCTTAACTGGTTTATTGAAACTAAAAAATAATAATAATATTTAATTTAATAATTTAATTATTAAAAAATAAATCCATGTGTAAAAGTACTGGAGAATGACGCATTCTCCTCGAGTGCCAAGCTCATGGAATTCATGATCAATGACTAGACACGCACACACTCACATGCCACATGCCACAATAATAAACAAAATGGAGCACGAGGGAGACAGAGAGGAGGCACAGGGAGCAGAAACGAGACAGAAACACAAATTAATGAACACTTTGGCTGACATTTTAAGGACAAGTTCGTCGACGTCGACGTCGATTGCGGCTTGGGCTGCGGTTTTCTTGTTTTTCCACGGCGAGTGTACTTTTGGGAAATCTTTTCGAGGAGGTCCAAGGGGTCCAAGGGGTGGTAGGCTGCCGGAGGTTGATGGCTTATGCAATTGGACAGTGAGTGATTGGGAGCAGGCAATGCTAATGGTGATATAGTATCTGCTGTCCACTCCAATTGGAAGCCGCTTAAAGGATTGCGGCTTTCAAGATTAAATACGGTTGCTGAAAATACATCCGAGCGGCGATAAACAAGACAGGATTATGTGTTTAAAGCTGAACAAGCTCACTGAAAATGTGTCTGCCGCTTACCGATAAAGATACAATCTTGAGTGGCAAAGCTATAAATATCCTTGGCTCTCGGCAATGCTCTTTAATTTAATATTTTAAATAAAGTTTCTCAACATTTAAGAGAGTAATCCAAAAGAAATATAAGTCATAAGCCCTTGAAGAAAAGATTAAATCTTAAGTGGCAAGAAAAGCAAACATCCTTGAGCTGAGTTGGCTCTTGATTGGTTTTTTCTTGGCTCTGTTTGAGTGCCTCCTGCCGACTCCCACATCAAGAGCAGCCCACTCACAACTGGCACAAGGACAGCCACTGCAACAGCAACAACTGCTGCCGCTACAGCCCCATCTAGAGCCGATGTTGCACTAGCTGCTAATTAACTGGCTAACCGAGCTGACTCTTTGGCTTTTGCGGGGGCGTCCTAAGGTCTCCAAGGGAGAGCTTGTATGTAATTCAATCAATTGAAAAACAACAGCAACTTCCAGCCAGCAACTGGCAACGGGCAACGGGCAAGGGGCAGCTGCAACAGCAACATCAGCAGTCAATGACAATTGGGGCCAAGACACAAGACAAGAGGAAAAACACAAAGACAACAACAAGTAGAGGAGACGACAGCCGACAGAGGACAGAGGACGGGCGGCGACCACTACAAGGGTCACCTAATCAATGGGTCTGCCGTCTGGCCGATGTTGCAGCAACATGTTGCTGCCTCGTCTGCGGCTGTCAATAGAAGCGATTTGAAATTGTTGCACATTTCCCGTGTATGTCAGGCCACTCGCCATGTGAGTGGGAGTTGCTGTTGAGTTGCTGTTATTGCGTGTTGCTGCTGCAACTGCAACGGCAACGGCAACTGCAACTGCAACAGCAAGTGTCAAATGAAACGACAACGGCAACAGCCACACTTTCAATGGAGTTAATGAGCTTATTTATGGCCAGCAAGGACAGGTACAGCACTTTATGATAGTTGGGAGGAAATGTGAACAAAAAATGGAGCTACAATGAACTCTTCACGTTATGAAAGGGAAATGGAGGAGAGAGAGCTGCTGTCCAAATCAGAATCTTCCATTTACGATCACTTCCTCCTGACAAGCACTTTTAGAGCTTCACTCACGACTCCATTCCGACCAATTCCTGCCATTTAGCCGTTTGGACGCTTATTTCTTTTGGGCCATAAATCAAAGGCGAACAAACGAAAGTAAAGTGTGCAATGCAATTACAAATTAAAACCATTGGCAGCCAAATGGCCGCAAAAAGTCCAGCAAAAGTATGTGAAGCGAGGCAAAAACCATTGGCGACATTGCGAGGCGATTTAATGAAAAGC
The DNA here is from genome assembly GCF_030179905.1 of Drosophila bipectinata. NCBI lineage: Eukaryota > Metazoa > Arthropoda > Insecta > Diptera > Drosophilidae > Drosophila > Drosophila bipectinata. The sequence goes on along the minus strand of NC_091738.1, from coordinate 977,722 downwards.
GCGCCATTGGGAAACGAATTTTGAAATTATATAAAATGGCACAAAAAAATTAGAAAACGAGGGGATACAAATCAAAACCTGGGCTTAGTTTCAGCTGCTTTGGGCCGGTTGGGAGAGTGGAGTGAAAGAGGTAAAGAAAATTAAAGTCACGGTTTCTAGCGTGTAAAGTGTGCGGCGACGGCTGGGGCTGCTGCTGTTGCAGCGACACTTGCCACGGCAGCAGCGGCAGCAACAACAATCAGACAAACAGTAGAATGTAAATGTCTTTCTGGTCAGGATGGTTGTTGTGGCTGGTGTAGTTGGTATATAGTTGGTGCCACAAAATCCAAATTGCTTGGCAGCCATCGACAACACAGCAAACCAAACAAAACAAAAGGAACGGGCCAACAACCTGCAATTCTCCGCAAGTTGCAACTTGCAACTGCCTCATCAATTGATTAAATTTGCAACAGCACACAGATCGTCGTCGATGCCTTTCACTTAACAGTGCACGATTTTTATTTATTTAGATTTAGATTTAATTTTGCACAGCCTTCCCTCCCAGAGCTTCCCTGCTTTTCTTCCTCAAACATTTTATGAGACAAAGCTCTGCTGAAGTGCTAGAGAAAATCCCAACGCATCCCGGGGAACGCAATTGAAATGTTTGCTGGAAATCTACAAACAATAAGCATGTTTGGTTTTTGGCCATTTTTGGCTAGGAGCAGCCGCCGACTGTCCGATAAGATCTGCCAGCATTTGTTAGCCTGCCCGGCCACCAACAAAGTCGTCGCCATTGTTGGCAAACGGCAGTCAGGTGTTGCTTTTATTGTTTTACAATCACCACCAACAGAAACAGTTGAAAAAAAAATACAACAGAAAACAAATTAAATAAAGGAGGAAGAGGAGCAGTGGGGCCGATCCGATCCGCAAGTATTGGCATTGGCCAACTTTCACAAGCAAATCTCGGCACAAAGTCGAGCCATAAAAGCGCAGCACAATTCAAATAAAATGAAAATAGAATCAAATAAACTTTTCTCTGCCAAGGCAGCGAACAAAAGGCCACAGTGAAAAATGTATACAAATAAAAAAAAAACTCCAAGCTGCAAACTGCAAACTGCAAGTCAGGTCATAAAGAAAGCCCAGGGACAGAGTCGGAGTCGCGAACCTGGCCAACAGGCCAAATGCAAATTTTCGCTTGCCTCCCAAAAAATAGTCGATACAAAAAACAACAAACAGAAACAAGGAGTACGACTGACCCAAAACAATGGCCAGCACTGTAAGGCATCGATTCGAAGTGTTAACTGATTGTCCAGATACGCGAGGATTGATAGCTCCAAACAACCGCTTCAGGACATTTGATAGGTGAGCCTGAAAAACATCTCAGAGAGATCTCTTCATTACCATTGTGTGTAGAGTGTATGCCGTGGCTAAGCCTTCACATTTAAATTTTCTCCTTGGGTTTTTCCCACACACATATGAAGGAATCTGGCTAATTGCAGAGCTGGCCATTTAGAAAACTCTTTTCGCCGGCTGCCCCATTTCGAGAAACCTGCAACGTTGCTCCTTCCCCTTACAATAACATCCAAAGGAACATCATCTCTAACTGGCCATCAAATAAATCAGCAGCCAAGAGGCACATGCAAACACGTCTGCTTCTATACACTATAAAAAAATCGAACTAACTCCATAGCCGAATTTACAAAAAATTTTAAGTCAAGAGTAATGGTTGGCAATATTATATTTTATTAATTTTCCAAAATATGAATATTTTTCGTATCTTATTTTTCTCTGTGTAGACTTTTTCCATCCAGCAGTCAACAGTCACCAGTTGACGGTGTCCAATTTGCCTTTTTTTGGCCATCTCAGTTATCAGAGTGCGCGTTTTAATGAGTTCGAGTACGTTTTATGAGCGAAAAACTCTTGAGAAATCCGAGAGAACGCACCGCACCAAAGTGGAATGCACACAAAAATGTTAGAATCTTGCCGCAGCGATAAAACTTTCGCGATTCGCGGTTCGCGGGCCACTCTAAACAAAAAAAAAACAAAACCAAAAGAGCTCCAGACCCGACGGAGATGGGCTCTCATCATAATCATTTGAGCCGGAATGGCGATGGCGTCGGTCTTATGATGATTGTGATTGGTGTCGCCTCACCTGGGGGCAGCTCACCTCCGTTCTGGTCTGGCACGTACGCAGATGCCCCCGACCTCCAGATACAAAGATACAAGATACAAAGCTCCACAGGCAAACAACCGAAATGGGAGGCAGCAGCCTTCTCTGGTACGTGGCATGTGAAATATGTGCAGAATGACTGAGGAAAACGCTCTGGAATCCATGAATGAATGTATTCCGGCTAAAACGAATATGAATGAATGCTCTGAGGCGGCTTCTTGGGGGCTTGAGGGGTTAAATTCGCACACGAGGCTAAGCTGCCATAGAATTAGTCGATTTGCGTGTGCTGGTTTTTGGCTAAAAAGCTATGGGAAATGGCTAAAACCATGCGACGACCCAAAAGTAGACAAGCGGCTTATGCTTGCTTTTGCAGAATTTTTGTAGCATACTTTTTGGAGAAATATGATTTCTCGACAATAGAAGAGTCTTTCATCTTTAAAGTTAAGACTATGTTTGTTTTAAATTTTCTTTTAAAGCCAACAAATAGCCACAACTTGACCAATTCTTTAGCAATTCAAACGAAAGTTTTTAATATTTGCCCAAAATCGTATCTTTTGTGTCACATTTTAACTCATATCTTAGACATCTTTCATCTGATTTCGAAAAGGATGACCATTAACGAATCAGTTTTTTAATCTCCTTCCAACTATACCAAAATATGAGAAATACATAATTTTTAAATTTTTACCAAAAATTTTAATCTAAACAAAAAATATTAAACCTTTAAAAACGGATCAAAAATTGACATTCAGATTTTAATTGGAAATTATGGTACTTTAAATTCCAAGACCTGGAAGGTATAACTTTTGAAGATCTTTCAAGTTTTAACCGAGTTGTGTACATTTTTCTACTTCAAAAATTAAGAAAATTGGTAAGTTTTTCTTTTTTTTTATTTGACCAAAAATCGATCTTTTGAAACACTTCGGAAAGCGTATCTCAACTATTTGATGACCGATTATAAAAAGTGATACCATTTATGAATCAGAGCTCTAATCCCCTTCGATCTGCACAAAAAGATAGGAACAATCTCATAATTAAAATTTCGGCCAATTTTTTACTAAAATCATGATGTTACCCCTATGAAAATTTTCGAAAATCGGGTAAAATTTTCGATAGGACAATTTTTATTGCGAATGATAGTAATCGAAAATCCAAGATCGGGAAGGTGGGACATTTGACGATCCGCCATGTATTACTCTAGTTATGAACATTTTCCTTGGGAAAAATAAATATTTACCAAGTGAATACCAGGAGAAGAGGTCTATCAGTCAATACAGAATCTTTTCAAACACTTTTTATCAAATTTCTTAGCAACTTCTCAACAGATTTAAAAACGGAATACCATTTTTGAATCACAAAAGTAATGAGTACCAATTTGCATTTTAAGATTCGAATGAATAATTAACAACATTTTTTTCCAAGTTACACACACTTGGCATTCCATAAATCATAGAAGTTACTTGTTTTCCAGTCATTTCATTTTAAAATCTAGTCATTTTAGTAAAACCCACAAACAAAAGACGTGACACAAAATTTCAATTGCTATTTTATAATATTACAAAAATTCTGTAAAATTTTCGATACACAATGTCACTAACCCCTGATGATGGCAAGGAACCGGAATTTTACCAACTGCAGACGTGCGAAGGCTACACCCTTGATGTGGAGACTTCTGTAGTGGAGCAGATGGGCACATTGCGTGATATGCTGTTGCTGGAGACCTCCCACTCCACCGAAGTAATACCGCTGTCGAAAATTCAGTGGTGGGTCTTGGATATAGTGGTCCAGTGGTGCAGATGGGTCCGGGACAGGAGTTCAATGAAGAAGGACAGTAATAGAGTCAAATATTTCGAAGGACTTCTCCGTGAGGGAAAGGACGAGGTAATCTTTCAACTCCTCTTGGCGGCCAACTTTCTGCATGTGGAGAGCTTGATGAAAGCGGCGACGCAGTACCTGGCCGATACTATATCAGCCTGCAACAGTGTTGAGGAAATACGGGATCGTTTCGACTTGCCGGATGATATCCCCAGCGACGAATTTGAAATCGATCCTTGAAAATCATAGCACAAATTTGTATTTGCCCAGAACTCTAAATAAAAATTCTCAATTTTTTGTAAGTAATTAAATCTTTATTAAATCTCAATTTTTCGGTGATTATTATTCATATTTTTGGGGATCTTTTCTCTGTGATCTTTCTGTTTCCTTGCCAAAACTCTCGCTATGCTTATTCCGCTACATTACTTAACTCAATTACGTTTTCTTTATACTCGTACTTGACCTTTTTCGAAAAGCATTCGAAAATTGTTCACAACATTTTCAGAGGCTCTACAAGTCGGCCCAAAAACCTTTCCTCAACTATTTCCATACATGGTGTTCTTAGTTATTGCTAAAGACCTTCTCGGCCTCATCGATTCATTTTCATGCTTCTGTATTTTGTTATTTGTTCTCGATTGCAGATTGCAACGGCAATTGCAAAAATTGGCAAAGATGTGTCAAAAAATAGGGAGTAGGAAGAACCAATGGCAGAAACAAAAAGACTGGTGGGGGTCGGGTCGACGAGGAGGAGTGCCCTGTCAAAAATCGCGAAAATCGGTATTCTATATAGCTCGCATTGGGTTTATTTTTGCTCAGGGGAGTTCAGAGGGTCGAAACCGACGACGACGACGACGACGTCCGCGCCTACATAGCTCTTCTGCTGTTGATCTTCATTATCGGGGTTTTACTTTATAAATCGCTCCATAGAAAAAGTGTAAACTATGCTATCCCATATTGATAGAGTTGTATAGCTTCAGCTTCTGCTTCGTCTCATATAAATAGGTGTATACATAAATGAATATATACATGAATATATATATTCCGATTCTGCCCGCCTTGTATAGTCATTAAATATATGTATAATTTATTTATACCTTTTGTCGTTTATCGTTTATATATATATTTTTGTATTTATATGTATATATGCAATTTATATTGCTTAACTTTGACAATGCAACGCTTTGAAGCAAGAGGCAGACATAGAGAGAGATTCAGATGCAGATTCAGATTCAAACGAGTTATTCTGGTTGATCGGATGACTTACCATACTATATATAAGTAGTCACCCGAAAAGCAAACGCTTCAAGTCTGTCTGTTCAGTTAGAAATATGAAACTTGCAAAGGAAGCGCCACTTTAATCATTAAACTAGTTATTTGTTTTCCCAATAATCTTGTTTTCTTCAATTAAGTTTTAATCTGTAGCTGTGTCTGTATCTGTATCTTACTAAGTGTCCTTTGAAACGGAGTTCATTACGTTACGCTTTAGTTTAACTTTAGTTCTATCTTTATGTATACCTTTAGTTTTACATTTAAGTTTAAATATTCACGAGCACGCGCGAGCATTTCAATTTGCATTTTCCTCAAAATTTACAATTTTCAGTGTTCAGTATTCAGTTTTTAAGTTTAGTTTATTCTTGACTCTTGTTTTTGGTAATTTTTCATATTTTCTTCTTGGTTAAGTTTACTATGTGGAATGTTTGAGTAAAAGTTTCAGTTTCTGTTTCTGCCTTTTTTTTCCCTGCTTTTACAAAATAAATATTCATCATCGGCATCGTGGCTGCTGATGTTGTTCCATCTGGTTCCGAACTCTGTACTCTCTGTCTCTAAAAGTTTACGTTACGTGACTTACGTCTTAAAAAGTTAATATTTTCTCCTTTTTGTTATTTTGCTTTTATCTCTCATCTCTCAAAAAACTTCGTTCTGGGTCCAACTTGCTTCAGTTTCAGTAATTTTCCTGATATTTTGTTGCCGTGTTTATTATACGAATTTTTTTTGTTTTGTCTCCATCTTCAGCTTGAGCATTCTTTCTGGGGTCTGGGGTCTCCGCGATAAGTTTAAGATATCTATGAAATTGTTCTTTCTTTGGCGATATGTATGTACATGTTTGAAAACTGAACTCAAAGTAAGAAACTCAGGCTGAAAAATAATAATCAATTCAAAAACAATCAATCTTTCGTAAACATGTCTTTCGAAAAATTTTAATTTATTCTCATCGTATTATCGTACTTGTATATGTGGTAGTTCTAACTTTAATGTGTTGTTTTCTTTACGTTTAGGCTTTATACAATAATTCATAATTATAAATGTAAAACATAATTTTCGTTTAGTGTTTTCCTTTCTGGTGTTTGTGTTAGTTCTGTGTTTTTGTGTTCTTGCTTAGTTGGCTTAATTCAAAAATTAAAAATGTATGGAAAGCAACAGTAAGTGTAAATTAGTGTCTAACCTTTAATGAATTTTTCTCAGCCGTATTTGCGTATGCTCTTGCAGGACTTTTATTTTAATTTAATTTATTAATCGAATATCATATCTGTTTCTCTTTTCATTTTATATAATATAATACATAATTGCCTTGACTGAAGTGTAACAAAGCGACTTAATGTTTCTACAAAAGACGAATTGATATTTTGATTTGCGTTTAAAGTTGACTTGGACATCGAAAGAAATTTATTTACACACAATCAACAAATTAAGATAGCGAAACATAGGGAACTTAAAATTAGAAAACCGAGCTGCACTCTAGCTGTTATCAACAGAGTCCTAATATTATCAATTATGCTCTTGAATGTGGCCTTTCCTCATATCATCCTTCCTACTTAAACTCCAGTTTCCTCTCTTTTTTTTTTTTTTTTTGCTTTTTATTTGTTTAGTTTTTTTTTGTTGGTTTTTTAATTTTTATTTTTTTTGCAGTTGCCTCGAAAGTTCATTTTTTTTTTGTTTTTAATTTTTTGCTTTTAAACATTTGCTGACAATCTGGTGCTGCATAAAATACAATTGCTGCTTGGGCTGCTGCTGTAATTTGCCGGAAAGTTGCTGCCATTGCAATCGTCATGGCCTATGGAATCTGCAAGAGATGCAAAGTTTTGATTAGTTTTTTTCCAACTAAGACTATGGGCTAGAAAGTTGGGACTGAAAACCTGGCCCATGGCTCTTTAAGCCAGCCAGCCAGCTAAACAAAATCCAAAAGCCATTACACACTCGCCACCCAGTTGTATGGCCTGCCAGGGAAGTAGAAATGGAAAAGGCATCGCCGCCACCGAGTCCTTTGTGACTGCATATCGCCAAAATACATTTGTAAAGCGAGTGGGTTCGGTGGCAAGCTGCACGTGACACTTCACTGGCCATTGGCATTGCCAATTTTTTGCTTGGCTCACTTTTTGGCCATTCGATTTGGCCACAAGGACACGCCCGCTCCATAATTCAGCAGCCAGCACTGGGACGTCTCTATTGCGAGATTGCTTTAGTCCACCGATCCCCCCACGAGTGCAATTTGCAAAAACATTCTAGTCCTTTAATGTCCTTTGCCAAGTCCTTTTTAAAGACCAAAGTAAGAGCTCACCTCGTTAGATGACGACTGCCTTCGTGGACGGCCATCTCGGAGGACTTGAACTCGTTCAGCTCCTTGCGAATGGCGGCCTTGTCCTTCGGCGTCAGTCTTGTCCAGGGCTTGTCCGCCCGCCGATCGTAGTCGTGGGCCTGCGTCACCTCGATGTAGTCGTTGAACCGGATGATCTTCTTCTCCTTCAGCTCCTCGACGGTGGGCCGAAAACTGAGCTTGCGCAGCAGATACGATTTTTTCTCCTCCTTCTGCTTTTTCTCCTCGGCGGGTGATTGAGCTGTAAAATATTTAAAAACGTTAATTAATATTTAAACTAAATAAGAGATGTTAATACTCACTTTTCAAAATATTGCGCTCGACCAGTTCCTCGGCCGTGGGACGCATCGACAGGCGACGGATGAGTCGCGCCCCGATCGCCTCCTTGGACTCCTTGAGCTCGTTGTCGGTGACCTGGTGCAGGATGTTGCGGTTGATGAGGTCCTGCTTGTCCGGGCGCAGCTGGAGCTTCAGGGAGAGGGACTCCTTCCTGGCCAGCTTGGCCAGCCGGGTGTTGTCGTTGTCGTCGTCCCGGTAGACGATGTGTCCGTCGCTCTCGTCGCTGTCGCTGCTGCTCTCCCGTATCACAAATGGCCGCGTGTTCTCCTTGTTCTCCACCGTGCACGGCAATTGGATGTTGAACATTTGCTGCCTGCTGTGGGGGGAGAGGCACATTAGCACATTATGTCATTAGCAGAGATGGCATTAACACTAGACTACACACAGACACCAACAACAGCAATAGCAACATCAACATAAACGGCATAGTGTGGCAACCACAAGCGACAAAAGAATACCCAACTCATGCAGAGTCCTTCCACCCCTCTGAGCCGCCTCTAAGCCTTTTCATCTCTGCAATCTTGGCCAGGGCAATCTGCCAGATTTACCCAGACCCAAACACGCACACGTGCAGGAATAATATCCTGCCATGTAACATTTTATTCATGCCACAACTGCACTTGAAATAAAAGTTTCAAAAAAAAAGGAAAAGGTAAGCAAGAATAGTATGGAGGAATTAAAGCGGATTCCACATACAAGTTTAATATTTCCCATAGAAAATCCTAGTTCCCTACACTCTACTGTACATCCTTTTCTACGTTTCGTCCTTAAAGTTTTGTCACCAAACCGAAAAATCCTTTCCACCTCTTTATTTTGCCTTACTGTGGCTGCGGCAGTTTCGTTTTCCCTTCCGCTTTTCTCCATTTTCTTTTTTTTTCGTTTACGGCACGTGGAGTGCACATCTGGCCACCCCCCACCCACACACCCTCGCTCATGCAAATAATATGCAAAATACATGTGTGTGGGTATTTGACTTTGTACTTAAAGCTGTCGGGCTGTCGGCTCGGAGCTCCGAGCTCGGAGCTCGCCTCGAATGCCATATCCTGTTGGCTGCTTCCGCCGCACTTTCGGGGCGTTAATGCAAAACACGATTGGATAAAAAGTGAACAAAGCTTCGCACAGGGCTGGATGCTGTGTGTACCACACGGCGGATGAGTGACATAGATAGCATGCCCTGGGGTGGTAGTTCCATAGCAATTGTCTCCGAGGAAACGCCTGGCAGGAAGCAACTACTTTTTGTTTCGATTTTAAGCCAACAGTTTCTTAAATGCACAACAGGAATTACGACAGAAAGTTGGCGACCGTGACAGAGCTCTCTACTTATTCGATCTGAAAGCCCAATATTTTAGAGCCCAGGCCTTGGCAGTCACTCCATCCCACATCGAACCATTTAACCCCGGGCAGAATGGCTTTATAGTGCGGTATGCCCCATAAATTGTGCTCGATTGCCTTCGCCTTGGCTCGCATTTTATGATGGGAAGATAGATGTGTGGCCTACAGTATCTGCACTATGTGCTCTGGCAGGAAGAAATCGCTTTCCCGGGCACGTTGCAGCTATTTTACATATTCCGCCCTGTGCCCTGCCCTTCTATTTGATTTCTGTGCGTTATAAGCTGCATGAATTGCCTCCAAGTGTGTCTCCTGCCATCCATGCGAATTTCAATTTCAATAGCAGGCTCGCTCGTTTGAAGCGCCCCTGGACTCGGGACCTCGAGGCAAGAACTCTGACTAATGAAAAAACTTGACCCAGACTTGGCCGGGAAAGTCTCATTTCCTTTGTCTGTTTTCGCTCCTTCTGGCACTTCTCTCGAATGTGGGAAATATCAAATTAAACAAGCAAATATTCCTGCCAGAGAGGCCCGGCCTGCCAGGGGAACTAAATTGTAATTTGAAACAAATTCCTGCTTAAGATGAAACATGCAGGACGACTCAGAGGGCGAACAGAGGCAGTAGTTTCACAGATACACACTCACACTTACATATACGTGTATGTGTATGGGTATGGGTGTAGGTAATGGAGAGGACTCAAGTTTGTGGTGGCAACAGAAGAAACAAAAAATAAAACTCATAAGAGGCAAACAACGAAAATCGCAGAAGCACAAAAAGTTAGTAATTTAATAACAAAAGTGTGCCCGTTCTGTTGCTGTGCATGCCAGTGTGGGAGTACTCATTCGAGAGAGTGTGTGTGTGTGTATGCCAGTGTTGTAAAAGTTTCAGTTTTTATTTACTCAAACACAGAAAAAAAGAAAGGAGGAAAAACTCAAACAAAAACACTGACGGATGAGTGTTAGAGTGCAGCAAGTGCAAGGATACAATGGAAAAGTGTGCTATTTTCGTTTTTTGTTCTGTGAGGGACAAAGTGGATTATTTTTCAGAGGGACCTGGGGGAGTGTTACATAACAACAGTAGTAAGGAGTAACATAGAAAGAGCGATGTGTGGGGTTGCACTAAGAAGCATGTTTGGGTTTATTTTGTTTTAATTTTTGGTTTCTGTTTTTCTTTTTTGGCATTACAAATAAATTATCTAAAAATTGTTTACCATAATCTAATCCGTGGTCGTAGTATTGGCCTGATAGTTCGGTTTGTTTAGTTGAGAGTAGTAGTAGTTTTAGTAGATATAGAAGTGAAGGGTTTGGTTGGTTGGTTGGTTGTTTTTTTTTTGGCGGATTCGACACGCACACACAAACGAATCGGAATCGGAATCGAAATCGAATTGGTTTATGAAATATATATGTAGTATATATAGTAGAACAAACACAGGTACGAGGTACGGGGCGGTCGGGGGAGAGCAGAAGAGAACAAATTCGTTATATAGAAAACAGTAGTTGTGTAACAATAAGAACATGTTTGGGTTCAGAGTGAGTGGGGGGTGGGTGGGGGTTATATCTTTTGGTGAGTTTTTCTTTCTGACTTGAAAAGTTGTAAACACACCAGAGAGACAAACATAATCTCTGGATTGGGAAAAGAGGAAGAAAAAATCTACCAAAAAACGTGTGGGAGTCAAAGGTTGTTAAGGTGTAAGGGGTCAACGGGGAATTGAGTAAAAATAACAAAAGTAACTACTAAGAGGTGACTATCTTGCGGTTTAAGCTTCGGAGAAGATTCCTTAAGAATCTTATTATTAAACCGCAAGAGTAGACCCCCGCTAGGACATACTGGCTACTTACTTGAGCGAATAGTTGTTGCCTGCCGCATCCTGCCGCACCACCAACGGACGCTGGCTGGCCGACTGCTGGGCCGCTGCTGCTGCAGCTGCCGCCATCGAGCCGATGCCGCCATTGCTGTTGGAAATGGCCGCCGCGCTGGCCGCACTTCCGGCGGCAGTTCCGCCCGAGTGCTCCTGGGTGGGCGTGACCGGCGTGGAGGCCGAGGCGGGCATGATGCCGCCCTTCTTCTTCAGCGCCGACTTGAGAGGAACTGCATTTGGTTTGGGCTCTTTGGCTGGAATTTCCTCAACGCGCTGCGTGTCCATCATGCGCACGTGGTTGCCCCCGTAAGGGGCGTACTCGTCGTCAGAGTCGAGCTCGTCCTGATCGGGATCGTGATCTGTTTTGGGGGATGAGACTAATTAGAATAGATACTAGGAACTAGGGATCATGGGAAGGTGGGGGGGAATGCAAGTTTCTTCTATTTTATAAGAGGGGGGTTGCTATATAATCTTGAGATATATAGTTTTCGAGCATAACTTATGAGGTGCGCACTTTTGTTAATGAGCTGAGGGGGGTTAGCTACTTCGAGGATATCTGGTGGGGATTACGGGATGGATGGGGGGGAATGGGATTTACCATCGTAGTCGTAGTCCTGCTGGTAGTCCTGATCGTTGACGGCGCCTGGCCCGTGCGGTCGTCCTGCGATGAGCGTGGGGCTCGGCGTGGAGAACATCGGCGGCGGTGGGATCGGTCCGATCTCCGAGAGCGGTATCGGGGGCTCCGGCAGCTCGCTGAGCATCACCCCCGGGGGCAGCTTCCCTCCGGGGTACGGGGGCGGAGTGCTGCCCGGCGGGCCACCCACCATTTTTCCATCTTCGCCATCTGCGGGGCAGTGCAAGGTTTCATTTTTGAGAAATCGATTTTTGAAAGCGGAAACGGATGTGGGAGGTAGAGATACAAAGGGGGAAGAGATAAAGATATAGAGAAGACAGAGAGAGAGTAAGTGATCAGCTCGTCCTTGAGTCTAGCCAATATGTGTGTGAGAGTGGGTATGTGTGGGGTGTGAGTGTGTGTGTGGGTGGGTGAGAGACTAAAGACCATCTCTTTCTGGGTAGAAAAGTAAAAAGGACACTCTCGTCCTTCACTTACACATGTGCTCGTTGTGGTAGCAGATGTTGACGCCGCGACGGGTCAGCTTGCTGGCGCCGCCCAGCGTGTTGGGCCTCTCCAGCTTGCCGTCGACCTGGTGCAGCCCGCCGCCGCCGGGAGGCGGCAGCATCGAGCCCTGGCAGGTGGGCTGCTCGATGTTGGGCATCGATATTGTGCCATTGCCGCCATGTTGTTGCTGTTGTTGTTGTGCATCAGTCTTGTCTTTTCTTGGTTCTGCAACAAAAAAAAGGGGGGGGGAGCATGAGTGGAAAGCACACTAATTTATATTTAAAACGAAAATAAAGTAGTCCAGTGACAGTCATTGTGTGGCAGGACTGGCCACTTGACAAGCTTTTACTTTAATTGTCGTGTGCAGGGCTGCCCGCTTGGCGGCGAGTCCTTTTGGGCTGTGGCAAGTGCCCGGCGGCCAGCTGGTCCTGCAACCACTCGAGTGGCCACAAAGTAGTGGACACACACATGCGGAAAAAATAATGTAGTACGTTGGACTTTACAGGACACGGAGGAAAATGGGGGCTTATAGGATACAATATGTTGTATTTCAGAGATGCTTTCTAGTTATTTTAAAAGGTAATTTTAATTGGAAGACACTTTTAACAGCGAAAATATTATTTTAAAAATAAATTATAATCATTTTCTATATTTCTTCCCTCAGTGCAGTCATGTCCCTGCGTTTATTTCCCTTTAAATTCCTACTAGAGAGCCGTATTTTAAATTGCAGTTAAAGGATTAAGCTGCCACACTGCCTGGCAGGAGACTTGCGGGTCAAGTTGCGGCTGGCAGGTCCTCCCTCGGGCCGACACGGCATATGCGCATTATTTTCTTGTTGAACTCGAGCTGCGGGAAAAACAAACCAAGAAGTCGACCGGAAATTGCCCGAGTCCCAGTGCTTATTTTTAGACATTATCCCACCACAGAAAGTGTCTTATTTTCGGACTATTTGGGCGAGTGGCACGCAATTAAAATGCCACCCTTAATAGACGCCGACAAGATCGCTTACCAAAGCAATTAAAGCAGACATTCCAAGCCCCGGCCCCGGCGATCGCTTGACAGACAGCCAGAAGAGCCGAGCAAAATCCTGCGCAGTATTCTCCATCAAGACCCAGAAACTGGCGGGCCAACAAGGTGCTGGTGTAAACAGCGAATAATTTATTGAATTTTGGATGCAAGTGAGGGAGGCAGGAGTGGGTCTGGGACTGCATGCCAGTCGGGTGGTTAATCGCACGTAAATAAATATCAAAGCGACTAGCTACGCAGGGCAGCTCTGCTGTGCGCCAAACTATCTGAAACAGACACGAATTCCGCTGGCCCAGTGCCAGATGGACTTGACGTGTTTGCCCAAAATATGTTTTTTAAACAAAAATGAGTGAATATTCGTAACAGCCGGTGGGAAGAGTGCTGAAGTAATGCGCTGATTATTTTTCATGCACCAAGTTCAAGCATTCGGAGGGAGAGGCCTTGACTTTGACACAGGTATGGCAGGTTGTTTATTGCATACTAAATTATAATATATTCTGAATGGAAACTACAATTCAAAATCAATTATGCAAATGGAGATGAAATGCCGGCCCATTTATCAATTAGAGCTGTCGGGCTACGGCTTGGCCTTATCCTTATCCGATGAGAGTCCTTACACCTCGTTCTCCGCAGACTGGCAATCTTTTCGGAGAAATCTCTAGAGACTTGCCCAAAGTTTTCCTCTATCAGACATCTGTGGAAACAATGGCCACTAATGACATTAATTAAGCACAAAGTTTGGCCTCTAATTAGCAAACACACAGAAACACGACTCGGCCAATTGCAAACACGCCTCAAATCATTATCTGGCCGGCACTTGGAGGAGAACTCTAATCAATTATCCTTGAAGTGGTCTGTCTGGGAGGCAGTCTCCTTCAAGTACTTGGTGCGTGGGCTTCCCTCCTTCTTGGGCTTTAAAATCATTTATTTAAAACCCTGTCATATTTGTTTTTCAAAAACATTCCAAACCGTCTCGCACTCCGCTCAAGTTAATTAAAGTTTTCCCGCCACAATGTGATTGCCTGGCACGCATCCCGAAAATAAAGTTTATTTTGTTTATGATTGAGGGGGTTTGGTGTGTGTTTGGGGTGTGTGGGCGACACTGTGACGTCACACGGGATTTGGATTCATGTTAAACGTAATGCGGGGATTTATTTATAATTCATGCAGCCCTGCCGTTCAAAATGAAAAAAACAAAGAGTAACTAATTGTGCGGCCACCCACACAACCACAGAGAGAGAAAAGGTATAGAAATTTTTTAAAATAATAATATTAATAAAATAGATAATAATAGTAGTAGTAGTGGAAAGAGTAGTCAACACAATAGTAGCTAAACGGATTAACCATATACCCTTTCAAAATCAATATCCTTTAAGGACTAGTATCCTTTTTTTCACTTTCGCTTTCAACAAATCAACAAGGAAACTGAAAGTTTGGCTCTCGAGGAGCAAGGAAAGGATCCTGTGACTGCAGGCCATGTGTGGATATTTGATAAATAAGCAATGAGCCTTGTGTATTTGCGGTGGGGCGGGGGCGGCAGAGTCTGTACAGTCGTCCTGGGACTCCCCACTGCAGAAGGCCGCAGGCAGCAAATTTTCATAGCTCATTTTCAGTTCAGTTTTTTGCATGGCAGGATCTGCCTGCCTGCCTGGTAGCCTGCCTGGCAGCCGTCAAAGGACATTTGGGGAATACATGGCAGGATATGTCGGAGGCGAGGAAGCAACGGGTTCCTTTGGAGATTGACAGGCCCAGGAAAAGTTTGACGTCACTCGTCTCGACTCGACACACAACGAAATTACAT
This sequence comes from Drosophila bipectinata, assembly GCF_030179905.1. NCBI lineage: Eukaryota > Metazoa > Arthropoda > Insecta > Diptera > Drosophilidae > Drosophila > Drosophila bipectinata. The sequence goes on along the minus strand of NC_091738.1, from coordinate 962,693 downwards.
TACTCATACGCCATGTGGCCGCAGCAGTGGGAGGAGGGTTGGGGTAAGGGCGTGGCAGGCATATCTCACAACAACACGTGCATGTGACTTGGCGAAGGCGAAGCTGCATCTCGGCCTCCGAAAACTGCTAAAATTACAAAGCAGCATCACGTATACGACCCGTTGCTCAACTTGGCAATTACAAGACTTACCCACCGCCCCCCGGGCCAGTCCCTGTCCCAGTCCCATTCCCAGCTGCAACGGCTGTGCAGGCCTTAAATCAACACTCTGTCACCATTCGTTAAATTTAATTAATGCTCCACCACACCACCTCGGCGGGGCTTCGGTGAAAAATTTGTGGCAAGCCGAATAATTGAATTCATATCAGCAGGTGCGTGGGCAGCGTGCGAGGTTATCAATATTTGATTCAATTAATTACCTCATTTGTGGACTAAATGGATATGGATCTCCTTTAAAGGTCCTTTTTGTTGAATTTTCCCCTTGCCTGGTCAAAGGATGAGGGCTTTTGCATGAGGGCTGCCTCTTCAAAGTTCACCTTTTTCTATTTGTCATCCGCCATTTGGCAGTCTCCAGTCTCCGCCCGGGCGGAAAGCGTGCTCCACTCGAGAGTCTTCCACACGAACAAGTGCACTCGACAATGGCAAGTGAAATACAGGGAAATTGTTTATGGCCAGCGAGTGGTTTATTGAATGGAAAGGCAGCAGCCGGAAAAAGGGTTCTCCTCGAAGAAGGACGCCAGGCTCACAATTTATGACCTTTCACCTCCGCTAAGCTGTTGCTTCTTACACGGACTTCCATTAGCGGGCCAATGAAATCCCCACCAGACACGCCACATTTCACTCGACCTTTGACCTTTCTATGTTTACTTTCGATATACTCGAATTAGATGTATATATTTATAGTAAGCGAAAGAAATGCCAAGCATGCCGCATAGCTGAGGATTCGGTCCCCCGGGGCCGTTGACGAAGACGCCACGTTGCCCCACAATTCGGTGGCCCGGGCTGGCCGAGATTGAAATGCGTTTGCCATTTAACAGGTTAATGCAAAAATAAACACATCAGCCAGCCAGCCTGCTGTTCGACTGACACGGAGAACAAATACCTGCCGTACAATTAAAAGTTTTACGCGCCCATTTCGCCAGAGGCTGTGTAAACAGGCGCCGAATTAAAAGGCGATTAAAAATAAATTAAGTTTGCAGGCAATTGTTAAAAGCCGAAAGGCAAACATAGCGCTCCTGGGCCGCTGTAACGTCTGACTTCAGAAGGTTTCTCTCTGTCGAAAGGTGAAGGTCGAGGTCTGAGAGGAAAATATTTTTGATTTCTTACCCATTAGTGCTCAGCCTAGGATTTGTCATCGCAATGAGATATTTGGGGAGGTGCTAGGGGGAATAGCATTCGGAGGTGACGATTGATGGCCATTCGAGTGGGTGGCTCTAGGGGATGCTGAGAAACAACGAAATCAATTTATTTTCATTAGGATTTGAGATTGTTGTCTGTTGGAATTCCTCAGATGTGAGAGATATATTCAAAATCACTTAATTGACTTTTGCTCTGAAAAGTGACAGAAGACAGAAAAGTGTCGGATATTCTGCAGTTGAGACGCAAATGACGATGATGGTTGTACATTAAGTCCTAATGACAGGTCGCTGCATCCTATATCCCAACTTGGCGGGCATTAATGTCGCATTGTTGCCTGGGCCACAAATCTCCCAGAATTTAATACGTTTCTCGCCGAATTTTATTTTCTCAATCCACAAGCTATACCCCGCACGTATTTATAGACTATATAACGCCACAGATTTATGGGCTGGCCGACCGGGCAGCAACAACACTGGTTCTACTTTCTTAATTTGATAGATGAAATCAGCACTCAGTTATGCAGGAATCGGCGAATGAAAACAAATGAGCATCCGAGGGCCGAGAGCGTATTAAATAAATTCATTTAAAGGCCGGACACTGGAAGGTGCTTGAGTCTCCCCCTTTGCTGATTTATGGCCCGCCCCGAAATTGTTGCATATCGTAAAAAACGAGGCTCGGGAAAAAGCATAAATAACATTTAATTTTGGGTGAACTCGGGGAGTCAGTCGCTCCTTCTTCTGGCCTGAAAGTTGATGAAAAGCCCGCCCGTTTCGCCCGCACAAAGGATGGCTCGAAAGAACAAAATAATACCAAATAAAATAAAAATCTACAACAGCCAGCCCACCAACGAGCCTGCCTGCCAACCATCCTTCCAGTTTCAGAGAAAAAAACAAAAAGTTATGCCAAAGTTGGCAGGCAAGTTCGAAAGGTCGGCGGCAACTTGAACTGCGGTTTTCGAACATAATCAAAGACTCGGCAACTTTACGAGCCGCACACACTCGACACATGGCCAGCCACCATTTTCCGCCACCAGCCACGTCCTGGAGAAACAATGGCATAGGGGAGAGAGATCCTTGCAAAGGAAGGACCTCTTACTAGGAGTAGGAGGAAGCTAGGAGTAGAATTATTTCTATTCCATCACATTTTTTAGACAGGATTTTTATTGAAACCCCTCCTGGAAGAAACCCCCTTTGTAGCTACGCCCCTGCTGCCACATACTTGAACACACGCGCCGCTGCGGTGTAAATTTTATAGATGCGCCCTGGAAAGTAGGCAACACCAAATGGCAAAAAGCATCCTCTGAGTGCAGAGGCCAGGACGGGGAGAAAGTGGTCTGGTTGTGGGAGAAAAACACAGAATTCCAATTAGAAATGGTCACGGCGGCAAAAAAGTCCTCATCGGAAGCGTGCACTGCATTTAATTGGAACACAGAACCAGAAACTGGCTTTTTGCATAAAATTTCCAGCTGCAAGTTGGCTTTTAATTGGAAACTCGGTCCGGAACGTGGGTGATTATGATACCATTTGGATGGGAATCCATTGTCTGGTTGGGTGGTTCGTCCGATAGTCCATCATCGTGTCAGTTGTCAGAGCGACAACTTGCCAATTCGACCCATTAATCAGGAACATCTGCCACCGGGCGACCGGAAGCGGGGACTCCACAAGCCCTTAAGAGGTTTCCAGCAGATTTATAGAGCAAATAACCAGGATTACACACTCGGCTCGACACAGTCACCTGTCGTGGGTCTTCCTCCCTCCGCCAGCTCACAACTTGCTACTTCTGATGTGGCTCAGAAGTTGGAAACCCGTCCAAATTGGATTTGTTGTCTGGGAAACCCTGTACCCCATCCCCATCTCTTCCAGGAACTCGGTTTGTCCGATTTCTTAGTGCCGTCTAGGCTGGGGTTTAAATTTAATGAAAGTGCCTCTAAACGGCTTCAACGGGCTGACGAGGGCCTAGGCACATTAACGAGCTGGCAAGCAGCCCCAGGGCTGTGAGGACACGTGGTTGGGTAACAGTAGGCGTCACTTTAGCTCTGCCAACGAGTTTCAGGGCCCCGGGCTCCAGCAAACAGCCGAGAAGCTTTTCACACCCAATTGCTAGCTCTGTTGAGGCAACACCAGCTGCCGAGCTAGGCCGGGCCAGAGAAAGACAACAATAAAGTGTATCCTTCCTCCTGCCGCCAGTTTGGCAGGATGTGTTTGTGTTACGTACGTGCTTTCAGCTATTTTTTGTTATGGTTAACGCATACTCCGGAATTATGATTACATTCTGCTCGAAAGGAGCTCTAGTCATAGGTGGTATCCGATAACGAGGACTCTGCGCTTTTCTCATGGATGAAGGTCCTTTGGCTGAGTTCCAATGCGAATTCTATTCCCGAAGCCTTATCGAAATCGAGCAGACAAATTGCTCAGCAAAAGTGGTTTAGAAGACAACTCGGGAGTGTTGTTTCATTAAATTCCACAATTCCCGGTAACAAGTTTCTTCTTCTTCGGGGATGGCCTGCCTCCTCCATCGATGCCAGGGCGTTGGCTTCAATCAATAGCTGAAGGTCACACGAACTAGCTCTGATAGGAGGCCTGCCCGTCTTCCTGCCTGCCTGGCACATTAATCATACGCCATGTGTTGCGCCAGTCGCTGGGCAATTAGTTTCAGCATTTACGGCATGAATTATGCATGGCAGGATCAGGAGCAGGAGCATTGGGGAATCTTGGGCAGTAAATTGCTTTAATTGACAGCGGAAGTGCTCCGAATAAAACATTTTAAGGCACCACTGCCTTAGCCAGCGGGATAGAGCCTTCTTGCAATAAATTAGCCATCATTTCGGCCCCGAAGCGGATGCCTGCAAGGTCACCGCGATGATGATGATTTGTTGTTTGTTTTTGGTCGAGATGAGCACACTGTGTTGACAAGAACTTGAGCGAAATCTTGGCCAGAATGACATAATTAAAAAGATATAATTTAGTGGCATTGCCGCGGGCGGGTCTCTCCTCAGAAAGCGAAAGTAATAAACATAAATTCGAGCCTGAGCAGTCCAAGGATTTGGGATTCTCCAGGGGAGGCTGCCGACTGCCATGATTGATGGCCCGGCAGAGCCTTTGTCTTCAGCTCTCGAGGAGTATTCGGCAACCGAATTGTCATCAGCTGATGCCATTGGGGATTAATGAAGCTCCCTGGAATGATGATTGATGTTCAGCCAGCAATTGTTGATCAGCAATCTCATTGGAGATTCTATATCTTAACCATAGAGTATCTCGGCTAAGTTATTTGTTTTCACAGCTTATTTAAATACCAAAGTATTCGGTTCTATCGCCAAGGAATTTAAGCCAAAGAAATAAAACATATGAATTATGTCCGCACATTAAAGAGACAGTAGCGACAGCAGCGCGGAGGGAAAAATAGAAACAAGAGTGCCTCGATGGCGTCAAAGATCTGCTGTCGAGGATTTTCACCGCCATGAATCACATCGCCATCCACATCGTCGAGCAGAAAACAAATTCCCGCCCAATGAGTCGATGTGTCACATGCAGTAGCCCCGCAATCGCAATTATAATATTAAGCCCGCAACAAAATTAACATTTTATAAATAAACGGGCGAGAGGCCGAAAATAGACCTGCCATCCCCACACCAGATCTGGCCAGATATCTAGCATATATGAGGAGATACATAGTTCATTAACATGTAAAGACTGCAGCACAGAACGCCTTGCCGAAGGTGAAGTTCATTAAAATTCCGCGTCACTCACAGAAAAAAAAACACACAGAATGTATAAACAGAAAAATGCCAGAAACTCAGTGAAGGTCAGGGCATAGTTTTCCCCACAGAGTCTTTTCGGTGATTTTTGTATATTTTTTGCGGCCCACCATCCACCATCCACCGACCATCATCATCATCATCATCAGTATTAGCTTTAGATATATCTTGTGCGGACATCGGCTGGAAAATTTGTTTGTTTTCGTTGGCTGACTGGCTAACTGATGACGTCCAGCCCGGCCACCATTTCCCTCCATTTTCCTTCTCCAATCCGTATCTGTATCTGTTGGCTGACGCTGCGAATGTGCGGAAATGCGTTCCTCAGACCTCATTTGGGATTTGCGATTTATCGCTAGTCGGTGCCTGAAGTAAATTTTGATTGGCAAATAAATGGAGGGAATTAAATTGATTGGAATTGCGTGGCAGATTGCCGGACAAATAGGTTTAGGGAGGATCCAGCTTTAAATTATTGCAGAAATTCAATTCAAGGAAGAGGAATAATAGAAGCAGTGTCCTGGCAACCGACATGTAATCTGAATAAATCCCCCTTTGTGAGAAAATGAAAGGAAAAACACTGCCAATAAAAGGGCCCTGATCACGCAATCACAACATCCATCTCATGTCCTGATGAGAGTCCTGCGGCCAGTTGGGAAAAGTGTAATTAAGACCCAATCCATCAAACGGAAAAAGAAACACTACCTGAGTAAGTCCACCACAATCCCCCATGTAATTCAATTCATGGAATCTCCCACCCTGGACCAACTTTGATAACAGCTTAATTACTTGATAACCGGGGGGAAAGTCCTTTGGATTTATGTAATTAGTTCGAGATACTTCCCGACTGATGCCAGGACTCACCCACACGTCCTGCACATGAATTACCATAAATCAAAGGAACCTCACACACAGACATACAGGACCAGAGAGGACGATGAGTGGCAACTAACCGCCAAGGCGGAGCAACTTTCTGGCCAAAAGTCAACGCTTGACAGTCATTAGTCATATAAACCGAACAAGTCCTGATGTGGGTAAGGACGATAATGATGACAGGCAACAGAACCAGAGCCGCAGAGCTAAAAAAAACCCAAAAAAAAAGTCTGAAAGTCAGATAGTCGTCAGGGTCCTTTCCGAAATATCTATCTCTCTGAGTGACCACCCATCAAGATCAAGGACGAGGAAATCAAAGCCACAGAAGGCCGACTGCACTTTATTACCACAGACCCCAACCTTGGCGTAAAGGCTTTTTTTTACACAAAAAGAATGGCCTTTTTTCTACAAGTGTAGGGACATTATGCAACTAAAGGCCCAGCTAGTCTCTTATTATTATTCTTTTATTTTTATTTTATTGCCTTGGCATTTATCTAAAGGCGCAAAGCCCAAGGCTTCCCTTTGTATCCGAGTGGTGGGTCAGGCCGCGGCAAAGGGTTAATTAAAGTTGAGCTACTCCCACGTTCCAGGTGGGCAATAAATTTTATGGTCTCTTCGGGCCGCTTTTCATCTCCTTTTGGCTCGGTTGGCTTTTTTTTTCTGCCCCACCCCCTTCTCTGTCAAGAGCGGAAAATCGGCTTGAAGTAGTTTTCGGGGAAAATATTTTCCAACATATTCCCTTTGTTATTTGACAATATTTATGTTGGTTGTAGTTGGGTAAGCGGCTTACCCTTCTGGCCACTTTGAAGTGGACTTCCCACTGGACGCCAGGAAGGGAAGCCAGTAGAATAGACCCAAATCGTATTTGTTGGGAAAACACTTGGTGTTCACTCTCGAAGGAAGTCGACACTGAGTAGCAGGAAATTAAAATTTTAGCCAAGCAGAGAGAGTCCTGCAAAGGAGCTGGCCTTAAAGCGGGGAGACAGGACGCCAAGTCATCAGGAGTGGTGGGAGAGACTCTTCTTTCAACAAGGAAGTCCTTAATTTGTTTGCTTCCCTCTTCCCACTCTCCTCCCCACTTACAGGTCGTCCTTCTGGAGAATTTTCATTTGAATTTTTAATTCCGCCACGCCCACATTCTGTGACACTTAAAGCATTAGTTTGACAGCCTCGGGTTTGGGATGAGGCTGGGTTTCAGGCTGGGGCACATTATTCCAGCCAGGATATGATTCGCCGGCATCTATTTAAGTGAGTGCAAACTTTACCCAACATTACATAACCCCCATAGCACACAGCAAGGCAAACATTTTGCAAATTTTCAACGCAAATTGTTGAAGGCACAAGCGAAGCCCAGAAGGGCGAGAGCCTGACTATGCCACGCGTCATGAATTTTCCGCTTTTTCCTCTTTTTTTTTTCTTTTTGTTGCTGAAAACTGCTGAAAATTTTATGCAAAAGCGAACAACAGCAGAGCTGCAGTGGAGCGAGGACCTACGCTCGGCGTTAGTAAATAATATTCTCCCTGGCATGTCCAACCGGGCCAGGCCGCAAAATAAAGGATCCACACCGATAATGGCAGACTTTTATTTTATTTCGGCTTTTGGGTTCTGGCCTGGCAACTGCAAACACTGTGTTCGTCTGCTCGTTATTGCCGAGAGTTGATTTTAATTTAAAGATTAGCGTTGAATTATTCACCGAAGCGGAGTGGCAGCCTAAAAAAATGTGAGTTATGGGCTCTCGAGGAGGGCTGTGGGTTTTGATAAATGGGCACAGAATTAGTGGAACATGACAGGGCACTTGTTGCAGACTTCGCTCTTTAATATGCTTGATTTTCATACCATATTTCCAAGAAAAGGTCCTTGAATTGGCCTGCAATTAAGGACGAAGAGTTCCCTTCAAAAAAAACCACAAAACGTTAAACGAAATGAAACGTCACAGCCAAGAGAATGGCAAACACTCCTGCCAGCCACAGCCACCAAACCAAACAGGTCCTTTCACACACACACCACACACTCACCCACACCCACACATACACACACACATGTAAAGCAAACAACAATACAAACAAAAGGCAAATACGGCAATCCACGAAACCGGAGCGCGACAATTGCGCTTTGTGGGGGGCGTGTCGGAGTCGACGAGGCAAAGGGGGCGTGGCCGGGCGATGCTACTGGCAGGCGGGCGTCCTTCAACAGAGTTGACCTTGCACTTGCCACTTGCTGCACGCGCCGGATGTTGGTGCCGTCTCCCTCCCTTCCTTCCGCTCGGATTCCCTTGCACTTTCTGTCCATATCTCTGGGCCATTTCTCCTTCCGTTTCTCCGTTTCTTTTTTTCCCGTTATATTCTTTTTTTTTCTGCTTTGTGGTGTGTGCAAGGACGCGGCAGAAACTGATAAACAGACACACGCCTGGCTGGGCCCACGTGCCGCATCGGAAAGTGCGTGCGACCTGCCCGCCCCCTCTTCTGCCCCCGCTGCACTGCCCTCTAAAATGATTTTTAATTACACAGTTTGCGGCATGCAGCAAATGGCATTTGTTGGCCATTTCTGGCCCGAAGCCAGCTATGCACGAATTGTTATGTAAATGGCTGCCAGAAACAAAAAAAAGGGCCTAAAAAATGGATGCAGTTTAAAAATTGATTAAAAATTAAAAAAAAGCAAATAAAAAAAAATTCCTTTTTTGTAAAATATTATTTGTGTTTTTATAGTTTATCCTAATACTTAAAAATATTCACCAAACCCTTCCCCTTTTTCTCTGAAATTTCTCAAAAAAACTGCAATTTGAATACTGGCCCCAATAAGTATGCAATATTTCTCGTTGGCTGCCATTCTTGTCTGTGTGTGTGTGTATCTGTGTGTGAGTGCTCTCCTGGCAGAGTAATTTCATTGAAATTGTTGAACAAATAGTTGCAGTGTTTGGAGCAGATATTCCACATGAAATGGCTGCTACTTCCACAATTGTGGAAAATCATAAATAAGCTTATTTCGCATTTGGCCAAAAGGGGGGGGGGGGGGAAGAACCCCCTTCCCCCCACCAGAAACTGTATATTGGATTACTTTCGCCTGACATTTTGTGCATTTCCCAGCTTATCCCAGTCTCAAGCTAGAAACACTTTTTCATTTTCTCGTTAGGAAGGCTCCTTCGATAGTTGTCCTTACAGGGTCCTGACAGATAATTGATTGCGTTGCCAAGTTTGGGGCACATTTTGATTGATTACGGGGGGTGGAGGGGGGATTATAGTTTACCAACAAGCATTGTTTACCAGCAGGGCCTCTTGAAAACTCACCTGCAACGAGAGATAAAGGGATAAGCTAGTTAGTAGAGTTTCATTAAATAAGGACTCACAATTACCAAGCTAAAGGATTATTATAATTATGCAATTAAGTGCTAATCGAGGCAATTTATTTAATCATCGCCATACACACACAGTGGTGGGGTATTTTCATTAAAAGCTTCTCGCCAAAGTCTGGCCACAAAGCACACTTGATGCTTCATTTAATCGACTTTTGGAAGCCAGTTGGGAAGCCGATTCGGGCCAGAAACTGTCAACCCAGCAGCTTACCAGTCAACACCCCCCTAGCCCCTCTGTCTCTGGCAAATCACAAAAAGTTTCAACAAGTCACGCATTCAATTAAAAGCTTCCGCCCACTTGCCACACTTTCCCGCATTTTCCACCCAGGGCTCTCAGCTCTGCGTCCTGATGATGACGCGGCGCTCTTGGAGTTGGAGCTGGAGCGTTAATGCTGGCGGATTATAACGCACCAAGGCTCGAATCCTTGATTATAAATACAAGTACGAATGAGAAGCAGCTCTCGCATAATGCATTTAATTATTAACTCGCGGGATAATGCGAAAGTTTTCCCCCACTTTGGCTTAAACTTATAGGCCACATTAGCAACTGGCTGGGGGCCTTGACTGGCTGGGCTTACATGTCTTCGGTTAGCTGCCCCTTTGGGCCACAATGCTGCACTTGGTCCGCGCTGCAAGTTCAACAAAGTTGCCAACTTTGAATTAATTGCCAATTAATTTCGACCAGGCCACTCTTGCCTCTAAACTTTTTCCGCTTTCTGCGGCAATGGTGTGAAAATTCATTAAACTAAATGTTTCGAGGGTCGATACAAGAGTTCTGACCTTTCCTTTGTAGAAACACCTTCTCCAATCTCTTCTTATTTGCTGGAAAATTGGAAAAGTTCCTGCCATGCAACTCTGACACAGATACAGATAGTTTGTCCATTAGGGGAATGCAAAACGGAAACACTTTACCAATAAAGGACCTCCTCCGAGTCCTCCTTCGAGTCCTCCGCCTCTGGACCAGACCAGAGCTCCTTTGAATGACTGACTGAATGGGAGCGAGGCACTGACTGGCAGCCTTGGCTCCTCTGCACTCGGATTTATGGCTCGAAAATTATTTATTTTGATTGAATGTTTCATAACTCGGTCTTGGCATGCAGGTTGCCAGCCCGACTGCCCTCTGGCGGAGAGTCTCCCATTTTCCATTCCATCCATTATGAAAGCCTTGCTGCAGAATTAGATTGTGGCAGGAGGCAAGAGCTTGCAACTTTTGGCAAACTCATGTCAGAGTCTGGTAATTGCCCCACACACGTGTGTGTTGGCCAGGCCTCGAGGAGCACAATTTCCAAATGGCCTTATGCAATGCCTCTCTCCCACAATTAGATTTATTATTTGGCCTAACTTTGAGCTATTATTTTCTCTCAGTGTTGCAAGTGGAATACAATTTTCATGAAGAGCAAATAGTGCACACAAATCGATCAGATTCGCAGCGACAATTTCTGAAAGGGACTCGCCCCCAGGGAGCCTGGCACCTTCCCAGCATATTTCTCGCTTTCTCCCACTTTCTCCTCACTTCTCACTTTCTCCAGGACATCTTGGCCAACTCAATATGCAATTCCTGGCTGGAAGCGATTGCAATCAGTGGCAGGAGAGCGTAGGTGGTGGGACTTGCATTGAAACATATTTTTATTGACATTTTCTGCTCGGCGCAGGATGTGCTAGGATGTGCCTCCCCCTCATCCTCCTTCAGAGGAAAGAAGTACCCCCACAAATACCATAATCAGAGCCAATAACTGCCTTTCAAGCCCTGAGAATTGGCCGTTTTTTAAACATTGTACCTCTTTTTAAAAGCCCTCTTATACCCGCTCCATAAACTATCGAATGCCACTCCCGAGGATCGACACTTTAAGTCCCCTGTCCGTCCATCAATGTTGACACAAGAGCCCCCACCTCCGCCCCCGCCATAAAACTTTTCAATAAAGTTGCAGGCTTAAGCTAATCGCCCCACCTCCCAGTCGCCACCCACTTCCATTCCAGAGGAATCCAAGCCAGAAACCGACCCGACGCAGCTGCAATTTGGTGGCTCGTCTTTATGGCTGACCACGCCCATCACTCTCCAGCACACGCCCACCTCCCCACACGCACACACTCATACTGGGTATATAACACACTTTATTACCGCCGCCATAAAACGCTGCAATGTCCGAGCCAATATTCCTGGCAGACGTTTAGGCCACGAAGGTCGAAAGGAAAAGGATGTGGAAAATTAGTCAACAATCCCGAGGATCTTAAGAGCTAAACAAGCTTAGTTGGTACTTAGTTAGTAACTATTTTAAATAAAATATTATCCATTGAGAGTCTAATCCTATTTGCTCTCGAAAGTCCCTAGTCTTGACCTTCAATTTCTGACCATAGGATGGTAGCTCACCTAAACTCCTCTTGACCGTGGCACGTGGCTTGCTGGAGCCGCTGTTCAGGGTGACCGCTATGGTGGCCGTCGTCCGGGGCTTCGCCGGCTGGCTGCTGCCCAGGGGCTTGTTGGCCACAACTGGGAATGGCTTCTGCTGGCGCATCAGGGTCTGGTTGTGGTTGTGGTTCTGTTTCGGGGTCTGGGTCTCCTGGTTGGTGGCGCTGGGCAGGGCCGAGGTGGAGACCGAGGTGCTGGACCGCTTGTAGCCCTCCGTGAGGAAGGCCGGGGGCGGGGTGATGGGCGGCGCCGGGATGCACATCTGCTCGTCCACCGGGGAGCTGGCGGCCGTGCTGGGTGCCGTGATGCACTCCCGCAGCCTCAGGCCGCCGGGCTTCAGTTGGTTACCACTCGTTCCTGGCCCATTCGAGGGGGAGGGCGAGTGCGAGGTGGCCTCGTTGCAGTAGAGTTCCAAGTGGTGCTTGTCGCACCTCCGCCGGCGGCGGATGTTGGGGGCTATGGTCTTCATTTTGGCGCCATTCTGGGATCCGCTGGGGCCCGATGGCTGGTTGATGGACGGGACACCGTCCTTGGAGTTAAGCCGGATGTAGTGCACCCGGAAGATGCGTACGGGCTGCTTGTTCTGCTGCTGCTTCTGCTGCTGGTGCTGCTGCAGATACTCCTTGTAGGTCTGTTTCCGCTGCTGTGGCAGCTGTTGTTGCAGGAGTTGCTGATGCTGCTGTTGCAGTTGCAGTTGCTGCTGCTGCTGTTGATGCTGTTGCTGCTGCTGTGGCGGCTGGTATTGCAGCATTTGTCTGGCCAGAGTGGGCGTGTCTTGTCCAAATGTCCTCCAACTGGCTGGCTTTGGTTATTTTTTGAATCTCAAACCTCGCTTGTAAATATTAGCCTCTTGTGGGGTTATTCCGATATAAACTTTATAGAAAATAGTAACTTTATATATGCTATATATATGCTTTGTGGGGATTATAGTTAAATATTGTTACAGATATTCTGTTCAAAATGGAAGCTTTCAATTGCGGCGTTTGTAACTTTGTTTGCTTTGATTTGTAGGTTTCGTATTGTTATCGAGTGTTGGCCTTGGCTTTTTGTAATTTTAACAAATATTTGCGTTGCTAGTTGACTCTGTTGCGGTTGTACATCGTAAATATTTAAATGTAGGTCTGAAAGCCTCTTTAACGCGTGTCTTTTCTTCTTCAGTGGATATATATCTCTTAAGGTTATATAGCTATATAGTTTGTATAACTTCTTCTGTTAACCGTTTAATTGTAGATCGTAGTTCTTATTCAGGAAACACAATATTTCTGTAGTAACTCTGATGGTTTTCCTTCTCTGAAAAGTCATCGAAATTATTCAAAGTCTAGAGGAAGGACCCTCTCTGTAGAGGGAGTCCTTCGGTCACGCCCATTGAAATTGCTAATCAAACAAATGACATCCAGCCATCCTTGTGGTGTTATGCAGATTCTTCCCAAAAAAAAGGAAAGGAAAGAAATCGAGGAAACCAAAAATTAATGACTTGATGGAGTCAAGCTGGGTGGACCCAAAAGTTGCCACTGATGCCGAGTATTGAGGCATTGATGCCACTCGAACGTGACTGAAATATCGGAAGTGCTTCGCAATTAGGACTCCCTGGCAGGGAGGGAGTGCGAGGGGGGGAGTGCGAATAATGTAATTTTGATGTTATTTGCGGTTTGATGGGAATTCAATTATGAGAAGCCCTCCATATGCTTTCCCAATCCGGATTCTGGATGCCAAGAAATGGTCTTCGGAGTGCGACAAATGAGGCGTGCCATCCCGAGAAATGTCCTGTCAGCCGAGCACTTATCCTCGACAAGAAATCGCTATTGCTTGTTATTGTTTTTGCCAGGGTCCTCTCCCAAGGACACCAGGACTATCTGGTTGCCGGCGTAATAAGCCAATCAATTCAGTGTCGGATGAACTGCTTCATTAATTTCACTTGCACCCAGTCCGGGTTGGGAAAGTGAAAGAATTATGGTGGCAGGACTGGAAGGACTAGACCCTGCAGGACTCGCATGGCATAAAAGTCACGTAAGCTGAGGCAGAGGTCCTGGCAAATAAGCCTGCTTAGCTTGGGGATGGATACTTTGGAAAATGGCAGCTGCCTCTTTCGCCTTCGCAGCCATATCGATGGCCATTTGGCTCGCTGGCCCAGCTGGTATTATTATTTATGTATCCTACAGGATACAGGATACAGGACTCAGGTGCGTGCTTTTTTCAAGAAAGAAGGGAATAAAGCCCCAACTAAAAAGTCTCCCAATTTCAAGGCCAGGATACAGTTTCCACTCGAACTTCCATTATCCTTCTCCTCTAATTGCCAAACTTTTGTCCTGTTTATTTGGGCATCTCGGCAATTTAGTTCATAGTTTGCAAATTAAACTTATAATTGAATAGCAATGTCAATGGGCGTGGCTGCATGGGAGGGCGAGTGTGGAGCTGATTCTCAAATATTTGCGCAAGTTTCGGGTTCTGGCCAGGCCCGAATGCGACACAGAGATTCAAATTAATTGAAGAAACGGCAGAAACTTATCCCATTAGTTCGATAACTATTTCAATTACTTAATTGGCCTGGAATTAGAGGCCCAAAGGGAATTACTGAGCGTGTTTAAATATTAATAGAGAATCAGCTCCACATAATATCTAAGCTTGTGGCTCACAGAATCAAGTATTTCGTTGCTTTTGTATTTTGGTTTTTGAATAAATTCGTAAAATTCCAAAATGCATATAATTTGATTTAATTTTTAACATTTAAGCCAACAATAACAAGAGTTAACAACGGGGTTTTTTTGGCCAAAATGTCACTGCACTTTTTGTTTTTGGAATTAATGATGCCACTTGTGTTCTCTCGTTCTTGGCCAAGAGAGAGTGAGTCCCAAAATTCAATTCACGGCCAAGAATTTATTTATTTATTTGTGTTTTATTTTCTGGCGAACACCGAACGAAAAATCATAAAAACTGAGCGCATAAGTGGCCGAAAAGCATAAAAATTTTAAATTTAAATTAACTTCGCGCCACTCACTCCCGACCCGACACACACAAATGAGATAAACACACTTAACAGGCCATAAAAAATGGCAGAATGCAGAACATAAAAAATTACCCAAATAAAAAACGGAAAATGGGGAAAACTCAATGGAAAACGAGACTTTTCCGCTGCGTATCACATCACAAAGTGGGTTGGCACTTTCAAGTTTTTTCTTTAATAATAATTAATTTTAATATTTTATTTAAAATATATATCTTTTTATTTGTTTTGTTTTTGGGGTTCTGGTCGCTGCGGCCGACGGGCTCGGGAATTGCCAACAAACTGATGCCAAGCGGAAGCCGTCCAAACGCTTTTCATGGCATCGCGGGCAGCCAGGCAGCCAGAAAGCGACAGTGCCGAGCGACCGAGCAGCGCGGCCAAAACCACACAAGGCGACGCAGCCAGCAGAGCAGCAGCAGCGAGCCACCACGCCAGCATCACACCCACTGATAAGCAAGCTGGGAGAGAGCTTTTTCCGCTTCGGCTCTCTCTCTTGGCCAGAACTGTGCTCTTGTCCCACTGTCAATTAGCCACATTATCGTGCGGGACAATGGCGCCATAAAGTGATTATTAATGCCACCTTGCAATCCTTTTGGCGCTGCATTATTCAGGTCCTGCGACAAACTTTCGTCATGAATCCTCCTGCCTAGAAGGTCCTGGCATAATGAGAAGGATGTCTTCTATTTGAGTTTCGGAGGTAAACTGACTCTGACAGTTTGGGGGGGTTTATTAAAAAGGCAAAAGAACTAGTAGGGCCATCAAGAATAAGATACTATATAATAAGATAGGTTTTAAGAAGACTATAAGGATAATAACTATTATTATACTAAGATAAGTTAGGACCTTTACAAGGTTTAGAGTTCCCAACTCTTAAAAACCAACTTATTAATATTCTTAGAGAAATTCTTCTAGCTACCTTATATATTCTAAAATATTTTATAATATTTATATATTTATACACATTTATTTTATTTATAGTTTCATGTTTTTTAAATATTTATAAATTAAAACACAGATTTTAAACTAAATTTCAGCATCACTGCCAGCGAAATAAAGCTCTCTCTTGGCTCTCCCTCACTTCTCTTCCGTTAGAAAAAGCTCTCCCCAAGAGAGGGCCCCTTTCTCCCTCTCATTGGCCACACTTTGTAGTATAACAGTGTGTGTGTTTTGTTTATGCCTGTTTGTTGGCCCGGCTCAGAGCCTGTTGTCCCGACCACTCCCCCTCGCCCACTGCTGCCACATTAATGCACGCCCACAGTCCGATGTCCTGGGAGGGGATTGCGTGGAAAATGCAGGAAAATCAAAAGGACTCGACGAAGGGCTGTGTTGTGCGTCAATGCGGCGGATGACGGTGCCGTTGCCACTGAGATGGCCATGGTCATGGTCATGATGGCCCTGGTGGCAGGGCTATCTGTTGCACAGAGTCCTGCAAACCGAATAACGCATTTCGATATTAAGTTGCCACAAAGAGGCAAACAAAAGCGAGCCACAAACTCAATCAGAGAGGGGAGTCCTGCCGTCCTCCGAGGAGCGAAAACAAGTTGATGAATTATTGTAATTAAGTGGGTCCCAGAAACAAAGGCCCCCAAATGAGCAAAGGACGATGGGTGGTGGGTCCTGTCTTTGGGAAATTAATGCCAAGTTGCATGTGGCATGTGGCAGACAGGAGCTAGTGTCCAGGTCATTAGTGCGGTAGGTAAGGACTCTCTCTGAACAGATACAGAGTCTAGTCCTGTCACAACCTATCTGTAAGGACTCTCCCTTCTTAGTCATAACTCGACTGTCCTGGCACGCCCTTGGAGGTGTCCTTGCCACCAATGCCAGGCTCCATCATTGTCAGTCACCGGGAAAAGCCAACAATTGTGACTGACGCATCCCCCCCTTCGAAAAGGAAGTGGAGCCCACAAGGTTAAACACCAGAGGACAGTGATTCGAACTGGAATACTCGCAGTCTCCAGGGACACCATTTAAGGACAACAATCCGAGAGCTAATCAAGGCCAGGAGTACGTCCCCTGAGGCGGGATCCGAGTCCAGCTGGGACTGGGATGCGCAACAAATGCTGGAAACACAAGTTTATGGATGCCAGGATATGCGAGACATGCCAGGCGGGAGAACTACAAAAAGGATGCCTGTCGGAGGACATTCCTCAGCAAATGAAAAATAAATACCAAACAAGGAGCGAAGGACAACAAAGATTGAAAATTTGCGGCCACAAACAGAAATTAGGAGGAGGATGCCACAAAAAAGAAGGGAAATAAATTCAAAATAGCAGAAGGATAAATAGCTTACATAATCACGAGAATACATAGTCCTGCCACCGACAGAGAGAGAGAGAGAGAGAGCGAGAGGAACACGTGCAAAGGTGCGAGCAAGAGGGCCGCAGCCGGACGGAGCAGGCCCGAGTGAGATGGGGAGCCTTGGAGCCTGAACTTGGCTTTCAATGTTGTGCGACTTGAACTTGAATTCGCTTTGCCGCCTAACGGCACGTGCTGGCCAGAGCTTTCCCTCTCTTAGTAACACTCTCTTTATGCGAGAGGCTCTCTTGCTTTGGCACTTTCCCTTTCGGGCATCAAAGATGCCAGTGACGCAAGTTATCAAAAATTTATCAGCCGAATATAAAGAGCGAAATAAAAGAAAAGAAAAGAAAATCAAAACAAAGAGAAACTATTTTGGGTCATAACTCTAATGGCAGTCCCCCCCTTTTTTTTTTAAACTTTCCCTCGTATGCAAACAGGTTGTTTGCTCGCAAGACAAAGGATCTGAGTCAGCAGGCTTGTGTCCTCCATTCTGGAGTAGTTTCTGGCAGGATGGCTGGGAAAGTGGCCAAATTAAATTTTAATAATTAAATGCAAGCTATGTACGTACGTATCTCGGGCCTAAGACCGACGGCACGTGCAAATTTGCATTCGAAATTCGGTTAAGCTCAGTGGAGCACATGCCGTTGCATAAATAAATCGCTTTAAAGCCCAATCCACCCACGCACTCCCCCCCTCAAATGACAATGACAGGGATGATGCGGATGTGGGATACGGATGCGGATGTTCCCGCCAGGCAGTGTCAGCTCTGATTGAACGGACAGGACAGGGCCCGGGATTTGTTCGATTGAGGGTCCCTGTCCCAGAGAACATTTGCATAAGACTCTGACTCGAAGGACTTACACAACGGTCAAGGGTAAGGGGGGAGGGGGGATGCGAAAGAAAATAAACAAAATCTTTGAAAAAAGGAGGAGCCTCTTGAAGAAAATCAATACAAATTATTTTTTGTAATTGGAGAAAGCAGTTGGAAGAGTCTGGAATAGAAGACTTCAAGGACTAGAACCTCAAAGAACGGAAATTACCATAAATAGAAGAAGAAGAAGAGCCTCTCTGCAAAGGACATGCATAAATTTCACTCAACCCCAATTTAATTTGCATCCTTTCTTCCTAAGGCTCTAAGCCACTGGAGCTTATCCCACATCAAGGTATTTCCAAGATCCACTTCCTTATCCTGGGGAGATAGGGAGTCCTGGGGACAGGACCCCGGCACGTAATTCATTTTTATGAGCTGCCACAACTTGTTGGCTCGGGACAGTGTGGTTTTGGCCAACTTAACGAAAACAAATGATAATCATTTTGGTACTCTACCCACCCACCACCCCAGCCCACCCCCTTCCAAGAATGCAAATAGTTCCCGAAGAATAGAAGGTCCTTTCCACGGCCCAGGCTGTCTACAGGTTTTTGGGACGGCAGCCAAGTGGCCGAGAGAACAATGCCGGCGGACAAAGGAAGTCCTGCAGACAGGACAGCGACAATAAATAGTCGACTGCAGACAAGTCCAAGGATAAGCTCATAATTAACTTGCTCCACGACATGTCGAAGCTGAATGGGCAGCTTAAATTGAAATTGCCCCCGAAAAAGGACATCCGAAAGAGGGCCCATAAATCAAGGAGGAGGCAGAAGGGCAGGAGCCCCAGGACCTGAAATTGTTGCACAAAAATGCGTTGTAATTGCCGAAATCAAATGGCCGTAATTTACGTTGACAGGCAATGGACAAGGACTACCTACCAACTACCGTTATTTATGCAAATCCCCAGGACGAGGACGAGGACCAGGAGCAGGACCATGCGAGCTGTGTGGGTGGACATGTTGTGGACTTGGCCAAAAAATGTTCCATATTAGAATTATGCAAATGAGACAGCCGACATCGATGCAGGGAGCTGGCTGGGTGGAGGGTATAGCACCATAAAGGTATGCCTCATGTCCTTGGGGGGCAGGAAAATAGGGACGCAATTGAAGACACGAGTTTAAAAGCTCCACAAAGTGTTTAATTTAAAGGAAAATTCAATTCCAAGTTTTGCAACTAAAGTTTGGTCGCAACTTTCCAGGATTTCCAGGTTGGAGGCACTTCAGGATTGAAATCCGAGTCCTTCCCCCCTCCAGCAATTAAAGTTTCCTCCAAAATCGAACTACTCGGGCCCCTTTAAGGACACATATTAGAAAGCCAATTGCATTATCCCCGGAAACCGTTGCCAGGAGAGGCATCCTGGCTGGCTCCTGGCTCCGTCCTCCTGGCCGGGAATCCCTTTGATCAGCGGCCACTCATCAGCCTCCAAAACACAAAAAAAAGGTGAAATTTATAAAAAGAAATAAAAAATAATAATGTCAAGCTGCCGCCACTGCCACTGCCACCGCCACCGCCGCACACGAATACTTTAAAAGGAATGCCGAAGGTCCTGAAGCTCAAAGATATTTATGTATAAATTTTTTTTCCCAGCCAGCTTCCTTTTTTGGGGGCTTTGGTGAAGGACGCATAGTATCGCGTGTCCTTGCCACCAGTTCGGTTCGGTTCAGCTGCTCTATGTGTGTAATGCGGAGCAGATATCCTTTTCCCTCTCGAGCGGTAAATCAAGGGGGAGCCGGGGGAAAATCACTTAGGACCATGACGGTGCCTGATAAGTTGGCGGTTTCGAAATTAATGGAGACGTTCGCCTTGCGCCTTGCTCCTGGGCGTGGCCCTGGGCGGCTATTACCAGATTTTCCCATTTTTCTCTTGCTTAGGTGGCACTTTTTGGGATTTTCTCTTTTTAATAAATTTTAAAGGCATATTCATCTTAAATTCAATTGATTTAACATGATTGAACATGTCTGAACATGATTTACATGGCCATTAAAACAATACCTCATTTATTACCGTTTAAGCCTCTAAGCTAGAGCTTTTGAAAGCTTTCTTGGTGCTTGCTTACATTGTAGCTGGTTTCTGCACTTTTCGAGAGCTTTCAAGAGCTTTCTTACAGACTCCTAACAGCGTCTGTTGAGACACAGGATGTACCTCCCAAAATCTCAGTTGAAACTTTAAAAACTAAACTTAAACTTACCCCATGCAGGAGATAGGATACGATTTTCTTGGGAAAACTCACCTGCAATGAAAGAAAGAAGGACATTTTATTATTCAAAAGTTGACAAGCTGACGGGGGGGGTTTTGGAAAAAATCAATGCAGAAGAAACGCACGTTGAAGTGCACTTAAGAAACGTATTCACACTTGGTGGGGGTACAGAGAGAGAAATTAGATAAAGATTAAAAATAATTATACCCTACTTAACAAACTTAACATAATTAAATTAGACTTATTATTGTGTTTTTAAAGGATTGTTTTATTTTATATTTTTATTAAATATTTGTCTTTATTTTTTTTAAGTGTATGTACATTTTTCTTTGCCTTTGTCGCCGTTCAGTAGTCATCAAGTGGCCCCCAGGCGACAACTGCGAACAGGACGAGACTCTGAAAAGGGGGCTCAGCAGACCACTTAACCTTGATGATCGGCACACTCCAACTAAGCACCACCCCCCAGCCCACCACCCACTCAAAAACTGCCTTTCATTTATTTCACCTCGCATACAGTCCAAGTCATAAAGATTAATGCCCCACTGTCTCTGAAATAAATCACAACAAATTAGCACACCCGGCGTATGCGTAATATGTGCCCTAATTAGCTCTCCGCCTGCCGGAGGTAGTTGGACCAGAGACGGAACACCACGAAGTAGATCAGCTCGAAGCCGCTGATGAAGGAGCAGCCGATGCAGATGCCCAGGACTCCGCCAATGTTGGCTATTTGGGGAGAAAGTCTGTAAGATTCTCGGGGATTCTGCCACGAAAACTCACACAATATGTGGTACCAGCGGTAGAGTTGTATGGTTTCGTAGACTCTTCTATGGGGCTTCCGGAAGTATATAGACACTTTAGTGCGCCAAGGATGTAAGTTCCCAAGGACACTCTTGTGGAGTCTATAGAACATCTGGTTGCAGTACGGCAGGCACTCGGGGCACTGCGAAGGGGACCAGTTTTCTGGAAAATCTTAACTATAGTAGCTAGTTTTGGGGTTGGATTCCCCCACTCACCCTCTACCAACTGCAGGCAGGATATTTCTCCCAGTGTACAGTGCTTCTGGTGGGGATTCTTCAACTCGAAAGGATAAGGCACACACTGGCAGTTAATTAAATGGGCTTTGATTCGGCACTCATCTAGGCACCTGTCCCTGGGTGAGCTCTCTTGGGGAAAGTAACAGCCTCGTTTTCGGGTGGAATAGTCCTTTAGCTGGGAGTTTCCTTGAAGCTGAGTTACTTCCAGCTCCAATACGGCCACTTCCCCTGGACCAACACTAGCTCTTCCGAGCCAATTGGGAGTGTGAAAGGTGAAGCCCAAAGCGGTCTCCCCTTTCAGGGGGAATGCATCTTCCCGGGAAGAGTCGAGGAAGAGTGACAGTTCCCCGGTCAGGTTTTCCTTCTTCAAAACACAACAGTTTCCCTCGGTGGTCAGTTCCAAGCCAAATAGCTCAGAGCAGCTTGTGGAGAGATGGTTCATCTCACAGCGAAGGATTAGAGACCTGCAGGAAGGCGATAGTTTCTTCAAAAGGGCAGTAATATTGGTGGAGGCTAGTGGTCCTTTAAGTTCTTCAATATCCTCCGACTTCACAGCCAAGGAATCATAAAAGCCAGAGAGGTAAGGCAACTTTTCCAGCCAATAGTCCTGTGACTTGTTACTCAGATGTCCTAGTTCCTCCGCATACCTGTGCATGCTCCTGCGACTGAACCTATAGCCACTGCAGATCCTTAGCTCCGGAAGTGGTAGCTGCTCCTCCAACACCTCCACCTGGGAGAGATCTATGACGGTGGAGTAGTTGAGAAAGGCCAGGATCATGGCAAACACCGCATAGCTGGCGAACAGGATGCCGAAGGCGATGAACGAGAACCAGAAGAGTCGCTGGATCTTCCGCCTCCTGAGGAAGTACAGCAACCCAAAGCCATTGAGGCTTGTCTTCCGAAAGTACTCCACAGTTGTGCGTCTCAGAGCTGCCACGAAGGACATTCTTGCCAAAGAACTAGACTGATTTAGCAGCCTAGGGAACTCTTTATAGGTCTGGTTCTCAGATCTCCTAGAGGAGATTGCAGAGGAGGCAGTTCAACAAGTTTGAGGGGCGTGTCCCAAGCAGCCATTAACGGCCAGTCGAACATGCCGCAAGATACACAACCTAACAGATACCCAACCACCCTAATGGGGAATCCAATAGAGGTTTCTAGATTTCTATTAGAGATTCGTCAAAATAGCTTCAATTTCTTATAAAAATAATTAAATAAATGCCAAGATAATCCTATTAGAACTCCAATCTCAGGCACTTGTTACCCAACCGACCATCAGACACACATCGTACACAAAATAGTATCTACAAGCAGGGAAACATGCGGGAAACTAGCTTGTAATCCCACTCCTCTGCATGTATACCCATCTCTCTCACTACCCAAGAGGCTGTCTCTTTCTCACCGATAAACCAGCTCGGCAAACACGAGTTTAGGGCCAAAACGCAAGGCAAACAAACAAAAACAACTGCAAGAAATCCAAAAAGAAATTCCAATAAGACACACACACCCTCACACACACTCTAGCAGACATGAAGAAGAAGCAGACACACACACACACCGCCCACACACAATAATTTCCGGTTCAATTAAACGCTTGTTTATTTATTTATTTATACGAAGCTTCTGCGGGTGTCTTTCTGGATTAGAGAGGTTGGAGATTCTTCAGAGAGAAGAGAAGAAATGGGGGTCATGTGTTTTCGATAGAAGAAGGGGAGGACCGTGGGGGGAAAAGCCACTAATTTGTTTATGAATGAACTTGGCCCACACATTTAGGCCACAAATGTCAAAGATAAAAGGTGCATAGTGCCCCTGCTTTTCACAGAAAAATACTAAAAATTAAAACCAGTTTTAAAGATGAGATATAAAGTAGGGTTTACTGGCCACATAACTCCTCGAAGAGCGCTAATCCTGTCAAGAAACTGTCGACCTTTGAATGGATTAGCCAGGGGCTACGGGCGGGAATTTATGCAGCCGTAAAGGCGAAGAAACTGAGATAGCTGAAAGGATGAGGACAGAATGCGAGACAAGGGCAACTAACCGCAAAATGATTGCATACTTTAATGGGCCAAGCACTTAGCCAGCCTCCCTCCTGCCCCTCCCTCCACTGGTGGTCTCGATTTCCTCGCTTCCGCTGCAGCTGGGAAATTGCATCAGTAAAAATAGCGCAAAAATTGAATAAAACTAACTGGAGGGACTGGGCAGGAGGGGGGGAGGGACGTGTGCGACGCATAAATGTGAAAGGTTAGACTGGCAATGCGTGCCAGGAATCCTGACAGAGAAAGTAGAAAGCATAGAGCGGGGGGCGGAGAGGGAGGTGGCTGGGAAAGGGTTAAGTGCTTACTCATACTTTGTGGCTTACGGAATGCAAGGCAGAGACGAGCTTACGGAAGGCAGAGGCGTGGCAGAAGGATACTGCAAAGTGCCCGAAGACATTCTGAAAAGGCCTCTACTTCTTAGGAATTCCAGGTGTTGAAAATAAAGAAGAATTCTTACTCTCTTCTGGGAAATTAGCTTTATCTCCAAAACCCATCACGCCACCATGTCGTATACGCGATATAGACCAAGAACTCTGTGTCCTAGAACCCCTACTCCCACTCCTTCTCCTACTCCTGCCATATAAGCTAGTTGGATTCAAGGACCGAATCATTACAACCGCCGATAAAACCGAAAAATCCACAAACAGTGAACTAGAAATCACACTGCACTCAAAAGGCTATCGAGTAATTTACACACACACACTCACACACACATAGAAAAAGGACATGGCGGAAAAGGAAGAAAAGAAAAGCCTGAAAAACACCTAAAAAAAAAAGAAAAACACACAATTACTTGCAGGCTTCGATGCAAAAATGCAGACCAGTTGCCATAAAAATGTTAACTTTCTGTTAACTGGAGAGAGTCCTCCTCTCTCTAAGAAGAAGAGAGCGAAAAGAAACAGGATATAACCAGGTGGCGCGAGAGCAGGATCCAGAGCGCAGGCTCTATCTCCCGTTCTAGGCAGTGTGACGTCGTTGGTGACGTTGCACAGAAAAATGCGAAAATGCGTGTGCAGCGGAATACAACAAAGGCGAAGCGGTCTCCAAAAAAGAAACCGAAAAGAAAAGCCGCCTCAAGGTGTGCTTTCTCTTCCTCCTCTCTTCAGGTCTTCTTCTTGCTTCTCTCCTTCTCTCCTTTTGAAAATTCTACTTTTTTGAGTTCTTCCTCGAGAGCCGCCTAATGAGCGGAAGGAAATGCCGGGAGGAAACTGTGGGAGACGGGCGGGGGATTGATATTCGACAGATGGCAGTTCTGGGGGGACTACCCTATCGACTGGGTGGATACCCTATTAGTACTATATGTACTTTAATTTAATTCAAGAATTTATGGCTGTATTATAATAATAACTATTTCTGTACGTATTAAACCTTAAAAGTTGTTTGTTGGGTGTGTATTAATGGTTCTACGATCTATTGTAGTTCTTGGGAGAATACTTTATAGACTATGGAATTCCCTATACTATAGAGTCTATAGGATATACTATAATTTTATTAAAGCATTTATGGTTGTATTATCATAACTGTCTATTATAACTTTACAGTTACAGCTTTAACGATGTTTGTTTTTTTTTTAAGATTCCTACACCTTTTATAATAATGGAATAGAGTGGGATTTTTAATTGAAGTTTGATGGATAGATGGTTCTTCTGGGAGAATACTTTAGGGACTATAGAGATCATAATATAGAGCAAAATAGGTTTATAAGATGTATATCTATATAAAATATACTATATAAAACAATATAAACAAAAATTATCTTACGATTACCCATTCTCTCTAAAGACAAAGCTAACAAAGCTTGTTGATTGAAGACTTGTATATATTTTCTATAAGATATCATAAAATAATGATCCTAACTTTAAAATAATATAGAAAAAAGGGTTAATTTTTGTAGGCCTGTATAACTTTTCTCGCATATCCTTATTCACAACCCTAATACCTCGACCCGGAGTCCTAGTTTTTGTCTTTCAATCTCACCTTTGAAACAAGCACAACCCATGATGTAGCCCATCATCAGCGTGGCTTTGATGTCGCCTCTCAAGCTGATTCGCTTGTCTCTCAATTAACTCCTTGTCCTTCCGTTTGTCCTTCCGTTTCTGACGTTCCAGTTGCCGTTATTTGTGAGGTCCTTGGAGCGCGTTCGAGTCTTGAAAGTGCGAACGACATCGGGATCTGAGTCGAAAATGGCAGTTATGGGAATTTCAGTTCCGACCTCACACACACACCATATGTATTATTTAACAAGCAATCTGGCTTTATGGGGCCTCAGCGTCGGACCTTATCACTCCTAACGGTTAACGGTTAATGGTTAACGGTTCTCAGTTAGCTGGATTTATGCAATGAGCCTCATGAAACTTGTATTTATTGTATTGCGTATACGCACCGTTGACAAACTTTGATTTACACTTGACCTTATCACATACTTCAGTTGTGTTTATAGCCATTAAGGCCTCACTATTTGATTTTCTTGATTTTTTATTGATTATCACTTGCTGTTTGGTTGGTTGTTTGGTTGGTTGGGTGGTTGGGTGCCCCCCCTGATTGCTGCCACTGGAGGAGTTATCTTTGTTTCGATGATTTCACTCGTTGCGACCCGTATCTCCAGTCACTCGTTTTACAATTTATTCAACTTGATTGTGCGGTTCGTGTTTAAAATATAATTTATAATATCACAAAGAAGAATCCCTGCCACCAATTAAAATTTTAATAATTACATGCGAGGAGGAGCCTATATCCAGCTGATGAATGGCAAGATCTTGCAATGGGCATTGACTCGAGAAAAATATTAATAGAAAGTGAGTCATCTCAGCCATTTAATCAGCATGGAGCCAGTATCTGAGAGATAGTCTGAACCGAGGCCATATTTGCCCAAACAAGCTGCCCATTGTCCACAAACAACAGTTGCCGAGAAACCGAAACTGTCAGTGGCCCAAATTGATAAAGATTATCCGAAAGCCAATGCGACAGGCACGGGCCGACGCCACAAAGTGTATATATATATATCATAGTATGTGGGGCAAGAACTGCAAAAAAATTGAGACATGAGACTGTGACTGCATTGATCAAAAATCCCACCCACCCACAACAAAAGGCGAGCGACCCAGCCGCAGAATTTCAATTTATATTTAATTCCAGAGGGGGCGGGAGGAGGATTGGGATGCTCTTCCCAGAATGAATGAAGGTGGAACACAATGCCCGAGAAACGAAATACCGGAAGCTGCAGTGAGACAAATATCTCGTCAGCCAATTGTCCATAATTAAGCAGACCGGGCCAGACTGGGGTCCAGAGGGGGGGCTCCAATGATCAAACATGGGAAATCAACGACCACATCAAGTATACGCCACCATAAAAGTGAATTTTTTGCGCGCGCGAGAATTATAATTGATGGCGCCCACATTCTGCACCAGCATCTCTCTCCGTTTGGCTCTCGTGTGGATTTTATGGCCCAGCTGGAGGTCAGTAGCACATGCCACCAGCAGCTGCCAGAGGTGAGAACGAGGAGGGGTGGGGGCGAGACATTGACATTGTCATCATTCGACTTTTATGGCGCCTTTAAAAATGTATCTCGAAATTGTTGCCATCACTGGATGGCTGGAGCGAAGAGGCCGAAATGTGAGCTGAGAGTGTAAGTGTATGGGAAGAAGACGACTTTTAAATGCTCTCTCTAGAGAAAGGCCACTAGGTTGAGCCAGTAGGGAAGTACTAATGGTCTATAACTCTTTTAATAATCCACCGTTTTGAATGAATTTGGGTTTGTAGATTCAAGTAGATCTTAGGAATATATTGACATCTTTTATTTAAAAACCAACTATACCCTATAAGAGTATGGTTCGAAATGAAAAATTAAAGATTTCTGTTTTTCTCTTCGTAGTTCTCTGGATGTTTACACTGGAGGGATTGCGAAAAACAATAAATCGGGAAAAGAATTTCCTAATTAATGAGCTCCAGGGACGAGGCTACTTCATGCCCGATATATATATATATAGATATATAAATTTCGTTCAACAAATTAGCCGATGAAGCCAAAGTAGATCGAAAAACAACACCCAAAATAAAGGAAATAACATGGGAGAAAGAAAGCAAATGGATGAGGGCCCTGTTGACTCATTTGCATGTGTTGTCTCGTGAACAGGAACCGGATATCCATATTGTCGGAATTACGGCCGCTGGACATGCAACCGAATCCGCCGAGGGAGTGGCAACGTCTCTATTTGGTCACTCGATTTGGCTATTGACTCTGCCAGCAGAAGAACAGAACACCCCCAGGTTTTTCGGATTTTAATTAGCCAAATTAAATTCGCTTAGCCTGGCCAACAGCCGGGCAGGTGGCAAACAAAACACCACACTGGCTGGCAGGTAGGGGATGTGAATGAAAATCGATTTAGAGATCAAGATAGCGACCTGAGGGGGGGGGAGTGCGGCGGCACATTAATTTTCATTATAAAGCCCAGAAACGTTGTCTGGTGTGTGTCCACCGAGGGGATTGGTAAACAAGTTGAAATGAATTCATTCATCAGGTGACCTCAGCTGATGGGCGGCAGCGTCAATAGCCGGTGGAAACTAAGGCAAATAGCAGCGGGAAAATGCTGGAAAATTCGGGTAGAACGGGAGAGGCGGGATGTGGCTGATGAAAGCGTTTTGGGGTTGTGGTTTCACTCTAGCAATTATAAAAGAATTAAATCAAACAGGGAATACAGCAGTTGGTGGAATATATATCCCATTTTTAGAAGATATTATAGAAGAAGATAGCTCTGTTATAATAAGTATCTATAATCTTCAAGAAAAGCTATCTCATTCCGTAAGAATGAGTAATGGGAGTTACAATAGCACTAAATGGCCTTAAGATTCCGAGTGCCTTCTTCGGGGAACAACAGAAATCTTCACGCACTCTCTCCCTGGCCTCCACTAATTGCATTATCAGGCTGACTCAATTAGGTACTGTGTACACTATATATACTATATATATAGGCAAGATATGAGCTTATCTTTGGCTATGCTGCTTTAATGAGATTTCGCTCCGAGGAGGAGAATAGAAGGCCCAGAGCAGAATAGAAACTTTATTAGATTAGAATGCGGTAAGAGGCCTGAGGAGCACTGAGAACGATATGAGAAAGTAAATATTGAATAATAAATACATCATTATTATCATAAATTATCAGCTGAGGTCGACTTTAAGTTCAATATCACCTATCGTTGTGCAAATATCCGCTTGGGAAACTTTCCTTTTGGCCATAAAAACACAACTAATGGCCGTAACTCACTGGGCCAACACCTAGCCATCGCGAAGAGGACTCCCCGCGGACTCCAAACGAGTCTTCACTGTAAGGAGCCCTCATTACAAGGTGCGCGACCTATCCCAACAGTGGCTGTCAAGTGTTTTCCTCAGCGGGAAAGCCATAGCTATTAATTTAATGGCACTATCTGGAAAAGTCCTGCTCGGGATGAATCATCCGATAGGGAGGGGAGGTCCTTTGGCAGGATGGGCAGGACAAAAGCAATGAAAGAAAGGCAATTTGTTAGGCAAATGATTTTGAAATCAATGCACACACAAAGAGACACAGACTCCTTACACACACACTTACAAACAAAAAACAGCAACGAATGCAATGGGAAAGAAAAGAGGAAAAAGGTAGACGACCTCGCCACAGGATGCTAGAAAAAATAAAAATATCTGAAGGACCAAAAAAGCCCCTATTTTAAACAGAAATATTTCTTAAATGCAAGCTTATATAATATTTATAGGCAATTTATATTTAACTGTAAAAACGGCAACTTTTATCCCGTTAAGAATTTTAAAAACAATGCAAGACAATGAATTGAGAGAGAGAGCAGGTACACCAAGAGAGCGGTTTTTGCCGCAAAAAGAGAGCATTGGAGAGAGCAAAGCAAGAGAGAGAGAGAGCGGCGCCCAAAGGCAGGCAACAATTCCGTTGCCGTCAACGCTGCGTATGCGTAATGTGAGCGAACAGGCAACCGAAAGTGGAATGGCGGAAAATTAAAGTTTGCTGCACGTTGCCCCGCGTCCTGTCTGCTGGTACCCCCCACCCCCTCCCTCCTGGCCTATCCTTCTAGTACAATTTCCCCAACGCCTCTGGCCCCCCTTTTGACAGCGCCAACGACTTCCTGACGTGCATGCGAGCGCAATTTATGGCGTGGAACTGCGTACGTGAGGGGGGGGAGGGTGTTGGTGGTAGGGCAGGTGATGGGGGAGCACCCTGTATATAGGGACATGAGAGCCCGGTAGCTTTATATGCTTGTATTTGAAAACATTAATATTCATTACTGTAAATGGGTGCTTTGAGGGGGGTTTTTGTTTAAAAACCGAAATAAGTACCACTAGTGATAGTTCTACTAGGCGTATACTTGATATTTATAGAGTATATCTGAGGAGGTACTTCTGAAGAGAAATACCCCTATCCTTGCGTTAATAACTAACTTTGAAGCGAAGTACAACACGGCGTATACTTGATTTGAATAAAAATCGAAAGAATTAAAAATATATATTAAAATATTAACATTTTCCACCTTTTAATAATTTATTTTTTTAATTAAAAACAAAAGAGCACCCTTTATACCGGCATACATAAATTAAAATGTGTGTCTGAGGGCCTTTGGGGGGAAGTGGGGCGCTGGTGGGAAGTTCAACCGTGTTTAATTTGCCTTCTTACACTTTTCCACCCGCCTTTCCCCGCCCCCCGACGCACCCCTAATGCTCCTGCATGTTGCATTTACACAAAAATTTACTTTCTGTGTTTTTCGTTTCGTATTTTTGTTGCTTTTTTTGGAAACGAAAACATTTCTGTTTGGCCTTTGTGGGCTTTGCGAGTCGACGGAACGAAGAGGCAAACTTGCAACAACAGAGAGTGCCTTCCTCTTTATTATTATTAAGTTTTTCCTTTTTTCAGTGGGTGGGTGGCTGTTTGTTTTATGGTCTGTGGGTGGTGCTCTCTCTCTCTCCCGTTACTCGGCTCTCTTCTCTCTAGATTCCTGCTCTTGTTGTTTTTGTTGTTTTTGGACTGGCTGGTCAATCTAAATTGCATTTATTTAAATTTCGTTGACAAGGCTTTGCGGTTGACCAGAAAAGTGAAAAAAAAGCGAAATGACTTTGCAACCGCAAGCGGTGTTGGGGCGAAAAAATAACGGCAGCTGATTTGGGGAGCCAACTAGACTACATTCCATGCGAAACTAAACACTTTTGAGATAAAAGACAGTCTCAGCAGTTCTGCGAGGAACACACTTCCCAGCCGGGTTGCTCATATAGGGGGGCTTATCACTGAAACAGTATTCGTTCCCCTGAAGTCACACAATCGTCAATGCACTTTCCCAGCAATGGAATTCCAATCCCATTCAGTTTCGCCACCAAAACATTCCAATTCACAAATGATTGATGATTGAAACAGAACCAGATTACTTCCTCATCGGTATGGGGCAGTGGCATTGTTTACCCCGTCTGGGGGGGCGGCATTAGCTTTCCGGAGAACCGGCGTTTCCCATGTGACTGCCAGCCAGCGAAGGGCAAACACAAAGCACAAAGCATTTAGCACGATTGGCCAATACAAATATTTAGCTGCAATTACTTTTCTAGGCGGCTATAACCACTATTATAATATATGGTAGCTCGTTATGAGTAAAACGAGCTAAATTACGTATTATTTATAAAGCACTCCGAGTCACAGTCACAGTCACACACACACACACACAGACGCGCACAGAATGTCCTTTTGGAATCTAGCGATTTTCCTCAATTATTTTTCTTGATTTTCCACAAACGCGTCGCCCTCAGCGCGTGATAATGTTAACGGACCGGACAGCTCTCACGTTCCATCCGTATCCGTACCCGTATTCGCGACGACAAGCCAGCCAACTTTTCTTGGGGAACGAACTTGGGGCACTTGGGGAAACGAATGGACTCACGAATGACACTAACTGCCAGTGATGCCAACTTGTAATCTATCTTTCAAAAAAAATTATACAAATAAATAGATATATTTTGTATAATTAACATTCTTTTAATATGAAATAAACTATTTTTTTATTATTATTTTTTAACAATTTAGTTAAAATATTGGCATCACTGATTCGTATTTGCGTTTCCGAGTGGGAGAGGTGGAGCGCCGCTCTCTCTCTTACGCTCTCAGAGAACAAATAACTGAATAGCAATCTTACAGATACGAGTTCCTATAAAAATGCTGCTTTTTGAATAAAGAGCGCGCGAATGGGCAGCACTTTTGGTGGGGCTTGCTGGGCATTACTTTTGGGGGATATAGCTCCTCAGATAATAAGAGTAGAAATATCTAGATTCTAGAATATAATATAAAACATCTAGAATATCTAGATTCTTCGAAAATTCTAAAAGAAAAAGCTGCCCTAGTGACACCTTGAACCTACAGGGGAACACCCTATTTTCAAGGGGTCAGGAAAAATGGACAAAAAATCTAAAAAATATTTTGTCTCAGGATTTTGATGCAGAATGGTGGAGAATCGATCTAGAAATCGTTTAACGTACTCCGCTTGAGAATCGGATGAGAATTGGGAAAGATATAGCTATCCCTGTGGAGCCTATAGGGGAAAACGCCATTTTCAAGGGGTCCCATCAGGAAAAATGGACAAAAAATCTAAAAAATATTTTGTCTCAGGATTTTGATGCAGAATGGCGGAGAATCGATCCAGAAATCGTTTAAGGTACTCCGCTTGAGTATCGGATCAGGATTGGGGAAGATATAGCTATCCCTGTGGAGGCTATAGGGAAAAACGCCATTTTCAAGGGGTCCCATCAGGAAAAATGGACAAAAAATTGAAAAAATATTTTGTCTCAGGATTTTGATGTAGAATGGTGGAGAATCGATCTAGAAATCGTTTAAGGTACTCCGCTTGAGAATCGGATCAGGATTGGGGAAGATATAGCTATCCCTGTGGAGGCTATAGGGAAAAACGCCATTTTCAAGGGGTCCCATCAGGAAAAATGGACAAAAAATCTAAAAAATATTTTGTCTCAGGATTTTGATGCAGAATGGTGGAGAATCGATCCAGAAATCGTTTAAGGTTCTCCGCTAGAGAGTCGGATCAGGATTGGGGAAGATATAATTATCGCACGATATAATTAAATGATCATTATAGATAACCCGAAAAATATGACTAGAAAGCATTATTGTGGAAGAGTTTTAATTTTAAATATTATTTTATTAAGTCAACATTCCTATTAGGTTTCATATCTGGACATTCCACTGTACTTGGTTGAAGCTTCTCGTTTAGTTACTTTGTGATAAAAAGTGATAAACTTTTAAGCAAACTGCCTCGAGTGCTGGGAATGATTCGAAAAAAAACGAAAAGTGTGTGAATGGGCCTTACTGAGTGTTAACTGAGCTTAAATGGGCTTCAAGTGGGTCTAATTTATGGTTCCTAGATGACACAAACAGAAGAGCAAGTATTTTCCTCTTAAAGATGATGGGTGCTTTAAAGGGTTAAGAGCTGGGCTGGGGAGCATAAAAGGGTCTATATAGAGGAGGGTAGTTTTAACATAATAATAATGAATGTATGTAATAATAATAATAATTATAATAATTAATGTATATGAATTAAATATCAAATATTACTATAAACCATCACTGCTTGCATTTGAACTGCTTGCCTGCTTTGTAAAAATATTCATAGCCTACTTTTAGGCTTTCCCATAGAAACTACATATTTCTTAAAAATTCCTAATTCCTCCTTAAAGGTCCTTAAAGGACAACTCCTCATTCCAACTCACCGTTATTGTTGCTGATGGCAAATCGCTGCTGCAGCTGCTGGGCCAGGGCCTGATGGTGCTGGGCCAGGGGGGTGAGCGGGGGCTGGCCCACGCCCAGCTGCTGGGGCGCCGACTGCGAGTGGGGCACACCACCGCTCAGCGAGGACGTGTCCGAGGCGCCGTCGCCACCGCCCCCGCCGCCCACCAGGCACTGGCCATTGGCCATGGAATTCTGCTGGTTCTGGCCATTGAACTGCTGCACGGAGATCGAGTTGGGCAGTCCCTGCTGCTGCTGCTGCTGGCCCTGGCCCTGGTTCTGGTTCTGGGCGGTGCTGGCGGAGATGAGCGGATTGCCGGCCGAGCCGTAGGTGGTGGCGTTTATGGAATTGTTGGCTTGGCTAATGGAATTATTGTGGACGGCTGAGCTTAGAATGGAGCCATTGGCGGTGGCACCACTATTGCTGCTGTTGTAATACGACTCCTCGCCTGGAAAGGGGGTTTAAAAATATATATATTTATTAAAAAAATATATAATATATTCTGAGTCTTCTCTAATAACATTTTCATTCATAAAAGCTTTATCCTAAGCTTTTACAGCCCTTTCTAACAGACAAAGCTATCTTCCCTCGAAAGTAACTTTTCTTAGAGGCGCCATCTGGCGGTGAGTGGCTGAACTAGCCCTTGAGGTAGGTTCGGGATTCCTACACTTTCCTGCCTCTTTCCCCAGTGATTCCCCCCATCTCATTTGAATGCATTTCACGTTCTGATTGTGGACAGCCCCTGTCCCCCCCTCGGCTGCCCCTAGGGGGAGCCTCAATTAGCTCTTTCTGATTAATTGGCGTTTAGCGAGAAAGTCGCGACTCGGCGACGACAGCCACTCGTAGACTCGGTTGACAAGGCGCCTCCTTCATGAATCCTAGGCAGCTACACTGCGAGAAGAACCATACTCAGTATACTAAGCCAAAAGACAGGTTCTTTTTATTTTCTCCCCGTGTTCTTAGCCATTTCTGGCCATTGACGAGCCGTCAGAGCTCAGCAGGCAGCTGAGGCGGAAGGAAGACGCCTCTTCTTCGGCCAACAAACAATCTACTAGAGTGCCAACCACACCAGAGGAGGGGGAGAGGTGGGTGGGCCATGTCGTGCGTGGATTATGGCCAATTTCCGTTATGCCAAGTTGCCAACCAAAACGAAACTTTGCCGGCACATGAGGAAAATAATAAAGCTACTTGTGGGCCTGCCTGTCCATCTGGTCCTATCTGGACAGACCACCACCACCACATCTCTTACCTGGTTCTGGAATATTGCCCAAGGGGCTCTCTGGCAGTAGAATTCCCTTCTGCACTAACTCGTCTCGATTGGCACGCACAGATATCTTTCTCTCCAAAGCTACAAAAAAATATTAATTATTTTAATAAAAAATAGAAAAAATTAAGAAAATAAAACTCACATTTGGAGGCCGCTTCGAACTTCTCACTCTTCTTTTTCCGGCGCCACTTCCAGGGCTTGAAGAATCTCCCCAAGGCGCTGAGCTTGCTCTTGCGCTCCAGGGGCGGGGTCCGGGTGCCGGAGCCCAGGCTGTTTGTGCGTATTGCAGCTCCATTCTGTTTCTTGGCTGGAAAGGCAAAAAAAAAAAGAAGGCCAATTAGACAAGATTTCCATCGAAAACGCTGCGGAAGCGGAAGTGGGAGGCTCCATTCCACACCCACTTTTACAGCTATTGTGGGGCATGCCCCACTCATCATCGAATTCTTGGCTTTAATTTTAGTTTTTTTCTTAATTTTCTTTAAAAAATCTCTAAAAAAAATTAAAGAAAAGTATCTTAAAGATACTTCCAGGAACATATCTCAATCGAAAACCTTTTAAAAAGTCAAAGCCAATAGAGCTCCCTCCCCAAACAAATATTGAAATTCCTTTCCTGAGTTGGGAAATCTCTAGAGGGGGGGGGGAGGAGTAAGGGGGGGAGTGGCAGCAAATCACAGGTTGCAGATAGAAGAGACTCCAAAGAAAAGTCAACAACATCTCCCCTATATTTTCACTATTTTTTCAGCTGATTCTGATGCCTCCCCCCAGATAAGCCCCCCAGCACACACACATGCTCAGATACAGATACAGATACAGATACAGATACTCCCTCGCAGAGATACTTTGAAGAGCTGGGCTGCATTGAAGCGTTGAAATTAGGCTACCCAGCAGATACAGATATAGATACGAGGTAAGAAAAACTGTAAAACTACTGCAAATGGGCCAACAACTATTTGGCTTCATGATCTTCTTACCATAACTGGGCTTCTCGCCGAGACTCTGCTCCAATTGTGGTCGATTGTTGGTCAACAGAGGCAGGCAGTTGGCAGGCAGTTACATAATAAAACGAATGGCTGCCCACAAGGGGAGGCAGTATCTTGGAGATACTTCTGGTTCTCCCTCTCCCAGGGATGTGTGTCAATTGAAGGGAAGTCCTCTCCTCCGGAACCAGGAACCATTTCGAATGGCGCCAATAAAGAAAATTGGAAAAATGGGCCAACTGGAACTGGAAGAGATGTTCCGACAAATGGGTGACAAGTGGGGGGGACAACATACTCTGTGCTGGAGGCCCAGAAAGATGAATAGCCGGGATCATGTCTCAGATACATCCACGATTATGGGCTTTAAGGGAATTACCTTAATGGTTTCGAAGAGGTCTTGTAAAGAGTCTTAAAAATGTAATTAAAATTAAGACTTATTAGTTTATATTATTTTTATTTAAGATATCTAAAAAATAGAACCCAAAACACCCCCCATTTACACATCATCAGAGGCAGTTATAGCCAATCTTGTGAGGCTTCTTGGGAGGCGTACTTTTATGGCCAAAAAGGGCGGCCAAAATATGCAAATCGAAAAAATACAAAAATAAACCTCAGATGCGCAGTTGGCGTCAGCGTCTCAGTCAGCGTCTCAGTCAGCGTTATTGTCGTCATATAATAATTTAATATTTTTTATACCCCCCCACCGCTCCCCCCCTCAATACCATCCAACACAACGTATGGAAAGAAAACCGGTTATTGGAGCTCCAGTGGCGTTTGAATGAATGCAGGCAGCTTCCATGAGATTTTGGCTTCTAAATCACTGACAACAACAACAACAACAATGACAACCGCTACAACAAAAGGTAGTGAAGGGCGCGGCAACAACAACAATAAGAAACAAACAACAACAACAAGATACAAACAACTTAACAACAACACGAAAAGGTAATGCTATGCGAACGCGTGGAAAACGGGTTTTCGCGAAAGTTGTTGTCATTGTTGGTGTGTTGTTGTTGTTGTTGCTGCTTTTGTTGCTATTCTCGGTTGAGCGGTGTTTTCAGTATGTTGTTGTTGTTACAGTGAAGCCTGGCTAGGGGGGATATATTTATTTAAAATTAAAATTAATAAAATAAACAATTGAATAATAGGTTTTTAGAACCATTTGTCGCCTTAGGAAGGTTTAAATATTTTAAATATTTTTTAAAAAACATTTTTAGTCGAGTTGCCCTTAGCCAATAAATTATTTCACTATCACAAATATCTTTAAATATCTTTATATTTTATAAATCCCACTTATCGAGCGACACCTGTACTTGGCTTTTGTGTTTTTCGGGCGCCCCCCAGATTCGCTTGTGGCCCAAAAGCGGAGACAGCTTGAGAGCCGAGAGAGAAACCAAGAAATATGGCTGCCCGGGCCTCTGGCTGGAAAAATGTTTTCCTCGCATTGTTGTGGGTTGTATGTTAGGTACCCCCTGAAGGGAGGGGCGGGGGGAAAAAGACACAGTGCTTCGACAAAAACAAGCCATAAACCTGCAGATGAATTTTTGAAAGAATCTAAAGGATTTGAAGAAATGTATCTATAACCCGATCTAGCTTATCTATCAGATACGGCCCGAACACCCCATCTAAACCCAGTCTTACGTAAAGAGCCAATTGGGGAGCCAATACCCGAAGCCCAGTCTCGTAAATAAACAAAAATCCAGCAACGTGATGTGCTCGACAATTTTTGTTAAAATAAATAAATAAATAAAGCCATCGAGCCAGCTGGTGGGGGGGGCGAGTATGAAGTACATATCTCCCAGCAATAGAGACCGTATCGCATGCTACAAAATGTGTTTCATAAATTATAGCATGGTGGGGAAGCGAGTGGCAGCCTTTGACACGACGTCTCGGAGCAGAAATCCCACAAAACAAGCCGAAAGTTAATTACAAACGAGGCTCGGAGTGAGAGACTCGATTTAAATGTCAGATGTCAGATCTCTTTCGGAAGAAAGTGAAAAGAAAGTGTGGCGAATTTTGATGGAAAATTCATTTATTAGAAGGCCTTGAGGTGGCCGAGGTAGTCAGTACCCTCCTTAAGCTCCCCCCCACTTAAGTCCCCACTGCACATGCACCGAATTTTAAAATCGCATTACGTATACGCAGCGTTGAACAGCCCAGGGGGGCGATTTGAGGGCGTGGCAGTTGTCTATTTTTGTGAATGAAGCCAAGCATGACGGGTAGTCACAACCAATGACAATCTCCAACGATAGTTGTTGACATTGAATCGGTATTGGATGGCGATCGGGTCTGGAGGGGAGTCCGATCTCCGCCAGAGACTACTCCCATTATTTGGCAGAGGGAGGGGGCATCTCTCTTTCCACAGAAGAGTCTCTACAAGTCACTCATACGCCTGGTGAGCCCGTCATGTGCAGCTGCAAGCCGCTAATTGCATTGACCTTTGACATCCACGAGCGGGGTTATAAATAGAAAATGAACAGCGACTTAATTGCCAGGGCGGGGGACTTTAAAAATCCATAAAAGGGCAGAGGAGTCCCCCCACTTTAAGGCTCCAAGGCCTTGGGGTTCAATGGCCTCTTCTTTTGGGCAAATATTTGCAGCAAACTTTGGAATGTAAACATCGCCCTGTGGAGGGGGACGGGTCTGTCGTTCAATTAACATGAAGATTTGGTGTAAACCCTCAAGATACAAGATTTGCACGAATGGGTGTCAGGGCTAGGTGTCTAATATTTCAGATATTTCAGAGCCCATCTTTGAAACAGTGCCAGTGGAAAGATAATGCCCCACGACAGCAGCTTTTGGCTGGAAACTTTTTGCCCAAACTGTCAGTCGGAGAAGGAGAATCCGACACCTGGACACTGTCTGGGCGGATGTCTGGCCAGGATGGAGATGACGACGATGACAGTTGGCGGAAATGAGCGACAAACTCTGACACATTTTGGCCCAGACTGTACTCGGAAAGAGACGGCACGAGGGGCCTAGAAAGAGTCGAAAACAGGCAGACTGAATATCTGAATCTCTTGACCTGCAATGCAGTTTCCTCTGTCTGGCTGGATGGATGAATGTCAGTTGCAGTTCTTTCTCATTAATTAAGCGCAGCAGCAGATACAAATCTGAATACTGGATACAGTGAGAGAAACAAGTATCTCTTTTGATAGAAAATAATTGGCAATCCATGGCTCCTGATGTTTGAAGGGTGCGGTCCATCACTCTGATCGATTATTGTTCGAGGGGGACTGGCTTTCTGGCCAAGTTAGTGCCAAGTTGGGGTCATTACAGACATCTGGCCATTAATCATCTTGGCGGGCCATCAATGGGTCATGGATTCGACTTCGAACTCGGTTTCTAGCTTCATTGTTGGCTAAATGGAGTCTCAGCTTGGGGCTGGCCTTTGAGGGCCAAGGTAGTGTATCCACCAGATATCCACCAAAGCCAGTGGTTAGGTGCTAGGGAATCCAATCTAGATTCCAAACCACAACGCTTATCAATCACGTTTCATGCAAACGGCCCTTATCTCTCTCTGCCAGAAGAATCTACCAAAAGAATGACTAACAGAACCCAGCACCTCTAAGAATATCAAAATATTTCCCCCTCCAGTTGATAATCATAATCGAGGGAGTAATCATCAGTAATCATCACTACCTGAGACCAATTAGCACCTCCGGCAATTCTCCCACAGAAGAACTGTAGACACGCAGCGGGGCTTACGTAAGACTCTTCATTGAATAATCCACGCCCACTTCCCCTCAGACAGACAGACCAAAAATAGAAGAGTTTAATCGGCATTTCTG
The DNA here is from genome assembly GCF_030179905.1 of Drosophila bipectinata. Classification (NCBI taxonomy): domain Eukaryota; kingdom Metazoa; phylum Arthropoda; class Insecta; order Diptera; family Drosophilidae; genus Drosophila; species Drosophila bipectinata. Next base: position 923,726 of record NC_091738.1, on the reverse strand, counting down.
CCTTTTATTGATTAATGCCCCGTTCGATGAGTGGCATATGGAGCCATGGCCAGTCCCCAGAAGCTCGTCAGTCGAAGCGTCATCGAAAAAAGGTGAAACAGCCCACAATGGAAACTAATTTTGGATAGGCTCTGTGAGGGGGGTTCTATACGCAGATTCCTCCTCCAAGCGGGGTTTCAGCTTTCGGGATGTATAAATAGCCTGTTGGAGGACACACCCTCTGGAGGACATCTCCCGCCCTGGAGGGCCACTTGACGAGTCAAGTTTCAAGTTCAACATTAACCCTTGTGGGGCGAGAGGGGTTTTCAAGGTTTTCATTCTAGAATTAGATAGGATTATAATATATATAACAAAGCATATAATATAAGCACTATAATCACCATTACTTTTGATTTAAAAAACTTGAAATATAAAAAAAAAATATATTTTTTCCTCCTTACCATTTCGAACCTCACACCATTTTGAGTCTTCCTCCTCTAAGCTCTTACAGGAGCTCTCCCGACTTTGTTATTATTATTCCTGCCACCGTTTCGGACTACTCTGCATGTGAGTAGCTGTCTGCCTGCCCCACTAGAGTGCCCCACCTGGCTACCGAATAATGGGCAGTAACTGTGGAACCGACGGCGAAATTGGCCCCCAAATGGGGAACAAGTGTAGCGACTTGAATGAAATTTTAGTTGGGGCGCTGAGCGGATTTGATGGCCTGATTATGGATGGAAGCCGACTTGTCGGAAAATCCAGGGGGCTGGGAAATGAAATGAACATCTGTCCGCTGTCCGAATCGAAATTGAAAAACGCTTTCAGGTGGCAGGTGGGGGGGCAGTCAGTTCGATTTATGCTTTATTGGAGGCAATTTATTATTTGCTTGTTTTCCAAGCCAATAATTGAGAATCGTCAAGTGATATCGCCAGTTTGGAGGCTTTCTTTTTTTGGAATTGATTTTACAATTTAAGGAAATCGATGGGGAATTCATCAAAGTCATGGGAAAGAACGCCAGAGTCATAGTCGGGGGCTTTTATTCGAGAAATTAGATGATGCCAGAGCTATAAGAGTGATTATTATGTAAACAGTTGACACTTCCCATCAGCTATAACGAAAGTAACGACCAGAAACAAGTTGGCTTAAACGAAGGCGGGAATTTCGAGCAAAATAATTGCAAAAATATTCAAGGAATGCGGCTAAGCTGAAAGCAGTCAAACAACAACAAGGAATGCGGTGCACTGAGAGAAATATATATATATATATATATCTTCAAAAAAAACTTCAGCCAAATCGGGCCAGTTTTGGAGGAGATATACCCTTTTAAGGCTGATTACTGGCTCTCGAGCACCCCAAATCTTCTTTTAAAGTCTAATCTACAATGAGAGAAGAGTACCAGGTATCTTATAGTCGATATATCTAGCCAGTAGCTATACTTATGACTTTAAAACCGAGTCAACCTTGTCAATATGGAATATCTAGCCCCTGATTGAAAGCAAAGTCTCTCCAGACTAGTCATGTGGCTTTAAAATAATCTCCCACTTCGAAGTCTACAAGGTGGGATTTTTTTCGCCGTGCACTGACTTCCAAACACCTGCTGGCTGGCTGGCTGGTGGGCATATCTCAGGTCTATTGGCATAAAGAGAGTGACTCACCACAGCAGCAGCTTTGACACACTGAGTTGGCCGGAGACACGTGCCCCCCATTGGAAGAGGCATTAAAAGGCCATTTCGATTCTCCGCTTGAACTTGAATTCTCCGGGAGAGGCAGCGCTGTCTTTTGGCTCTTAATTGAGTCTCCAAATGCCAACAAGTGACAGAATCTCGCTAAAAATAGACGAGACCTCACGCCCCGCGCCATTTCTCCGCCAATTGAGTTTAAGCCTCGATTTGATTGATGATGCCCCCGATTATGAGTCACTCAACCCAGCCCCCAGCCCCCAGCTCCGTGCCAGCAATTGCGGAGAATGATGCCAAGAGTGGGTTAGTGGGCCAGGTGGCGATTGGTGTCCGCGGGTATTTGTATTGACATGTCATGGTAATCGGATGTAGGGCACTATATAGAGCGGAGCTAATGAAATCGCCCATAAAGACCCGCCAGATACCTCCAACAAGTGCCTCCATTGATAATTAAATAAAAAAAAGATAATAATATTCCTTTAAATTCCTCGAAGACCCCTCACAGCTGCTGGCAACTTTAAAGTTGAACGACATTTCTTTGGGGCTGCACCCTTTGAACCGCACTCATCCCCCCTCCTCCCCTCCTGCCACACCTGATGTGTGTGGAGTCCCCCCCACACACAAGCTGCTCCCTCGTTCTGTCACCACATTGTTTCGCTTCGGGCCTCTCTTGCGTTGACAAACCCACTTCCCCCGGCCAGCCAGCCACCCGCCCACACGCACCACCCCCCCTGCCCCACCAGGCCCAGAGTCAAGTGCAGTGAACCATTTTGGGGCCCGGCGACGGCAAACAGAAGTGGAAAACGACAAAAAACGGCCGAAAAAAAATCACATTTCCGTTTTGCATTCAAGTGTAAAGAACGAATTTAAAAAAAGACTGGCGGGGGTTTAGTAGAATCGAAGAGGGGATACCCTAGGGGGAGATATAGTAACCAAAAGGGTGTCGAGTCGTTGGCCATTAACAGTCCGTGTTGTAAAGCTTATGGATTTGACAATTAAGGGTTACAAGTATTTTTAAATATTTTATTACAATCGAAGGGGTGATACCCTGGAGATTGATACAGTAACTACAAGGTAGTCTTCTTCAAACGAATTATGCACTGATTGTATCTACACTTGTACATTATCTTACATACATATATATTCATGGACAGATATAGATATTCCTAAAATTGGCATTTCGGTTGTTGGTTTACATCCAGTGTTGTAAAGAGTAAAGTGATTCAACATTCAAGTGTTTTAAATACTTTAACCCTTATTGTGTGTGAATATAATTCCCCTTTTTTCATTTTCCATTCTAAGCTCATTCTTGGAATTAAAATAATTAACTAAAGTGGAGCAAATGAGCCTGGCTATGATGTACTACTGTACTGGACTCTACTGTACTGATGTTCTAGAACAGTGGTGCCTCTCTGCCTGGCCTATGAAGAATTATTCTACCGATTCTACATATTTCGAGCCTTAGACTAAGAAAAGTCTTACAAATGAATGTATTCTTGTGGGCACTACTTATCAAAGAATCAAAATTATACCGAAATGTATAGAAAAAAAAAACATATATATGTTTGTATTTTATTTTAATTAAATATTTATGTACCAAAACAGCGATACTTTCTAACTAAAATCAATTCAAAGTTCAACTGTGGAAACAAATGGAGAATAATACTTATATAATTATTATTCAAATCGATTACACACTGATTGTAGCTACATTTGTAAATAATCTTACATTGATATACCTAAAATTTGAGTAATTTAAATAATAATAATGTATGTTTCTTAATCTTTTTAGCAAGTTGTCTATTACTGTGTTTATGCGATGCCGAAATTCACGTTTTCATTTCACGATTTCATCCGATTCGTGAGGGTATAAACGTGAATTTCGTGAATTCATGCCTAATTAGGTATTTTCATACTTAAAAGTTCAAACAAACCCCTGTCACTGTTTAGGGTTAACAACACACACTGTTAGTCAACACTGTTTCATACCAAATCTTTCTGTTCTCTGTTTATCGGAGTTTACAACACTATAGTTGTTTCGCCCAATGACCTACAATAAGTTTAACAAATAAAATTAGTACATATATTACAAGTATAATAAGTTAGTATTACTAACAAATATACTAACTAACATGAATACTAGTATATAATTATACTAACTATAATACAATTCCAACAAATATACTCAAAAGTTCAAGCCTTGCCATAGTTTTGATCTCAAAACCCCCTGATCTCTGATCTCTAGAAGGGAGGGATCTCCCCATCTGGAACTGGAACTTACCGCACTGCCCTCCATTGAGGGCCTGAGCGTCCTTGGCGGCCTGCTGCTGGTTGCTGCTCTGCAGGATGTCCGACAAGGAGAGCGAGGAGGCGATCAGCTGGCGCTTCTCCTCAAAGTTCAGGAAGTCCATGGAGTTGCTGCGCTGCGGGGTGACCGTGATGGTCACCGACTTCTGCATCTTGGCCACCACGCACAGCTGCTGCTCCAGGTCCGACTGCCCGGCCGACTGGGCGGGATTGGGCGAGTCGGGGGGCGTGGCCGCCTGGGCAGAGGGATGATCGATGCCATCGGTGAGATCGGGCGGAGGCAGTTGCTGCTGCTGCGGCTGCTGCTGGTACTGGTGGTTCAGCTGGAGCTGGTGCTGCTGGCCGTAGTACGAGAAGGCCGACTGGGCGGTGGCGGCGGAGTAGGAGGGCGGGCCCAGGGGCGAGTGGGGCGGGGCGTGGGCCACCCGGGAGGCAGCGGCCGGCGACAACTGGTAGCCGCTGGCGGAGACCGGGGAGCCCTGGCCGCTCTCGTGCCCGTTGATGGCCGCCACCAGAGTGGCCAGGTTGTTGCGGCTGGTGTTGCCGCGGGTGAGCTGCGCCTGGGCCTGGAACTTGTGCTGCTGCTGCAGCTGTTGCAGCAGTTGCTGCTGCTGCTGTTGGTAGGCCATCGGGGGGTGCTGCTGCTGGTGGGCTGCGGGGTTGCTGTTGCTGCTGCTGGTGCTGTTGGTGCTGGCCGTCGACTGCTGGCTCTGCAACTTGTTGCTCCGCAGCGACATGGTTCTGTCTCTGTCCCTCAGTCACTCTCACTCCCTCATTGTCTCACGTGACTCTGGTTGGTGGCAAGCTAATTGGTGGCAAGCACGCTTTCCTGCGCGGTGCGTGGCTTTCCTTCGTTTTTTTTCGCACTTGGCTTTGGTGTCAGTCCTCGAGGGTGTCGCGGCCTAATTGCTGCAATTAAGACACATGTTGTAGAAGGCTGAAGGCCCAGGTGTTGCATGTGGCTGCTGTTCTTGCAACACCCAGCTCGGTAATTCGGGTTACAACCTCTCCCACACAACTCTCGCTTTTCATAATCGCTTTTTTAATGAAAATATTTCATGTTTTCCCCAACCCCCCCTCTTTCCTCAACACAATCGGTGGAAATTAACTGAAAATTGACTCACACTGGCTGCACATGCCACATGCCACAGAAAAACAAACACCCTGCCACCACTTGCCACTTTCATCATCAAAAGCGATGCAGTGGCAGCAGGCGGGGATGGAGGAGGTCCATCTGAGGGGTGGCAGAGTGGCAGGCACTGGTGGAGCTGATGGATATCCATCCAAGGAAATGGAGCATCATCATGTGCTGCACCACTTGAACTGAAACAAAGGAAGAGAAAACGGTTGCAACTCCACTGGAGGACGAGGAGGACTCTGAAGGGTGGCCGGAGGCAGCAAGGAAAAGGGACGGCTGCTCTTGAAGATTGAAGTGTCCATGGGGGATATCGAGGTGGCCAGGAGGAAGGGCCTTGAACTCACAAAGGAGCTACTTAACCAGCCAATTTTCAGGTCTTTAAGATAAGCTAGAAGGGCTAGAGTCTTTAAGATACGGTACCTACAATTTCAGATTGTATCTGATAATAATACTAGGATTAAGTAATATACTAATCTAAGAACACCTACTAACAGTAGTATTAGAAAAGATATCCTGCTGAACTGCCCACCGGATCTTCAAGACTCTCCTCCATTATCCCCATCCCTGCCCTGCCAGAAGGTCAAAGGACTGAGACGAGTTGGCAGTCCGGGTCGGAGAAAATCTTATTAGAACGCACGCTGGGAGTGGGACTGGGGCAGGTAGAGGCCAAAAGAAGAAACAGCCAAGAAGAGGGAGGAGGAGGAGGATAAAGGCCAGAGAAGGGAGACACGCAAAGTGCACAGAACAGGTAAGCCGAATTAGGGGCCGGAGATGACGATGATGACAGGATACACAAAAGGGAATGGAGGATAAATGGAAGAAGGAAAAAAAAACCCAAAACCCTCCACGACAGCTGGACGAAAAAAAGGAGGAGGAAGAGAAGGAGGAGCAAGAAGAAGAGCCGGCAAAGAAAACAAAAGTAGAAGAAGAATTGAAATTCAAGGTGTGCTTCTTCTCTCTTTTCACTTTTTAGAATTTTCTTTAAAAATTGTATCTCAAAGATACAAAAGTATCTGAAAGATACAAAAGTATCTGAAAGATACATAGATGTATTCAGTTTTAATGAGGAGATAATTAGGCTTAGAAGAAGGCCCTTAGGCCCACTTCCCGCTTGGCTAAGACTGGCGAAATCATGGCCAACAGTAACTGGGCTTTTGGGGTCCACTGGCCGCTAGTGGTGTTCCAGTGCACTGGCTCCCAGCTCGTTAGCTTCGATTCTGTTCCAGGCCGGCAGTTGGTTAACGTTTTTTTTCCTAAAAAAACTGAATGTGGAGCATTTTGTGGCACGAATGGAAAGAGACGCAGAGAGAGAGAGAGGCACTCGATTATGGAGATTTACTTAATAATTAAATATTTGAGGTGGCAAGTGAGGTGGCGCCACAAGAGGAGAGAGAGAGAGAGGCAATTAAATTGGCAAATGCGTCGAGTGGCCAGCAGGATGCAACATATTGCTGCACACTGCACGTTGCACATGTGGAACACTCGGGCCGTCCGACTTGCAGCGTCAGCAGGCGCATATTAAATATGAGGAAAGAGCAGCAGCAGCAGTGGCAGTAGCAAGCCCCCTCTGTCTGTGTGGCGGGTTCATTGAACCTCATTTACAGTTCAGTAGTTTAGCGATTTTATTCTCCGAGAAAGAGACGGCAGGCGAGCGAAAGAGACAGGCGCAGAGGGAGGCCCGACTTGGGGCAACTATGGCTGAATAGGAATAATATTTTTTAAAACCTAGTCTCGTCTGTTTGGCTTAGTGAAGCTTCACTGTAGAGCCAAACAATGGGCGGCGAAAAAAAAAAAAAAAGTTGCAAATAAATGTGAGACACAAAATGGAAAGCGTTGGGAACAAAACAGCAACAAAAACTAATGCGATTTGTGGCAGCCACGTCGGAAGAGCAACAATAACCTGCCGCCGAGATTCAGGGATTTGGGTTTGAGAGGCGCCGCCAGCCGGCCAGCCGAAGCAATCAAATCCAATTAAGAGCGAGGCAGCAACACAAAAAAAATACAAAAATTGGGGGAGCAGAACTTGGGGGTTTCGAACCAAAAAAGCAAAAAAAAAAAAACGGTAATATTGGAAGTTATTGTGTTTTTTAATTTTTTAAGAGAGCCCCAGTTCCCAAAGAGCGGCCGGGGGAGGCCTTAAGGGAGGAAAAGCAAACTCTGCCGCAGAACGGAGGCAGCAACAAACCAACAACAATCAACTCTTTCTGACCAGCAGCTGGCTAACAGAGACAGTGGGGCTAAAAGGTTAATATTTAAATAAAAATAAAGAGAGTTTAAAAATTAAAATTAATTATAAGAAAGCATATTTAAAGCCTCTCTTAATTTTCATTTATTAATTTTTCACCACCAAAAACCTCTCTTTGGCCCACTGTGCAGTACAATCCATAAGTACAAGTGTTCGGGGTTGCTGCTAATGGAACACAATTCACAGGGCATCCACTGTTTGCGGCAGTGGCACATGGCGGGGGAGGGGGGAGGAAGGAGGCAGTGCCAGTCGCATTGTGCCAACTGGCCCCCACTCCCCGTCCCTTTGGCTACCCCAGTGCAGCGATGCTACAAAGGCGAAACAGCAGCAGACAGCAAAAACCAATGGACACAGACGGCAGAAGCTACAACAACAACAACAACGTGGTGGAGGAATTGGAGTCGTCATCCTTTTTTTTTTTTTTTTTGCTGTTGCGGCAAATACTTTGACTCCCCAGGGAGAGGGAGGGAGGGAGAGAGGAGAGGGTGGCGCAGCTAGTGCGTGTCCCGGAATCCTCCTTCGCATAAATTTAAATTTGCGCGCCACTGGAACAGGAATGTTCTTGCAGAAGTCCCTCTTAGGGAAGTAGTCCTGTACTCCCCCCTCACAACCTCTACGAAAGGCAATAAAAGGGAGCCGGAGAATGCGTTTTTTGGGGGTTGCTGATGCTGGTGGAAGTCTGGAGCACAACAGAAAGTAGTTAAGAAGAAGCATGGGCCGGGGCCTGGGGACGGAGAGGGTGTGAAAGTCTCTCAGTATACACACACTACCAGACTCTACTACTCGGACAGGAGGGGGAGGGGAGAGCAAAGAATCCGTCTAGACAACATTGTAAGTAGATGAAAATATTTGCCGAGTTGCAGGGAAGTTCGGGAAGAGCACCACCCACCACCCACCGCCCCCCCCCCTGGGTTTTGCAACTATATATTATCGACTCGGCCACGCAATACCTGGCCGATAAGGAAGCAGTTGGGGCAGTTGGCTATGTAATTGTGTTACTTTTCAATCATTATAGCCGTGCCGCGGATAAGATAAGGCCCGATTGCGTTATATTTTCAAGCTTCGTGTCGAAATTCAATTTACGGACAAGCGTGCAAACCTATTATTGTTTATTCCTGTTTCCCATTTTAAGACAAAAAAAACACTAAAATTACTGTAAAGTATTTTCATATGTTTGCTCAACTGGGGGGGAGAGAGAGAGTGCCTAAGAGAGAGCTCCACCATACGGGGCTAACTGTTTATTTGCAAGGTTTATTGTTATTTCGGTTTATGCCTCTTCTCTGCATTTTTGTTATTGATTTCACTTTTATCCGATAGGTTCCCGATGCCGATGGTTTTCCCTGCACGATCGCACCTGCCCTCCACTAATTCATTCATACCGTGCCGTGTTATTTTCTCTACCATATATTTTTTTTTTTTTTTAGCTGCGCATTTGTTTAACAAATTGTGTGTTTGGGGCGATATCCGGAGGAATTTTAGTTTCTGTATAAAAATGCGGCAGGCAGCGCAGTCAGCAGCGAGAATTTATTGTTATTGTTGTTGTTGTTGTGGTTGTGAGGAGAAGTTGTAAAACCGGATTTTCCTTTTGGGCGCTTTCGTGGTTTATATTGTTGCCTTTTGCACTTTGTCTCGATATCGGTCTCAGTCTCGGAGTCGACTCGGCTCGGCCCCGACTCGAATCCAATTCCAATTCCAATTATTGATGAAAATTTTTTAAAAAACTATCTTTGTGGCAGCGCTGCAACGGCGCTGCTTGGCAGCTGCACTGCCTCTTCTTCTTCACGGCGGCAGAATTTTACTTTGCGCCTTGGCTTTTGGCGTTTGCCTTTTGGCTTTTCTGTATTTGCACTTACACTTGTTGAGATAGAAAGGCGTATATATTATATTATGTGAAAATCTAGCCAGCGATCACTACTAATTTATTAATTTTCGAGCCAATTCACATACACTCACTAACGTCACACACACACACACGCAGCGAGACGTCGGGCGTCGCGTCGAAAAAACAACAAAAATAGAAACGAAAGGTGAAAATAGCGGCGAAGAAAACGCGGGCCGAAAAAATTTTATTATATTCCGAAATTGTTTATTTATCACTATTGTTTACTTTTTTTTCGGTTATTTTGACTTTGCACAGCCGCGCTCCGACCGACGCGTCGGGGTTCGAATTTTTTTTGACCAGTGTTTACTTTCAGGCAGGGCACGAGTCGCCCTGTTTGGGCTAGGTTGGCAGCCCTGGTCAGCTGTTTTCGGCCAGAACTGCCATCTTTAGTTGGCCTTTTTTAAGCCAGTTTAGGACAAAAAATGGTAATAATTTTAAGCTAGGCTATCTTGGGTTGTACAATATAAATACATCTACTTTTCTTCTTTACTAATTTATTTATATATAGACAAATATGTTTTATAAAGAGTATAATACCACAAAGTCATGGGTATTGCTTTTAGCAAAACAAATTCTTTTGTTTTTGTCGAAAAATATATATGCTATAAACCAAAATATATCAAACAAGAAACTTGGCCATAATTGGTAGTTACCCTGTTCTTGCCTGAGTCACCCTGTGTGAGTCAGCTGTTTTCGAATTCGAAATTACGAATTCAAATATTATTTTGGCGCCCTTTCTTTGAATTTAAAATTTAAATAAAAGCCATCTAAAACATGTAAGAAACATTATTTTCTATGCTTTTAGGCTTATTATAATTAATTATACTTGTATAAGGCTTAAGTCCATAAATCTAAATCAGTTATTGAGGTTTAAAACATAATTTTAAATTTAAAATAAGCCCATACTTGGGGGAATGTTTATGATCCATTTCAGAAAACATGTTAATTATAGTTCCTATTAATGAGTAAAATTTGTCCATGGATTTGGCAATCACACACATCCGAATCAATTAGTGCCACCCACAAAAGGACCACCCACTCTAATTGGCAATTAGCAACAAAAACAACAACGAGGCGAGCCTGGAAAATGTCGGAAAACTATTGAAAATCCATTTGCATTTTACACTAACTAGACAGCGAATTAGAACGGAGGAGGGGGAGGAAAATCTGAATCTGGAAATGTATCTAAATAGTAATCCCCCAAAACTGCGGGGCCTTAGGACCAATGAAGCAATCTCCGCGAAAGAAAAACAAGAAGCGCTCTTCAAAAGCAATTTCAGATTGTTTTTCCAAAGACAACAACAACAATGGGGGAGGAAAAGGAAAATCTCTTTTTTTGTTCGGTCATATATAACTTTGTCGGTGAAGAATTTTCCCCAGATTGCTCTTCAAGAATTCTGCCGAGTGGTGGCGTCTCCTATTTTTAGGCCCCACTATGTTGTATCCACTGGCGGCCCAAAAAGAGAACTCATTTATTTTTGTTTTCATTGGGAACTGAAAACAGACTTATTTACCCACCGACTCCCCACCACCCCCCCATGTACGGAATGTGGTATATATAACAGGAAACGGAAGCATCATTTGCTCTAGTTGGAATTTTCCGCGGAGGCACGGGGGAAAGGCTGATATGCCGGCAATTGGAAAAGCGCATGTTTCTGGGGAGGAAAGAGAAAGAGTTCCAAGTGAAGAGAAGTCTCAGGTAGAGAACAAAACAAAAACAGTTTGGGAAGGACTGAGAGAGAAATTTATAGCATGCGAGAAATTTGACTAGCAGTGGCTGTAAAACTGTTTACTACAAGAGGAAGCCTTTCCTTAAGGAGGAAAATATCTTATTTTTTAATAGAATTGTTTACTGATTTTATTCATGTTTTTGAAGCCAATAGCAATAGTTTCTTGTAAAATAGTTTTATTCCAAAGCTTCCATTCCAAAACCCCTTTATATTCCGAGTAAACAATTCGTCTTCAATGTCAGTTCAGCCCCCTCCAAGTAGCTATCCTTTAACCATCCCCAGCTCCTTTTTATCCTTCAACCAAATTAACTTGAGAAGCTTGATAAAAGGGCTGCCATTCATTCATTCAGCATCTTCTTTTTCCCGAAAACTCAAGCTCTCAATGCCAAAGAGCTGCCAACTTAATTTATATTGTATTTAAAATGCAAAATGCACAACATCCAACAATAGAAGAAAAGCCCGGAAAAGCGCAGAGGGGGAGGGGGAGAGAAATGAAAATGTACGGGTGGAAGTGGAAGAATGAAGGCTTTAATTTTACATTTTGACAAATTGAATGTTTTCTGAAGGATAAGAGAGGAGTGGCCGGAAAGGAGCTGCCAGAAAAGGGTTGCCAGAAAGTTCGAATATTCAGTCTATGTGTATGATGAGGTTATGATATGAAAGATCTAAGATATGTGGGTTTTGAGAACTTAATTCTTAATAAAACTTTAGTTAAGAGATAACAGATATATTTGGATATATTGGATATATATATTATTTATAAAGTAAGTAAGTTTTAAGATCTATATCCCTTAGAGACATGAGAACTATAGACCCAAAGACATCCTTTAAATACCTTCCCGAATGTAGAGCATCTCAAACAACGCCAATGAAAGGACTTTATCCAGACCAGGAATGGAATGCGGAATGTCCTTGGCATTCCATTGAATGGAATCTCTGGCCATCATAACGGTAATTGACAATCTGGCCAAAGCAAATTAACATGGCCAGAGGTCAAATAACATTGCTTGGGGAATTTGTGATTGCTTCCGTTTGGTTTTTTATTCGCTTGCCCCATTGCCAGATGCCCAGTACCGCCCCCACCCTCCCCAACCCAAAACTGAGGTAAACAAACCTTTATTAGGAATGCAACACACGCATCACAAAGCGGCCATAAAGACGTTTGGGCCAAAAGCAGCTACCAAAATTAAAAGCGTCCAAACAGAAGCCAAAGCTACGAAACAAAGCTGAGCAGACGTGCCACGGTGGGAGTGACCTTTAGGCATGTGGAGGCCTCCCTCCAGCCCCCTTCCAACCACCCAGCCGGCTAGTAGAGTCCACTAAACTTTGGCTATAAAAGTGGCCGGCAGTTGGACTTCCAAATCATATCAGTTTCTGTTCAATCAGCAGCTCGACACTCCACCAATCCCTCCAAGATGTTCTCCAAGTTTGTGAGTATTCCATTCCATCGGAGAAGGATAATTAAAAGGACTACCCGAAATTAAAGCCTTAAAGACACATCTTACATCCCAACCCTCTAATTACTTTTGGCCTAAATCCTAACCCTTTGTTTCCACATGGCTATAATTAGCATTACCAAAAATACAACCCTCTTCTCGCCGCCAGCTCGCCCTCTGCCTGTTCGCTCTGGTGGCCGTGGCCTGCGCCAAGCCGCAGTTCCTGACCGCCTACAGCGCCGCCGCCCCCGTCGTGGCCGCCTCCCCCTACGCCGCCTACACCGGCGGCCTCTACGCCTCCCCCTACTCGGCCGCCTACACCAGCGGCGTCTACGCCTCCCCCTACGCCTACAGCGCCGCCTACCCCTACAGCTCCCTCTACCTGCGGCGCTAATTCCGCCCACGGATCCGTAGGGCGAGGGCCCACTGTACCCGTACCCCAATTCCTGATGACGACAACGACCTAATGAACAAATAAACCCGATGGAACGGATAAGGATTCTGAGAGTGAAGCCCAAAACTATTTGCAGTCATTTGCTTTGAGGATCTGCCGATGAAGGGGCAGGGGGGACGTACACTGAACAAAATCCGTCCATCCCAGAGCAACATGAAATACACGTTTCTTTGTTCCAACATTTTACTCTCAAAATACACGATATTCCATTTTGAATTGTTATATTTTTTGATTCCTAATTAGACACCTTGTTAAAGCTATATCTCGGCTAATATAGAGTCTCAGATACACAAGACTCTTACCTTAATCGATTTCTAGATCAATATCTTATTCATTTGCATTAAAACTTTAAAAAACAAAATGTGGAATAATTTTTAAACAATTTTCTGGGGATTCCCTCCTAAAATGGTGAAGAATGCAATATGGCCCACAGCGAAGGCTATATCTCTGCCGATATAAGTCCGATTCTTAAGTGGAATACCTAAAACGATTTCTATATCGATTCTGCGTCATTCTGGATCAAAATCTGGAAGCCAACAAATTTAAAGATTTTTTGCCAAATTTTCTGGGGATCCCCTTGAAAATGGTAAAGATTGCATGGGAGCGACAATGTGGCCCACATCGAAGGCTATATCTCTGACGATTTTAGTCCGATCCTTAAGCGGAATACCTTAAATGATTTCTACATCGACTCTGCGTCATTCTGCATCAAAATCTAGAAGCCCATAAATTTTTAGATTTTTTGTCAAATTTTTTGGGAATCCCCTTCGAAAATGGTAAAGATTGCATGGGAGCGACAATATGGCCCACAGCGAAGACTATATCTCTGGCGATATTAGTCAGATCTATACGCGGAATATTTTAAACGATTTCTAGATGGATTCTGTGTAAATCTGCATTAACATATGGAGGCAAATAGTTCTTAATATTTATTTAAAATGTTTCTAGTGAATGCTCTTTGAAAAACTGCCAAAATCATGAGAAATAAAAACAAGCCCCTTTATGAAGCCCCTTTACATCCGATCTTCCAGGAATACCTACAAGGACAATGAGCTTTCACCACTTTCAGTATTTCCCTATAAGCTTCCCATCTTTAGGTCTATTTTCGGCTCAGTGTAGTGGGTGTGCGTGCAAGTGAAAGAGACTCATTTTAAAATATTTACGAATTTGTTGGTGTCGTTGCCGGTTTTGCTTTGCAATTTCCGTTGGCCATCAAAAGCATTCGCTTTGGCTCGTATATCATGTTGCATGTGAAAGGGGGGTGGTGGTAATTGTGGGAGGTGGGGAGTGGGAGTCGGTAAAATAAAGGCGAGGTCGGGTGAGGGGTCATCTGTCGCTGGCATGCATTTGCATCACTGCTAAAATGTGCAAATTATGGCAACTAAGTTGCCCCATGCTGTCCGAGGCACGCAACGGGTTAAGTGGAGATTCGGGCACTTTTAAAAAAACAGAAATCTCTCAAAATTGGGTGGATTAGATTAGCAGAAAGTGGGCTTATTATAAAGCTAATCTTTCAGAAGAAAAAACCTGTTTTTTTTAGAAGAAAATCCTCGAAGAAGGTTGGAAATATTTTCAAGTGCATGGCCGCGCCAGGACTTTCTTCGAGGCTCCACTCCCCATGACTCTACCCATGAAAGCCCTCCTCCCAGGACCTTCTTCGAGGCTCTAGTCCCCTCCCCGGAGAAACTACACCCATGAAAGCCCTCCTCCCACTTGGGCTCCCCCTTTCACTTTTTAGACGTCAGCTTTTTGCATAATGCACGAGTGTGTGTGGCCTGGAAGGGTGTGCGTGGGGGATGCGTCCTTTCAGGCCACAAAAAAGAGCATCAGAATGCACATGGAAATTGTCCCGAAATGAAAAATATGTGCAACATCCTGAATAAATGCATTTAGATAAGGAATGCGCTTAAATGTTGAATAATGTGGAGGCTAATGCTATTTTCTGCTCGATTGGCGAAGAAAATATGGAAAAATATGCCCATGATTAGGGTTACTGATGGGCAAAGGACCAAGTCTAGAAGAGTTATAGAGGTTATATCCTCCCAGGCCCCATTAGCCTCTCAAATTACCTCTTCCCGGAGCTTCAATATTTATGCTCGCCAGGTGGGAAAAAAGAAAGGCAATCAACTTTTCACTTAACTTGCCATTAATTTCCCATTGTTTTCTTAGGACTTTGTCGCCGCAAGGACAAACAGAAACTGTTTTCCCAGGCACGGGCCTGGACTGTTTGGAAAAATCCGTCATCGGCAGGAGGTCTCCTCAGGAAGTTGGCTTTCCTCCCAACTTTAAGACGTTTGTGGGGAGAACAGAAATGGAAATTTTTTTGGAAAAATCTAAATGTAATTTGCATCGTGGGTGCGCCACAGGAGGCGGCGACTTACAAAGGAAGAAGCCCACGTGTCGGGCTTGGGATACGCCTGGGAATGTCAAAAGTCGTTGCATACTTTTGTGGCGCCACCTCCCACGCATACATACGTACGTATATCCTTCAAATCACAAGTCCTTGTTATCAGCCAGCGCCCCGCGAATGTGGGTGAGTAGTCCATCAATGTCAAACTTACCTGCAAGGACACAAAAAAGAAAGAGAGTGCGGTGGTGAGATAAAAGGGAATTTCTTTTTTTTGGGACCTGCAGGAGCG
The DNA here is from genome assembly GCF_030179905.1 of Drosophila bipectinata. Taxonomy (NCBI): domain Eukaryota; kingdom Metazoa; phylum Arthropoda; class Insecta; order Diptera; family Drosophilidae; genus Drosophila; species Drosophila bipectinata. The sequence goes on along the minus strand of NC_091738.1, from coordinate 908,237 downwards.
ATAATTCAGGTTAAATAAAGTCAAGTGTTTGTATGGCTCTTACAGGTGAATAAAGGACATAATAGAGGAGTTCTAGCTATGAGGAATGTGAATTATAGATACACTACATACTACTCTATAAACTAGACAGCAAGGTGGTTGTCTGTGGGTCTCTATAGCTATAGTCTCCCTAAAAACATTATTTTAAATAAAACCAAGTTCCCTTTAAATTCTATATTATCCCTATTATAGAGTATTATCTGACATTGCCACTCCATTGGCCTTTTAGCAGCCCACATGATGTTTGTTCTTGAAGTGCTCAGGCCAAGTGAATGGCCCGTCAAATTAAATGAAAATTAATGTCAATGTTTGTCTGCCGATATTCAGATAATTAGACCGAGAAGATTGACATTTAAGCTTGGCTAGAAATCCAAATATTGGCTGAACTGATAGATTTTAATGGATCTTTAACTCCCATCGCCCACAGGCCCGTTTAATTTCGCCGAAAATTCTTGCTGGTCATAATTTATGATTAAATTATCGCGCTTATCAATTCTCGCCCCTGATTAATGATGGCCAGCGGCGCGGCGCCAGCAGACGCGCAATTAATTGCCGGACTATTACCAGGACGAGCCGAAGGACCCAACAAAGCACTCAACAAGTGATTACACTTCCCCGCCTGGCCCCTGGTTTCCCACTTTCTGGCCAGAAATGAAACATATTTAACCTCCCAGGGATGCTTTTGGGCTTCTCTCTTTGGCAGGACCTTCGGGAAAGTGGCAGGATAGCCTACGTATTAAAAATTCATTGCTCGAGTGTGCCAACCTCCGTTAAAAATGCAGAACAACAATTTCCGTTTCCGGGCGCCGGGTCGGGTCGGCTTCAATCTCAATTGCTGCTGCTTGCGCTTGCGGAACATCCTTGAAGTCCTCCAGAGCCGAAGGATGCTCCTGGAAACACCCAAAACAAAAAGGGATAATGCCGGCCTATTAGCCCGACACAAATCAAAGTCCCGATGAGCTGCAGGAACGAGTGCGAATCGTTTGGCATTGATGGCGTTGACAGGACATCTCAATTCTCACTTCACTGGCTCTCCCCTCACAGATCCTTGTTGCCCAAAAGTATATCCTTGTTCCACCCCGATTACACACACACTCTCCACTCTCCACCGATAAGGGCAAGTCTGGCGTTAAATTGAACGCCGCTCTAAGGGCTTCGCTGCTTTTTACTTTCGACTGCGTCCAACGTGGCGTATAATCGATTTTCATTCAATTTATCTCCGCACACACATATGATTTTTCTCATTTTAGTTTCAATCGCTTTCTGCTGGCAGCGTTCCTCCGTCAGCCGTCATTGGTAAAGCTTCGCGTTCAACTAAAACCAAAATCAATTGCCAACGTGGCGAGAAAATAAACCAAAAACTGTCACAATGGCCAATATCGTCAGACTGCAGTGCCACTGGAAGAAAATATTCATTTTAAAAGGGAATATTTTATAAAAATATCTATATTATGGAGGGTTTCAAGTACCCAAATATGAAGTCTCAGCTTTTTAAGTCCATAGTTATTTTCTTAACTTTTAAACTTATATCTTTAATGTTTTATATTTTCTCCAAGTGCTTGGATTTTTTCTATTCATTTAGACTCTAAAGACTGCGCTTAGAAGGTCGTTGAGAGAAACGAAACACCAAAACATAAAACCCACATAAATCAATAGTTGTTTGCGAAAAAAGTGAACCACAAACCCACCACAAGATTGAAAGAAAAATGCCAACAAATAGTAGAACAAGTCTACGGAAAAACAAACTGAAATTAGGCCAATTTCCATTCAAGACTTTATAGTAAAAGCTTCTTAAAAGCGGGCTTTTATACATACAATTCTCATATTAAATATATTTAATTTGCCACTTGTCAACAAGCTATCTAATAGTGATATTAATCAAATCCGGTATACCTTCTGGGGGGCGAAATCATTTATCCCTCGTCACAAAGTTTCCCCCCAAAAATGAAAATGAAATGTCTTTAAATTTCCACGAAACTTTTCGGCCAACTTTCTTATTTTCCACCAACTTGTCATTGGCCGGATCCGTGTCCGAAAGACATGACCTAAAAGTTTGCATAAAGAATTCTCTTTTCGCTGACCTGCCCCACCAACCTGCCACCTGCCACCCACTGCAGCAGTGCTGTAATTACATGAGAAGCTTTCCACATGGACAACGTGGCGTATAAGCAACCCGCCTTTATTGTCATTTGCCGCGCCACTCAATAAGCAGAGCGTGATGAGGGGGGGCGGTGGCCAGGGGGGGGAGGGGGAAATTAAGTGGGGTTCGGTTTGCAGAGCTTTGAATGCAATTATGTGCAGCACATGACCAGAGTCCTGTCATCGGAGGGGTGGCGGAGGGAGGGAGGGAGGGAGGCTACCGCCGGAAGGAAGCCAGGAAGGAAGCAGGAAGGATGTGCAGGGACAGTGGCCGGGCCGATGTCAGGTAAGTGGGGCAAGCAAATAAAAAACATAAATAAATAAAAGCCAGCGAGCCAAACAAGAAAAACAGTAAACAGAGGCACGGGAAACAAAAATCTGAAAATCTGAAATGGTTCCTAAAATAGGAGCTATAACTCATAAAAGTGTGTCTAAATTATTATATAGATAATAATTTAATAATTATATTTAATAAAATTATATTTGAGGATAGATTACTGGAAGTATTTTAAATTCTTAATATAAAGATACTATTTTTGTTGAAAATAAGAGGTAGTGTCGAATAGTTCCTAACTTTATGATAACCAGTACTTCCCTCTAAAGTCTAGACTCTAGACTTCTTAAAACCTACGACTATACTTTATAATTATTATATTAAATTGCTAGACAATAAATTATTTAAGGAAAGGAATCTATAAATAAGAATTTATGAATTAAACAATTCAAACCATTCTTAGCATTATTTCGCTTGAATTTCTCGAATAGTTCTTAACTGTATGATACCCGGTACTTGCCTGTAGAGCCTTTACCTCTAAAGCTCTATAGCCAAATTCTATAGCCAACAACTTATTTGAGGATTAGAATATATATGATATAGATATATCTACGAACCTAACGATTCTAAGCAATATTTCCTCAATTTTCTCCAATAGTTCTTAGCTTTATGATAACCGGTACTTCCCACTAGAATTCTAAACTTCTTTCACTACCATTTATTATTATTTTTATTAAAATAGCTTAGAAATTATATTATTTAGGAACTAGAACAATATCTATAAATCTAAGGGTTCTAAACAATATTTCTCTTAAATTCTCCAATAGTTCTTAGCTTTATGATACCCGGTACTTGCCCCTAAAGTCTTCCTTAAGCTCACTATATTTCATATTTATTTTCAAGGCTTTTCAAGGATTGTATTCTCCTTTATCCTTTATTTAAGGATTAAAATAATATATATGAATTTAACCACTCCAAGTACTATTCCCCTTTAATTTCTCGAATGGTTTATAGCTTTATGATACCCGGTACATGCTTCTCAATTATTATTTATTATTATTATTATTATGTTCATAAAATCCTTTTATTCTTCTTTATCCTTAATTTACGGATTAGAATAATATCCATAACTCTAGCCCCTCCGAGTACTATTCCCTTTTAATTTCAATTTGTGGAAGCGGAAATCGAAAACAGAAATGGAGCTCTGATTGTTTTCAAATAAGCGAAGAGTATTAAATTTTTAAGCCAGGCAATTTGCCAGAAAGGTGGTCACAGTCAGTCAGTCCTCTCCCCCTCCTCCCTCCCCCCCTCCCTTCCCCCCTGTCTCTTCCATGGAATTCCTTTCTGACCGAAAACCCAAATTGAGGCTTAAGTTGGTCATTTGAGGTTGGCTCCGGTGTCTCCGTTGTTGTGGGTTACCTTTGGCCCAGTGTTTGGATTTTCATTTTTTGTGTGGCTTTTCCCCGGGTATTGTTTAGTCTGATGCGACTGTGGGGAAAACTCAAGTGGTCAGGGACTGGCGGGGGGTAGGTCCTGAGGTGGGTTCAAGGACTCACATTTGATTTTCCTGCGTTTCTGTGTCTGTCTGTCTCGTTCTGAAAATAAAGATAATCTTGCCAGGGCTGCGCATTTTTATGGTAATTTCCCGGCTTTCGTATTATTTTCCATTGCTTTTTATCCTGTTTTTGTTATTGTTGTTGGGAGGCAGGCAGGAGGCAGGACCTCAATTCAATGTCAAATTGTTAAAGGCGAGTGCCAAGTCTAATGCAGCCGCAGACTAGAAGAAGCCCCTCCGAAGTTGCGGCAAAATTTGCAACTCAATTTATGGAAAGAAAAGTTTGAGGAAAATTGATTTTCTAAAGATTCTAAAAAGCTAAGAAATATTGCTAAAAACTTTAAAGTCATTTAGGAATTATTTAAAATTAAATTATATTTTAAAAAGCCAGTATTCTGATGATAATTCATATCAATACTAGACTCTATCTTTTTATTATTTTAGGAAAACTATTTTCTATAAAAAATTGATAATTTTCCTGTTGGCTAATGACGTCAATAGGCCCTTAGGGAAAATAGGCCCATGCACCACCGAAATATTTCATTCAATTCCTGGCCTTCTTTCTTCGTAGCCTCGTCTTGGCACAAGTTGCAAATTAAATTTAGATTTCATGCACGTAACTGGGGGAGCCATTCAGGCAGCAACGCTACAAGGACCTTAATTACTTGGCCAACTTGCTGCGGATGCTGGCTGCCATCCTGCCATCCTGCCATCCACCCCCCCAACAGCCCCCTCTGTCATAGACGATTCTCCGATTCTCCGACTGGGAGAAATGCCAAGAAGAGGGCGAGCTCTGGGGCGCGAATCAATACGCGAAACATTAACTCGAGCACTAAAGACACGCCATGGAGTCATTAAGTTTCCACCATATCCCCACACACACACACACTCCCACACCACACACACACACACTTGCCCACAAAAAGGATTCGATGTGTTGGTGTGATTAAAGGCGGAGGAAGCTGTCGCCGCCATCATCGAACCGTTTGTCATAAATGGCGCCATATTGACAGAAAAAAAGGAAAAAGGATAAGGGCAACTGTAAAAAAGTCCTGTCGACAGGACAGGGGAGGTCAGGGGAGGTGCCACAAAAAAAAAAAAACAAAAACAAAGGACCCGGAATGGTAATGAAATATTATCAATATTTGTCAACACTGGCTCGGGAAAATGAAAACTGTGATTGGAGCGAAGAGGATTACATTTTCCAATAAACGGAAAGCAAATAATTATTTTTTAAATATTTATTTAAGATTCGGTTTCAGGCTTTTAAATCAGTAACTTGTTCTTCATCAAAATCGGGAAATAAACTTCCAAAAGATGGCAGAGAAACTCATAAATTTTATATGAAACAACATCAGGTTGGAATAAAACTCATGTTCATGTATTTCCACTTGAGATGCCAATATTTTCCCAGGACCTTTCTCTTTTTTATTTGGGAGACATTCTGTCAAGGATTTTACGACAAAAGAAAAGTTTGTCTACCCGCAAGATGCCTAGCTAATTTCATTCCATAAGATACACTAAGGAAAAATCAAGAATCGATAGATAATATTGGTATTTAACCTTATTTTGATATTTATTTTTAAGGTTATGAACTAAGGTCCTTTTCTTCGAGTGCCTTGAAGAGATTTCGCAGCTGTTGCTGGTGAGACAAGCTCATCAAATGTCTCCAAATCGATTCTCCCATTTAAAGCATATTAAGCCAGCCAGCCGGGCCATGTGTCGGCCGGGAGAAAGTCGGATATCCTTGCCAGGATGTGCCACACTCTCCTCAGGAAGGCGGGGCTGGTGGGGAGTTGTAATTTAATTAAGTTTCGCACCAAGTAACAAGCTAAACAAAAGCAGCAAAAACTGAGAGGAAAAATCAAACAAAAACTCACGAAAAAAAGATGTATCCTTAGAAAGGACACTGATTGCTGTTGAAAGGAAAAAAGTGGCTATACTTGGCCGCAAATCCAATGCAATTTAATGGGAAATCCCCCGAATATAGCTGATTGGGGGGACAATTATGGAAATACGCTTTTATGGAGCTTATTAGGTTGGGGATTAGGAGACGATGGGTCCTTGAATCGGAAAGTATTATAGAGGTAATAGGGGGATATCCTTATAATTGAGAAGGTAATAAGGATCTAATAGCCTTAGATAGTGGGTGAGGATAATGGAGCATTATAGCAGGTTTAGAATATGATGTATTGATGATGTATATTTTTACATCCAAAATTAATTCCACCATACACGGATGCTGGACGAATGAATAAATCATGGCCTTGAGTCATCAATCAAAAAGTCAAGCAGCCCAAAGTGCCCCAAAGTACCGCAAGTATCAATCACTTTGTTACGGTTATGGAACACAATGAATCCCCGGAAAATCCCCAACAGCAACGCACCGCAATTTCCGAGAGCGTCCTCCTGCCACCTACTGGTGGGTGCCCCTCAACTGTTGCACGCAGCCAATTGCACCTCCATCGATGGTTGCAATGATAAATGGATAAATGGATGGATGGATGGATGTGTGGATGCTGCAGCATGACAGTGGCTAATTAAGCCATCAAAATGTCCGGAAAATCACCTGGGATGTGGGCCGAAAGTGGCAACACGCGGTCTCCCATCCCTGTGGCAGAAAGGACATGCCACCTTATAGCATCCTAATAAAGATAATATCCTAGAAAGCCTTATAGACTCACCTCTGTAGAGTGGAAACTCGCCGTCGCTGTGGCTGTGGCACAACATTATGGGGCTGCGGCAACGGGAAGCTGCCACCATGATTCCCGTTTTGTGGATGCTCAGCTGGTTGTTTGGAGTTGCCGCTGCCACGGCTGTTGCAGATACGGATGTTGCAGTGGCAGTGGCTGTGGCCGTGGCTGCTGCCGCCGCGGATGCAGTGGCGCCCAGCGAGTAAGAACGCGACACATGGCTCAGAGTGCGGCGTCTAATGGTGGCTGCATTTCCGGTGCCTGAGGCCGAGGCGGCTGCTGCTGCCGCCGCTGCAGCTGCTGCAACATTGCGATAATGATGTTGCGGCGTCGAGTACTGGCAACCGGCCCGCCCCCCGCCAGTGCCCCCACCAGCCTGCAGCTGCATCTGGAGCTGCTGGTAGCCACCTAGCGACAGGTGGTGTTGCAACGGCGGGTGGTGCGAGTGGTGCAAGTGAGACTGCTGTTGTTGTTGTTGTTGTTGGTGTTGCTGATGGTGCTGCTGCGCCTGCTGCGGGGGGTTGGCTTGGAACGGCGGATGCGAGTGCTGGTGTTGCAACAGCTGGCGCTGCTGCTGGCTGGGCATGGCCATCTGGAACTGCTGCTGCAGCTTCTGCAGCAGCTCGTGCTGCAGTTGCTCGTTGGTCCTGGCATCCTTTTCCGGATTGGGATTGCCGCTCGGATTGGGATTGGGGATGGGGGGGTTCTGCTGCTGCTTCTCCCAGGGCCCGTTGCTGTCGCTGCCGCTGTAATCCAGCTTGAGGCTGTGATCCTTGCCACCAAAGGATATTCCCGAAACACACACCACTAGATCATCCTAGCCCTGGCAGGTCAAGGCTGCTTCAAACTACTTCCAGGAGGGCTGGTCTTATTTTTTTTTTATTTAAAATTCTGGACCAGCCAGATTTTTTAATTTTTTTTAAATTTATTTTTTAAAAAACACACACAAACTCCGCGGCACACACACACACACACACTCTTACAGACGGCCTCCCAGCGGACGCATATGTATGTCACTCAAAGGACCTAGTTCGGCGCGAGATGAACAGGTTCTAACGGTATCTGGGGGAGAGCTGTGTTCGGGAGAAGCACGACACTCTCTCCCGGGTGAAAAGTGCCGCTTCACCGACCAGAGACGCTGGGCCAAAGTACGACGACTGATTGCGCCGAGCTTTGTTATCCTGCGAAAAAGCTGGCAGGACACCAGAAAGCCAAAAGCGCAATCAGCCGAGAGCGAGGAGAGCGAGGGAGCGAAGTTGGAGAAAAAGAGAGTATCAGAAAGTGAGAGAATCAAAAGCGGAGATAACAATCAGAGATGCATGGAAATAACAACGTGTTTGAACATGTTCACTTGCCTACAAGAATTTATAGTTGGGAATTATAAAAAAAAGCGTTAAATAGCTTTTGCTTTGGGAGTTTTTATATATTTCTACTTTTATTTGTTATTATTTCTTATTAAAGCTATACGATTTCTTCTCAGTGCATCATAGCGAGTGAGAGGGCTGTTTATGAAAGTGGCTTTCGTTCCAGAAGAACTTATGTTTTGCCAACTCTTTGGTTTCCTTCTGGTCCTTTCAAAAGGATGCAGGGCAATGACAACAACAGCTGCCACAACGACCCGATTGTTTGGCACAGTTAACCATCACAGATGAGCAGACAGTGGGACCAGATACATCAAAATAAAATTAGTTCAAGGTTGAGGTTATGTTTTGAGTAATCATATCTATTGTTTAGATTAAATATATACGATAGATTGATTCTGATTGATAAGAAGTATGAAATATATTATATATTGGTTATCAATAGCCTATATAGTAGAACAATCAACAAATAATCTTGAGGAATGTCGATTGCCTATCAAAGATAACAAAGCCCCATAAAAATAATTATAAAATCCAGACTGAACCAGTTTCTCGTAAGAACCTCTGAGGTCCAAGGCACCTGAGGGCCCACTGTCGCCCACTGGGTTCATTCACCCAACCATTTGACCAGATTGTGGGCGGCGGTGGACCAAGGGGCGGGGCCGAGACCGGGCCGAGGAAAACAGCTGCTCCTTGGAAAATGCTCCTGCGAGAGAAGCCCCAAAAAAAGCTTCTCAAAAGAGCTTTGGAGGAGAAAAACGAGTTTAAAAATCGTATCGGATGCTGTCGGGAAACCAGAAGGAGTCCGAACCCGAAAGGAATATGTTTTGCTTTGTTTGGCCAGTGCCATAATTTATTTATGCATTTGTCACTGTTTTTCGTTATTTTGATAAAGTTGTAGCCAGATAATTTGGACAGGACCCACGGGAACTCGAAACAGAACAGAGCCCAGGACAGGACAGGGCCCATCGGGATGCTGTTCTCCCCTTTCTGGATATATATTTTTAATGTTTCTCCTGTTTTTATTTGGGCCATTATGTCTGTGATAAGGCTTGGGGAGAGAAAGTCGATATCGTAATATAAACACGAAATAGGAGCCCAGAAGAAGCCAGCCAGTCTCCCTCGGATGGGGGAGAAAAACCGAAATGTGGATGCCATTCGCAGGGGCGACCCGAAAAAGATGAGGTGGCCAAGGGGGCCAGGCACTGAGAGGAAATAATACTATATTTTATAATGAATATTATATATGAGAGGGAGGAAAATGATCTGTAGAAGACCCTTAATTCTATACATCCTTTTAACATATTCTCAAACCGACTCTAATTTTTTTTCAGTGCCTGGTACATAGGGGTTATTGGGGTGCCTTTCGGCCCGCGTGGGTTTTGTTGATTTTGCGTGCGCATAAAAAATCGAAATGGGGGGGGTTCCGGGGGCTCCTCGGTGTTCAAGGGTGGGGGCCTGGGGAGGCGACAATCTCTGCGTTTTCTGGGTTTTCGGCTGCTGGAGCCGCTTGTTTCGCATTCTGCACTTCTGTGGTTGAGGGCCGACTCGTTTAGGGGCGTGTACCCCTCTTTCTGGGGGCGGACTCTGTCCTGGACTCTCACTCACCTATGGTATCACGGTCGTAGATGTAGTTGCTGGCACTGCTCTTGATGCTGATGGAGTCCAACGGAGTCGACGGTGGCTCGAAAATGTCAAAGGAGCTGCAGGACTCGGCCGAGGGCGTTGGTGGCGCCACCACTATCCTAGTCGCTGTATCATCACATTTATGGAGGGGGGGATCAAGGATAATGCAAAAAGAAAACAAAAAGTGGATGTACGAAATAAATATTTTGGATGGAAAACCAAAGGAATAATAATGTTCTTAAAAAAAATAGAAACTAAAGGGAGACTTAATGGAATACATGGCGTATGCGTGATATTTCTACTAATAAAGTTTTTAGTTTTTTTTACCTTTGGACTTTCCGAAGAAATAAAACAATATTTTTTATAAAATTTCTTAATTTATGTAGTTATTTATTTTTTAGGTATTTAATTATTATTTAATTTTTAGATTCCTAGAACCCCTAAAAGCCTTATAAGAGAGCCCTATGTAACTATTATAGCTCCTAAAAAACTTAAGCCCTCAACTTCTTAAAAAATCCCACAAAATCGTGTAAATTTATGAAATTTTTTAAAATTAAAAAATATCCAATAAATTTCATGGAAATTTATTTCCTCCCCCCCTTGAGTCTCTTCGACTGAGTGCTGTAGTAGTTGAGCTGCCGGTTGACCTGCGACACCACCTTCATCTGCTGAGGATTCAGGTAGACGAAGATCTCCTCGTACAGCTCCTCGGGCAGTCCCAGGAGAGAGGGCTGCAGCGTCTGGGCCATCTGAATGAGCTGCTGCGACCGCATCGGCTGGAAGACGTTGTTCTTCAGCTGGAAGGAGAGCTCGTCCAGCTTGCGGAACCGGTGGTGGATGGGCTTCGTCTTCGACTGGACGTTGAGCACGTAGCGGCCGATCGAGAGGCTGATGCTGTAGCCGGGCAGGTTGGAGCTGGGCGCCGGGGAGAGGGTCACCATTAGCTGGTCGCCCACGGTGATGGCCGTCAGGCGGGACTGCAGGGCGGCCACCAGGGCGGCGCCCTCCGAGGCGTGCTTGTCCAGCAGGGTGCGCAGGCGCATCGAGTACATGGTGTCGTTGAAGCTGACCGTGTAGTTGGCGGGCTGTTCACTCAGCAGCCGGACGTTGCGGGCATGGAAGCTGCTGAAGGTCGCCACCGGCTCCAGGCGGTGCCTCTTCTGCATGTACGTCTCCTCCTCCGCGAAGCCCGACTCCAGAGCCAGCAGGTAAATCAGCAGGAGAAGCAGCTCGGGAGCCGGCGGGTACTTGCCGTCCTTGTACTGATCCATTAGCTTCTCCAGGTGCTGCGGCACCGACTCCAGGCTGGTGTGTTCCAGGATCAGAGGTGGCAGCTCCAGGGTGCGGCTTATCGGCAAGAATCGTTGGCGGTGCTTCTTCGGGGCTGCAACGAGGTGTTTGGGTTTGGGGGGGTTTCAGTAATTAGACTCGCAGACGATTAGTTAGTCGGTGTGTGTGTGTGTGCTTAGTAGGTGTATTAATTCGAAACTTCATTAATCGCAGCAACTAACCTGCTGGGTGCTGTGTGTTTAGGATACATACTTTCAACACTACGGAATGGAACACAGAGGTAACTTAAAACACGCGTTTTGGGCAGAAACTAAAACACGAAAGTCGGAGGGAGGCGGAGGCGGAGGCGGAGGGCGGGAAGATACACTAATTTAATAACCGAATAAACTTAATAACAACTACGGTAGCGACTTAGATTAGAGAATTACTTTAAAAGGAGGCATGCCTAAGATGGAAAGGGTAATATAATGTTTTGTACAAAAAATAAATTAATTATGAATACATTTAAATGATAAATACTCTTGCTTACTATGTGCTTAGCTTGTTTATGATTTATTGGAATTCTCTACCAATTATTATGAGGTACTATATATGTCTATGTAAACACTATAGATAAGTCAGGAAGAGTTATTTATCATTTGGTGACAGGAGGACTTATGTTTACTCTACTTTTTATAGCTAAACTAAGTATACTTAATGTCTAGCCCCTCTTGTGGTGTTCTAGGTTAAACATGCAACAATTTTAGTTGGTTTTGGATCAAACTTTTTGTTGCAACATGGAATATTCTCAATGTTTAGGGTCTAGGGTCCCAATATTGCAACAAAAAGCCTCTTGAACTTGCTGAGCTTCTTAATAAATCAGGATCTACAAGTAAAATGCGTTATTTAAAGGATACACCAAGGAGGACCAAGTCTTAACCAGCTTCTTTGTTTACTAACCAGATTCCGGGGCTTTAGCTTCGCCTGTTGCTCCACCTTGTGGGGGGACCTGTTGCTCCTGCTGCTGTTCGCCGGATGTCGAGGGTCCGGCCATTTCGACTAGTGCAGGGTTTGCCATTTCCGACTTCTCCTCGGACATTTCTAGATTTTCAAACAACGAATTTTGTGCGAGCCTATTCAAATAATGGAGTGACTGTCATTTCTGGCTGGACTTGTCAATGACAATCAGAAAACACTGGCTACTGCGTGGGTGCGCTGGCATTTATGGCGATTGGTGGAGGCACCATTGGGTGGGTGGGGAGATACTTTTCACCGGAATTCCCCGCAAATGCAGCTACAGATGTTACACTTTATAGCGGGACTAAATTACAGTCTATTTACAAATATTTTCATTTTTCCAGAAAAAAAAGCTTTTCGCGTCATCGTCCATTCCGCGTCATCGCAAAACCCGATACGACCGATTAGTCATTTATTTACGACAGGTGGTGAAATGTCGGTCGGTAAATTATATTAATAGGCGTTTTTCGGGAATAGAAGAATAGGAAATCACATAAATTCTTTTAAAAAAAATAATTTGCGAGACACAGCTGGCACTTTTGTTATGGCACTTTCCAATACTAAAAGCTTGATTCCGAAGCGCTGCCAACTTGTTTTAATTTTATTTGATGGATTTATAACTAATCCCTCTTTACTGTTTTATTGATTTAAAAATAACATAATTTAATATATTTTTTTAGATAAATAAATATTTATAATTTAATATATATAGGCGCATTTTGATATACTAAAATACGGTCCCACTACTGTCCTGTTTCTAAGCCAACAGGTGGCGCCATAGTTTGTTTATCCAGCTGACTTAAGCGGCTTCCAGAGAGCCGGAATTTGAGGATATTCCGGATTAAACAATAAAAATCAAAGAAAAACCCTTGAAAAGCCTTAGTTTTCTTGAAGAATAGTCTGCCCCGTTAAGAAGGATGACCCCCGACGAGGAAAATGAAGCCTACATGGTCAAAGAGGCCCAGAGGTTGCGAAAGAGCGATCCTTGCGCGGCCAAAGCCTGGATTATTACGGCCAAGACGCTGTTTCCCAATGCCTTCACTGTGCAGTACGAGGCATACATTCTGGAGCGGGATAGCAAAAACTACGAGGAAGCGGCCAGGTGTTTCAGCAGCATGTGAGTAAACTATTCCACTTAATTCAAAAATATTCACCGAGAACCACCCCCGCAGAGCCACCAATTTTCCCAACCAGCACTCGGAACTCTGGCAAGAAATCAATTCGCTAACAAACGCCCTGAGGAACGATTCGGAGAGCTCGCCGGAACAGGAGTTCTACGTGAAGATGTACAAGCACTTGACGCCGGAAGTGCAGCACAACGTCTTCATGCACACAATCAACAACTGCGGCGACAACCTGGAGCAGTGCATCTCCATGTACATACTGATGTTCAACAAGTTCCCCAAGTCGGCGCTAACCCAGGCCCCCAGGCTCCTGGAAATGGTCGTGGAGGGCATGAAAACGGAGCTGGACTTGTACCAGAGGGTTCTCGTAGAGGAGGTGCTGCCCCTGATTCAGAACAAACCCCCAGAACTGCCGCCTTCCACCGCCTGCAGACTGTACATCAGCTCCCTGGAGTATTACATAAGGCAGATAATGGACGAATCCGACAATTCGGACGCGTGGAAGAACGTCTTTAAGGTGCTGACGATCTGCGGACAGATGATGGGCTGGGAACCCTTTCTGCCCTTCAACAAGAACCTGAGTCTAAACGTATACTGGGAGAGGCTGGTGGACATTCTGTCGAGCAGTCCCAGTGGCAGTACCCATGTCCTGTTCTACGCCACCACCCTTTTCATTTACTCGCTGCACGGCTACAACCGGAACTGCAAAATAAGAATCGAGGATGCCGACGTTAGCCACGTGCTGGTGGAGGGCTTCCTGGAGTGGTCGCCCGAAGGTGATGGCTCTGATGTTGCCTGCATGGAGCCACCCAAGTTTTCGCTCACCTCTCCCGTGAGTACGGAGCTGTCCCAGGCATTCCTCCAATCCGCCCAGTGCTGGCAGCTGCTCAATACGGATCAGTTCCAGAAGGACTTCAGCCAACTGATGCAGGCTCTGCCTCTGCAGCCGTGGATTTCGCGCTTCCTCTTCGATTTGGCCATTTATTTCGGCCATCGGGACGAGGCCAACAAGCTGATGTCGGAGATGACCAACCAAAACGGTCTAGTCCAGAGCCTACAGATCCTGAGCCTCCATCTAATGCAGAACAGCATGACGGTAAGTGTTGCAAACCAATCCTTTCATATCCTTGCATTTATGGACTTCTCCTTCAGCTCCAAGGCTTCCAGTGCATCTTGAAAATCATCGCCGAGCTACCAGCCACTCCAGTGGGCCAGCTGTTGGACAACATGACCCTCAAGGGGTACCGTCATGTGGTGTTTCTGCCGCTGACGAGGTCCGCCTTGGTCCAGTACTGCGTGGGAGCGATCGTCAGCAGGCTCGGCCGCAAGGTCTTTGAGCCCAACTGCCCAGACAGACTGCTCTCAGATCTGCTGGTTCTCCAGCAGCTGAATCTGCTCAACGACGTCCTTCTCACCCAACAAATCTTCACCTTGATAAGGCAGAGGAAGGCCTTCAACCTGCGCACCCTGTCCACCTACATCATCTCCATCGACTTCATCGAGGAACTCGCCCACATTTGGAACTCGCAGCAGGAGGACAACTTCGAGCTGACCAGCTCGCCCACCAACGGCTCCAGTGGCGCGCCAGCTCCAATCAGCGCGTCAGGGGGAGCTCCCACCCGCCGAATAGGGACGAGGGGGGCTGATAAGGGGGCCAAGGATGAGTTCAAGGCCATCACCCGGCAGCAGATTGCCCGGTGCAACGAGAACGTCATTACTCTGCTGGCCAACTTCATCAGCCAGGAGCACATAATGTTGGCTCAGCACATTTTCGGAATAGCCCAGCCTGTCGAGACGATAGTGATTAAGTGAGAGAGGGTTTTGTAAGGTAATTGCATCTAAGATTAGGATTAAGATTAATATTTCTGATTGAAATACATCATATTCTACCTATATTTCGTTATCTTTTAGATTTTGTGATGAAACAGAGATTAGGAGAGAGAAGAAATGGATGAAGGGACTAATTCTCCATATAATTCATAGACAGGAAGGTTTCTTTTTAACTTTATTCTATCAACAAATTACAGATATCAATGCTTAGTTAGTATTATAAATTAGTACCACGCTGACTAGAGGATTACCTTTATCAACACCTAAAATTGGCGGGGTGTGTCGTCGAGGCCACATTCTGATATGTTTTGCACTTAAATGCTCTCACTTTATTCAACGATTCTAGACCATATATCTAACTATATCTTAGGAGTACAACATGGACAACAATCAGGTTCACTTTCGTACCATAAATGTATACATGTATTCAAGTGATTAAGCCTCTTTGGTTTACATAACATGGATGTGCGTATGACTTTGAAATTTTAGGTTGGTTTCTCTGGAAACCACAAAAATATGCCCGGACTAGCGCGTGGTCGGCTCCTCGACAGCCTTCCGAGATTTGGCATCGCTCGCCAGCGTCAGATGAGCCTTGGATGTGTCCATCCCGCCGCTCTCCAGGTCGAGGTCCAGTCCGAAATCGTGCTTCATGTAGGAGATGAGGACGTTATACACCGCCGTGCAAACGTTGACGAAGGTCACGCGGTACTTGGTGTCCAGGTAGCGGAAGTTCAGGTACTGCGCCGCCGGCCATGTCATCCAGTCCAGCAGATAGACGTACGGAAATTTCTCGATTAGCTCCTTGTGGGTCTGCTCCAGGGTTTGGCGCTCCAAGTAGCACACCGTGTAAAAGAAGATTAGGATGCAGGCGGGGGACATGACGAGCTGATCGATCAGGATCTTCTTGAGAATGTTCTTGAAGGTGCGGGCCGGCATCACGCGATCCATCCAGTTGTAAACGTAGTGGTGGAGAGGGCCCTGCAGTGCTCCGGCCACAAACATGCGGTACATGCGATCCGTATCGAAGCGATCCTGCTGCCGCATTCCCCTGCGGTACTCGTACTCCTGGGCTATCGCATCGCCCACCACCATCAGCAGTCCCGATCCGAAGACGTTGGTGATCAGAAGGTACTTTCCGAACATGTTGCTCCACGCAATTTTGGTCCATCGCGTCAGTAGGAAGGTCAGGTGTCCTCCAGTCTCGCCCTTGCCGTGGGCCAACCGCACTCCTCCTGAGCTCAGGCTAGTTCTTACCACCGGTGGTTTAAGCTTGGAGACGACGGCTGTGAAGTTTCTTCTCGTGACCACGACGGATATCCTTCTCGGGGCATGGTTCTTCAGGATCAGGGGGCCTGCCAGTGGGCGCAAGCAGCGCAATGTGAACATCGCCGCCGGGATTTCAATTGAAAGATGTGCGCCCGTGTGTGTTATCCTATTATTTATGCAGCTATGTTATGAAAGTCTTGTTTGTTATCATTTTGACTTAAAACTAACAGCTGATCGGGCTGCTCAAGTGTGACCAGGCAGAGGCGCGATTCAAATGTCAAAAGCGGTTATAAATTTCCGATTTCATTATATTTAAATTAAATTTAATAATATTATTTTTAAAAATCTCTACAAGACTTTTACACGGAGGTCTGATATAATCGTAACGTTTAGGACAGACTTCCTTCGGAATGAAAATTAAGGCATAATTTAATAAACTTAGAAAGACCATAAACAAGGTAATAGAAACGGAACTGTTATAAATTTTTACCGAAAATTGATAAAAGTCTTTATTTAAAAAAGATATTGAAACACATCAGACGAATTTCCAGACTTAGTACCTCGATTGCACAGGAGTTGGAGTGGTTATAAGGGTAAGAAGCCCTAATTTTCCAAACTAGATGAAAGCCATTTGAGGGAGGAGCTTAGGGGTTATTCTACTGGACTATCAGTCTTCCCAGTTCTTGCCATATGCGTGTTTAATGTAGGAGAGCAGGACAACGTAGATACAATTAGTTACATTAATAAATACCACCCGGTACCTAGCATTTAGGTACCTAAAGTTGAAGTACTGCAGTCCTGGCCAGAAGCAGCAGTCCAGTTTCCAGGTCATGAGAAACTTATCGGCGATTTCGTCATTGGCCTCCCTATTGAAATATTTTGAGTTTGAGATATATTTAAAAATAATGTCCATACTTGATGGTGTGACCCTCCAGCAGACTACTGATATAGAAGAACAAAAAGATGTACGTCGGCGACATGATGAGCTGATCCACGAAAATCTTCCGCATCACGCCTAGCCGGGAGGTATCGGTGAAATACTGGTCCAATCGAACATAGAAGGCATGCTGTATGGGTCCGATCAGCAGTCCGGTGAGCAGCATACGAACCGTCCGGGATATATCCAACTTCTCCTTGGCCTGCACCTTGTCCTTCTTCTCCAACCGCTCGTATTGTTGCGACACTGCATCCCCGACCACAAGGAGCAGACCCAAACCCACGGTGTTTGTCACCAATAGATATTTTCCAAGCAGACGAGACCAGAAACTGGTGCTCCCCGGTTCGGGCTGCAACCCTCTTACTGAGTAATGGTTTACGATTTGATTTTTAATCCGGAACGGAATGGTCGCCGATTTTATGAGTCGAAGGCCTCTAAGCATCCTAAACCTGGGAAGTTAGGAGTTTAAATATAATATATTTGTATTAATCCCAATTATAAAAACCGCAGTAACCTGGATATGAAAGGAGGAGGAGGACTCCGCCCTCAATTCTTCCTTTGGCTTGGTAGCGTGTAAGATTTTGTATCCAAAAATTCTGTCCACATTTTGACAAGAAAAGCTTAGATTTAGTCAGAAATTAAAATATTTTTAATAATATAAGTAAAATTCTTAAATAAACCTTCTTCCCGCCACATTCTCCGAAATTGTGATACTGATTTTGAATACTGAACCATAGTGGCAACGCTAGTTGCTTTAATGTGGCTGCACTTTCTGGGATTTTGTAGGACCATATTTTAGGGTCTTTTTTTACGAGTCGGCGTCTCTTTCGTTTTGCTTTGCTCTTGTCTTCGCGTTATTTTTAGGCCGCCAAAGTGTTTTTTCGTTTTCGTGGCTGAAAAAACCGACATTCCGTCCGGTTTGCCAATATTTTCGGCACGCAACTATTTAAGGTTAGGACCGCCCATCAAACTATTTTCAAATGGTGTTTAAATATTGTTTTCATTCAGGACTCGTTTTAGCCGGCACTAGTAGGTTGTTGGCCTCCCGCAGCGATGAGGTTGCTGTACGTGTTTGCACTGATCCTGGCCGTGCGCCTGGCCTCCGTCTTCGTGGTGCAGACCTACTACGTCCCGGATGAGTACTGGCAGAGTCTGGAGGTGGCCCACAAGCTTACCTTTGGGTGAGTCCAAGAATCCAAAACCGGAACCAGCCTATTTTTAACGATGACTTCACCCTTTCAGTTACGGTTACCTCACGTGGGAATGGGTACAGGGCATCCGCAGTTACTTATACCCTGTGATTATTGCCGGACTCTACAAGCTCCTGGCTCTGCTTCAGTTGGACAGTGCTCAGCTTTTGGTTCTAGTCCCGAGAATTCTCCAGGCCCTTCTTTCCGCCTACTCCGACTACCGCTTCTATGTGTGGACTGGAAAGCGGAAGTGGGCTCTGTTTCTCATCCTGGTGCCCTGGTTCTGGTTCTACACCGGCTCTCGCACCCTGGCCAACACCCTGGAGGCTTCGCTCACCACTATCGCTCTCAGCTACTTCCCTTGGTTCGGTGAAGGAACCGTCTACCTGTGGCCCGCTGCCATCTGTTGCTTCTTGCGCCCCACAGCGGCTGTGATTTGGATTCCTTTGTCGCTGTACCATCTCCGCAAGAGTCGTCTGAGCGTGGTGCAGCTCATCCTCAAAAGATTTCTGCTGATCGGGTGAGTCTACCCCCTAATTCCACCTCTTCAGCGTAATAAGCCCACTCATTTGCAGGTTACTGGTTGCTGGCTTGGGCGTTGCCCTCGATACCTACTGGCACGGCAAGCTAGTCGTGACCCCCTACGAATTCCTTAAGTACAACATCTTCAACAACATCGGTAGCTTCTATGGCTCTCATCCCTGGCACTGGTACTTCACAGTGGGATTGCCCACTGTCCTGGGAATCAACACGTTGCCTTTTATCTACGGTATCATGGAAACGGTGCGCAAGTCGGAGAAGTTCCCGGTCAGCAAACAGCTTCTGATTACCATCTTCTTGACCCTGGTTATCCTGAGTGGCGTGGAGCACAAGGAGTTCCGCTTCGTGTCGTCGCTGTTGCCACTCTGCTTGTATGTAGCCACGGACGCCTTGTCCCGATGGAGCTACAAGGCCTCCTCATCCCTTCTGTGGGCCACTGCCTTGGTCATTCTTGTGGGCAACGCCATACCCGCCTGGTATTTCAGCACTGTTCACCAGAAGGGACCCATTGATCTGATGCCAAAGCTTAGGGAGATAGCTCAGGAATACAAAGACGAACGCGATCACCGCGCAAATATACTCTTCCTAATGCCGTGCCACTCAACACCCTACTATAGGTAAGTAGATAGATAACCAAAGCTGATCCCAAAGCATTATTGTGTTTCTTCGTAGCCACATCCATGAGAACGTTACCATGCGCTTCCTGACCTGCGAGCCGAATCTGAGCAACGCAGAACAATACAAGGACGAGGCCGACCGCTTTTTCGAAGACCCACTCCACTGGTTGAACTCAAATATTCCCGTCCATCCGCTCACGGCGCAGCCCTCTCACCTCGTCCTTTTCGATCCATTGGCCGAGAACATCAGCGTGTTCTTGCGAAACTACCGACTGCTGCACCGGATCGAGCATGCCGAGGTAACCAAGCTCGGGGGCTGGCTGGCTCTGGTTGGCGAAAAGTCACCGTATCTCGCCTCTCTCTTACAGCATCGCCAGCCGCGAACAGGCAACTCCATTTTGGTTTACCAGCGCTTGAAGGCTGGCGGAGAGAACGCCTTCAACAACGAGGAGGCCGAGGATATTCCTCTAAAAGACAACCCCCAACCACAGGAGGTACCACAAAATCAGTTCAATTAGATAATAGAGCAACAGGAAACTGGAAAGACTTTGCCAACCCACCACTCAGCCCTCCATCAAAGAAAGATGCATACGGAGAAATATTTTTAAATGCCACTCAAAACAATATATATTTTTTACCCATTTTGGCCTTACAAACAAAGATTTTAGAAATGTTGAAGCGACGAAATTATCACCTGTGCTAATGGATATTGTAGTATAGGCCATCGTAAGCATTTAGGCATAAACGCTCTAAAGAGAGGCAATATATGTTTTACGTAGTTGGTAATCCCTTGTACTGTTCTTGTTTTGTAATCTTCGAAATAAAGATTCAGTTCGAGTACAACATTTTGTATGAAGAAACAATTTTGAATAAGACCCACTATGTATGGGGAAAATGTATTTTCTGGAGGACTCCCTTCGAAATGTTGGAAAATGTATGGGGACGAGAATTGGCCCTCTGCGAAGCCTATATATTTGCCAATATCCATCCGATTCATAAACGGAATACCTTAAACGATTTGTAGATCGATTCTGAATCAATCTGCATTAAGACCTCCAAGCAAATTATTTTTTAGATTTTTTGTCAAATTTTCTGGAGGACTCCCTTCGAAATGTTGGAAAATGTATGGGGACGAGAATTGGCCCCCTGCGAAGCCTATATCTTCGGCAATATCCATCCGATTCATAAACGGAATACCTCAAACGATTTGTAGATCGATTCTGAATCAATCTGCATTAAAACCTCCAAGCAAATTATTTTTTAGATTTTTTGTCCAATATTCCGGGGGACTCCCTTCGATATGTTGAAAAATGTATGGGGACGAGAATTGGCCCTCTGCGAAGCCTATATCTTTGCCAATATCCATCCGATTCATAAACGGAATACCTCAAACGATTTGTAGATCGATTCTGAATCAATCTGCATTAAAACCTCAAAGCAAATTATTTTTTAGATTTTTTGGAGGACTCCCTATGAAATGTTGAAAAATGTATGGGGACGAGAATTGGGCCCCTGCGAAGCCTATATCTTTGCCAATATCCATCCGATTCATAAACGGAATACCTCAAACGATTTGTAGATCGATTCTGAATCGATCTGCATTAAAACCTCAAAGCAAATTATTTTTTAGATTTTTTGTCAAATTTTCTGGAGGACTCCCTTCGAAATGTTGGAAAATGTATGGGGACGAGAATTGGGCCCCTGCGAAGCCTATATCTTTGCCAATATCCATCCGATTCATAAACGGAATACCTCAAACGATTTGTAGATCGATTCTGAATCAATCTGCATTAAAACCTCAAAGCAAATTATTTTTTAGATTTTTTGTCAAATTTTTTGGAGGACTCCCTATGAAATGTTGGAAAATGTATGGGGACGAGAATCGGCCCCCTGCGAAGCCTATATCTTTGCCAATATCCATCCGATTCATAAACGGAATACCTCAAACGATTTGTAGATCGTTTCTGAATCAATCTGCATTAAAACCTCAAAGCAAACTATTTTTTAGATTTTTTGTCAAATTTTTTGGAGGACTCCATATGAAATGTTGAAAAATGTATGGGGACGAGAATTAGCCCCTGCGAAGCCTATATCTTTGCCAATATCCATCCGATTCATAAACGGAATACCTCAAACGATTTGTAGATCGATTCTGAATCAATCTGCATTAAAACCTCAAAGCAAACTATTTTTTAGATTTTTTGTCAAATTTTCTAGAGGACTCCCTTCGAAATGTTGGAAAATGTATGGGGACGAGAATTGGGCCCCTGCGAAGCCTATATCTTTGCCAATATCCATCCGATTCATAAACGGAATACCTCAAACGATTTGTAGATCGATTCTGAATCAATCTGCATTAAAACCTCAAAGCAAATTATTTTTTAGATTTTTTGTCAAATTTTCTGGAGGACTCCCTATGAAATGTTGAAAAATGTATGGGGACGGGAATTGGGCCCCTGCGAAGCCTATATCTTTGCCAATATCCATCCGATTCATAATCGGAATACCTCAAACGATTTGTAGATCGATTCTGAATCAATCTGCATTAAAACCTCAAAGCAAATTATTTTTTAGATTTTTTGTCAAATTTTTTGGAGGACTCCCTATGAAATGTTGAAAAATGTATGGGGACGGGAATTGGGCCCCTGCGAAGCCTATATCTTTGCCAATATCCATCCGATTCATAATCGGAATACCTCAAACGATTTGTAGATCGATTCTGAATCGATCTGCATTAAAACCTCAAAGCAAATTATTTTTTAGATTTTTTGTCAAATTTTCTGGAGGACTCCCTTCGAAATGTTGGAAAATGTATGGGGACGAGAATTGGGCCCCTGCGAAGCCTATATCTTTGCCAATATCCATCCGATTCATAAACGGAATACCTCAAACGATTTGTAGATCGATTCTGAATCGATCTGCATTAAAACCTCAAAGCAAATTATTTTTTAGATTTTTTGTCAAATTTTCTGGAGGACTCCCTTCGAAATGTTGGAAAATGTATGGGGACGAGAATTGGGCCCCTGCGAAGCCTATATCTTTGCCAATATCCATCCGATTCATAAACGGAATACCTCAAACGATTTGTAGATCGATTCTGAATCAATCTGCATTAAAACCTCAAAGCAAATTATTTTTTAGATTTTTTGTCAAATTTTTTGGAGGACTCCCTATGAAATGTTGGAAAATGTATGGGGACGAGAATCGGCCCCCTGCGAAGCCTATATCTTTGCCAATATCCATCCGATTCATAAACGGAATACCTCAAACGATTTGTAGATCGATTCTGAATCAATCTGCATTAAAACCTCAAAGCAAATTATTTTTTAGATTTTTTGTCAAATTTTCTGGAGGACTCCCTATGAAATGTTGAAAAATGTATGGGGACGGGAATTGGGCCCCTGCGAAGCCTATATCTTTGCCAATATCCATCCGATTCATAATCGGAATACCTCAAACGATTTGTAGATCGATTCTGAATCGATCTGCATTAAAACCTCAAAGCAAATTATTTTTTAGATTTTTTGTCAAATTTTCTGGAGGACTCCCTTCGAAATGTTGGAAAATGTATGGGGACGAGAATTGGGCCCCTGCGAAGCCTATATCTTTGCCAATATCCATCCGATTCATAAACGGAATACCTCAAACGATTTGTAGATCGATTCTGAATCAATCTGCATTAAAACCTCCAAGCAAATTATTTATTAGATTTTATGTTAAATTTTCTGGGGGACTCCCTTCGAAAGCAGTGGAAATCAATATTTACTCTACTAGAGTTCGAAAGTATTTAATTTATAAATTAAAAACGAAAACCGTGATCTTAAATATTTATATATCGCGATCGATAGGCACTGAGTGAGTCGATACTTCCGCCATGTGGCAACTCTTTCGCCCCCATCGCAATAACTTGTAGGTGGCTGCGCGTTGCCAGATCCCACGGCGACACCTTCTGTTCGGCAGATTTCGCATTAATTAAACGCGATTTAAACATATAATTTGCTGCACCGCTCCACCGCACAACCACACACACAGACAAAATGGCTGCTTCGATGAGGGCGCTGCTGAAGGTGCGAGGTGCGTATCCTGGGGTTTATCGGTTGCCTAACATTGGCCCCGTAAATTATATAACTTTCGATGGATTTATGGTACAAAAAAACCGACAGGGCAAACAAATAGAGGGCACCTGTGCGCCCCTGACCGATGCTGATTAATCAGCTTTAATTGGGATTTAAAATCTGGCTCAGTTGGCAATCCCGCATATACGTGGCTGCATTAGCGGTGCACCATGGTGGGGGTGGTGGTGCGGCAGGGGGATGTATGTGGTGCCGAGGGGGTGTGTGTTCAAGGTTCGCATGTGACCTAGCATACAAACAAAAAAATTCGGCACACCAACTTTAATCTGCTTATCGCTTGGAAAATTAATTAAATTTAAACTTTCAAAAATTTTAAAAAAAATTTTTTAAAAACCGTTTCAGAAAAAATAAATATATTTATTCTTTATCCGGGGTTGGAGTACATTTTTTCCTTTTAGACGGACACCATCCTTTAAATATTCTCGTAATAGCTGTAAAATAACCATAATTCCATTAGGAAATATTTAAAAAAAATAACTTTTTTAACTTACTTGCAAGTTTCTGGGCCTTCCGCCGGCAGTTTTCGTTATCCAAGTCCCTCTTATTAGCTCCTTGGTAGGTGCAGTCCTTATCGAATCCACAGTGGGGATCATAGACAAGCGTGTTCCCAGGACACTTGCAGTCGCTTCCAAATATTGTGATAGCTTTAAGGAGAAAAGTTAATTATAGGGGAAATCTTGAATGATTCCACACTAACCAAGAATGAAAAAAATATCCGAGAGCCTCATGATGGGAGCCAAGAGGTGGATTCTTCAGAAATGAGTGTTTTGGGGCTTGGGATTTCATTCTAAATCCGGGTAATGGGATTAGTTTTGGATAAACATGTAATGGCATTAGTTCTGCCGCATTTTTCTGTCCAATTCAAACAGCCTATTATTAAAGCCCATTACTTGTGTTCCTACAGATGGCTTTGTTGCCGGCGTGCGATGCAATTCGCAGTACAACAAGACGCGCGGTAACCTGAAGCTGACCAGCGACTCGCGGGTGATCTGCCAGGGATTCACCGGCAAGCAGGGCACCTTCCACAGCCAACAGGCTCTGGAGTACGGCACCAAGCTGGTCGGCGGCATTTCCCCCAAAAAGGGCGGCACCCAGCACCTGGGCCTGCCCGTCTTCGCCTCGGTTGCCGAGGCCAAGAAGGCCACCGATCCACACGCCACCGTTATCTATGTGCCGCCACCCGGTGCTGCGGCTGCCATCATCGAAGCCCTGGACGCCGAGATCCCGCTGATCGTGTGCATCACTGAGGGTGTACCCCAGCACGACATGGTGAAGGTGAAGCACGCCCTGATCAGCCAGAGCAAGTCGCGTCTGGTGGGACCCAACTGCCCGGGAATCATCGCCCCCGAACAGGTCTGTATGTCATGTCTTTTGTGAAGTCTGCTGATGGGCAGGCCAGCAGATAAGCCTCGAACGGGGGTACAAAGTTCATCTGGTGTGTTTCACTGTTTATGCCGCTTATCGCCTCGGGTGACGCGCATACCAAAGAAGCCTTATGTATGAACTAATGCTTTCAGAACTATTGTCTCTCTCATGGACAATCTCTTCCAGAATTCTCTCTATTTTCATTAATGTTTCTCTTTACAGTGCAAGATCGGCATCATGCCGGGTCACATTCACAAGCGCGGCAAGATCGGCGTCGTCTCTCGGTCGGGAACCCTGACCTACGAGGCTGTGCACCAAACCACCGAGGTGGGTCTGGGACAGACCCTCTGCGTGGGCATTGGCGGTGATCCGTTCAACGGCACCGACTTCATCGACTGCCTGGAGGTCTTCCTCAAGGATCCCGAGACCAAGGGAATCATCCTGATCGGAGAGATTGGAGGTGTGGCCGAGGAGAAGGCCGCTGAGTACCTCACCGAATACAATTCGGTATGGAAACTCTCTCTAACAAGTGTTTTGAACTCAATTATAACGAAATACTCTTTGATTTGCAGGGCATCAAGGCCAAGCCTGTGGTCTCGTTCATTGCCGGTGTCTCGGCGCCACCCGGCCGTCGCATGGGTCACGCCGGTGCCATCATCTCTGGCGGAAAGGGCGGTGCCAACGACAAGATCGCCGCTTTGGAGAAGGCCGGCGTTATTGTGACCAGGAGTCCTGCCAAAATGGGCCACGAGCTGTTCAAGGAGATGAAGCGCCTGGAGTTAGTGTAAATAAACAATGGCCATAACCAAACCGGAATCCTTACGCAGAACAAAGCGTATACGCAACTCATGATGAACTAAACCTAAACTTAAGCTGAAAGTGTCGAAATCGAAATTGAATTCGAAGAAAACCCTAAATAAATTATTGTGAAAAGTCGCTAAAGTGGACGAGTAAGGATGTGTGAGACGTGTATTCCAAGAATTAAGTTAACTACTGCCGAACCACCCAAGTTGAACTAAAATAACTCGCACCAAACAGAATTTCAAAGTTGTTAACTGCACTCGTCGGCTTTTAAAGTTAGTTTTGCGAAATATTTTGCCTTATTTTTAAATACCTGCTCGAAATATCATGCGAAATGTATTTAATTGAAATAAATATGCAAAAACGGGAATTGTGAAATATTTGTCGCTTTCGAAGTTGAAGATTTTCTTATGAATATTTTTTTTAAACTTTTCAAAAGAAAACAAGTCGGAAATCCATTTGTTGGCCTTTTAAATTAATTTTAATTGCCTTTTATTTTATGGAAATTTTTTTATTTAAATAATATTGAATAAATATATGGCTTAAAATATTTAAATATTTTATTAAAAAATAAATTTAAAAAATAGTTTCAGATGGTATGTTATCGATATAAAGTTATCGATAGTCTGTATGCAAATCGCTAAGAATGGCGTTGCCAAACATTTATTCACGATGGCTTTTTCAACACTGAAATAAAAGTTAGTTTTTACAGCACTATTTTTATATTTATTTGTGGAGCCATATATGATTATATATATAGCAAGTGAAAAGCAGCGCCAGCTGCTGCCACAAAGCCCCAAACAAACAACCGCAACTGCAGTGCCGCCCCGCAACACCCGCGACTCGCGCCCGCCGTCCCTTAAAGCGGAAAACGCAGAGCGAAAAGCACAGGCGAAAAATCAAGAAAAAGGGAGCCGATCAATCAACACAGAAGTTAGCAAGAAACCAACAAAAACTACACCGACCGTACCAACTGCAACAACAACCACTCGCCATGGCCAGCAGAACTGAGAAATGTAAGTTTTTCTATCTAATCGGGACCAATTTCACAGGGAAAGCCAGCTACTCTGCTGATTCGCGGTTTGGGCCGCCGGCTCTTTATGTCGTGATGGGACGCATGTCATATCACAGACGGATTCGGACACGGATTCTGAAGCGCCGGCTGCTACTAGTGCACAGCTTACCGCAAATGCATGTACATATGTGTTGCGTTGGGTGCATGACCAATTGGAGCTTCCATGTGTGAGAGTACCGAGGTTGCGGAAAACTTCTGGAGCTCCCGTCTCGTAGGGCCAGACGCTCATGGCCTTGAAATGGCAGAGGAAGCATGGAAACGACTAAAAATTAACTGCATTTTGCTTCCTAATCACTCTTGGGACGATAGAAGGCAGCCCTATTCCCCAAACAGCCATGACTCTGTTAGATACATGTCTTTGTAGATGATAAGATATAAATAGCTCTATTTATGTAACTCTGATCTATAATTAAGCAGACAAGAAAGGTGTGATGGGCGTACCTATTAAGCAAAAATGTTATACCTTATAAGGAGGCATCATATATTTAATTCCAATTCAAGTAATCCCTGAAACTTGATTCAATATCTCCGGACTAACTGGATAACTAAAAAAAGGCTCTATCTCCGGACCCCAGTTCCAGTTCCCTGAAACCCTCAACTTCTGGCGATGGTGACATACCACAGCGCGTTCCCAGCAGCTTCTGTAAGTTTCCTACTCTCTGCCTTTCGCCCGATTTATAGAGAATGCTTTTGTTTGTGTTTAAAATAGATTCGGAATGGTTCTTTGGCCTGCGTCCGCCATTGTCGGCGTTTTCGAGTGGGTTTTATTGAAAATCTATTTTGCGAATCATCCGACCAGGCTGGCTGCCTCCCCCCGTCACACGTTCCCCACTATTGTCTCGCGTTTCTCCAATTCTCTTACATTGGTGGCGTCGCGACCATGTCGTCAGGTCTTCTGTCTTGTCTTGTTATTCCCCAAAAACAGACCCTACTTTAAAGGGCTAATATATAATGATACAAGTACCTTAAAGAATAGGTTGTTATATCCAACATGGACTTACCCTATCCCTCTGCTGGAAGTCTAGGCTTCCTGTAATATGACCTCTTAGTTCAACAGATTGTTGCGGCTAGAAACCATCTATCTAAGTGCCTACTGTATTTATATTCACTTTGACTGAAAACGCAACTGAAACTACTGCCCGTCGGGTCTGTTTATTGTTTTATTTGGATACTGTGCATTCGATGAGGCCGATGTTTTAGGTGGTGATGCCAATAATGATGATGATAATAGCGCACATACATCCGCGAGTAGATAGCTGATGCTATAAACGAATTGTCGTCGTTGTTTCAGCCTTAGTTCTTGGCCTATTGCTAGTGGTTGTTAGTTAGTGACTGGTGCTGCGCTCGGATTCGCTTCGCTCGTCCGATTCGATGTCATTACAGAAACAGAAATATGCTGAAACGAAAATCCTACTCGAAAAACTCGCAAAACCGAAGCATTTTTCATGCGAGAATCTCGGGAATTTGTGTAGATTAATTTATTGCCTTTCTACATGCCATTTTCTATTTAATGCTATTTTGTTTAGATTTTAAACGCATTCTGGCATCGGCAGAGTCTTTTGTTTTTACATTTTATTTAAAAAAAAAACAGTGAGGACTCTGATGGTTGGACTTTCTATTAAGGGAATAATAGAATACTAGAAGAATAGAATAATAACCCCTTTTAGCCAAGTCCTCCTTTAGTTTCTTGCCGCATTTCGTGAATAATCGCCCGTGATAAGACCAGACATATCGCAAAAACGCATCGCTTACGCCAGTTTCGTTTTGATGTTGCCTCCATCCCTCCTCCTAGAGGACCCGCCGTGCCGATTCTGCAGACAAAGTTGCGAGCCCGCCTGGCGAATTCTATTCCCGCAGAAGCAGGAAGCCAGAAGCAGAGGAGGTGGCTGGGATGCCGGGAAATAACCGCTTCTAGGCCCGGGCAGATGCTTTTTGCATATTTCATAATTCCCGCAGGTGGCCATGGCTACGTGGGGGCCATGAGAGCTAGTGGGGGCCAACAATCAAATGGCCCCAAATGTCGGCTCCCAGGAGCCCCTTTGTGTATGCAACAAGAATTTTTCATATGCCAAATGAATGATTGAAAGACGGAATAGATGGAACACGATGGGTCTGCTGTCTCAGCACCTTGGGCCTCCCATTCCCTCGTCGGATGTGTTTAAGGTTCTCCTGCCGACTGTTGTGCTTAGATAGGCTGTTTCTGGTCCTCCTGTCACAGGACTCCGCAAAGTTGCTTCCCTCGGCTTTAAAAACTTTTCAGCATCTGTCAGCTGAAAAAAAATTCGAAAAAGCGTGGATGGTTGGGGAATTTTCCACCAAAACTAGAACTAGAATATAATAGTCCTTTAGACCAGGTCCTCTTTAAAAGGATGCGACAAGGAGACCCTCACAAATCCGAACACTAATCAGGTGCGAGAAGGGGCGGGCGCCCAAATGAAGACTTCTCTGGGGTGTCTGCCCATCCGGCGCTGCTTTTGTCTGGGTCAAGCTGGCAAGTGAAAGGTGTTGATGTCCTTGCTGGTCGGGCGCCCCCTTCTTGGGCGGGCGGCTGTTGTTAACACCTTTCATGGTCGTCAAGACACGAGACATGCCACGGCACAGTCATTGTCACAGGCAAATTAATTAAAGGACCCCCCCTGGGCGATGTCGTAAAGCATTTAGCATTTTAATTGCGCCATAAAACGAAGCGGGGGACGACACCCGACAGCAGCTAGGAGCAGGTGGCAGCCTGGTGCGAAGGTGTTAAAGAGGTGTCCCAGGGAGGGGAGTTCGGAGCAAGAGGTGGCTCTGCTTTGGCGTTTGCAGGCTAATTAGATTAGATTTGCTTGCTTAATATCCCCCAGCAGGATCATCACAAAAGACTTTAATGGACATCTCTCTCCTGCCCTCTTGATGTCCTCCATCCTCCATCCGCCAGGCTCTGCTCTGAGTTTCATTTTAATTAGTAAGTTTTAAATGAAATCAAGGCTTTGATTTAGAGAAAGTGGTGGTGCATCCTCTAGTTGGGTATCAGTACTAGCTTATAGAAGGGGGTTTAACCCTCCCCTTCTAGTTACCATTTCCGACCCATTCCCGGAAGAGTGCATCTGCAAGGCTCTTTCCTTTCGGCCAACTTAACTGGGCCATCTCAGACCACACCCACTGGACACACTCCCCACCCCCTACTCTGAGATACTGCAGTTGCCTGCGGAACTGACTGACGGATGCTCGAGTCCTCGCATCCTCGCTTGGTACTTGGCCTCGAAATGCGTTGCGCTTTTAAGCTCACACGTGCGGCGAGCTTAAGCTCCCTCTCTCGATCCCCTCCCCACCTCTCTCTCCGCTCTGCCTCTCTCTCCGCTGTAGGGCTTTCTCTAGAGAGCCATCTCTCCGAGTTGACCCAAATAAGATGTCGTAATTGCAGGCGCAAGGCGCGACATTCACGAATATGCAATTACATTAGCCGAGAGGAGCGACAGAGTGAGAGGAGCAGATGCTGAAGACTGTTGCGCCTCTCGCTCGCGCTCCTCTCCGTTCCACTGCCGCCGTTCCTCTCGCTCTAGGCCAGTTTTGCATAAATTATTTATTACGACGCATTTGGGGGGGGGACGCATTTGACATCCCCCGGATGGCGAAAAGAGTCCCTGGGGGGACAACTAGAGAGGAGAGACACAATTTTGGGGGGCAGGAAAGGGTGTTTGCTAATCGATGCAAATTATTTTGCAATTTTCTAAAAAGAGAGAGAGCGGGAGTATCTGCAGGATTGTAAGCGCAGCTCTGATTGAATTCAAGGTCTCGCTTGAACAGAAAGCAGAGCTTATTGCGTTCTTTGAACGCCAATTATGTTGAATACTTTAGGGTGGAATTTCCATGCTGCTCTGTGTGAGTGTGTGTTTTTGTGGGAGAATGTTTGCTTGAAGTGGAATCTAGGACATGCTTCTATCTATCTGGGATGCATTCTAAATAGATAACTAGGTGGTTTTAATTCAATTTTATAAAGAGTATCTGTCTATGGATTAATAAACCAAACTCCTCTTTAAAGCCAACTAAAGTGAGGATTATTCCGGTCTCAACATTATTGGCAGTCTTCCCTCTCTAGGTCCCTAGGTTCTTACTTTTCTCCCCTCGAGCAGAGAAATTCTAAAAGCTTTTTTATTGCCCACTCGAATGATGAATGCATTCAAGGGGGGGGGGGGAAAGGAGGGGGGAAATAAAATAACCGGCATATCCCGTCAGGAATCAAATGCAGTTTCAGACTTCAAATTGGCAGATATGCAATTGGCACCAAAAAGAGGAGAAAGATGGGCACTTTTTTGGTCAATTTGTCAGTGATTTGGAAGGGTAATTGAATTGGAAAAGTTCGAAGCCTTCGGGGGGTATAACCAAAGATGAATAGAGGAAGTTTAAAATAAAAAATAGGGTCTTAAATCCATAATTTTAAAAGAACTACTTGTTCTCTATATTTATAATAATAATATTTCTTTGGTTCTGACACTTCTATGGCATCCCCTAGCCCAAACGACTCTTCTCTGTACATTTTCCAACTATTTTCATTCGTTTTACTGTTAGATTCTTCTTCTTTTTAAAACAATTTGATTAAAAACATTTTAATCCCAGGTTTGGATTGCTTTGATAAAACCCTTTTGGTATTTACATTCAATTAAAATTGAATTTGATTCCCAGGTAAAGCATGAAAGTCAGTATCGACTTTTATGGAGGTTTTTTTTTTTTTGTTTTTTTGTGTTTTTTGTGTTTTTTGTGCCATAAACATTCCTGTTTGGCTCGCTCTCTCGCTGTCCTTGTCTGTGGATGATGGCTAGTCCTTTCCCTTTCGCATGCACTAAGGCTCACATGTCCAAGGTCCTTGCTGTGGCCTGCTGGAAGCCAAAGAACCAGGATATAGAAGCATGAAAAGGGCTGAGGAAAGCAGAAAGGACAAGGATGATGCCCAGTAACAGGAACAAATGCAACGCAACATACGCGTACGCACCAGGAAGGACAATGGCAACAACAACAAAGGGGCCTGGGGCAGCAGCAACAAGAAGGAGTTACCAAGGCACTGAAAGAAATTAGGGCTAGAATACAAAAATTGTGTAGGAAAGCGTACCTCATGTAATATTACGTATACGACATGTAGTACGGTGTAGTATTTTATTCGTGAGAATAACTGTTTCTTTACCGAAAATATTTAATTAATAATTCTAATGGAATATTCCTTCGAGTGTATAAAGAAGAGGAGGGGAGGGGAACATCGCAAATGCCACCCCAATAGGCATTTCAGCTCTGGGCCATGGGACATTGGGCGAACTCTGTGGAAGGGAAGAAAGGGAAAGAGTACCGTAAGCAGGCGGTGGAAAGGAGAAAAAGAGAGCGGGGAGAGAGTGCGGCAGCAGGGGAAGTGACACTACGCTTTAACCTGTTTTCCGCGAAGCTTTTACGCACTCGCTCTCTCGCTTCGAGAGAGAGAGAGCCAGCCACCCTTCGCAGGAGATGACTGACTGAGAGAGAGAGAGAGCCGTGTTGTGTGCTTGTGGGGACTTTTCGCCAGCGAATTGGCCCAGTATCCATTCGGCCGTGTTCCCATAATGTCCGCCAGCGGTCGTCGCTTCTGTCGCAGCCGTTGCCAAAGTTGTCATTGTCATCCGTACCAGCAGAAGCAGCAGCAGCAGCAGCATCACCAGAAGCAGAAGCAGCAGCAGCAACATCAACACCAGCAATAGAAGAAGCGGAGCACCAGCTTAAAAATACATTTTCACAAAATGAAGCAACCGAGCGGAGGCAAGGAAAAACTGCTCGATAAAATTAATTTTTTTCCCCAAAAAAAAAAAAATTGAAAAAAAAAATCATACAAAAATAACAAAAAAGAGCGAAAAAAGCCAGCGAGAGAGAGAGAGAGAGAGGGAGAAAGCGAGAGAGCAAGGGTCGATGTGGTTCCTAGAGGGGGAGACTTGTGGAAATTGTAGTGAAAAACAAAGAAAATTAAAAGAAAATCTAAAGCTAAAACTGAAACTGAAACTAAAAACAAAAATCGAGTTGAAAATGGCACGCGCGTAGCAATAAATAAAACACGAAAATTGGAAATGAAATCCAACGGATCCGCGAGAGTGCGAGTATCCGCGAGATACCGAGAAGTAAACGGATATATGTAAAGCCCACAATTTATAAAAAGGAAGCCCCAACGCCGGGCAGTGTTTAAAAATATATATGTATATTTAACAAAAAAAAAAAAATAAATAAATAAAGCACAAGTGTTGCCTCGAAGTGTGTGTGCAAAAAATGTGGCAAAGAATTTTCTTTTGCTTTCAAAAGACACTTTTTTTTTTTTGTTGGCCTTTCTGGTGTATTATACATACACACAGCACCGCACACGTTTTTCCCCCACACACACACACTCACACTTACACACGAGCGTACTAGTTGGGGGCTCTCGTATTTGTTCGTTTTTCTTTTCGGGATTTTGAGAATTCGGTGACGTTTCGACGTAGAAATTAATAGAGTTTACCTGGCCAAGAGGCAGAGGCTGGTTGGGAATACATATCTCATATATCGAGGATGTCAACAAATTATAGTACTTTTGGTTTCTCAAGAACTGCACGGTCCACTTAAGATTCCCATTATTTTGGGGGTTTTTTCTGCCTCATTTTTGGTTTTCCATTTCCCTTTTCCCTTCCGCTATGAATGCATCGCACTGGACTTCCTGCTAGAGCTTCTAAAGTGCAGTTCTCTCTCTACGACTACACTGGGGGAAAATAGTAAGCATTTTGTTTAAAAACGACACTCAGATAAGGGTAATACAGATTTCCAAATAAATAAATACTTTTAAAAAAAACTCTAATTAAATATTAAAAACAATATCTACTATCAGGTCTTATATTTCTCTTAGTGTACTATCAGCAGGCTTCTCTCAGTCTCTCCCACGCAGGCGCTCTCTAGTGCTCTCTCCTCAGACAACCGCAACACATTTCCTAGTACTCGCACTACGCTGGGAAGCTTTTTTGTTTGTCGCTTCGAGCGGGTGGGCTGCGGGCGGGTGGGGGAGGGCTGGTGGAAAAAGGAGAAAAATAGACCTAGGCGGGGGAGAGCAGCGTGCGAGAGCGAGCGAGCGAGCAGCTGTAAACAGCAGGAAGGCCAAATCCGAGTCCAAAGGAACATGCAACCGATGATTCTACTCCCTTAGTGATTCTCCTCAGCGATTCTGTCGCGTCTCCTCTTCCGAAGTGCAATTGGCTGTCCCAAATACTGAACTCTGCTTTTCCTCGTTTTCTTTTCCATTTTCCCCCATTTCCACCAAAAGACGACAACGTGGGGCACCGTCGTCACCTTCGGCTTGGTCGTGTGCCACACGTCGTATGCGTGTTTTCTTGTTTCTTTTTGAGGCGGCTACGTCATCTGTCATCTGCCTCCTCCACCTCCTCCTCCATTCTCCAAATCTTGCTTCTCTGCTACCGTTTTTTCGCGGGTATTTCCCAGAATAAAAGATTTAATGCGACTGACTGACATTTTCTTTTGGTCAGGTGTTCTGGTCTTCGGGGGTTGGATGGCAGGTGGGCACTTGAAAGCTTCATTCATCAATCCTTTCACTGCCGATGTTTGTATTTGTATTTGTTTTTTAACGGTTTATCTAGTGGTTGTTTTTTTAGGGAGAATAGAGAACAGAAAAGGGCGAAGGTAGTTATGACATTTCCCATAAGTGATTCCAAGGTTAGGAGAAGATTATTAATTATACTTTTCAAGGCAAATCTTTCTTTTTTGAGTATCCTTTTTCCCAGGACTCCTATCATACACTGCCTCGATCTACAAAGTCCATTCAACTCGGACAGATATCTATCAAAATTGTGAAACAACCCTTTCCATTTTCCATAAAAATGGCAAAAAAATGAACAAAATTAGCTACCTACTCGCCGTAAACTGTGGCAATCAAAGACGCCACATAATTACGCCGAGACTGGTTGTATCCTTGCGCCCTGCGAGGATGCGAACCCACCCCTTTCTCCCCATAGCGCCGAGGGCAATATTCGCATCACGAATTCTCAGTTTCTCGGCCCGTGCAGTTTTGAATATCAAAATAAATCGTAAACAAGGTCATATTGTTTATTGGTGTTTGTGCGTGCCGTCGTCGCCGTCCGTCGTCTTCCTCCCTACAACAACACACAGATACACAGTTTTATGGCTCTCAGGGCTCCTCTCTTTCTCGCGTGCGCGCTGGCTCTCGAATCGGGGGGGAAAAGCCCTCGAAAGAGCCCAATTATCAACCGAACTTGTCCAACTTTCAGCCAGAAAAATGTGTGCCACAAGAACCAACAGGAAGTTGAAGAAATCCTCACAGAACCTGAACCACATAGACAGCAAATACTGAAGAACGGAAGAAAGTCCTGAAGAATTCATGAAAATATAAACAAATAAAGAGAAAGACACGCTAAAGGAAGGAATAATAAACGAGAGAATAATCACAAACCAGAAAGAGAAAGCTTTAACTAAAATATTTTTAACTATACAATATACATACATATATATATATACTTATATATATATATATTATATATTAATTAAATTTAGAATAGCGACTTAAGTGTTTAGTGCTTAAACAATTAAATTTTAAACAAAGTAACTGGGAAAATCGAGCAAGTGTAGAGACCGCAGTGAGGGCAGCTCCTGATTTTCGGTGATATGGTGTAAATGTGATAAAAAAAAACGTTTAAAAATAAAAAATAAAAAACCAACGTTTTAAATTCAATAACAAACCCAAAAAACTCTAACAGAAGCTGGAAGATACACAGAAGATTGTGTTTTAATTCTTTCCTCTTCGCAAATCCAATACAATAACTATCTACAAACGTACTAAGCCTTGCATCTTTGAAATACAAAACCAATCTAACAACTATAAGTAACTCTAAGTCGCACAAAACCAAAGTAAATTGAGTGAAAACTACCGCGTCAGATTCTTTTTGGGTTCAAGACTTTTTTTTATAAAGAATATTTTATCAACTGCACTGCCGCAACTTTTCGACAAGTATGCTTTTTTCTAAAAAGAAAGAAAGTGTAACAGACTACTCGTAAAGACATATATTATATTATATATATATATATATATATATATCGGAGAAGCTATGCTAAAATTCTTATGAACCGCGCAGACATCACAAAACAATAAAAAGACAAAACCAAGCAACTATCCCTTTGGAACCGAGTAACCAAAATGCAATAGTCTAACTCGCTCACTGAGGTAATCCTTCGTTATAGATTAGTTATAGTTATGGTAGTACTAGTCCTCCAGTTATCCTCATCAACTCTTTGCTTGTCTACTTCCAGTACACTTGACATAAACTGTGATTATGAGTTCCACAAAATCTCAAGTAGCCCTAGCTACAAATATTCCAACCAACTTATCCTCTGCCGCCTCTGCCTCAACCGCGGCCGCTGCGGCCGCCGTTGTTGTTGTTGCCAGTGCCAGTGCCAACGCCGCCGTTGCCTCAACCACATCCGGGTCAGGATCGCCATCGGGCCGAGCAGGATCGCCTCCAGCTACAGCAGCAGCAGCAGCCACATCCTCCAATTCGGTGGCAAGCAACAACTGCAACTCCGGG
Source organism: Drosophila bipectinata (assembly GCF_030179905.1). Lineage (NCBI taxonomy): Eukaryota > Metazoa > Arthropoda > Insecta > Diptera > Drosophilidae > Drosophila > Drosophila bipectinata. Next base: position 871,823 of record NC_091738.1, on the reverse strand, counting down.
GAAGAGTGCCAGACGGGGGCCGGCGGAGCAGCCAACTTGGGACGTCAGAACAGTTTTGGCAACAGACGAGTAAGTTCCAGAAAATCTATTTTCTGGCCACCAACAGGGCGGATGAGTGATTTTTGTATCCATCCCTAAAGTTCAGAAGAGATTATCCTTTAATCCTATAAACCTATGTATATAAGACTAGATAGATAATCCCGGGAAAGAGTTTATATGTAGAAACCATCCTATATAGGTCAGGTCAAGTCAGGTGTCGGACTGCATTCGCAGCTGGGAGCTCGTCTCTCGGTTCTCGTGGCTCTTTCCACGGTGCTCTCAGGATGCACACACATAAGTGCAGCCATGAACTGAGCTCCCGAGCAAAGGATACACGCCCAAAAAACGTCCAGCAAACTGGGTCAGGTCACTGGCAGGCCCCGGGGCTGCCGAGAGAGGACCGAGGGAGGGAGGGAGGTCGACGACGATAACGGGTGTAGGGATTACGTTTCTGCGAATCGCATTTGCTGGAAATTCCCCAATCGACCCCGAGCTGGAATTGGTAAACGTGTTTCTGATTGCAGCTGTCTCCGATGGTAGTTGTTGGCCACCATGTGTATCACTGGGCCACAATCCCAGACAGAGCTCTAAACGCTCTTGCCAGCCGAGTTCAAGGTTTGTGTGTGGGTGGGTGGTGGTTGCCCGGTTGCCTTGGTTAACTGCTCATGCAGGATTTATCGTCAATCATTGTTTATGTGCTGGGCGATAGAGTTCGTGGCCCACCCCAACAGCCCCACCTCTTCCGACTCGTGCATGTACTCTTTTTCCGGAGCAGTTTCTGGCAGCTGCTGGCCTGGCCGTGCTAATGCTGCGAGGCTCCAAGGTCGATTTATTGATTTTTCCCACTCGCTGTACCAGATTCCGGGAAATTAGTTTTCCATTGAATTCGAAAGCGAGTTGCTGGACGCCCAAAGGTAGGCAACAAAGTTTTTCATTCTAAAAGAAGAGTCCTTCCAAGTGGAAAGAGTAATTTTTGAAAATTTCTTCAAACTTGAGACTTGAAAGGAAAGTAGACATCTATTGGTCCTGTGGCTTCAGGATAAACACTCCAATCACTACAAGTGTCGGTCAATATTCAATAAGACTGTAGCTCCTAACTCTTCAAATCCTCAAGTGCCCATCCAGTTCTGGCCACGTCAAGTCAACAGCTGATTAATGATGTCACTGAGTAGTTTCGGATTGGAACAAAATCAATGGAGGCAAACAAATAAAGGCACGAAATTAATGTGCCTGGCTGGGCCGATGACTAAACTGGTGGAGAAGTGATAGACTGAATGCCTGACTGCGTTTATTCTCCAGGTGGTGGTCCTGTCCTTCAGCGCCGCGAAAAATGTCAAAAGGCAATTGCCAGGACTGTGGTTTGGGCCCATCGGACGGAGGAGTCTACTCCCATTTAACCTTTTGGTTTTCCCAGTGCTTGGGAGGGTGGGCGGCGTTTGTTTTTCACATTTCAATGAGCCAACAATTGCATCATAGATTGGCTCTCCCCCCCAACACGAGGTCCTATTCGGGGAATTGTTATTCTGTTAGTGGAGTATTATTCAGGTTGATAATCAAGTGGAGCATGATATTACTCACCCCTCAGGAGTCAACTTTGGCATTTATTTGCCACTAATTGTAAAGTAATTACTTCACTCCCTAACCCTCTGGCTTTTCCTTATTTCCTTCAGGGCAACATGAAGGGCAAACATCTCACACGCAGCCATGCCATGCGTGAGTCCACATCGCCGCCTCGCACGCCAACACCGCGGGCTGCCGGCGACCAGCCAGGAGAGCTCCACGAGCACAACAACAACAATGCCATAACCAATAACAACAACAACAACAACAATAATAATACGAATAGCAACAACACTAACAACAATGGGAATAACAACAGCAAAGCACAATCAACCGGAAGGGGCAACTCGCCGTTGATGGAGGCACCTGCCGTGATTGTCACTAGTCAGCAACAGCAACAACAACAACAACAGCAGCAGCCGATGCAGCAATCTCCTCCAAAGCCACCACAGAACGTTCCCCTCAGCAACGAGGCAGAGTTTCCGAAGCTGTCGCCGCCCAAGAAGTCCGGCGGGCAGCACAACCGCACCAACAGCAACGGCAGCGGCATGGAGTACAACAACAACAACGCCAACAAGAAGTTCGTGGTCGACCTGAAGTCCAACGGCCTGGACACCAGCAGTAAGCACCACAACAACAACAGCGGCAACGGCAACAACTCTTCCACGGGCGTGATATACAACTCCGGAATGAACTACAAGGCGGCCGATCGGCACGAGCGACACGACCGCCACGAGATGTCCAGCCAGAACAGCAATCTGAGCAACAACCATGACGACGAGCCGTACCACTACGAGCCGCAGAGGGCCGGCGGAGGAGGCGGTGGGGGCGGCAAGAAGCACCGCGCCAACACCAACTCGAAGGGCAACAAGCCGCGCTTGAAGAACATCGGCGGCAGCTCCTCGGGCAGCATCGACGGCAGCGGCAACAACGGCGGGGGCAACAACATGACGTCCAACAACGCCAACTCGAACAACTCGAGCAACAACACCTCGGGCTTCATATCGAGGGGTAAGTATCGCGCTCCGTTTGCGTAGCCAAATGCCACGGCTCATGCCACTCACTGATTCTAGTCTTTCACCAATCAGAGAACTCGAGCGAGCAGTACACGGACTATGGCGGCACCGATCTCCTGATGTTCTTCCGCGACACCCTCAACAAGAACCCCAAGGACCGTAACATTCTGCTGAAGATTGAAAAGGATCTAATGGAGTTTGTCCAGGAGAACAGGTGAGTTACTCTCTCTATATACCATCGTTAGGTGTCCTAAATTATTCTTTCAATTGATAGCCGTGGCTGTGAGTACCGTTTTCCGCCAGCTTCCTCGTACAACCGGATGCTGATCCATCGCACCGCCGCCTTTTTCGGCATGGAGCACAATGTGGACACCGAGACGCAGCAGTGTGTGATCGTGGCCGTCACCAAGGGCACTCGCATACCAGAGGTACAGGAACTATTCAGTGGAAACTAGAACACCTTAGTAATCTATTATCTTCCGTCAGATCCGCTTCCAGTCGCTGGTGCGCGACGATGCTCGAAAGTCAATTCTCAAGAGGGACACCCACAGCTTCGACGAGGTGCGTCCTCTGGCATACCTGTGCCCCCTTTCCCTCGATCGCAAGGCCAAGAGCTTCGAGGAGCGGGAGGAGGACTACGACCGTGCGCGCAGCCGCATCTTCAGTCGCACTGGCACCCAGGACGGCTACTCCGGCGGCGGAGGCGACGAGGACTGCTATGGCGGCTGGGATCAGCAGCAGCAGCAACAGCAGAAGCAGTCCCAGCCCCCGAGGCCCAAACGTCCCAATGGGAAGATGCTGCAGATGCAGAATGTAAGGGTGTGGTCTCCAGGAAGTGTCTTGTTCATAAACTTATTCAAAATTTTGTCCTTTCAGTCCACGGAATCTCGCGATGGCATGCGATCGGGCGGGGCTGTGCCCAAGTCCCACAACTTTGGCAACTATGGAGGGCCACCAGGCTCTGGAGGTCCTGGCAACAATAACCTGCCGCGCGGCGACTCCACCAACTCGAACAAGAGTGGACGCGGCGGCTTCACCAAGCAGGACTCTACTGGCAGCACCAACACTCCCTGGCGCCTGTCGCCTTCCAGCAGTGGGTGAGTACTTGGTGGAACAGGTGTCCTTTTTGTTTGAAATTGAAGCGGTTTCACCAAGTCTTTAGTCCTTAATTCTATTCTAAATTAGTCCTAACGATTAAAAATTAATTCTACTTGTAATGGTGACTTGTTGGAACCGCTCTCAATAGGTAATCTTTATGTTGAAACCATGTCCATGTACCCAAACTCAACAATCGCTCTCAATCCATTTTTTTGAAATTAAACCTAAATTTTTAAATTGAAAACCTTAAAATATATAAATACCCAAACAAAATACCGAAACATATTTTGTATGCAACTCCCCCCCGACAACAACAACAACAACAACCATAACAACAAACGATACAACAACAATAAACCAACCAACTCCGAATCCCCATCGTCCAGCTACAAGACGCGGACGCAGTCCGTGCGCTCCGATTCCGTCACTCCCTCACCCACCGGCTACGGCAGCGACAGGCAGACGCCGGAGCTGAATCATCCGAATTCCAGCCGGCTGGGTGGTGCAGGTCCAGGCGCAGGGTCAGGTGCCGCAACAGCCACAGCAGCCACATCACCAATGAGCGTCGGTGGCGGAGCAGCTACTGGATCCGGGCAGCCGGCTGCTGGATCGGCCTCGGGAGCATCGGGACTAGTGTGGGCCGTCACCGACATCGCGAACGTGCCAGTTGGCAGCCTCCTCATTGATCCGCAAACCCTCCAACCAATTGTCAATGCAGACGGGTAATTTACAAAAACTAAACCAAAGAAATTAAACCACACAAACAACTAAAAAATATATAGAAATTATACAGAAAGTCGTTGCGAAACTTGTGCATTTTATCCAACCAATATTTCTGCATTTCTGCTGTATTAGTTTCTTTTATTTTGTCTCGAACCACACTGATTCTTAACTCAAATGATATATGCGACGGGGTCGCCTAAGACCTCTACTTTTAACAATATCCTAGCTGAATAAACCGAGAGATTGGCTCTTTAATCGATTAACTTTCGAACTTAGTAATCTTAACCAACAAATCTTAAATATTTACTTATAGTTTTTAAAGTAAAAATCACTAGCTTTGTTCGTTCTGCTAATAATCAAATATCCAACGTGTTTTTAAGACAATTATATGCTTGAGCTTAAGAAAACATTAGCAATATCTTCAAGAAGTATCCCCATATTCTTTAGACATCTTATGAATATTATTTTCCATAACTATTAATACTTATTATATACATATATGTGAAATATGCAAGATTCTTAGCTTTTCATTTATTGTGACAAATTGTTGATGTTGTTTTTGTAAATTATCTGCCTAAACTCGAACTAAATTAACCGACACGAGTGCCAAACACCACGCTATCCAATATATAACTACTATTCGCCTATCACCTCTCTGTTTCTCTCGATCTGTGTGTCCATTTCGCTCACGATCATCGTCCGACACCCACCACCCACCCAACACCACTTTAACCAAAATGCCCGAAATCCACTTCCATTGTCAAGATCACCAAAGTATAGCTTCAGTTCAGCGACGTTCGAGTGAATGAGTTTTGCGTTGAATGTGTGTCGTCTGCCAGTGTTGTCGTCTTATCCTAATTGTTGTTCGTTCAAATTACATTTCGCCTTGTTACAAAAATAAAAACCAATCAGTTAAGCCATTCGTTGTTGTTGTTTTTCGATTTTCTATATACAATATATCCTACTAAGTGTCTGTCGCTGTCGCTGCCGCTGCCGTCGCGTCGCTAAAATATACTGCAAATAAAAAAAGCAAAACTTTGGCAACTCTATCTGCAGGCGACTGTACTTTCTTACTTACTTATCTATTATTTATATAGCTGCTTTCAAAATATATATTTTTTAATGAAAAGTTTATAAATTAAATTTTTAAATAATTATATTACTAAAATATTATACATTTTTTGACATTTTATTGGAATCTGATAAGTATTTAAAGAACCAAGATAAAATAATTGTAAATAAGTCTCGTCATTGCCTTCTACTCCGTTAACATCAGTGTTGTGAAGCGTAAAATGCTTCAAGTACAATTACCGGTTTCAACACTGTTTTTGTTTCATTCACAATCTGTCATTTTGTTAACGGTCTTCGTTCTTCGACGAGACTTTTCTATAGTTAAGGGTCTATTGAAAATAAAATTATATCAATAATTAAAGTTTAATGTAAATAATAAAATATATAAATTTCAAAAAAAGCAGCTATATAAACAACTTTGTAATTAATTTCCTCTTTTCTAAAAGTGCATGCTGCCGAGCGATAAAAAATACCAAACGACACACTCAACCCTAGAATATATTCCCCATTTTAACTGAAAAATAAAACTAATTTTTGTACAATTTCTCTATTCAAGTTCTATTTATCACTACGACCCGTCCAACCTGCCGCCCAATCAGGCGCTCCAGCATACGGGAAACCAATACCAGTCCCAGAACCAGGGCAACTCATCCGGTGGCTACAACAACTACCGCAAGTCCTCGCCCCACCAGCAGCACTTGCAGCAGCCACCCCAGCAGCAGCAACACCACCAGCAGCAGCAGCAACCGCTGCCACAGCAGCAATATGCCAACACCGAGTTGTCCTGCAGCTCCACGGAGAGCTACGCCGAGGAGACCCATTCGCCCGGCATGGAGTGCTCCGAGGGATACGAGAGCTACGAGCCGCTGTCGTTGCCGCAGCAGCAGCAGCAGGAGGATCCGGGGATGAAGGGTGATGATTGTGATAGCCTGGCCAGTGCCACAGCTTGCCTGAGCATTACCACCGCCACGTCCACAAAGAACTATGACCGCATCGAGGTGCAAAAGTACAAGAACCAGGCCACCAGTCCCAACATACCCGCCTGTTGTGCAGCGACGGGCGAGAAGCTGGAGGCGGAGTCACCCGTCGGGGTACAGGAGCAGGAACCGGAGCCGATTGCAGGTCCCTCGTCCTCTGTCTCGGCGGCATCCTCTGCCGGAAGTGCCGAACTGCCAACCAGCCAGACGCCCTTGACCCCAGTAGCCACTCAGGTGAACTGTGACCTGCAGTCCGTTTCGCCGAGCTCCACGCCGTACAGCCAGTGCGAGGCGAAGACCCCCAACCAGAGTCACGGTCCCAGTGCGGTCGTCGAGGAGCCGAAGACCACCACCTGGACGTACACGCAGAGCTACCAGGCGCCGGATGGTTCCACGGTCTTTCACACCACCACGACGCCCAACGGGGCTGCGCCCTACTGCGCCACAACATATCAGCAAGGGGTAAGATGATCTCTTCGAAATATACAGATTCTGTTGCTAATCCTTCTGTCTTAAAGCCCGATGGCAGCATCTATGCGGTGCCCCAGGGCATGGTCTATGCCGCCTATCCCCAACCTGGCGTTGGTGGGGCCGGGGCCGCCTCGCAGCCGCTCTTCCAGCTGACAGCCAGCAGCCATCCGCCCGCCCAGACACTGTTCGCTTCGCCCGAAGCGGGTGGTGAGCTGCCCGGCGGCACCTACATGATACCTGTCTTCGATCCGGCCCAGCAGCCGCGTGAGGGCTTGATCCAAGCACAAGCCATCTACCAGGCCGGACCGGGTGGACCCGCGGCCACCACAGTGATGCCGATGGCGGCCACAGCCGCCTACCCGACAGCCCAGTTTGCCACGGCAACAGCCCCGAACGGAGCGCCCATTTACCAGGCGCCGCTAATCTACTCCAGTGAGCCGAACGGCGGGGCACAGCTGCAGCAGCTGCCCATGGCCACTTACCCGATTCAATACTCCTATCCGTACTACCCCATCCCGTACTACGTGCCCCCGCAGGCTGTGGCCACGGCGCCCATGGTGGCAGCCTCTCAGCCGCCAGTGGGACAGGCGCCACTCCCCCCACAAGCTCAAGCCACACAGCCGGGAGGAGCAGCCCCAGGACCACCCACAGTGGTATCCGGTAAGCCCTATCACTCTCCAGTTCCCAGTAATCTTCATTAAACTGATTATTTCTCTAAAGTTTCCGGTCCACCACATCACCAGTCGCATCAGCCACACCACCAACCCCCTCAACAGTCCTCGAGCAACGGGGGATCGGTGGTGGCCTCCAACAGCTATGGCGGACGCGTAAAACGTACGCCTGGGGGCGGTTCCATCCACTACAATGCTAGCTACCCGCCCAGCTCGGTGGCCCATGCCAGTGGTGGGCATCATCCGGCGGCGGGATCCGCCCAGCTGATCGCTGCCCCCGCTGCCAGCACAACCACATATCATGCGCTGCCCACATTGACGCTCGCCCATGGTGGTGCACCGGCTGGCTCGGATCTCGGTGGCGCAACAGCGGCGCACGTGTATGCGCTGCCCGCTCAGCATGCCACCGCGCTGATCCCAACGAACATCTTCCCATACGCGGCTGCAGCAGCGGCGGCAGCAGCCGGTCCAGCGGGTCCACAGCCCGCCCCCCAGGTGGTGCAGCAGGCGCCTCCCCCGCCGCCATCGGCTCCACATCATCTGATCACTGCAGCCCCGTTCTACCCGGCCAGTGCTGGAGGGATGGAATCGCAGTCGGCACCCAGTACGCCAGCGGCTCCGGGACGTCAAGCTCCTTTGTTCAGCACACCACCGGCTCCGAATAACGGGAGCAGCGGCAGCAGCAGTGCCGGAGGAAACGGCAATGGCGGTGGGTACCACAGCAATAGCTCCACTCCACACTACTACCAGAGCCAGAGCAGCAATGAGGGCGGCTACTCCTCGTACGAGAAGCGGAACAATGGCGGTGCGCAGTCCATGGGTGTGCGAAAGCCCTACCATCCGGGCGGCTACAACCCCAGGCACTCGGTGCCAATGGGAGGAATGCCCTCCGGTGCCAAGACACCGCTGCTCAACTCCAACAACGAGCCCACACCGCGAGCCTCGCCCAGTGGTGTTAGCATGGGCGGAGGACCCCCTTCATCCGGGGGCGGTGGTGGAGCAGGAGGCAGCAACAGCTACCACCACCGGGGACCACCCCCGCACGCAATGGGCGGAGCCAAGCAGCGGGAGAACAAGCCGAACCAGCTTCCACTGATCAGTGGACCACCGCCCAGCTATGCGACGGGCAATCCGGCCACCGGGGGCGCAGTGAGCACCACGCCCAGCTACGAGTCCAAGCCGCCAGTGCGCTTGAACGCCGCAGCGGCCAGCTTCCGCAGCCAGAAGTCCATGAACCAGGACTTTAGGCGCAGCGTCTCCCAACGCAACTCACCGAGTGCTAACGGCGGCAACGGGAACGGAAACGGCAGCCACGAGAGCAGCAACAACTCGCCCAACAGTATTGCTGGCAGCAACAACAACAGCGCCGCCAACACTCCCAATGCTGCACCGCCTCCGCCGCCACCCGCCACTCTGGTCAGCCATCCCGGCGGCTATGTGGTCCTGGATCAGTCCATGAACGCCTCGCCGCCGTCGATCTACCTGGGTAGCAGTGGTGGTGCTGGAGTAGCTGGCGTCTCTGGAGCGGGTGGCGCTGCGGGACAGGCTGCTGCTGGCTCGAACGGAGGCGGCGGTAACCAGCACTCCGGAGGCGCCCGCACGCACATTCCCACAGCCCAGCTGCATCACAGTGCTGCCTCCGCGGCGGCGGCAGCAGCAGCCGCTGGCAACCAGCAGGCCACCACGGCGGCGGTTCTGAGCGGCGTGGCCGCGGCCGCCCTAGGTGGCTACAATCCGAACGGCGCGTCCGGCGTGTACTTCAAGTATGGCCAGACGTACTTTGCGCACGTAAGTAGGCTATGATTTTTGTAAGAAACTCCAAATGACCGATTCCTTCCCTTTAAAGCCCTCGGTGGCCTTGCCCAACAGTCGACGATCGCCCTCAAACGATATCCGGCCGCAAATGGCGCAGGTGGCCGGCATGTATCCCACAATGATGATACAAGGTGAGTCCTAGTCTCTGTGCAAATTCCAACAAATGCTAACTCTTCCACATCTTGCAGCTCGTCATCCCAGCCGCCATCCGAACCCGAACTACAAGGGTTCGCGTCCGCGGTAAAGCCAGCCGGAGCACTCCGGACATATAGAAACCAAGCAAACAAAAAAACTACATACACATAACGGCATACCTAAGATAAATATAAATAGCAACCTAATCTAGTGGACATAAAGTAGTTGACAAACAAAAAAAAACAAAAAGAATAATAAACCAGAAATAACGAGGACGCAATGGAGGAGAAGGAGGAGCATAAGCCTCGTCGAGTGCTGGCCGCAGAGTTGTCGGGCAATATTGGTAGAGGAAGCTGAAGAGGAGACAGCAGAGAGGGCGTGGCAGGGAACCAACCGAACCAAATCAACCCACACCTGACCAGACGAGAGACCCGGGAGCCAGGAGCGGGAAGCCATCATGTTACATCTTCCGCAGCCAACAAAGGGAAGCAAGTCGCGAAAGTAGAGTCAAGGGGGGACCGACAGAGCATAGCATATAGCCTTTAAATATAGTTAAGGAGTATCTATTGTACGCAGAGGGTACAAGACCGAACCGCTACAGAAGGGACAATGATCGACGATCGCGATGACAACCGGAAAGAGAGAATTGAATGCTGTATATTTTGTGCCATTACAAATAGTCTATAATAAAGAAACGAGTACCCGAAGAAGCAATAAATGAACAGACAACGACGACGGCCCGACAAGGACATTAACCGACTTGGACGCGACCCGTAGTTTCCATTCACTTTCCCCTGACCGTACACCATATAGGATATTCAGGTAGATCAGGATCTTCTCGTCATCCGTGAAGCTCTCGAATTGGAACGCCAAAGCAAGAGAATCTCCCAGACAAGCTTTGAAGCTGGTTCATATTTTAACTCCTATCTTCCAATCTGCTGCTGAATGTCGCCTTGCTTTGGAGTGCTTAATTGAATGTGTTTTAATTAGGTTAGAAATCTCAACCGAAGCAGAAGCTACTGACCAACCAACCAACCAACCATATGACAGACCGGACAACTCACATGGCCCTTGACCCGAGTGAACCCAGAAATCTGCTGCCAGGATTGGGGCGAGTCTTATATCTATAGTTTTGTTCCGCAAAATTTGGGTTAGACTCTTCGACTAAGTCCACCAAGTCCCCGATAAAAACAACAACATAATGAAACATAGATGAACCTTTAATTTAGAGAGTCAATTATTATTATTTCGTAATTTAAATTACTGAAAATTTGTTGAATATGATTTTTGGTTTGAATTTTCGCCTCGATTAAGTTTATGTTTATCTTTCGAAATAGAATTTCCTTATCATTTTCTGTTCCTTAATGCAAAGAAGCTGCAACTAAAATTTCGTTGTTATCCGTAAGAGAAATAAAATAAAAACCAAGCAAAAATAAGAAGGAAGCTGGAGATGGAGGACGGAGGAGCCAAGCAGCTATACATTTATTGTTAAACAAAATAATTAGCTTAGCGTATAAACTACATATGTATATGTACCATCTAATAATATATAGGAAAGTGAAAGAAAAAATGCTAAAATCTAAAACTATAATAAAAGAGAAACCACATGATTAGTTAAAGTTAAACGAGAACTTTGTGTTGCCTTTTCTTATGATTTTCTATACATCCTTCACAGCTATTGATTTTTATCCTGAGTTTTCTGCTTTTGTACATCGAACTTTTGGCAGGACCTCTCTCGCTGGCTCGAACACTGAAACCCCAATCTCGATACACTTTCCGGAACTTCTCTAGAACTGTATGTCTAAATGTACATAACAATAATTTACAAGAAACAGAAACGCGACTACGAGTATATACATACGCATAGCCATGTAAGTAGGTTAGGAGCATCCAGTCTAGGATCAAACACGCCCGGTCCTCTCCTCCAAAGCAATCGGTCACCGTCAGACATCCTTGCATCCTTTCACCATTGAAAACGCGAACATTAACCTAAGTATGAATAGCTTTCTAGAAAATACTCGGCTTGACACTTGATAGATAACTCTCATATAGCAACCACATAGTAACGAAAACGTACCAAGTAAGTTAGTGAACCAAACTGCTCAAGATTTCGAATAGATTCCGAAAGACACCTACTGTAAGCACGGAAGAAACAGAAAACGCTTTGTTGGCCAGGTCCCGAGAAATAATAGAAAGTAGAAGGGAGAGCGAAGGACAGTATCCAAGTATCCTGAAGTATCGAACACTTGCTCCTGTTGTGCATTTCTTTGTTTGTTGCTCTGTTGATAAGAAAACATAAACCAAAAATTGTTGAAGTCTAAAAGAATGTTGAGAAAGTAGGTTAGGAGGCGGGAATGTGCTAGCAGAAGAAGGACTAAACAAACTGGCGGAATATGTTATACAAACTATTAATTATTATTATTATCACTGCATCGTAACGACTCGATTCGATTGGTAGAATGCAACATTGCAATATTGCAACTCCAGCCACGACAACAGCAACAGCAACTCGAACAACCAAGAAATGAGACAAAGACAAAAATCAGAGGGCGGCGTTTTTATCGACGAGGTTAACTCTATTGATAGTGAGGAAGTGGTCTAATGATTAATGATAAATATTATTAAAAAAGAAAACAAACGAGAAAACAAACAAAAAAATGTATTTATTTTAATTTATATATACACTAGAGAGTTATTAAAAATATATATATACATAATGTATAAGGAGAAAGAAACAAATGCAGTTTTTTCTTGGGTTTGCGATGGAAAGAACGATATATTAATGAAAGCTTAATATTGTTCAGTGAATGTTATCTCTCCCAGCGGACATTTAACATAAATACTGTCTGGCTAAATAGCCCAACTTGGCCCACATGATTTATGGGCCAGGAGAACGCATTCGACAGTCGTTTACCACCACGAAATGATGTCCTTTGGCACATGTTGCCCCAGACTGGCCATAAAAAACGTGAACAAACAGGGCTAAGGCCAGGAATTGTGCAAACATTCATACTGGATAGTAGGTGTATGGTGTCCTGGTGTCCACTATCTGGCCCAGACCCAGACAATTAAGACATATTTCAGGGGTTGACCAGGGATCTTAACATCTTCATAACACGCGCGACCCAAAGGCCGGAATAGGTAGCCGCAGACAATCGAATATGCCACCAACAGTTTTTGGTAAGAGCCAGCCCCGAAACCCCGAAAACCAAGAAATAAACCAACTGGAAACGGACCCAACAAATTACCCTTAAATTTCCACCGATCAAGGGAAAGTGCACTGAGAAAAATGGACAAAATTGCTTCTAAGGATAACAAATATTTTATACTGACCTTTTTAAATTTCTCCAAGTGCTACCTGTCTGGCCCTCCCTTTGATGCTATCACTGTTCGATTCGATGGCTATCTGGTTGGAGGTCAGCACATAAATCTGCCAGCCAAATGGTCAAGATCCAAAGGGATAGACATCGAATGAAAGAAAACCAAGCCCGAAAACCCAAAAACGACCGACTGCGACAGGTTGCAGCTCAATAAAGATCTAAATAAATATTATATCGCCGGCCCATGGGCCTCTGACAAAGGGGGTAGGAGATGAAAAGGATGAGTTCATTTAGGGTTCGCGGTTAGAGGAATCCTACCTGTTACCCAAAAGGTTCAACCTGTTCGCTGTGGTTCGGCGAAGGCGGTGGCGGTGGAAATCAAATGGTCGAGGCTTTTGTAAACGGGTGACATTTAAAAATTATGGCATGTAAATGGAAGGCGTTCCGGGAAGACCGCTGGCGTTGACAGCATCTTCGCTTTGGGAACGTTGGGCCGTGGTCTTCTGGGCCGGGGGGCTACTGTTAATCAATTTAGAGCCTTCTTAGATGGTAGAGTTGTGTCTTCTCTTAGGCAGATGTGGTCCCAGATAAGCCAGAACCTGCCCTTTTGGAATAGACTAGGAATATTATGAAGTTATTAAAGACTAGAATGAAGTTTCCTTAAAAAATAATCAATTTTTTATGGATATCTCCTTATCCAAACAATGGTTAGTGGCGTGTTCATTGCAAACATAAAGTCAATGGCAGTGAACACCTAAAATTTCTCACTTTTTTCAATTAGCTTCCATTACTTCCTGCAGGTTCGTAGATTTTGATGCTTTTTACTGTGCGGCACCCCACGGGGCGTATGCGTGTTAAAGCTACCAGCTGCTGTCAGGCTTTTGGGCTGCCTTTTGATAAATGTACCGCTATTAAAGTGCCGCCTTTGTAATGCGGAAACATCAAAGTGCACTCTCTCACACAAACGCAAACATTTGCATTCTCTCACACACACACACACACACACTCGAGCGTATGTATGTGGGCACACATAGACCGAAAGCCATAAAAATCACTTTGTAGCCATGGAGGCGGCGCATCAGTGCAAACTATGCAACAAAAACAACAACAGCAGCGAGAAAAAGTGCAATGCAATCAATTCGAAGGAGAGAAAGGAGAAGGGGGGAAATGCAAAGGGGGTTTGCACTTACACTGGGAAAAAAATTTTGTAAAAAAGGAGAGAAGGTTATAAATGAAGAAAGTAAAAGAAAAGTAAGCAGCTAAAGCTAGACATTCAATAATAATAAATATTTGTATATAGTGTTAATAAAAATATGTATAAGCTTTTCAAAATAAATTATATTTTCCATAATATTTTATCGTTTTTTTTATGTTAATTATTTTAACTATCCTCTCAGTGCCTTAACAAGAGTACGAGAGCCAGCAGACGGCTGTATTTAATCCTGCAAAAAAGGCATTGCGAGGCAGCATAAAATTATGTTAATCCTTAAATAACGTGAGCAAAGCAAAAAGGCCGGGAGAGAAGCGTAAAGCGGGGGGCGCCAGGGGAGGCGGAGTGGGACACTGAATGATGGCGACAGCCAAATGCCAATTGAATGCCAAGCGGCTTTAAGAGACAGCCCACGACGGCCAGTGGAGGAGGGCAGTGGATGAAAAATGGGGCGAAGTAATGGCCAAAGTGCTTGCCAGACTCGCAGCAGCCAAAAGTCAAAGGAGTAACCGCAAAAGTGCGGTGAGCTAAGCCCCCGGCTTGAAATGGAGTTTAAATCAAAGGATAAGGATCTCCAAAGGGTAATATTTTAAGCTTGGATTTAAATAAGAGTTCAAGACAAGTGTTGAGGAAGAGTTACTTGCCCTAAGAACTCTATTGATTAAAAAATTATTTTTTATGGAGCTTTCACTCCTATACTAATCCTTCTGGCATTCTATCACCCAAAAAAATTAAGCTAAAAAATAATTTTAAAGAAAAAGAATCCAAAAGCATACAGAGACAGCAGTACTTCCCTCCGCGTCAAGCGGTTTGACCCCAAAAAAGTCAAGTGCGGCGGAGTTCGAGTTCCGTTTCCCGCTTATACCAATAACAAAAACAACAACAAAAACAAGACACTGCACCCTCTCCCCCTGGGGGGCTACCAACAGTTTCCACTCAGTTTTATGAAGTGGCCGAGTTGGCACGCGCCGGCGCAATCAATTGGCGGGATGAAGAGCTCGGATCTGGTCGAAAGTCACTCAAAATGGGGGACGCCAGCTCCGAACTCGTTCTCCAGATAAGGGGCGTGCCCAGAGCAACCAATCATCATCCGGTAAGAGGGGCACAGCTGTCGCTGGCCGGCGACTTAAAACCAGTTGAGCGGGTTTCCGAGTCGAGTGGTGTTGTTCGTGGTGGTGGTGGTAGTGTTGCCGGCAGTTTAAGTGGTGGTGCTGGCTTACCTGTGAGAGTGTGCTCCCAGTAGAAGTAGTGGTGGTGGTGGTGGTGGTGGTGTTTGGGCATATGGAAGTCGCCTTTGCCAGTTAGCAGTTACCAGTTGCCAGATCCCTGAGCTGCTCTCGAGCACCAGAAACAGAAACAGCCCGGCAGTCAGCGCTGTGGCCTCGAAGCTGTAACAACATCTCGCGTCGTCGCTCATCTCTCAGATACTCCTCCGTTCTCGCTCCGTGTTTGTCGTCTCCGGGCCGGGAGCGGAGTTCCGTGCTAACGTGTTATCACCGCACGCGTTTCGCGTCGCTCTTGATAAGGTGTCCCCTATGCGATTCCGATTCCAAATCGATTCTGTACTAAATCTATCCATAGAGATCCGTAACACCGTCGGTCATACCACAGAGTGAACTGTTACCGTATCGCAAGTGCTAATCAAATCTAAAAATGTTGCAAGCTTTCGCAAATTGATCCACTTTTCGGATATATGAATTTTGGTTTAATAATAGCCTTACAGAGTATAATATTACATAAGTAAGAAACAAAGCTAAAATAAATAAAAGAAAGCAAGGCTTGAAAGCAAAAGCTAAAGCTGGCAAGAGAATTTTGTGCAAAAGACTTGGATTAAAAACCGCCAAAATTGTGGAGGCAATTAAAATGAAGGTTAGTGATTCAGGACTAAATTATTACATCAAATATTAATAAAAATAATATTTGAGAATTAGTGTAGAGCTCAGATTTCATTCGAAACAAAAGTATATCTGTTTTAAAACTTTAAAACTAAATGCCAAATGTTTTGCTATAATATTATTTCTATAAAGAACCTAAAGTCCACTTCCTAACATCCCAAAATTAAAGATCAAAAGTCTAAGTCAATTAAAAACCCATTAAATCGCTTTATTGTTTTTATAAGATCTTTGAACAAAGCCAATTTTAATGGGGAATTAAATGTAACTTTTGGAATTCATTAAAAATTTCCAAACTAGTTGTGTTTACAACTACACCTTTGATTTATGAAGAACCATTAGGAATGCATAAAAAAAGTATATTTAAAAAAAAGGTGAACCTAGGAACTCTTAATTGATACACCCCCTCCAAATTATTTACTTTACTTTTTAATTGCTTCTCATGTACGATGGGGACCCGAGTGACCCACAAAACACTCTTTTGTTGCCAGTTTCTTGGCCCGCTGCGAGCATTTGTGGCCAAAAACGCAACAGGCGGCGTTCCAGCCAACCATTAGGAGTAACAAACCAGTAAAGAGCTTTAAACCAGAGCAAAATAGTTCACATCTCCGTGTAGCCTAAGGTTCCATAGACCGATCTGGGGTCTCCGGCACTAAGAGCCGCTGGAAAACGATGAGTTTCCAAAACGGAGACGACATTGGAGCGCGGTGAATATGAAAAGCACACAAATCGCTCAGTGGGGTGCATCAAAAATAATAATAAGGGAAAAATTATACATACGAACATGACGATCGCAGCCTCACATCGCAGCCCACACTGTTGGCCTACGAATCGGGCATATAAACGTATATATATTGGCTGTGAAATGAAGGCTGTGATATTCGGGTGTATCTGCAACCAAACCCCAAAAAAATCCATTGGCCAACAGTTTCTTCCCAACTTTATTCCCTCGATGTTGCATTGATCGTGTCGCCTAGATGATGTTGCTCAATTCGATGTTCATTCAATAACAAATACTCGCTTGTTTTTTGAATTTGATTTTCATATCTTTTTTTTGTTGGAATTTTTGTGGGCTAAAACGTTTAATCGATTTTTGCACCCGCTGTGCAAGAGGGCTTTTTGTGTGTGCCAACGAACCACCCACAGGATTTTGGAAACATTTTTTGGCATGAGTGTGCAGAGAATTGATCATGATTTATGCTCGCGGATCACCGATCGCCGATGATCGATTTGCCACGGCTTTGTTCGACGAATATAATTTTCATTACCATAGCAAATTGGACAAGGTGCTGACGCTTATTGCCCGGCCGACGTTATGCTCTTAATCGCCGTAGATCGGCTAGAATATTCTCCAACTGTCAAAGGGCGATCAGTGGGGGGTATCGCCTATTCCCGATCCCCAAAAAGGCCGATCGGCGGCTTACAAGTCCCCAGAATTCAAATGTCAACATCTCTCCGTCGGCGAGATACCTTTTCTTGACATCATCGATCTTGACCCGACCCAGTCGTTGGTCCAGGAGGGGGATAGACCGATACACCCAAGCCTCTTATTTTTTGTATATATCATCCACATCCAAATCCGAATCCGAATCCGAAAATGACGCCACTAGGCGCTGGCTTATGAATATTCAACAATGTATGGATGGCGGAGGCTTTTTCTCCACGATCTGTAGGTAGTCGGAGAAAGAG
This sequence comes from Drosophila bipectinata, assembly GCF_030179905.1. Classification (NCBI taxonomy): domain Eukaryota; kingdom Metazoa; phylum Arthropoda; class Insecta; order Diptera; family Drosophilidae; genus Drosophila; species Drosophila bipectinata. The sequence goes on along the minus strand of NC_091738.1, from coordinate 854,136 downwards.
ATATAAAAAAGGCATAAATATTTAAGCGGTTAAATGTCGAATGCCTGCAAAGCAGCTATAAAAAGCATATATACATATTTTCAATAAATGCGCTTTCATTAATAATTCACAAGAAAATTGAATCAGTGTGGAGCCATAAATTTACACAATGTAATATACTGGAGTAATACCATATCTTTACTATCTTGAGGGTACTGACTTATCCTATCTCCATATACTGATTAGTTTTGAGTGGTCAACAAAACACCTTTTGTAGATTATAGTATTAATCACAAAAAGAAAACAAAAGCCAAGCGCGTGCCTTTCCAAAAGAAGGATTCAAGGACTACTATATATGGAGGAACAAAACTAACCAGCTGCTTGACCAGCGGTCTGCAGATTTTCAACCGTGTCCCAAATCGTAATTGGATTCGAAAACTCAAGAGTGTCCTGTGTCCCGGCTATCTGGCTAATTGTCAATGCTGACAAGAAGTATCCGCCTCGAGACCCGTACAAAACACACAATGGACAAGCAGAAAATGCATCTTGACTTGAGCCAATTGCCCCGATCGGGGACAAAGAGAAACAAATATCACACCTTTGTTTATGCCTCGCCCAGAGACAATAGATCTTCCCAAACACACGCAGATTCTGGTCAGTTTTTGGTCCTCTTTCCGGGTTGCGCATGCGATCTCTTCCAGGGAGATCCCTAGGGTAATACGTGTCAAAATCCCAGCGGCATTTTTAGCAGGTAAATGCGAAAACAGTCCCCTCTCCAAAAAAGAAAAAATCTTCAAATGAAAATCAAATGCAGGAGGCAAGGAGTCAGCAGACAGGAGTCGGGAATCGGGAGACAGGGCCTGAGACTCTCAGGGCAACCGCACAAAAGAAGAAGGCGAGTCGAGTGTCTTCCATTGTTCGTTCGAGTGCATCCACAAAATAGTCCTTAAAGGACGCTTAGTTGGCTTACAAATGATGCATGGGCCCTCGGCATGGAGGTACGGAGGGACGGAGGGTTCCGGAGTTGGCAGCAAATAAAATTGTAAAATGCCACAAATCATTGCAACTCCTGTCCGGGCTGCCAGCCAGCCAGCCCACAAATAAAAAAGGGAAAAAACAGAATCAGGGAACCCAAAAAACCCGCCCCTAAAATTTACAGGACTCCCAGGACAACAATTCGATTTGATTTTCGGTCAAAAATTCCACACAACTTTTATCGTTTGCCAAAATAAATGTTCTCAGTTCGGAGATGCTGCCTCTGGGAGTGTGTTTTTGTTGGCCACTGGAAATATTGGTATTTAATTGTTTGACAATTGCAAATTGGCCCAATCGAGCTTTGGCCCAAAACAGATCTCACTGCCAGCTTATTGATGGTATCTGGCGAACAGTAGCCGGCGAGTGATTAGTTTTAAGGGATTCCAAACTAGTTTCGATATCGGATCGCTTGTTTCTGGGGCTTTTTGAAACTCACCGCTAAAATCATTCAAAGTCACCTCCGTCGAATAGACCAAATAAATTATCGGCTAGAACTCTGGCGGTGGCCCAAAAAAATACGGCTCGGGACTTGATTTATTGGCCCACAAAATAACAAAACAACAATAGCCGAAAGCCGATTTGCATTGCCGACCTGGGGCTCCGTTCGGCTGAAATATGAAAATATTATTTGTAATTTATGCAAAATGCAGATTTAGCTAATTAATTGTGGCCAATGCCCAATAAAAAGTAAGAAATCAAACACGAAATCCCCTCTAAAAACTCCGCACAAAGATGAGCTGTAAAACCCAGAAACAGAGAAAATCAATAAAAGCCCAACTTATTGATGTTTAGTGGCTGTGACATGTTGACGAAAAGACAAAAGCACCTCGCAGTTTCGGCTTCAGACTCACTCCTCGACCCTCAGACCTGACCAACTCCTGGCCAGCTTTATGATGAATGCCTTAAAAATGCGCAAAGAATTATGGGAATATAAAAAAGATACAGATACAGAGACATAAAAAAAAGCAACAGAGAACAAGAAAAACGTGTGTCGAAAACGTTTGAGATACTTGCGGGCGATTTATAAGCGATTTATTAAGAGTCAGACATGGGGATTTTCTCTCAGCCAGACTTTGACTTTGGCGTTGCCTTTGAGTTGTTTGAACAACTGCGACGGACCAACAGTACTCTCCTCTGAATTTATGCAAAAAATAAATTAAATAAAAATAATATTATGGCGAAATAAAAGCACAAAATAATGCATGTCGATAGCGGTGGAAAAAATGGCAAACGAAATGTTTTGCGAGGGTGGCTACACCAGCATTTCTGAATTTCCAATCATAAATGTGAATAAAGGCAGTATCAGCTCCACCAAGTTGAATGCAAATGCCTTTTATTGAAATTTATTGCCTAACAAATTGCATAGCCCCGGGGTGCGCTCTATTATTCCAGACAACGCCATAACTCGCACACTTTATGCATTCCAAATAAATTCGATAGAGATTATCTTTAATTAAGAGTTAATAAATGTGCAGCCCAGATCAAGATCGGAAAACAAAGGGAGAAGCATAACTTAAAGTGACATTGCCACAAGCCATTGTACTGTTTCGGATAGAGATATCTTATCTTAGGATTTTTGAGGCTATTTCGAAAATTTTCGAAACTGAATTATAAGTAATACCCTATTAAGATCTTGTATCCTAAACATCTATTACCATATAATTTGATGTATTTCTTAAATAAAAGTATTACCCGTTTTACCATATCTTTGAGGGCCGCCTTAAAGATCCCTCTATAGATCGTGTATCCTAAAAACCCATTACCATAGAACTTGAGCTTATCAATTTTGGGAACAAAAGCCTGGATCTGTCGCCACATAATGTATAATTTACAAGTTCGTTTCGATTTTGGGACAGCTGCCGAAAGCCGCAGCCGATGATTTAAATACGAAACAAGTTCAGGAAATCATTTAACTTCAAAAAAAAAAAAGACTGACAAAAAATAGAAGCAAATCGAAAAGCCATTTCCAGATTGCTGCCACCGGCCATCCGAATTTTGAGACTAATTCCACCTTCGATGCTTTTATTTTGTGGTTTCTTGTAGTGTGTGTTATGTTTTTTTTATATTTATTCGGAATGTCGTTGACGCTGGTCGTTCGCTTTGAAATTTAATATCGAAACGTTGTCTATGCAAATGAACATTGCCACCTGTTTATGTTTATGGTCGGTGGAAATGGCAGCAGCCATCCAGCGGCAGCTATAGAAGCTCCACAGATACAAAACACAAAAAAAAAATTAAGAAAATAAAACGGTATTAGCTGCATAAGTCGGGCGATCTATCAACCTCGATCTCTGGGGACTCCGGGGTCCAGTTCTCGAGTGGGATTATCTCGGTTCTCGGTGGGAAACGCGTGAGAACGCCGGACTTTTGTCTCTTCTTGTGGCATCACCACCATATGCAAATCACTTTCTGACTCGACTGGGGACTCAAAAACACAACAAAATAAAAATTAAAACGAAGAAAGTATTAAAATGAAATTTATTTCGTATGCGAGCAGTCAACAGTTATAATAAAACGCGGCTGGGAGCGTTCACAAAGGTGATGTTTGCCAACAGCCCAGCCATCCCAGCCATCCCAGCCAGCCGGGCCAACATCCAACGAAATGGTTGTAAAAACACTGAACCAGTCGAGCCCCAGAACCAAAACTCAAACCAAAGCGATCTCCGATCAGAACAGATCCCAGATCCCACAGAAGATCATCATCTTCTGGCGTTGAGTTGAGTTTTGTGTTTCGTAGTGTAATAAAGTGCGACATTTTAAGTTGTCGCCGCTCTTCGGGCAATAACTTGTCAACACCGGGATTCTGGGATGCTTGAACCCCCATACACCAGAAATAAAATCTTAAAAAAATATACTTGAAAACCTTAGCAGCATAATAGGGCTATTTAGTTTGAAAACCCCTCTTTAAACAAGGTAGCCATCTATTATTATCCCTATTATATCAAAATAAAAATCGTATTCCTTAGAAATTTTTTTTACTGTGTATCAAACCCATCTAACTCCCCCGAAATCTGACGAAACAAGACCTTGTCATCGTTCGAAGCCACAAAGATATAAAGTAAAATAAAACTTTTTATATATAACCATATAAATATAAAGTTTATTTTTAAGGCTTTGAGGCTTGGCACTTGGCATTTTGATGATCGGTTGTATATTATTTTTAATAGATACTTCATTTGTATTTTAGTTACTTTTTTCGGCAATTGTCCATTAGCCATTTATCGCCCGGAAAATTGAAAACAAGCAGCTGAAACCCGAAGAACTTTCAATTCGATTATGTATCTTATGGGGGATTCTTTGTTTTGGGGTCTCATAAAAACGTTGGCACAACTTTGGCTCTCGCATCCATTTGGCCGTAAAATATTTTACGATGTTACGCCAATGTTAGGCCAACAACTGGATCCTCTACCCCTCGAACACCCCTTCTATATATATATATATATATATTTGTGTATGGGTTCTGTGGATACACCGGCGAGTCGACTGCCATCATAATATTTGTCTAGGACTGAGGGGCTCTGGGGGCGATGCGTGCGATGTGCGAATATGTTGTGAAAATTGAATGGCATATGCACATTTTGTCGCCAGTGATAAAATTTAATAACGCTGATAAATTTAGCAAAAACACGCTGGACCATTGGCATAAAGCGGTAATTAAGTTTGCCGGAGAGATGCACAAACCAACACCAGATACAGTGGATGGGTGTTTTACTTTTTGTCGAGGGTTAAGGGAAGTCCACGAGTAACAATTCTAAAAAAATATATTTTTTAATTAGTTTTGGGCTTAAGATCTTATATCTCTAGCTATTCTTACTTAAACATATTAATTTAAATTATTATCTTTAACTGACAACCACTGTATTCCCATAGAAATGCATTCCCTTTTGGATAGCCAGTTTTTTTAGCCAGTGCCCTGCTCAGTTATAGCCGCCCATCAATTTGATTGGATCAATGGAGGCGACAACAGCCCAGCTATATATCCAGAAATACATATAGGTAGAATAAAAAATGAAAACCGAAAGACAAGGCAGCTTGAATGCAGTCAGCGACATTACCATTAACAGTTTTCCGATGAAATATTTGTAAACATTTAGCCAATTTATGGAGCGTGCAGATGATTCTTTTCATTCCAATATTTCCTTTTTTCGCTCTCGTATAATATTTATTGTATTATACGTTACCATACTAAAGTCGTGGGCGTTTGTTGGCCGCTTTCATTCATAAAGAGCAGTTCGTGGGGTCATTAAATAACAATCAGATACGATGATCCGATACGAACTGGGCGCCAAACAAACGCCGACGTGTAAGATTTTTGGTAGTAGTAATATTTTAGCATAATTCAATATATTAAACACAAAGCTCTCTGGACTGAGGCCCACGCAGCTGGATAACACACAAAAAGTAGCTCTAATTAAAAAGCGATACGCCTTTTTCGAAAGTCAGCAACCAGAAAATCAAATGGCCAAATAAACAGAAAACCAGAAACCAAAAAAATCGAATATATATTTATTTGACAGACGCCCAATGAAAATTTTCATGCCGCATAAATCAGCTAAAAAATAATATCCGAAAAAAAAGAGTTTAGACAATGAAAATATTGGAAACACAGTCTGTTTTTGTTTGGTTTTAGCCTTCAGTGCAATTTTCGGCTGTGGTCGCTGGCCGAAATCTGTTGAAAAGCGGCTTAAATATAGCGATCGAGGGATCGAAAGGCCTTAGGAAAACATTTGCCAAAATCCGTTCGAGTGACAAGTGCTCGAGTTGTTGTTATAACTGCCTCGATATCGGCCAGAAAGCTATGTCCATTGTGGTGTCTGCTATCAAGCGGCTTTTGTTCGTCCGACTGGGTTTTATTTTTATATAAGATTGGTATTACTTTTTTCTTTTTTATTTTTTTTTGGGGGAGCTGAACATATTCTCACGGTGGTGGATAGCCAGCCCAGCCAAGGCGAGGAGAGATGACAAGTCACAACGACCACATCGAAATCAATTGAGTGCCAAGGGCTTTTGTCATCGACGACACCCATCCATCCATCGGATCCGACGATTCATTGATATATGGAGTACCGATCTCTCCTCCCGACGATGATCGCTCAATTTGCGCAATGACGTGAGGATTGTCTCTGTTTTTCGGGTAATCGATCTTCTAGGCGTGTTCCCCTGTGATTGTCCCCGAAGATGATACAGTTCTTAGCCACGGCCACGGCTACCGGTTTCGGACCCCTATTCAGATCAGTTTCGGTTTCAATCCAGAAAACTCTCACACTCCTTTGGCTCTGCACCTTGCCGAGTGTAGCCCCAGCTCTCGCATCGAGGGGAGATTGTAAATTTTATTGCATACTCTTCAGCGCCCCACTCCGCGTATCGACCCCTGTCTCTTTTATAGTTCTGACTGGGCCTTTGTTTTTTCCACTTTTATATTGCTGCCAGCCGGAGGTTATTTACGACATTTCGAGCCAAAAGTTGCAAGGTGCAAGTTTTAAATTGTGGAATTTTTATGAGGGGCCGACATAGGGCCGAGTGCTTATATAACACTGAGTATTCATAGCAAATAATAACAATAAAACGAAAGGTGGGAAGGCACAGAACTAGTCTCTTGGATCCCCCAAGATAGCCCCTAGAGATAGCAGTATTTGCTCACACTTTATGGCCCGCAGAGACCCGGCAAATTCATCAGGTTATATCAGTTTTCAAAAATCTTTGCTACTTTGTCTAAGCCCTCATATACCATATACCAGTCAGTGAGACATCTTTATATAATATTAGATCTGAGATTGATATTTTATGGGTTTTTCGATTTATGGCCGTAAGATAGTTTTGTTTTTTATTAGAAATCAATAAGCTTCATAAAGTTTTGATTAAAACTAGTTAGAGATCTGTTGTTTACCCTTTTGAACTTTGTTTAATATCCCTTATTCTTGCTGGCCTACTGAAACATTTTTCGCACTTCTGCCTGCCACAATGCCTCTTGAAAGTTTCCACAAATTCTAAGCCGTTGCAAACACACATGAATAGCCCATTTTGAATTCACAGGCAGATTTATGCATCTCACATAGTGGAAACGCACACCCAACCGCAGAAGGCTCACGACACTCACGAGTAAATTACAGTCAAATGACATGCTCGCCAAAAATGCCACTTCAGATGTGTCCTTCTGCCACCAAGCCGCACTACCCCCTCTCCCCCCTCAGGTCCTCTATTCCTGCGTCTGTCTGTCTGTCTGACAACTGACATATTTTCAAAAGTGGGCATAGACATGACAACAACAACGACAATTGCATGTGTATTACCAACAAGCCGGAGGGATTGCTATTGCGATTTCGGGTCCTATACACTGAAAAATAATGATTGAGGTTGGATATATTCATATTTTTGCAAGTTAGGGGTTTGGACATTTTTTTAGAAATTTACTTTTAAGAAAAAATAGACTTTATAGACTCTTTAAGTCATTATGCATTTTTATAATCTCCGATCTTTGCTCTATCGCTAATCTATCTTAAAAATCTTAAATTTTATTTAATATATAAAAATTGGAAAATACCTGGCTGCTTCCATATTTTTCCGAGTGCATTCAAGTCAAAGTCTCAGCCTCCGGTTTTGTGTGTTAAAACGGGCGTTGGGAAAACAAATTGCTGAAAACACCCCGTCGACTGCAACACCCCACCCCTGGGCTGCGGCTTGTTGTTGGTTGTGTTTTCGGGCGCGGAATATGAAAAGTTAAACGAAAGTGACAGCCTGCCCGGGGAAGGGGAGGCCAAGCGAGGGAAAGGACCAGGGCCAGGGCGCAGGGCGCAGGCTCGTTGCGGGAATATGCTGGAGGGTAGGGAGTCGGAGGGTTGCCTGGGGCTGGGGAGGGAACCAGGACGACCACCGCTATTAAACGTGTCACACACGGCGCAGAGTTGAAAAGTTAAATGGCAGCGGCTGCGCGCAAAAGAGCAAAGAAATGAGCAGCCAGCGGCCATGTTAGGATGTAGTTATATCTGCCACACACACTCATGCACAGAGACTACGTGTATCTCATAGATACACAGTACGCGCACACACACGTGTTGCTTTTTGGATGACGGTGGCCATATTGCATATTTCAATGGAATTCGGAACTCGGAACTCGGCCCGCCGCAACCCCCCTGAAGATACATTTGTATCCGATAGTTTGCGGCTTGTCATAAATTATTCTCATAGATATCCATTACCCAGTGGCTGGTTTTCCACTCATGTCTGTGTCTAATCCATATACACAGTATACCATAGTTTTTTTCCTACGAGCTGGGCTTTGTTTTTTTAATTGCCTTAGTCGCAAAAGTCGGGCCCTTTGATCTGGGCCCGTAGTCATGGCCAGGTTTTTATTTAGCCGCTTTTCCTCGCTTTCAGCTCTGTTTAAATATGTATTTATTTATTTTCTGTCAATGTCGGCGAGCGAAAAAACGAATTCGTCAGCTAAGTTAATAACAAGTTGTCGCCGCCGCAGGTTAAACGACAATTATTTGTGGCAACAATTGTTTTGCCACCAGCCATGAAAAATAAATTCAGGCAGCGCTTATTTTCTCTGCCATTTTTGATTAATGGAAAAACATTTTGTGGCCGTCGGACGGACGTGTTGGACTTTCGGGCTTTGTTTTTTTCTTAATGAGTGAAAAACGTATGCAAAATGCCGGCCATTAATTAAATGTTTCAAGTATTGCATTCGGCTCGGAAATTGCACATCATAATCAACGAAATAACTCGGATCCACAGCTCAGAGCAATTGAAATGTATTTTTTTCCCAATCAAGTGGAAGATAATGAGAAGGCATTAAAGTGGACAGAAATGTTCATTGATGGGAGTCTACAGGGAAAATAAATTACTTCAAAGTGTTTGAGAAATTTTGGAGAAATATCAGCTTGAAAATGGCGTATCTCTCAGCCTCGAAAAACGGTTAATATTTTGCGTTTTTAAATTAAGAATTTTTATATTTATAGGCCCTGTTAAACAAAATTACCGAATTAATTGTATTCATTTGTTAATAATACTCAACTAATTGGAATGGCCATTTTAAACGAGTGCAAAACGATGCAGATTTTTAGCTGTTGAAATAATTGTTGAAATCAACACTTTGCGCTCGAAAACAATTTTCGAAAAAATCAATTAAGGCATTCACATTCTAAATAATAAAATGCTCCACGGAATATTATTTTTCGATTCGGTATCTTCTGTCGGGGTACTTTATGAAACGCAATAAAATTTGTTTGAAACACTCATTTAAAACGGCGTAACATGCAGGCCGGGCATTGAATATTCATAAGATCGATCGTTGGATGGGTCCATAAATTTCACATTTTGGGGACCTGGAATCGGAGTCGAACTCGGAGTATAGCAGTTGCCGTCGCCGCTGCAACAACAACAATTAGCATAACATTTTAAAATTTATGGATCAATTTTCGAAAAGAGCGAAACCGAAAAAACTGGCCCGTTGCCGCTGTTGTTGTTCCTTCTTTTGTGTTTTTTAAAACATTTTTTTTCCAACTGGCTAGCTATTGAAATTTGTTTAATATACATAAGTTAAATGCAGCAGCTAAGAAATAAAACAGAAGCCGCCTGGACATTTGCCAGATTTATTGAACGATTTCGTTTGAAGGCACAACAAAAGAAGAAACAAATCCGACGGATGGGCGCTACGATTTTAGATCAGAGATCAGCATTCACAGCCGATCCGGTTCTTCGACTTGAAAACAAAAAATCCTATTAAATAGAAACTGAATTAGCATAGAAAATATATTGCTAGATTAGAGATTTTCACATCACTTCATGATTTTGTTTGCTTTTTTCCAGACTGAGCTGCGTTCTTGCGCAGCGTGTGGGGAGCCAATCTCGGATCGGTTCTTCCTCGAGGTGGGCGGCTGCTCCTGGCACGCCCACTGCCTCAGGTGCTGCATGTGCATGTGTCCCTTGGACCGGCAGCAGTCGTGCTTCATCCGGGAAAGGCAGGTGTACTGCAAGGCTGACTACAGCAAGTAAGTATCTAAAGGATGCCAAGATCCACCTCTCGGTGCTCTCGGTGGCTACAAACCTATGTACATCTGTTTAGGTGTTTAGATTCGAGGCTGACTTTCGAAAAAATTCCAATCGATTTTCCAACTCATGTTCGTATGTGCACAAGTGTTTTTCGGAAGAGTTTCCCACACATCTTCTGGCCATCGAGTTTAATTGTAACAATTCGACAACGTTTGCGACTTAATCCAAAAAGTCAATAGCGACAAAAGATGCGGCCGAAACGTAACGAAATGAAAACTTTACCACAGAATGCAACTTGCAAGCTAAAGTATCTGAAAGATACTACAACAAAACTGGCCGGGAGGAGGCTGGCCGAGAGAAGAAAAGGGCCAGACCCAGAGCCAAAGTCGTAGGAAAACGGTGTCGACGTCGAACGAAATGAAAATAAACAAACAGACGCGCCGTGAGATGCTGTAAAAATATTTATTTTTCAAGTTAAGAATTTTAAGTGTGCATTGCCCGATGGAGACATCATCCACCAGCATTGGATCTCAGCCCATCTCCATCTCCAGACCTCTTCCAGGTCTCCACATCCACATCCGAGTCATGCTCTGGCCATACATTGTTGGCCCTGTTGTAAAAATAAGCTTAAATGCTAACAATAAGCCACCGAAAGTTGCCGACTCATTTGGAAAAACGTTTGTCGGAGCATCGCCATTGCAGCAACTTCCGCTTGGAAAATGTTTTCCAAATCTAAAAATGTATATATGTACATTTTCTAAAAAGCCTATATAATTTAATTACCAATAAGTCTCTTATAATAATATTTTAATAAGCAAGTTAAATTTTTTATGAGGAGTACTTAACTGATTACCACTTCCTCTTTCGCTTTTAATTTGCAGAAATTTCGGCGCCAAGTGCTCCAAGTGCTGTCGCGGCATCTCCGCCTCGGACTGGGTGCGACGGGCGCGGGACCTGGTCTTCCACCTGGCCTGCTTCGCCTGCGACCAGTGCGGCCGCCAGTTGTCCACCGGGGAGCAGTTCGCCCTCATGGATGACCGGGTGCTCTGCAAGGCTCATTATCTGGAAACGGTCGAGGGTGGCACCACATCAAGCGACGGTAAGTTAGTCCTCCAAACTCTCAAATCAAAAACCCTAGTGCCATGTGCAACAAAGGCTGCTTACAAGTTGAAAACATGCTGCACGCTTCGGTGGCAGAACGGTTGCCAATTTGGAACGCTTCACTGTTGACCGGTACAGTGAAGTAAGGTGGTTAAGCGCCAGTCAGTCGCCAGGGCAGGCTGCTGACGAAATCGTGTCACAATCGTAAAAACAACTCTCCGTTTTTTCTTTAATTTTTTTTTCGGTTTTTTTGAGGCGACGTGATCGGCTTTTGAATGTCGTAGCAGTCGTTCTGGTACGTACTGCCATGTCCCCAGAAAACCTCCATCCCCCATCCCCCTCATCTGACCGAAGAGGAGGAGATGGGACCACCGGGTCGGCACAGTGGCCACATAGACCATAACAGCACCACTATAAACTATAAACACTTTTTGACATTTTCAATTTGGTCGACTGTCAAAATGCTTTTAGAGCCAAAGACACCGGAGTTACTACTCTACTTTAGGGCCTATACGATGTAGGGATTTTTGAATCAAATACCTACGAGAATTTTATAGAATTTCAAAATGGTTTATTTATATTAATCTTAGACCTCTGGGTAGTATTTCTATCCAGTAATAAATTTATAATCTATAAATTATTGATAGTTATTTTTGATTATTGTTATATATTTCTAAAAAACTATAATCTGATATAGCCTATTTTAGACCTCTATAGTCAAGCGACCCTCCTTTTTATATTCCGATTAAATTTCTGATCGCAAACCACTCATAACATGTATCTTTTTCCCACTTCAGATGGCTGTGATGGTGATGGTTATCACAAGAGTAAGACGAAACGTGTGCGCACCACCTTCACCGAGGAGCAGTTGCAAGTGCTGCAGGCCAACTTCCAGATTGACAGTAATCCGGATGGCCAGGATTTGGAGCGCATCGCCTCGGTTACCGGTCTCAGTAAGCGTGTGACGCAAGTTTGGTTCCAGAACTCGCGGGCGCGTCAGAAAAAACACATACATGCTGGTAAGAATAAAAGTAAGTAGTGGATTAGTGCAGCATGCTCTCCCCCTAGTGGCCCCATCCTCCTCCCAGATTCCGAGATTCCCAGAGTAGACCAGTCCACCTAGTATCCTTCCTCACACACACAGTCACACACATTTACACTCAAGAAAAAAAAAGAATAAGATGCTAACACAGTATTTACAATTTCTTCTGTTTTTTTCTACTTTCAACAAACGATTTTTGATTGCAGTACGCGAACCGGAAGGAAGCTCATTTGCGCGTCATATTAACCTGCAGTTAACGTATTCATTTCAGAATAACGCACAGAATCCAATGCATTTGAACGGCACTAAAGCGGGTCTATACCCGGCCCATGGTAAGGCTAACACCTTTAAGAGAAACCATGGGGAATGAGACTTTTTAAAATTCAGATACATTCCCAAATTTTAATTGAGTTTTGTAGATAATAGTTAAAATACTCCTATTAGAAGGATATATTTTAGGGATAATAATAATTTTAAAAACCCTAAGTTGAAGACATATTTTTGAAAGTAGATGTTAGTATATTCAAGAATTACTTCTACCCACTTTTATTTAGTATCATCTCCAAGTTCATTCCCCTTTTCTCTATGTTATAGAGTCTAAAATTTTAAAAATTATATCTTTATTTTTTCCATACAGAATCCTCCATGGATGAGCTGTCACAGGACTCGAGTGTGCACTGCATGCCCAGCGAGGTGTGACTAGAACAATCCTCGCCAGCACGAGCGCATCGCTAGCTGGCCAGTGGCCACCCAAGAAACGTCCTCTCCTAGTCAAAATTCTACAATGTAAAGCGTTCACAAATAATGGAAACCTCATCCAGCACCCAGCAAACCGAAATACAAAGCAGACCCAGTTTATAGGCTTTGAGCAAACCGACAATTCCAACCATCAAGTCACCAACCACAGTGAAAACTCATCTACAAAAGACAACCTTCATGCAACACAAAACAGCAACCACAACATTCCTGCATTACTGTAGTTATAAACAAAGAAGTATAAGAAAAACTGCAGCTTAGTTAATTTAATTTAAATGAAATTTAAATTTAGTTTAGTATAATGTTCGGTATTCGATAAGTGTTTCGCCTAAACCTTAAAAGCTTATTTCGAAGATAAAAACAAATGCTTGCCAAGGCTCCTGTAATATATTTATGTATATGTAATCCTACCCAATCATTGTCGTATACCTACCCATGAGAAACGTTGTTATTGTTTATTTTCTTGTTTTTTAAATGTATAAAAATCGATATAAATATATATATTTAGATTTATAGTCGTATCCTAATTCTGGCCAGGCATATAAACAAAATTGTAAATAGTAATGCTAGCCGAAATTGACACAGTAAATGGAAAACATACAGCTAAAAACTAACATTTAGTTAACAGAAATTATAAAAACCATTACAATTAAAGATGAACAGAAATCAATTAAAAAAGAAGAAAAACAAATTAAAGAAAAACATTTTTCAAAAACCAATCCTGCATTTTAATTCAATGGGAAGAAAGGTAGTGTTGGAGAAGTTGATTTTCGAAATTCCTAATACAAAAAGGAAACTTTTAAGCTTTGGTATCCCTGTTTGACTCAACGAGGAAAAGGACATCTGGAAATATTTCATTGTACCTCTCGCTTTTTCGACCTAAGTGGATGTTAGGCTCATTTTTTATTTTGGATACCAAGTTTGCCAAGTTATCGTGGATATCCTAGTTTTCTTGGGTTTTGTTTCTTTTATTTCATAGTTGAAATTGTTTCTTTATTCGTCGTTTTTATGTGGAGATGCTACTTTTTTTGGGAAAAGTTTTTCGTTTTTTTTCCCTTTTTTTAAGAAAAGATTTTTATTTTATTAAGAGATATCAAACTTTTAATCTTTACTAATATCTAGATTCTAGAACCATGGACAAGATCCTTGATGAAGTGTGGCTGATTTTGGTTGTATTATTTTAATCACAATCATTTGTGTTCCCCATATTTAGTATTATTTACTTATTTTTTCATTTTTTTACCATTTATTAAGATAATTTACCGAAAATCAATTCTCAAGTTCAATTTCCGGTGCAGTATCATCAATGAAGGTAGATTTAAAGCGTCAACCCCAGACAGTGTGACGACAGAGGTGCAACATCCATATCTATATCCACATTCATATTCATATTCACACTCGTCTTTCACTATCTTCATCGTGGTCATCATCGTCACTATCTTCAGTCTTCCACTTGAACACTTGAGCTGCCAGTCATGTGGCTGGATTCTAGTGAGTTGCAGCTGGATGTGTTTTGAACTCGAGTGCTTGCAGCTAAGTGCAACGAATCTGAGGCATTAATTGAATTATAAGCCTAGATTATGCAAAGGTTTCCTGTGCCAGCAGCAATTTGTGTGGAAGATCATCACGATGATCATGCTTATTGGGCTTGGGGGATCGGGATTGGTACCGGGATTGGAGTCGGAATCGGTATTGGTTGCTGGGCATGACTTGGCATTCGACTGCACTTGTTTGTAATTCCTGTTGTTGGTTTATAATTGTGCGATCGCATTGCAGGCTGGAGGAAAAGGGCCTTCCCCAGCACGTTACAAAAATATCAACAAATCGTCATCATTAATAATGATCTTTCTCTCCGGGCTACAGGCTCGGAAACACGGTTGCTATCAGCTGAACGTGTGTCTTCGGGCAGCCTGGTTCATTTGTCAAATTTCACCGCGCCCCTACAGGTCTCAAGAAAAATAAAACAGATCTCCCGAAACCCTAAGAGATACCCCATGAGATATATCTGAAGATTGGACCTGATGTTGCTGTTGTTGTTGTTGTTGTCGTTGTTATTTGAGCAAACATTCAACACTTGAAGCGAGAGATTTTCGTGGCAAGCTACAACAACTCAATTCCCAGTGGCCCCTGCTTGCCCCTCCTCGGGGCGGCAATGAAATTATGAATGATGTGATACTTTTGCCATTGAGATGTTTTCACAGTCGCGGGGCTCATGACATGCCCCGGCCATATCTTATTTGCTATATCTACATCGCCTTCGAGATTCAAGATTGGAAACTGGCAACAACACCAAGCCGGGTTGCTGGTTGCTTTTTTTCCTGTTGCCTGGCTTTTTTTTGTTGGTTCTGTTTTGTTTTTATTGCCGGTTCTTTGGACGATGTTGTTGCTCTTACCATGGCTTGCAGTGGCTGCCGTGTTTGTGTTATTTCTGCTGGAAATGAGCGATCGCGTGCAATAATTTGTAGACGACTTTGGCCGGGAGAACGTAGTGCCTGTATTGCCGTTCCGCTGTGTCTTTTGCTCTTGCTGATGCTGATGCTGTCGCAGTTGCTGTTGCTGCACATGCTGCACATCATTTTTCAAAATCATTCAAACACTTGTTAAATATTTTCTTAACCGATTGATGATGACTGTGACTCGGCGAGGTAGGAATCATCCTGCTACAAAATCATTTGTGTTTATCAATAGACGTGCGCGCTGGAAGAAAAGGTCTAAAGTCTTGCAGCTTCGATCTTCGTTTCAGTTTTCAATGCAGAAAGGAAAAATATTGGGGCTTTTACCAAAATCTTTATATTTTTTTAAAATTCTTAATTCAAACACTGAACTTAACACATTTAAAGAGTTTTTAAAGCATAGAACCCCTTCTTCTTTCACCTTTTAATATATTTTCATATATCTGTATTAAGAATATACATATTTTTCCCAGTGCATCCGTCAAAAGCATTGACTTATTACGATTTTGTTGGCCTTTTCACATCCACTCTCGTCCGCTGAAATTAATTGATATCTGTGGTATGCGCTTTGTTGGGCTTTGATGAGTGGCGACCCTCGGTCTTCGGTCTTCAGTCTTCAGTTTTCAGTCTTCGGATTTCAGATTTGGGATTTGAGGTTTTTTTTAGTTTACAGCTTTCAGGCGGCCACTTTAGGCATTGATGATCGATTACAGAACGTGCCGGCCGCCATTGAAAACGGGGTCAAGTGTGAGGATGCCATTCGGTGATTGGGTATGCAAATTCAAGCCAATGCAATAAGCATTGTAATTCCTGGCCATTGGCCCATCATCACTTCTCCGTCACTGCATCATCGTTGGATCATCACCAACAAAGGCAGCCCGGTTCCTTTTCAACACATTTTGAAGACCAACCTCAGCGCACCGATGGGTGTCCAGCAAATCCGTAAGTGTGTCCGTCCGTGAGTGTGACTCACGCAGCTTGGCATTTTAATTGATTTTGGTCCGGACTGTGGAGCGGGGGGGATGAGTCTTAAAAATATTGTGCCAAAATCCTCACCACAAGCTCACGGCTGTTGGCACACGTTCTATTGCCCTTTTGGTTCGCCCAGAGGTGTCTTTTTTAGGGGGTAGAATACTATGATTAATAATATGAAAGTTAGAATTATAGTATATTAATTTTTTTATTGTTATTATTATTATTAATTTTCAGACATATATTAAATTCCTTTTCACTTCGAACCCTCTTCAGGGTAAGCCCCTGCCAATAAAGTCAGGCACGTACGAACGGAGAATGTTGCTCACCTAGGATCCCTGGAATGGCATGAGTTGGGGCATTCATCATGCTGCATTGCCCGCCAACTGCCTGGACTCTTTGAATCCGAAAACGAATCCGAATCGGACTGCCTGCGTAGGCGTTGGCCGGTGGTCAACACTTCTCATCCTTGATCCCCCCGACCCATCCTTGCTCGATGTGTGTACCTTCGTTGGGGCGTTGGGGCACGTAAAAATGTAACACCAACTGGGCTTGGACGTCAGGAGAGTCATCGGCAACTTACGCACATTGGAATTGATCTTTTGGATTCTTTTAAATTTAAGATTAATTTATATACAAGAAATATTTCTAAATATTCATTATTTATATATTTTTTTATAAAGCTTTATCTTGATTATTTTTAAGAAAATAAAAACCCATTTACGATCCTATTTTTTATAATTTGGCTTCACTGCCAAGTCCGGGACTTCTGTTCAATCGACTGGACCACTCGGTGGAGGCCAAGTCCAATTTCCATTGGAGATGTGAATGCGAATCCCTTGCCCTTTGCCTTCTCCCAGTTTTGAGTTTGCTTAACTGTGCGCGCCCAGGACACCCAGCTGTGGTCGCCGGGCCAACAAGCCAGGCGGTGGTTACTGCTTCTGCTGCTCCTGAAGCTGCAACACAAACAGCAGCAGCAGCAGCAACGGCAGCAAAGACAAGACCAACAGCAGCAACATGGGCAGGCGACTCTCCACCGACTATGACGACAACTTTGGCAGTACACCTCAATGTTTGTGCAAGCAACATTCGCATGCAAGTCAGCAAAGTTTGCATTGACACGCAGCAGCAGCAGCAGCAGCAACGCATTTGCATAAAGGTGAGGGCGGGCAAGGGGCAGTGAGGAGGAGCTGGTGGTCTGGAGGGGTGCGAGAGGGTGCTCTAGTGGTGTCATGGTGCCGAAAAAACCAGACAAACGCCAAGTGCACAGCAGGGACATTAAAACGGGGAAGAAGGAGCCACATTGCCGTTGTCCATGATGAAGATGGACGTGTTGCTGGTGGTGGCTTCCCATCAGCAACTGCTGCTGCTGCAACAGCAACACCAACAACAACAACGGCCCGGTCCGGCCCCATTAGGCCGCACATAAACTGCATGCAATGAAACTCACTCCTGTGGCGTGGCCATGTTGCTACTGCTCTAAACTTGCAGCAGTTGCTGTTGCTGCCACTTCTGCTGTTTCTGACTTATGGCAATTGCCAATGCAACATTTGTTGCCGCCGCTGTTGTTTATGCGTCCAGGGAGATGGGGGCGTGACCGCTGTTTTCAGCACTCTCTTCGAGTTTGTCAATTGCCAATTACCGTCAGACTTTAGAAACAAAAAATGATTTCCAAATACATACTTAGTTTACTGTTTAAATATAGGGTTTTTCAGCTACTTAACAAAAAATGACAAATTTGCTAGGCTAATGAGTAGTTATTTTTTTACGGGCCAAACGGCTTTCCCCCATTTCTTTTTAGCTTAAGTTATTTAACAGACTCAATAGAAAAAATATAAAAGTTTTAAATAGAATTAGTTTGTTATTAAACTTTTTTATTTTCCTGTTTTATTTTAGACACTTATTTTTTAATGGCTTTTCTTAATATTGCTTGAAAGTTTTAAAGTTTCGGTTCAATCTAGTCTCTCGTGATTGCTCACGCATCTCACGCTATAATCTCTAATAAAAGTCCCCCAGGATTTTCTGTTCCTGTTGTTTTTGGCTGCTGGACGGCAATTTTTGTATCTTTTTTTTCACTTACCCCCCGCAAACATTTGTTTCAACACGTACGCGCAAATGAGTTTACAAGGTGCGATATTCATGTTGCTCCGGCTCTTGGCCGATGTTGCTGCTGCAGTTGGAGTTGCTGCTGCAGTTACTGCTGCTTGTCAATATTTACTATGCGCCCTGGACAGAGCAACATGTTGCCGAGGAGGCGACTAGGACTTGGCTAATCGTATTTTTGCCATTTTATATATATTAATAGGTGAGCAACGGTCTGCTGGCTCATTTCTCATTCTTATTTCTTAGCGATGTTGCTACCACATCGGCAGCTGTTGCCGCTTTTAGTATAATTTTAATTAACGCATTCGATGATGTTGCTGTTGCTGTTTTTGTCGTCGTCTTTGGCCAACATGCTAAAAGGTGTTAATTGGCGAAATTTCCATGTAGAGCTTAACCAAAAAAAACAGAGAACCCAGAATAAGAGAGAAGCAGCAGCAAGAAGCAGTCTGCCGCCTTGAGTATTGTCAACAAGATTTGCTTTATTAGCCACTTTCGGGTGGTTGCAACATTTCCACAAACAGCACCAGCAGCAGCAGCAGCAACACCCTGCCGCAGCACACTTGCAGTTTTAATGAGCAACAAGGAATAAGAGGAAATACATGAGAAGAGGACTCGTGCTGAAGATGGGTAAATATTTTCATGGTTTAATTTCATAAATTATGACAATTTCCAGGCCACATGAATGCCGACACATTGAAATCCGAAAGTTATAGCCGCGCTATTCTGCGGATCGGAATGAATTATGCTCGCCATAGCAAATCAACTTAAAGTGCGGCGACAGGACAACGAAAAGCTCCTAAATTTTACTTAAGAACATCAATGGGCATCTGACATACAGATACTTTGCATTTTTTTCTTTCTTTCAGCCTCCTGAAATGATAATGATGATGATGTTGCTGGTGGGTTCCAGTACAATGATGATCGTCATTAACACCTTTCTGCCGCCCAGTGAGCCATTCTCCGTATTCCAATCTTTCGCTCTCATTCTCCACCGAAGAATACGTCTTCTCCGCAGCAACAACAAAAAACAAGATATTGTTGCAGATATAACTCGGTAAAGAATATATACGAAAATAATTCAAAACAAGAAAGGAAAGCTAACTTCGGGCGGAGCCGAAGTTTATATACCCTTGCAGTTAAAACCGGATATATATCGCAAACATCGGATATAGTTGGCCGATCCTTATGGCAATAGGAATATATAATCCAATTTTTTACAATACAAAATCTAAAAAAAATCCCAAACTTCTATCTTCAAAAATACGAAAGTTGATATTTCTACCAAGTACCATTTCCGATCGTTCAGTTATATGGCAGCTATAGGATATAGTCGGCCGATCCTAATGAAATTTGGTAGGTCGGATCAACTGACCAAATATATAATCTGTACCAAGTTCCAGCTTTCTATCATCAAAAACACGAGTTGGGTCAAAGTTGGGTCATTTCCGATCGTTCAGTTATATGGCAGCTATAGGATATAGTCAGCCGATCCTTACGAAATTTGGCCTGTCGTATTATTTTGCCAAAAATAGCTCTCATGTCAAATTTGAACTCTCTAACTCTAAAAACACCAAAGTTATACCATTTCCGATCAATCAGTTATATGGGAGCTATAGGATATAGTCGGCCGATCCGGGCCGTTCCGACTTATATACTGCGTGCAAAGGAAAGAAGGGTGTGTGCAAAGTTTCAAGACGATAGCTTTAAAACTGAGAGACTAGTTTGCGTAGAAACAGACAGACGGACAGACAGACGGACAGACGGACAGACGGACAGACGGACAGACGGACAGACGGACAGACGGACATGCTCATATCAACTCAGGAGGTGATCCTGATCAAGAATATATATACTTTATAGGGTCGGAGATGTCTCCTTCACTGCGTTGCACACTTTTGACCAAAATTATAATACCCTCTGCAAGGGTATAATGAAATTTGCTTTATGATGCGCAACCGCGCGACGTTCCTACGCACATTGGTATAGGCTCTAGGTTTAGGGTTCATAAAGTTTAAATATATTAAAAACAAATCTTAAAAAATGTACAAAATTGGGTAAGATTTTATTTGAATCTTTAAGAAAGATTATGTGTATCTTCTAGGTTTGTTAGTGGATGAAACTTTTAAGAACAATACTTAATGCTTCCATTGGGACTATTTCTAATAAGTTTGATTGAAATTCTAGATTAATTACTATTCAATCAATTCAATATTAATTCTATCAATTCTTCTTAAATAATAATATTCTCTATATATTCCACCACTGTATCCACAACTATCTGCGTTGATATGAAATATGTGTCGGGGCGGCAGGCAGCGCGGAGATTTATCGAGCGCGAAATGTAATACGTAGCAATGTCCACTTGGAGGAGCTTGCTCCTGCTCCAGAGGGAGCAGCGAGAGGTAACTGGGATTTGGAATCGGAATCGGAGCTGAATGACGGGCGGCAGGAGTTCCAGGGAGTGAGGGGTACGGATCAGCGGCCACCGTTTTGAATTGGCTTAAGCGACGCCGCCGCCTTCGACGTCGACAACAACAGCAGCAACCACTATACACTGAGATTAAAAACGAAACTATATGGAACTATACATTACCTTTAGTCTTAATGATATCTGATTAAAAATAAAGACGTTTTTTCTTTCAGTGCCGGCATCAAGTGAGGCGAGGTTGCAAGCAACTGGATGCTCGATTCGGTCCGCTTATAAACTGCATCCTGCTGCGATCCGTTGCCCCCGTGTGGTAAGGAGAAGACGAGGCTCGAACAGGGACCTGGGGCACGGGAACAGAGACAGGGCCAGCAGAGGAGACTCTGCTGAGACAGAGGCAGGGAATAGGGACGGCAACAGCGACAACGACTGGACATTAACTAATGCATGCATTTATTTTTGTTATTTGTTGGGGCAGCTTCTCCAGTCCAGGGCAGAGTGGGGGCAGGGGGCAGGAGAGGATCTCCATATGGGGATCCCTTTATATGAGCGGGCGAGATATGGAGGATCTGCTCCAATAACTCATGGTGACACTATTAAAGCGACGATTTGTAGCCGAGCATAAAATAAATGCGGATTAGACTTTATAAAGGACAAAATGCTCGTGTCTGCGATTTATGGGCGCATTGGCTGCGATTGAAAGGGCGTGGTCCAGTTAACAAAAATTAAACTGAGAAAAGAGTATGGCCAAGATATTGTATCTCAACGCCATGTAAGACTTGAAACTTTTAGGTTTTGAAGGCCCTTTAGCTTAAAAACTATTGTAATTGGAGTGCTGGTATGTACTTGATGCAATTAATATTCATCTGGGAAATCTGTTGAGCAAACCCCTTCTCGGAGTCGGAGCACTTGCCCCCTGAAATGCCAGCCGTGCAACACACGAATGTTATCAAAATCAGTTGAGTAAATACGACGGGGAACTCTCGTCTCGCAAAAATAACAAACGTGACAAATTTTGGTGAATTCAACTGTGTAAAAATGGCAAAAGACTACAGTAACACTGCAGCATGGTTTTAACAACGATGCCAGCGAGGAGGAAGCATAACAAAAACTTTTATGCAACAAAACTTTACACAAACTCCAGGAAAAGCAACCGAATAGTGGGTGGTGGGCAGTACCAAGTGGTGTATCTAGTGGGTGTATCTAAAACTGAGAGGGGAACGGCAGTCGCTTAGATTTTGGCAGGCACGATAAACTTTATCTATGTACCGTGGCGTCTGTGTGGGTGGGAGGATTGGGCTGCTAGTCCTCTCTATTTACCGAGTAAACAAAAGTTTTTCGGCGCTCAAAACAAAACAAAAAATAAAGGGAAACAATTCAAAGAATTTAGGAAAAGCAGCTTCCCCGCTTTCGGATTCCACGCCCGCATTTTGTCTCTAAAACAGAAATTGTAACAAAAACAGCCCAAGAAAACACAAGGATGTGAGGAAAATGCGGGATTTCAGGACTCTCAATACCAGAAGGCAGCTGGTTCGAGGCTCAGACCCAGGGGTTTGCTTTCAACCAGTTCAATATTTGAACGCAATTCAAGGCGCGATTTTTCGCA
Source organism: Drosophila bipectinata (assembly GCF_030179905.1). Classification (NCBI taxonomy): domain Eukaryota; kingdom Metazoa; phylum Arthropoda; class Insecta; order Diptera; family Drosophilidae; genus Drosophila; species Drosophila bipectinata. Next base: position 831,670 of record NC_091738.1, on the reverse strand, counting down.
AGTCTTTGCCAAAACTTTGCACCAAAAGTGGCAAGAAAGGCCGAGGAAATAGGGGAATAGCTACTAGATATATTTTTATTAAACCATTTAACCTTTGAAATACCTAAAATATACCCTTAAAGCATATCGCACGTAATAAAATTATTCAGGAACTCCCAGGACGGTCCCAGCACTTGACTCCCGCCAACCTGAAGCCCAGACGAGTCCTGGCTGGGCGAAAAAAGGTCCTTACCCTAGGGCTATTAGGCAATGCATTAATGAGGGTCAAAATGCGTGTAAATGCAATGCAAATGTATGTTAAAGTGATTAGCAACCTTCAAAGAGCGACGGGCGAGCGTGTTAAATCTGAGGGATCCAAATACACCAGAGGCTTAATTTGCAACACCACCCGACAACACCCCCCTGCCAGTACCACCCACCGCCCGCTCCACCCCCTCTTGGGCAATAAATAAAAAAACAAGTAGCCGAAATAAACAAACAATAAAAGGGAGCGACGGTAGGAAATCATGACGGCAACTATTTTCTGGCAATGATGACGATGACTTTGGTGGCGATGATGATGAACTTCCCCATTCGACACTTCATTGAATCTGACAGATGTGGGTTCTACCCGCTACTCGGTCCAGGATTCGGGATTCAGGATTCAGGACTCTCGCCTCATAGAGGGCTACCGATTCGCACCCTCCCTCGCCAGCGACAAATACAAAAACAAACACCTAGGAAGTCCGTGTGCCAAAAGGCATTGTGTGCGCGCCAGGATAAAAACGATTCCGAAGGAAACATTTACAAATGAAGTTGTAATCGGAAGTTGTTCGTTTGCTCGTGTCAGTCCCGCCTGTCCTCCTGCCCACCCCCATGCCCATTTTTCACATATAAATTGAGCGACAATTGTACAAATTGTCAAGGCGGAAACGCTGCCAGGGATAGTTGAGCTCGGATTCCATTTTCGGTGTCCTGTCCACTGTGCGGGTAAGGCCAAAAAGGAGTGATGGCGGCAGGGGGAGGGGTGTTGAGGACAGGGGATTAGGCTGCCAAAAGGGGTGTCCTTTCCACCGTCTAATACATATGTTCACTTTGTGTTCGCGCCTTGATCCTTTTTGATATCCATTAGTGGGCTAAGGGTATATGGATGGGTTGAAAATTTCAATTTAAAAAGGTTTAAGGTTAAAAAAAAAGTAATTTAAATAAATAATGTGTTTTATTTGTAAGTGGTTTGATTCTAATAAATTTTTAAGTAATATAAATGATAACATATCTCCATAAATTTCATAAAATACTAGATAAAAACATGTCATTTTCTACATGTCATGTAGAATTTTCAAGTCCTTTTTCCAAAATAAAAGTACTGAGCATCCGTAAGTCCTAACCCTCAATACTTCACATTATTGCTTGCCTATTTTTTTTGGGTTTGTTGTGTTGCCCACAAATATTTGTTTTTAATAGTCCCTGGATTGCCATGTTTGAAATGCAAATAGGATTTCCGTCTCGTCCTGGATTGTCCTGCCAGGCACCCAGCCAGTCCGATGGCCAATTCCATTTGACAGTTGAATTGTTTTGATGTCGAGCGTTTAGAGAAATAATAACACTTGTTCCATAGCTCCTGATATTTGTCCACGAGATTAGTCAGTTAGTTGCCCAATTGGACACATGTTGAGATTGGATTGGAACCGATCTGAGTCCAGCTCTTAATACAGTTGTTTGGCAGCCCAACGGGGGCAGCAGATGGAATCGAAATCGGGCCAAGAAAATAAAAAGCCAGGGGCCTCTGGTCTCGGGTCTCTGGTCGCTGGACTGTCTGTCTTATCGGCGGAATTGATCGTTTTGAAAACGCTCAAAATGTGATGTGGTGGCATTTTCAACTTGTCTGCGTCTCAATATTTTTACTTTCTTTATGATCTCGCCAGGCCGAAGAACTGGTTCACAGTGGGATCCCAAAGTCAGGAGATCTCCCCATCGCATGGTCCCCTTCCCCAAACCCTTACTCACTCTTGGAGTAGTGTTGTTGCTGTAATCGTGTCGTGTCCATTTCGATTATCACCAAAGTGAGTAATTTAATACCAATTTGGCGGCCCATGCGGCATAGACTTGAGAGAAATATGCTCGCCTCTAAATGTCAAATGTGAACACCAGATGGGAATCGAAATGGAAATGAAAATCGAAATGGGATTGAGAATGAAGATTGGGAGCTTACTGCCTCTGACAGGGATCGGGGATCTGGAATCTGGAATCAGAGGACCCATCTTTCGGGGACCATGTAAGGCGGAAAAATCTTATCGGACTCGACGCGTATTTAGCTGGAATTTTAAGGAATTGAGACGAGAACTAGCTCCTGGAGTGGAGACAGGGAGGAGGTTGCCTGGCAGCTTAGCCAGAAGATTACATTGAGCTAGTGCCTGTTGGTCAGTGACAATTTACATGAGGACTCTGCCAGATAAGGGCCCTTTGGAAGGCTTAGCCAAGATAGTGGCTTGGTTAGAAGTAATTTCCAGTCAAGAGACCTTTTCTGTAAGAAATGTATCTTTAATAACCAGTTTATTTTTAATAAAATGATTTAAAACAATTCTTTTTTAACCCGATTTTTCACTTCCCATTTTTGTGCAAGCCTCTTATTCTTTCTTTTTGGCTCCTTTAAGAGTTATTTCCAGCAAGTGACATAATATCCTAATTAGATCACTCGGTCATGCTCACCTGACAAAGTACAAGACAAGCTCGACAAGGGTCGCGACAGCCTGGAAGATCTGAGATCGGTCTTTCTTGTCTGGGTTGGTCGAGGATTTCCAGCGATATTATGACATCATTGGCATTACTTTGGTCAAGCTTTCTGACTATTGCACTTAAAGGGATCGTTAAATTAAAATAACAAAAATACTGATGCACCAATGTTGTGAAACAGAGGGCCCTATAAAAAGGGGACTAGGAAGGGGGTTCCCCTAATCCAAATCCAAATTTAAATCTATCTCAGCATTTGGCCGATGAGATGAACACATTTCCCACGTTCAAAGCGGCAAAAAACAAAATAGGAAAGAGAAACAAACGATTTTTATTTTAATTTTAATTTATTCAGAAGAAATCGGGACTGCAGCTATCGAACGGAAAACGGAAAAAATTGCCCAGGCCTCAGGTTACATTCTTTTGTTGGAAATTTATGACTGGACCCGGAGACGATCTACCGGAGCCACCGCGGTGAAAAAGGTGGAAACAGTGGAAACGGTGGAAAATGCCCGTGTGTTTAGCAGCGTTTAATGGCTCATTTCGAATTGATTTCTTTTGGCTGGAACACTGGAAAAAATGAAGAAAATTTGACGATTTCGTATAATTGATAATTTTTCTAAATGTTCCACAACCATGTCTATATCTTGTCCAATTTCTATGCGATCCTTAAACGGATTACCTTAAAAGTTTTGTGGATCGATTCCCTACCAATTTGAATCAAAATCTTATATATTTTCATTATACGTTGGTAAGCGAGATATTCATATAGGACCCACAATAATGTCTTCTATATCTTGGCTGTAATTGAAAAGTTTTGTAGCACATTTTTCTTTTTAACTTTTAAATATATTTTTCCCAGTACATTTATGAACCCATGCTAGGAGATACCCATACATCTGCCAGAAGGGGGAGTTCTTCTTGGATTTTCATTTTGAGCGCCATGGAGATTTGTAGCCGACCACTTTTTGGGGGCTTGCTTTTAGTGGAAAAGCTGTAAAACTTGTTGAAATGCTTGTAAGCATCGTAAAAAAGCGCACTGTGAAGAGTCTATTACAATGATGCCATCTCGCTGATAACTCGGAACCGAGTCGGGCCTCAAAAACTCGGAGAGCCTATGTATTTTATGACATTGGAAAGGTGCACCCGGGACCCGGCAGCCGCCACTCTAAGCTCCAAGCCGTGGGTTAGACCTGGTATAGAGATGTGTTTTGTCGAAACCCAAATCCGAATACGAGTCCGAATTCGAGCTGGATACCCCTCCTGGTATCCAGTATTTTGAAGTCATCAGACGTCGAATGATGCGCGCATTTCCGCACTCGACGGAAAATTGTGTGTCGGGATGGGCCATAAAATTGGCGACCGGCCGAGGCGCCGCCACATTGTTGCCTCCCAAGTGCATGGGAGCTGATTTCGAGGAGCTGGCTGGCCGAGCGGCAGTGGGTGGGTTGTTAGTAAATGTTGTTGGGTTGTTAAGAAAAATCCAGAAGTTATGAGGTTTATTAGCCAGCAAATTGAGTGACTGTGGAGCAGAAAAGCATTCGTGACTTTTACTCAAATGGCATGGGGCCAAAGCTGTTGCATTGTTTATTTTATACCGTTGCAGAGGGTATAATAATTTAAGTCGATAAAGTGTGCGAATCGGATGGAAATTGAGGAAGATATAGCCATCACTTTGGGCCATATAGGGGAAAACCCCATCCCATCACGAAAAATGGACAAAAAATCTAAAAAATATTTTGTCTCGGGATTTTGATGCAGAATGGTGGCGAATCGATCTAGAAATCGTTAAAGATACTCCGCTTGAGAATCGGATGAGAATTGGTAAAGATATAGCCATCACTGTGGACCCTATAGGGGAAAACCCCATTTTCAAGGGATCCCATCACGAAAAATGCAAAAAAAATCCAAAAAATATTTTGTCTCAGGATTTTGATGCAGAATGGTGGCGAATCGATCTAGAAATTGTTTAAGGTACTCCGCTTGAGAATCGGATCAGAATTGGTAAAGATATAGCCATCACTGTGAGCCATATAGGGGTAAACCCCATTTTGAAGGCATCTTATCACGAAAAATGGGAAAAAAATCTAAAAAATATTTTGTCTCAAGATTTTGATGCAGAATGGTGGAGAATCAATCTAGAAATTGTTTAAGGTACTCCGCTTGAGAATCGGATCAGAATTGGTAAAGATGTAGCCATCACTGTGAGCCATATAGGGGTAAACCTCATTTTCAATGGATCCCGTCACGAAAATTGACAAAAAATCTAAAAAATATTTTGTCGCAGGATTTTGATGCAGAATGGTGGAGAATCGATCTAGAAATTGTTTAAGGTACTCCGCTTGAGAATCGGATCAGAATTGGTAAAGATATAGCCATCAATGTGAGCCATATAGGGGTAAACCCCATTTTGAAGGGATCCCGTCACAAAAATGGACAAAAAATCTAAAAAATATTTTGTCTCAGGATTTTGATGCAGAATGGTGGAGAATCGATCTAGAAATCGTTTAAGGTACTCCACTTGAGAATCGGATCAAAATTAGTAAAGATATAGCCATCACTGTGAGCCATATAGGGGAAAACCCCATTTTGAAGGGATCCTATCACAAAAAATGGGAAAAAAATCTAAAAAATATTTTGTCTCAGGATTTTGATGCAGAATGGTGGAGAATCAATCTAGAAATCGTTTAAGGTACTCCGCTTGAGAATCGGATAACAATTGGGGAAGATATAGCTGTCACTGTGGGCCGTATAGGGGAAAACACCATTTTCAAGGGATCCCATCACGAAAAATGGACAAAAAATCTAAAAAATATTTTGTCTCAGGATTTTGATGCAGAATGATGGAGAATCGATCTAGAAATCGTTTAAGGTACTCCGCTTGAGAATCGGATCAGAATTGGTAAAGATATAGCCATCACTGTGAGCCATATAGGGGAAAACACCATTTTGAAGGCATCCTATCACAAAAAATGGGAAAAAAATCTAAAAAATATTTTGTCTCAGGATTTTGATGCAGAATGGTGGAGAATCGATCTAGAAATCGTTTAAGGTACTCCGCTTGAGAATCGGATCAGAATTGGTAAAGATATAGCCATCACTGTGAGCCATGTAGGGGAAAACCCCATTTTGAAGGGATCCCGTCACAGAAATGGACAAAAAATCTAAAAAATATTTTGTCTCAGGATTTTGATGCAGAATGGTGGAGAATCGATCTAGAAATTGTTTAAGGTACTCCGCTTGAGAATCGGATCAGAATTGGTAAAGATATAGCCATCACTGTGAGCCATATAGGGGTAAACCCCATTTTGAAGGGATCCCGTCACAAAAATGGACAAAAAATCTAAAAAATATTTTGTCTCAGGATTTTGATGCAGAATGGTGGAGAATCGATCTAGAAATCGTTTAAGGTACTCCACTTGAGAATCGGATCAAAATTAGTAAAGATATAGCCATCACTGTGAGCCATATAGGGGAAAACCCCATTTTGAAGGGATCCTATCACAAAAAATGGGAAAAAAATCTAAAAAATATTTTGTCTCAGGATTTTGATGCAGAATGGTGGAGAATCGATCTAGAAATTGTTTAAGGTACTCCGCTTGAGAATCGGATCAGAATTGGTAAAGATATAGCCATCACTGTGAGCCATATAGGGGAAAACCCCATTTTGAAGGGATCCCATCAGAAAAATGGACAAAAATCTAAAAAATATTTTGTCTCAAGATTTTGATGTAGAATGGTGGGAAATTGATATAGAAATCGTTTAAGGTACTCCGCTTGAGAATCGGATTAGGATTGGGGAAGATATAGCCATCACTGTGAGCCATATAGGGGAAAACCCCATTTTGAAGGGATCCTATCACGAAAAATGGGAAAAAAATCTAAAAAATATTTTGTCTCAAGATTTTGATGCAGAATGGTGGAGAATCAATCTAGAAATTGTTTAAGGTACTCCGCTTGAGAATCGGATCAGAATTGGTAAAGATGTAGCCATCACTGTGAGCCATATAGGGGTAAACCTCATTTTCAAGGGATCCCGTCACGAAAATTGACAAAAAATCTAAAAAATATTTTGTCTCAAGATTTTGATGCAGAATGGTGGAGAATCAATCTAGAAATTGTTTAAGGTACTCCGCTTGAGAATCGGATCAGAATTGGTAAAGATATAGCCATCACTGTGAGCCATATAGGGGAAAACCCCATTTTGAAGGCATCTTATCACGAAAAATGGGAAAAAAATCTAAAAAATATTTTGTCTCAAGATTTTGATGCAGAATGGTGGAGAATCAATCTAGAAATTGTTTAAGGTACTCCGCTTGAGAATCGGATCAGAATTGGTAAAGAATGAGCCATCACTGTGAGCCATATAGGGGTAAACCTCATTTTCAATGGATCCCGTCACGAAAATTGACAAAAAATCTAAAAAATATTTTGTCGCAGGATTTTGATGCAGAATGGTGGAGAATCGATCTAGAAATTGTTTAAGGTACTCCGCTTGAGAATCGGATCAGAATTGGTAAAGATATAGCCATCAATGTGAGCCATATAGGGGTAAACCCCATTTTGAAGGGATCCTATCACGAAAAATGGGAAAAAAATCTAAAAAATATTTTGTCTCAGGATTTTGATGCAGAATGGTAGAGAATCGGTTCAGAAATCGTTTAAAGTACTCCGCTTGAGAATCGGATCAGAATTAGTAAAGATATAGCCATCACTGTGAGCCATATAGGGGAAAACCCCATTTTAAAGGAATCCGAAAAATGGGAAAAAAATCTAAAAAATATTTTGTCCCAGGATTTTGATGCAGAATGGTGGAGAATCAATCTAGAAATCGTTTAAGGTACTCCGCTTGAGAATCGGATAACAATTGGGGAAGATATAGCTGTCACTGTGGGCCGTATAGGGGAAAACACCATTTTCAAGGGATCCCATCACGAAAAATGGGAAAAAAATCTAAAAAATATTTTGTCTCAGGATTTTGATGCAGAATGGTGGAGAATCGATTCAGAAATCGTTTAAGGTACTCCGCTTGAGAATCGGATCAGAATTGGTAAAGATATAGCCATCACTGTGAGCCATATAGGGGAAAACACCATTTTGAAGGCATCCTATCACAAAAAATGGGAAAAAAATCTAAAAAATATTTTGTCTCAGGATTTTGATGCAGAATGGTGGAGAATCGATCTAGAAATCGTTTAAGGTACTCCGCTTGAGAATCGGATCAGAATTGGTAAAGATATAGCCATCACTGTGAGCCATGTAGGGGAAAACCCCATTTTGAAGGGATCCCGTCACAGAAATGGACAAAAAATCTAAAAAATATTTTGTCTCAGGATTTTGATGCAGAATGGTGGAGAATCGATCTAGAAATTGTTTAAGGTACTCCGCTTGAGAATCGGATCAGAATTGGTAAAGGTATAGCCATCACTGTGAGCCATATAGGGGTAAACCCCATTTTGAAGGGATCCCGTCACAAAAATGGACAAAAAATCTAAAAAATATTTTGTCTCAGGATTTTGATGCAGAATGGTGGAGAATCGATCTAGAAATCGTTTAAGGTACTCCGCTTGAGAACCGGATCAGAATTAGTAAAGATATAGCCATCACTGTGAGCCATGTAGGGGAAAACCCCATTTTGAAGACATCCTATCACAAAAAATGGGAAAAAAATCTAAAAAATATTTTGTCTCAGGATTTTGATGCAGAATGGTGGAGAATCGATTCAGAAATCGTTTAAGGTACTCCGCTTGAGAATCGGGTCAGAATTGGTAAAGATATAGCCATCACTGTGAGCCATATAGGGGAAAACCCCATTTTGAAGGGATCCCATCAGAAAAATGGACAAAAAATCTAAAAAATATTTTGTCTCAAGATTTTGATGTAGAATGGTGGGAAATTGATATAGAAATCGTTTAAGGTACTCCGCTTGAGAATCGGATTAGGATTGGTAAAGATATAGCCATCACTGTGAGCCATATAGGGGTAAACCCCATTTTCAAGGGATCCCGTCACAGAAATGGACAAAAAATCTAAAAAATATTTTGTCTCAGGATTTTGATGCAGAATGGTGGAGAATCGATCTAGAAATTGTTTAAGGTACTCCGCTTGAGAATCGGATCAGAATTGGTAAAGATATAGCCATCACTGTGAGCCATATAGGGGAAAACCCCATTTTGAAGGGATCCTATCACGAAAAATGGGAAAAAAATCTAAAAAATATTTTGTCTCAGGATTTTGATGCAGAATGGTGGAGAATCGATCTAGAAATCGTTTAATGTACTCCGCTTGAGAATCGGATCAGAATTGGTAAAGATGTAGCCATCACTGTGAGCCATATAGGGGAAAACCCCATTTTGAAGGGATCCCATCAGAAAAATGGACAAAAAATCTAAAAAATATTTTGTCTCAAGATTTTGATGTAGAATGGTGGGAAATTGATATAGAAATCGTTTAAGGTACTCCGCTTGAGAATCGGATTAGGATTGGGGAAGATATAGCCATCACTGTGAGCCATATAGGGGTAAACCCCATTTTCAAGGGATCCTATCACGAAAAATGGGAAAAAAATCTAAAAAATTATTTGTTTTAGATTTTGCTGCAGAATGGTGGCGAATTGATTTAGAATATCCGATCTTAGCGCAAGGGTATATTAACATCGGCTCCGCCCGAAATTACCTTTGCTTTCTTGTTATACCCTTGCAGAGGGTATTATAATTTTGTCCAAAAGTGTGCAACGCAGTGAAGGAGACATCTCCGACCCTATAAAGTATATATATTCTTGATCAGGATCACCTCCTGAGTTGATATGAGCATGTCCGTCTGTCCGTCTGTCCGTCTGTCTGTTTCTACGCAAACTAGTCTCTCAGTTTTAAAGCTATCGTCTTGAAACTTTGCACACACCCTTCTTTCCTTTGCACGCAGTATATAAGTCGGAACGGCCGGATCGGCCGACTATATCCTATAGCTGCCATATAACTGATTGATCGGAAATGGTATAACTTTGGTGTTTTTAGAGTTAGAGAGTTCAAATTTGACATGAGAGCTATTTTTGGCAAAGTAATACGACATGCCAAATTTCATAAGGATCGGCCGACTATATTCTATAGCTGCCATATAACTGATTGATCGGAAATGACCCAACTTTCGTGTTTTTGAAGATAGAAAGCTGGAACTTGGTACAGATTATATTTTTGGTCAGTCAATCCGATCTACCAAATTTCATAACGATCGGTTGACTATATCTTATAGCTGACATATAACTGAACGTTCGGAAATGGTATTTGGTAGAAATATCAACTTTCGAATTTTTGAAGATAGAAGCTTGGGACTTTTTTTTAGATTTTTTATTGTAATTAATTGGTTTTATTATGATGTAATCATAAGGATCGGCCAACTATATCCGATGTTTGCGATATATATCCGGTTATAGCTGCAAGGGTATATAAACTTCGGCTCCGCCCGAAGTTAGCTTTGTTTTCTTGTTTTTAATTACTTTTTTCAACTGAGCATTTTTATTTTCATTTTATTTATTTCGGTTGAAAGCTGTCTAAGGCACTTAAAGTTTAATAATCGTGGCTTATGAAATTTTATGCATGAGAGTTCTTATCGAGGGTCTTTTTTTTAGGTTTCAATGGGTGTACAAAGCTAAAAAGTCTTCTCCACTATATCACCTCCAACTGGTTTATTAAAAAGTCCCCACCACATTAATCACATCTCAAGCATGGAACGTGCTATAAAGTCCAAAATGAAACCCGCTTGACACTTTGCTCGAGTTTTATGGCCACACTTTTGAGATACAAAAAGAGTTATATATCTTGGTTTCATAAATATAAAAAAAAGAGAACCAAACCTATACCTGCAACACATTAAATAGACATCAAATTTTGAGGAAGCTCTTATTTTAATGGATATTCGTCTCCAAATATTTTCAAACTAGATTCTTTGTTTATGGAAAATCAATTAAAAAACTATTTCATCCAACTGGTTAATTAAAAAATAAAATTCCAAAGAATAGAGTCATTTAATGCTAAGTCTCCAACAGACAAATTATAGGGTTTATGGCTTTTAAAGTTTATCTATTTTCAAGCATTTTTTAACTGTATTCTGAGGGCGCCATAAAAATTAAAACAATTAAAGGTTAGGTGTTCCCATGGTCTATCTGAGGAGGGGGAGCGAGGAGTTTGAGTCCCACGCGAAATCCTGCGGAAAGAATTAAACAAATGAGTCGAGAGCCCTCGAGCTGAACACGGCTCTCCCCCAGAAGTAACCTTGATGACTTTTCACAGGGATGGTCCCATAATTACACAATGATTGCGTCCAGATTTGGATTAGGAATCGGAATTGAGTCTATGCCCCCGAGCGATTCCCACCTTATTGTGTCACTGCCTTATTGTTAACTTGTTAATTTCGTTTGATTGATTTTTAATGCAGTCCCGTCATCCTGCCGTCCTGCCGTCCTGCCAATACAAATTGTTGTTGTCCTTTATCTGGCATATAGTTATGATTAAATCAAGTGAGACTCGCACGCGGCTTTGGAAAACATCAAACAAAAGGAGCTACAATGCCAAGTGCATCGAGTCAAAAGGAAGCAGCAGGCACGTGTCCTTAATCCGGTAATTACAGCGGCCAGCGTTCTCGTCCTGTGTCAGCCGTTCTCGTCCTGCCTTTTGGCGATTGTGGTTTGAATGCCACATAGATAGATAGATGGATAGATAGATACATTTGTGGCAGCTATCGGACGTTGAGATTCTGATTTCCCAGGCTGGGGCGTAACAAGTTAATTTATGCCCGATCCCGGGAAACAGATAATGGGTAACCTACCGATTTCCCTTTTCCCATTTTCGGGGACTGGGATATCGGGTAACCTGTTGACAAGTTGCCACATCCAAAATAAATGACCGTTGCCCCAAAAGAAAGGCCATCCTAATCGCATTTGAATCTCGGGGAGAAAATGTTAAATGCTTGTAAATCCATATCTAGTCGCTACTAAAATGTCCCCTCACACTCCACCGTCCATAATAGAGTTATCACCGTGGACCCCGATCAAATCGAGGCACACTACCTTAAAAAAAAAACACAGAAAACCCAAAAGACCTAAAATCGAATCCCAGAAATTTTGATTAATTGTCTCTGTTTGGGTTTGCGCTTTTAATTTTTCCCGCTCAACGTTGTCATCCCTCCCCATATATTAAAACACTGGTGTCTGCGGCGTTTGCGTTGAAAAATTTCTTTTGTATGTTTTATTGTTTAACAAAAAAAATACAACCCAAAAAAATAACACAAAAAATATCCAACATAGACGCACACACTTTTATTCAATATTAATTCAGTCGATGGCGGCACGAAGCAACAAAGTCAAATCGATTTTTTATGAAAATCTCTCTGTCTCTTATGGGCTTTTAAATGTTTAATCGTTTATGAATTTTGATAACGCCGAGCGCTACTAAAGCGATGCCATTGGGGATCTTAAGAGGAGATCAGCCCGAAGAGACGATGATGGGCAGTGCGTCATTGATCCACAAAAGAATTGGGTATTTATAGTGAGAAGCGGATTCCATAAAACCCAAAACAGAACAATAACTTGATGGTTTGTGCTAAAAAAAACAACATTATGTCTTAATGTGCCAAAATTTGCATAGGTCAGAGTACTGAAAAGTACAAGGTTTTATCCTTTTTTGGCAGGGGGTTTTTTAATAAACAGTTTTGTATTATATTTTAAAATTCAATTGAATAAACCTTCTAAAAAGAAGTCACATACAAATAAATATAATAAATAAATCTTAACACCTTTATAATTTAAAAAAGTTGCAAAATGGATTACTTAAGATTAATTAGGCAATTAACACCAGGGCTTGGATTTCATTCAAAAACCAAGCTTTTTAGCAAATCTGGCTTGCAACCAGCTGCAAGCCTTAAACATGATTTATAAATTGGTATAATGATTTATATTCCTCGGTTCTCCTAAAGATAGCAACTTTATTTATACAATCATCATACTAAGAATTGTTTAAATGGTTTTACACTTTCTGCCTCATAAATACAAATAAAATCAAGCACAATCTTCGCTCTTTCAATAGCTAGCTTACCTAAAACAAAATCCATTATCCACATCTTATACACAACTTTAATGGCTATTTTTGGAGTAGTTTTAAATTGATTAAATGGCCGTATTGCAGTTGCTTGTCGAGTTGTGGATGATTGTTGCAGTTGCAGCTGCACTTTCTGATGATTTTTCCATTGACTTTGGTTTGCTGTCCCTGTGTGAGTTTTCCCCATAAGTGTGTGTGTGCGTTTCACTTTGAGTTTCGCCAAAAATGCGCCACAAAGCCAAACGAGAGCTGCAGCCCCAAAGCACTGTGAGGCAGCAACTTAGTTGCTGTTGTTGCCGGCGGCAAGTGGCACTGCAACGGCAACAACTGCAGCCATTGCACTTTGCATAACGGTCCCCCAGTGTTTGCATATTCGTGTGTGTCGTATGTGTGCGAGTGTGTGTTGGCTCTGCGGTGTTCAGCCATTTTGTGAATGCATTTATCTCTGGCCAAGCCGAGCTGTATCTATGTATATCTTTGTATCTGTGTTTGTATATCATTACTTATCAGATACTTATTATGAGCACACGATATCGTATATTTTGGCATGCCCACACAGACACCCACACACACACACAAATGCAGATGCGGTGCTCCAGTGCACTATAGGAAATATGAACACTTTTTCTGGCCAAAAATAATATATCAAGAACGAAACAAGATATTTAAGTTCTGATTTTTGATTTGAGTTCACATGGTCAATAGATTCAATATTTTAAAAAAATGTGGGCGTGGCACCGCCCACTTTTTAAGAAACACATTCTAACTCAAAAACTAAGCAAGATATTTAAATTTTGATTTTTGATTTGAGTTTATATGGTCAAAAGAACTCAGAAATGAAAAAATTTTGGGCGTGGCACCGCCCCCTATTTAAAAATAACATTCTAACTGTTCGGTTTTGCACTAGTCTCACAGCTAACAGATTCACATTTAAGGTGTTGAGGTTGCCTCCTTAAATTATGAATTTCTTCGAAAGTGCATTTTTATGCATATTCATATTTCACTCATTTGAAGAAAATTAAACAATCTACAACATGGACTAAATTACATTGTCCGACTCCGCCAGACTTGGTTTAAATCTCTTTTTAAAAATGTGATTTATTTCTAAAAATTTCTTATGCTAGACTGCTTACATTTTCACTTTATTAAAAGGACAACACAAGTTTTTTGGACACTTCACATAAACAAACACACAATACAAACCACTTAAAAAAGTATTCATTTCAAAACTTTTTATTTTGTCCATAAAATTTTAAGTATTCGTGTTTTTAAAATCGCACCAAAAAATCGTAAATTCTAAGCTCATGTAAATGTTAACATCAACAGCTGTTTTTAACAGCTGTTTTCTTCGCAGTGGCGCCATCTATGAAAATTTCTGGTATGCAACATTAAAAATTAATCTATTGTGAATGATATGCAGTTAAAATTATTTAAATCCTTTAACTTTCAAAAAATGGTTTTTGGCCAGAAAAAGTGGTCAAATTTCCTATAGTGCAGTGTCCATGTGCCATCTGTGTGAGTGTGTGTTTGGTAAATATGCAAATGAGCCTGTTTGTTGCCACTACTGTTTGCCATTGTTGTTGCCGGTGATGTCGGTGTTTTTGTAGTTGTTATATTGTGCATGATGATGCCGCCAAACGGCAAGCAGCAAACATTTGATTATGATACGAAATCGATATAATTTAAACGATGACCAAAAATGCAGTGTATTACACTTGGGGAAATTAAGGGGACTTGCGATAAATAATTCTAATAATTTAAATTCAATTGAGTTCCTAGATAAATAGATAATTAAAATAATAATTTTAGAATCTTTGCCTTCATATTTTTGATGTTTGTTATGTTAATATGTAAGTTATTATATGATAATAATATGTAGTGAGATTATTTACTTAAAAAAAACACACATCAAGTAATTACATATTTATTTATAAAAAGTTTTATTTACTCATAATCCTCTGAAATATTTTCTGAGGATAACTCTCGTAGTACCCCTTAGGGTTCTGCATTTGTTGATTTTTCAATTTCGTAGCCCCCATTCAGAACATCCGAGGGCAAACAGCGGCAATTGGCTTTCATGACAGGTGGCTTCCTCTTTTCCGTTGCTGCTGCTTCTGCTCCTCCAGTTGGTGTTGCATCTTGGATGCCATTCATCAAGCTGAGACCTCAAGACCGCCCCCAAGTTTTTGGGGCCAGAGCACCGAGAACGAAGAGCAACTTCGCGTGTCTGAAGCGTTGGCGCTCGTTTTAACGCCTTTTTAAGTTTCGCCGCCGAACAAGTGCAGTTCTCAGCTAGCAAACAGCAACAACAATTGCAGATACACGAAAACTAATTACAGATTCTAATCGCGTCATACTTTTGTTGTTTTCTCCACCGTTCCGTGTGCAGAACCCATCAATATTGGAGCGGGCATCTCGAGGGGGGACTCGGTAGAAAAGACTCAAACTTTTGCATGCGACACCTCAAACATAAATTTTTCACCTTTTCCTGTCGCTCTGTTGCTTTTTTTCGGTGTTGTGTACTTTTGGCTCTTATTCAGCTTTTGTTATTATTTATTTGCTATTCCGTATGCTTTCTTTATGTTTTGGAGGTCTTGTTCTTATTCGCATTTCTAGGTGTTTCCTTTGTTTTGCTGAATAGTGCAACGGAAATGGTTAAAGACGCGGAAGTGAATTGTTAGGCGCCTTCCCAAGCCCACTTTTGGTTGCTATTTATTGTTTATTTTTTTCGTTTTTTGTAACCAAGTGTTCAGGTGAGAATTAAAGTCTTTAGATAATGAAATCCAACAGGAAGTTAAGATACGTAATAGAAATGGGAGAAGTTATGGGAGGTGTCTACAATCGAAACATAATGCTTTTTGTTTGACAACATTTTAGTTATTAGACTTGTTTGTTTGTATTGTATAAAATATTATATTTTGGAAAGATCAGCTTAGATAGGTACACCTTTCTATATACAAATTATGTTAATAGATTAGGGAAGCTCATTTTTAAGAAGTAAATAAAAAACAAGTATTAAATGTGTGATTAAAAAATAAATTGAAAAATATAAAAGCCCTTTCTATACTTAATTGAAGGTAAAAGCTACTTCTAAATAGTTTTTTGTTGTTTTAAATCAAAAACATCTTGAAAATTTTCATCATAATCTACCCTAGAGATACTCGTAAGCACAACGTACGAAAAGATACAATTGTTTTGCCGGCGCTAGGTTGCCTATCGAGGAACACTCGCACAAAAGTAGGAACGTGCCCCGAAAACGCCTCCTGGCAGGCAAATTTCCACGAACTCCTCTGCCGGAGCGCCAGGACAAATGAAGGAAAGGCCCATAACATTCATATCCACTAAACATAACTCAACGTTCTCGGCCAACTAACTCAGTAACAGCTGTTTTTTGGCATCAGCAGCTGAAAATTGCAATTAAACAGAAACACCCTGTCACAGATACTCGCACCCACACAGATACAGACCCACACAGATACAGATATATTCGGGTTTATTTGAGCGTGACTTGGGCGACGCCCCCTTCGGGTTGAGTTGAGTTATTCCCGAAGAGTGACTTTCTAGTGAGTTGGCTTATCTCTGCGCCGTCGCAAACACACACAGAAAAAAACATACAAACAATGTGAAAAATAAACAAACCAAAAAAATATCAACTTGAGGGGGAAAAAGCAAGAAAAACAAAGATGGGGAAAACTTTTTACGGCTCTCGAAACAAAATGGCAACCATGAGCGGAGGAAAATGCTCAGCTATGCGAGATGGCGAGATGGAAGCGCGGACGTTTGTTTGACTTTTCGCATTTCGAAATGAAACTTTTTCCAAGTGCCTGCCACACACATGCTGCCCCAACCGAGGCAGCCCATCCACCCACCACCCTCCCTCCTCCTGAACACCGAACACCGAACCAAACCGAACCGTTTTCCATCCCCCGTTTTTGGAGGCCTTGGAAAATATTTATGCAAGTCAAGCGTCGGGCATTTATGAACTGTCAAACATTCTCAACGCAATTCCAATGAATTTGATACTTTAACATTTTCGTAAAATGACTGACAAGTGGCATGGACATTGCCGGGGGGGCAGGATGCAGGAGGAGCCTCCCCACACACACATACATACACATACAGAGTTGGCGTCAAATTGGCGGTGTTAGTGCCATATGTGGGTGTCGGCTAAGAGTGTGTGTGTGTTTGTGGCAAGAAGGGTGGCATCTGCTCCTGTGTGTGTGTGAGTGTGACTTGGGGTATATTTGTGGGGATGGAATCGAGCAGCTTCCACTTGCTGCCACATGCTTGAATTGACATACTAACAGGGTAATGGCAGGCTTTAAAATGGGAATCATTGATTAAAGTTCTGGGAACTTAAAACTGGAGAAATAAAAGATAAAAGACTTAAATTAAACGTACTTATTGAAGTTAAGATATAATCCTACTATTATTAAACATTCCTTATAGAGAACCTCTTACACCTGACCAATTATCACCCATTGAATTATAAATCTGATTCAGGTAATCCCCAAAATATCCCAACATTTCCCATGACTCAGAGCTCTAAAAAGTGAGTCCTTCCAGCTCCCATCCTCGTCCATAAAACGCAGCCAAAATGTTCAACTTCATTAGAAGTAAACCGAGTTCGAAGGTGAGAAAACCCAAGTAAATAGAGTGCAATCGTAACAAAGCGCCAAGTCCAAAGATAGCGCCGTCTCCAGGTGTTCCGGGGACGACTTTTCTTACCTTCCTAGGCGCTAAGTCGGAGGTGTGAACTGTGCCCCCTAAATAAATCCACAATTTCCCCGAAGTTGTAAAAGAACAACTCGATTTTTTAATTGTGTTTGTGAACATTTTCTCTACGAGGCTTTTCAGTGCCAAGTTTTAAATCAAATATGGCGCCGGCTTGGATAAAATAAACAAAAGAAATAAGTATAAAGATATAAAAAATGTCCGTACAGCCCGGCATATTTTCCAGCGACGAAGTTTGAAACCTGAAACAAAAGGCAGCCGTTGTGGATTTGCATAAATGGGAAAAATTGTGGAGTCTGTGGTGAATGGGGAATGGGGAATGGGTGGCCCTGTCGGTGGTGTTCGGTGGATAACAGGATATGCCAGTGAAGCACCAATAATCCTTTTAATAAATATGATATCGCAAAGGACCACAAAAAGCCACAGCGGTAACCGAGGTAGCTCATCCCATTCCCCCAGCAATTTCCCCCCCACTTTTCCACCATGCGCTGGCATCATTTGCATTTTATGCAAATTTTTCGGCACCAGCACCAGCGCCAGGCGAAATGTAGCAAACGTTTCGAAGGATACACAGGACACCCAGCTTCCGCCCGTCTCCTCTGTGTCGTCGTCCTGTGTCGTCTCTTTACAAAGCGAATATGTAAATGAAAAGTTCTGATGTTTTTTAAAGAGCTACCCAAAAATAAACAACATAAAAATGCGCAAAATGGTTGTCCAAATGGAAAATGGAAATGGGAAATGGAAAATTCAACAAAATGCATATTTACTGCTTGGCTATAGAAGGGCCCAAAGGATTCAAAAGGGTATTATAGGGGAAATACTATAAAAGCTGAAATATATTGAAAGTTTTTCCATGAAACTAAGGTCATAACTGTTCACTTGTAATAATAATTCTGATACAATTAAGTTATTATATTTATGGAAAACCCCTTCCCTCATAAGGTTATATTTATTTTGTGTTTTTTTTTATTAGAAGTTAATCCTTATTAAATCCTTTCAATTTTCATCCCCTTTTGGGACTTGTAGAGCAATCTGTATTCGATTCCATGGCTTCCTTTGATGTTTGCTCTGGTTGTTGGAAAATATGTCGAATATTTTCACAGGCGGAGGCATCTCAAATCCAAACACACACATTTGTTCCCATATGGAGCATCCGAGCACACAAGGAGAGCTTTTTCCTGCCGTCTCTGTATTTACATGCAAATTGTTTACTTAAAAATATGCGCAAATATCACATTTTTTGTTGCAAGTCAAGAAGAGTATTTGGCTTTGCTTTAAATTGGACGAAATAGGGGAATCTGAAACCTTAAAATACACTTCCCGGCCACCTGCAGAAATTATTGTAACCGCAATCACAGGCCATTGATCTTTGCAATTTTTGCACGGCCTAATCATTAACAACAATTGCGGCAATTTGCCACATGATGTTGCAAATACCGATTATCATCGCGATTACAATCATCTCGGAACAAACAAACATGATAAATTTTCATAATTTCCAACGATGAGCCAAAGCGGAAAAAAAATTTGAATGCAAATGCAAATAGGCGTGAACTCGACCAAAAATAAAACTAGAATCGGTTGAAGGAGGGGGTTGAACCTGGCCAGATTGCCGGGGTTCCTGGTTCTTTTGGTTCTACAATTCGATGGCCAGTCGCGCATTTAATTCAATTTGTTAATTTACAAATCCGCAAAACTATTTGCCATCGAGGGAGGCTGTCTGCCCTGTGGTTTGCTTTCCATTTTTGAGGGGGTGTTGCAGGATGATTTGGGGGCGATAACCTATTATAGTGCCCACTGACGGGTAGTCCTGGGGGAGCTGTGTGGCAAGAGTTCTCATATTTCAATAATTGTGATACTTTTCATGTGATTTCACTTTATTTTATTTTTATGGCCCAGCGGCAACAATAAAATCAATTGAAATGTGTTGGCAAACATGTCAAAATAAATTATAGAGAGCATGTCCGTGTGGTTGGCGGTGGGTGTGCTACGGTGCGGTGTGGGTTGTTTGCCCGATGGTGGTGCGATGTGGTGTTCGGGGTGTTATGCAAGTGTGGCAACCGCAGAAACCAAATTTTAATTTGCACGCTTGCAGCATTCGAGGATACTGGACTGAGGAGGGAGCCCTTCGGGAACTAAGCGGCTTACAAAAGGATCTTTTCATTCCGGTTTCCAGCCCGACACAAAGGGCCAAGGGGCCAAAGGGATTGCACAACTCTAACGCCTATTTACAGGGTATAATTAAGTTAAGTCTTGGCTGGAACAGGAAAAAAGAACAAAAGTCGAGAGTCGACGTCACTCGAGTATTTTTTGGTGGGTTTGTGAGGGGGAGTGGCTCGATGGTGGGCTGGAGTAGGCGTATCCCCCTTCAAAGGACACACTTTCATTCAGATCCAGACTAATCCATACAAGTCCTTTTTTATTGTTTGACATTTTTATTTTGAATTCGCAAGGGGGAACCATGCTTTAAGAATGTTTGCCTCATAGATGGAATGGATTTTATAACCAAGTTTATTGCCCCTGCGAATGGCTTCAAGCCTCGGCTCAGTCTTTGAGATTCCACATCCATTTTATGATATCTTTCTCGCCTGGCAATTCATCTCTCAGCTGGGAAAGCCTTTCCCAGCTGCTTGTCGGCACAACGAAGCGATCTCTAATTGGAACCCCATTGGCTTACTGGCTCTATGATATAGTCGTTCAGATGGCCCCGACCCCTGGCACCAGGACCGCGGTCATAAAGTCAATTAATCGCCTAAAGTGCGGGATAATAATTCTGGGCTCAGAGAAACCGCGACAACCGCCAAAAAGCGGTGAGACGTCTCAACTATAAATTGCCCCGTCCGGCTATTGGAATGGGAATGGCTATAGGCTATGGGGTATGGGTCCCTCAAACGGAACCCTCTCCATATAGATGGGATGAGGTTTTCGTCTCGCGCCTTTCGCTGTTTGTTTGTGTTTTCTGATGTTGATGAATGTCGGTGGCCGCAACTTTCCGCTGTTGTTTTAGGTCGGTTATTCGAGTATATATGTTGTATGTACGGAAACCTTTTCTGTTTCTGTTGTTCTTGGCCAATGTTTTCATTTTGGGTGGATTGCGTGCTGCTTGATGCATGTTCCCTCACATTTCACTGAGATCCACTTAGCCCAGTGATTGATATGTTGCAATAATTCTTATCAAACAATGACCGCGCACGGCCCAGTGAAAAATTGACCACAAGAAACCACCTTTCCCATAGCTGAGTTACATTACTCCCTACGGCCCCGCCTCCTCAAAACCCTAAAAACCTTTACAAAAAAGCTCTTGGAGAAAACACCGATATAAAAATTTCGTGTGTGCACAATTCTCACTTTTGTAAACAATATTAAGAAATATTAATTTTCATTTATCATTTTGATTGAGCGATCAAATCAAAAGAGACTGCTGCCATCTCCGTTCTCTCGGTTTGTTTTCTCGTGTGATTTCTTTATTATGATAGCAGAGATTCCCTTTTAATGATCTCTCACCGGCTTGATTTATGGATCCCCAAATCCACGAACCCCAAAAGCCAAAAAAAAGACCCAAAAGCCCTGCCCAAAAATACCTTTTGGCCGCAAGGTGTCGAAACTGCAACTGTTGGTTTCAAATTTGAAGTTTGTGCCCAGAGGTATGCTCATACTGGCCTAGAGTTGGGGAAAATTATATAACGGGGTCTACTCTAATAGAGATCTTCTTGGGGGCGTGGCTCAGCAGGGAAATGTGTGTGAAAATGGGTTACATATTCAGATCATTGGTTCCCACGCTTTTGGAAGCAACTTGTGGGGTTTAAAAAATAGGTTAACAGGTGCCTTTAATCTAGATTCTAGAACATAATTCCTATCTGGAAAATATTTTTAATCGTGAGGTCTTCCTGAAAGTGTTCGACATCCTATTAAATAAATAAATGGCAAATAAATATGTACTTCCCACCAAAACCCACCCAATGATGAGCTCATTGATTTGCAACAAATTGTGTGACTAACCCTATAATACCCCCATTATTTCCGTTAACATCTCTTGTGTTTTGTTGATGCCACAAAAAACAAGAAATAAAAATGAGCCCAAAACCGATGCCACTTCAGACTAATCCGATTCGAAAAGAACCGCCGAAAGGACACAACCATCATATTCCGGTCGGGTCGTCGCTCAGGCGAAAGAAAGGCTGACTTTAAGCAAATTAGCAATTCAACAAGAGTGTCGCCTGCGACTCCACCACCAACCTTAACCCACTGCCAAAGCCTTAACCCCTCCTCACGCTTCGACGCAACGCCGTTCGCCTAATCGTGGCACGTGCTCCGACATATTTAATCACAGGGCTGTGCCACTCCGAACAAAACCGAACCGAACCAAAAAAAAAAAGGGTCGCCACACATAAAGATAATCCAATCTTATGTTGCTAATTTTATACAGCACCACCAGGACGACCAGGGCGACCAGAATCTCTCAAAATGCCTGGCTACAAAATGAAATAAAATAAAATGAAATCTCGTGTGTGGACGAGCGTGTGCAAATGTGGTTAGGGGTTGAGGTTGTTCAGATCCAGGGGCACATCTCCACAGAACTCAAAACTGAAAACCTCGGCAAGCTTTGCGAAAAACTTTTGCCCGAAAGAAAACCCTCAGACAAATAAATTCGATTATGAAGGCACTGGGAAAATTGAAGATGCTACCAACTTACTTTGAAAAATATTGACAATATGAGTAGGTATATATCATTAAAATTTCTTTGAAGGTATATTAATGTAACAATTAGAATAGAAAAGAAATGAAAAATATTGAAACAAAATTTTACAAATACTCTTCAAATTTTTAAATACTAAAAAAAAGCTTTATTAACCTCCATAGATTTTTTTCGGGTATCCCTGTGACTTCACCCCACACCCCCTGCTGAGACGGTGGCGGTTGCCTTTCGCAGAGGGGCGTGGCGTACTTTTTATCCTGCTGCTCCTGCTGCTTCAGAGTTGTTTGTTTGGGAAAAGTTTCGAGGCAGCGAGATGCCTAATTCGTTTACCAAAATCCAAATCCACTTTACATAGTTGAGCGAGTCGCAAGCACAAAATATGAAAATTCAATAAACTACGCAGTCCTGGCGGAGACGCCGACTACGTCCACCACGCCCTTTTGGGCCGTCTGCGGCATCCCCGTGGTCCTGCCACTTGACGCTTAATTGTGCGTCGCCTCACCTGCTGGGGAAAGTGCGAAAACGGCAAGTGGCACGTGCAGATACAGGACGCAGGCGGAGGGAGGAGGTGTTGCATAGGCCCTGGGAAAACGGGGGCACACGCACGAACTGCATTCGCAAGTGGGCGTGCATAATTTATTCTAATTTCCCTGAGAAAGACAACCAAAATAAAAATATTTATGCAGAGAACAGGTGGTAGAGAGTAACTTTAAGAATAACTTATGAATAAATTATTTAATAAACATTAACCTTGCTCCTTAGTGCTATAATTCATAGGCCAAAGTTATGGGATTTTGTGTAATAATAGCTGGGAATATCATTATTTATGATTAATTGCTGAAGCCTATTTAGATATGTAACTCGAGTTAATCAGTGTCAGATGAATCTAGAAAATTACAACTAAAGTTTCTTATATGATTTTCTTATACGATGTGTTTAAAAAAAGGAATATTATTCTCTATATTTCCACCCCAATTGGATTGAATTGGACCCCATTTTTAACCCTTTTTTTTATCTAAAAAACTAACAAATGACACTTTCTAATTACTTGCCATACATGGAAAAGTTTCCGCTTCACGCTCTAATCAACAGTCCTCGCCATGAAAATATAAGAAAATAATTATCGAGGCCAATTCCAGTGGATGACTTCGATGGTCGGGCAATTAAAACATCATTTGAGAGTGCGGGCTGCTCGCACTTCATTAAATGTCAATTCGTTGACCTTCATTGACGCCCCTAACAACTTCATTAGGTAATGTTAATTTTGGCCAACACACAAAAGGGTTGACACCCATTTTCTCCATTTGTCCATTAGTTTATTTTTAATTGTCGGGAGGAGAAACGCTTGAAATTTTGGTAACCAGCCCGCATGGCTGATCCCAGGCCATCAACTTTTTTGGGTAACATTTCTCAGCTCTCTTAAAAAACAGAATTTTTTCTTGATGACTTTTTTTATGAATATTTCCTGACGCAGCTCCAGCCAACAATTTCCTCTGCTTTTTGTCATTATTCACACTGCAGTGATTCCACAGCAAGATGGAAAATTTTTCCAGCCATCTAGAAAAAGGAAAAATGTTGATGGAAACCCAAAGGACATCGTAGCTGCGGGGACAAAAAACTTTACTGTTTCTTTGTAGAAAATTCATAAAACTTCCGCTTGGCAACAGGCTAAGAGAGGAGGGGGGAAAAGTGGACGGATTCTTGGGTGGGGCTGGGTAGGCCTGGGTCAGCAAACAAGAAAATGGCGCATTTTAAAGATACGACCAAGAAGAGGAAAGAACCCCAAAAAAAGACCAAGTCCAAGGATATTTTCCGTGTCAAGACATTTTTCTTCTACTTGAATCCATTGCCTGCCGCCATTTTTTCGCCATCTCTTTCTCCGTTGCCATCGTCCGTCTTTCTCCGCCCTTCACTTTGTTGGGGGTTGTGCTCAGGAGCCACCCCCGCTTGGAGCTTTTCTTTTTTCCGCTCTGCGGGGGTGGCTCGCAAGCGAAAATAAACAAAAATCAAAGTTGCAAATAAGAAGAAACTACAAAGTAAGTTAGCATAAAAAAAGTTTAGCGGCGCCTTGTTTTTCGGAAGTTTCAACGTCTCTAGGGGGGACCTGCACTGGGGTGGCCGTACTTAGCCAACCCCCCAAGCGAGTTCATCCAAAGATACGGGGATACAAGGATACAGATACATACGCAGACCGAACCAGCACCAGACCCAGATACAGATACAGGGACAAAAGATTCGGTCGAGCACTTTTCGTGCAACAAAAGCCGGAAACAGTCGGCAAAAAGGAGCTGAAGAAAAACTCAGTCAACATCCTCTCAAGTGCTTCCTTCGTCGGAATCCCTTCCTCTAACAGCCTCCTCATCCTTGCAGCTTCTTCTTCAGCTTTCCACTCGGGACCTTGGCGCTCCAAGTTTCTGCACTGAGAATAAATTTATTTTCTAAAAACCTTTTTTTTTATTGGAACCAAATATTTTAAAAGCAAAATATTCATCAATAATGACGATTAACCTTAACCAGATTCCATCCGATCCTTGAGCGGAATACCTTGAACGTTTTGTGGATGGATTCCCCATCGATCTGGATTGATGTTTTTGTGGGAAAGCTATATTTAAAAGGTATCCACATCTTGGCCATTTTCCATCCGATTTTTAGGCCTTAAAATACCTTAAAAGTTAAAATCTTAAACAAGGATCTATGATATTTTCATATTTTGGGACAAGACCTTTAGAAAAACTACAATATTCATATGGCTGCCAAGCATACCTGTGGAAACACCTTATAAATTATACAAAGAACAACCTCCGCCCTACATTTTTTAAATTTATTTCTTAAGAACACTTTTGTTGAGTGTATTACTTCTCAACATGCAGTCAGCGATGTGGCAGCTCACTCAAGCGCAAGGACAGCTTCAGGACTCCCGAGGACGCAGAACGAGGACCAGAAGGACGTCAGCGATGCTCCCTCACCTTGTTCATGCTGATCACGTCTATTTATTGTGCACATAATATGGGAGCAGCTCCGAGCAGCGAGCTCCCAGTTCCCTGCTCCATATCCACCTCCAAATCCTGCTCCTCCTCCTGGCCCTGCTGCTCATGCCACTCCTGCTGCTGCTGCTTCTTTTATATCCTCCATGCCCTGTTGTCTTCTTTTAGTTGCTCCTCCGGGCTACGTGCGACGCATGCATCGCTGGACACGCCGCCGGCTTCTCTGGTGCTGCCCCCACTCCTAGCCACCCACTTTTTTTCTTTGGACATTTTTTTGGTCCTATTCCTATTCTCCGCCAGGGAAAATTCAATTATCGAATGCGAATTTTTCTCCGTTCTCCGCTTTTTTTGTTCTTTTCGTTTCCGCTTCGGATGGTTTTTTGTTTCAGCCAAAAGCATCCCAAGACGAACTTTCAGCGTATCAGCATTTATTTGCTGTTGATTTATGCAGCGAACATACCCCCGCCCACAGGACCCGGCTCGCCTCGGCTGCCCGGCAGGACCCCCTCCATATCCTCCAGGGCTACACGCTCAGTCAAACAATCGACATCCACATCCACAATCCATCCAGCGTTGTTGAATATTTGCCAAGTATGCTGATTGAATTTTTTCCAGTTGACTAAATGATATCAAGGATATTTGCCAGGACAGCGCGACTCCCGCCAGCAGCAGGTCTGAATCTTTAAGCCTATGAATTGAAAGGATTTGTGGGGCTTATAGTTCTGATTGTATATAGCCAGGGGGCAGCTTGTAATTAGTTTAAATATTGTTTAATATTTGGAAAGAGATGACCCCAAGGGATGGTATTACAAAGGGTTACATAATAGAGGTTCATTTGTGACCTTTGATTCGGAAGAGCCAAGGGCACTTGGTTAGTTGGTTAAATATGTATAAAATAAAGTTATTTTTGTAATAAACTCCTAATAAAAGAACTTTATATGGAATCTGAAACGAAAAATTTAATTACAAGTCGCAATATCGAGTCCCGCCCACATCAGCCACCCAGAGTATCCTTCTGTTTATCCTTCAGATACATCGTCGTCCGCCTTCATCAGCTGCATTCAGAGATACGAGATGCGAGCTGCAGAGCCATAAACCATTTAGCCATCGCTGGCATATTGTCAATTTCCAATATTTAGACAGGCAACTAGTAATAATCGTGTTTGGCTGGCGTAAAGCGAGCATGCATTTAGCAAATACATCGCATCCATCGGATAATCAACACTTGTCACTCCGTCACTCGGCGCTGTGGCAAATCGAGTGGGTTAAACAGTTGCAAATGCCAGTGGAATCCGGCGGCCTTCCTCCAATAATTAATATGCCCAGCGTGCAGCATGGAGCTGATGAAAAAGGGGGTGAAATCCGGGATGTGGAATGTGGGTTGGTGGGCCATAAAAGGCGTTAAATTGACACAATTGAACACACCCTTGAGACTTGAGAGTGCGAGGGGTTCCTCACCCCGACTGTTTGCTGTGGCAGGAGTCGGTGTTGCTGCTGCCTATGGGGGTGCATGTTTAATCGCAACTGGCAGCCGGCAGGCGGCAACATCGACATCTTCATCACTGTGCCACCGCAAAAATCCGCTACAGCGATTTACAAAATGCTTTCCAAAAACGGGGAGATGACAATACATTATCCTGGCGCCGTGTCCTCCTGCTCCTTTCATATTTGGCCTATGCAAATATGTGCGACAATTGATATTTGGCGTGAAAACGTGACAATGTCTGGTGGGGATAGGTCTGTTCTGGTGTCTAAATATTGGGATTGGTGGCTGGGGTAGAAAGGTAAATCGAGAACCTTACTAAACTTTAATCTAAGCTATGCTATTGCCAATCCCAAATCGATTCCCTTCCTTTAATTACCATTTCATAACTTTCATAGCGTGCATCTATAAATATCCACCTTACCTGCCCATATGCATTCTTTTTCCACCTTCCCGTATGATATCTATAAGAAAAGACCCAGGAGATCGATTTTGCCTGCAAACTCGACTGTCAAAACAGGCAAACAAATTGTGCAAATAAGTCGAGGAAATGTTATTTATGTTTGTAAGATTTTCTGTGATTAAATAACTAAGCCAAGCCAGCCTCCCAAGCCACTGCTGCAATGACAGCAGTTGCAACTCAGCCGAGCTCCAAATGTGTCAGCATCGGTTGCATATTAATGGCCCGGAGGTGTGCATGCCAATTGTCATGCGCTGAAATGCTTGTTAACAACGTCGATTGCTTTTCGGGAAGCCAAACTCCCTCCCAGCCCACTCCAACTACCAAATCGAACTGCAGCTCAGTTCCAACTCCTATAAACTCCCTCCTTCCACTGCCCCCACTGTCTGGATATTTCCTTTTTTTAATCAAAAAATAAGTCGATGCTCCTGACTCCCGACTCCAGGACTCCTCCCTCGTGGCAATAACGCCACACATTTGTAATGTTGCTTCTGTTTTTTGCTGAATGAGGAGCCCAGGAAGCAGCAATAAAAAAATGAAAAGAAACAGAAACAGAACAGAAACTACAACAACAGTGGATCAATCTGCAAAGGACTTATGCACTTGGGAAAAGGTTTTAGATCTTCTTGGTATATATATATATTTACTATGCCTTGAAAGAGCTCTTTTATTAACTGTAGATACATTTTTATTTAAGAAACGTACGTTTTAAAGTTAAACTCAGAATATAAATTTCTCTTAGTGCATCTCTTAGATACTTTTACAAGTTACTTTAAGGCAATCAATTTGTAGTCGAATCGCATGGATTGCAAACGGCCAGCAGGGGGATGGGCTGGAAAAACCAATCAAAAGAGCGTTGCGAACGCAAATTGAACGGCAAATGGTTGCAAGATGATATTTCAATACACCAGCTTGCAGCTCACCTGTGATCCAGCTCCCCCCGCCTGTGGCCCCTTGACTTTTGGGGCCATAAATTATCGACGGGCGACGCCTGCGCGTAGTTTTCTTACTTTTTTGCAGTTATGATTATCGCGCCAGGCTGCGAGAGAGTCCTCTTCCTGCGTTCCGTTCCGTTCTATGTGCAAACAAATGTAAAAAACTTTTAATTGACTTTTGCAGTTTCAGTTGTTGCTGAGCCACCGCCAGTTGCACTTTTTATGGCCCCTCGCGTGCATGGCAGCTTAAAAGTTAATAAAACACGCCCAATGATAACAAGCCGCCAACAACAGCGCACTCTGCCATATTTTGCCCCTGAGGTCTTCATCATCATTCCGAAAGGTTCCACCAACATTGTGGGCTGACTCCTCGCCGATCCTCGCCAGACGTTCAAAGGTGGAGTTGGGAACCCAAAACCCCTCTTAGCTCGAAGCTCCAAGCTCGTAGAAAAACAATCAATTAGGCCCACAAGTAGCTGGCGAAACAGAAGGCTTCAAGCTCCACGAGAGCGCCATCGTGAAAAGGATACACAGCAACAAATTCAATGGAAAGTTGAATCTAATAATGAAAAATACATTCCCTACATCTTGGGATTTGAAAGCCTCTCCTAGAAAGGCAACCCCTTTGTTTTGTCTTTGGTTAATTGTAGTACCCTTCTTTTCTCCCAGTGCTGGAAGGATGGGTATCCGGAAGATCATGATGAGGTTGCTTCGCTGCCCAGTGGCAACGACACGACTTTGATTCTCTTTCTGCAGCCGACAGCCGGAGTTTTATGGCCTGCTTTGGCAAAATTTATGTTACATTTTTATAGTTCCAGTGTAAATTGACTTTTAAAATGCAAAAAAATTTATCATAGCAACGGTCAGGGTTGAAAGGGGGGTTTCCCCGCCGTCGACAAAGGGTGGGGGTCCCCCATTCGTTTAGAAATAAGTGGCAACTCCTTGCAAAGCTTTCGCGGAAAGAAAGCTCGATAACATCTGCGCGGGCTAAAGTGAAAAACCACCCTAAAAAAAGATCTACTTTAATGTTTTAACAACGATTCTTGGATGCTCTAGGAATTGTTTTCTTTTTAATAATAATGTTAACATATAGGATATTTTCAATGACAGCAGTATAATAAAAATACTCAAAAATATTAGAACAAAAACTAAGAAATACCTTCGTTAATCAAGCATCCTGACAAAGTTAATACACTTTCCCCCAAGAATAAGTAAACAAAATCCAAGCTAAAAAGCTTTTGACCAAGTCAAAACATTTGGTCAGACCTTGGCACTCAATTTCCGTAGTTGTTAGTAATTTTTCGGGTAGTTCGACAGTGCAGTTTGGGCCAAACCCTCGGTGAAAGCTTTCCTTGAAAGTTTGGGTCGCGTGGGTGCCGCAAGTTAACCCGACACCACACCCACCCCTTTTCGAGGTCACCGTCCACCCACTTTGAATGTTTTCAAGTCAAATGCATGACAACCGAGTCCGCGGAACAGTTGCGTCGCATTTCGTACTCCTCTGCTGCACAACGGGAAAAATCCATAAATTGATTGAGGAGTAAGAACCAGGAAGAGGAGCTAAAAATCCGCTAGAATGCTGCTGCCCACGGTCCGCTCGGCATCCGGGGTCGGGTGCAAGTGGAAGTGCTGCTGCCGCCGGATATGGGAGTCCCTGATGTCCCCAATTTCGCCAAAGAACCTTCGCACCACAGCGCTGTTGACCAGCATCTATCAGTTGGTAAGTATTTTGGCATTTAAGAGGAGGAATAAGGATATAGGACACCAGAGACACCTTACGTAAGAGGCTAGAAGGAATCGAATTTATTATTCAGGCGGGGCTCAGCGCACATAACCACTGGCACGCATTTCGGACCTTGAGGACCTCCATGCAATCCAGAGGACGATTCGAGGTGCAACCGCCAGCCCCTATACAAAAATTATGCACTGGATATGCAAAGCCATACCCCACTGGGCACGCAGGGAACCATCGAGAGCGGCAATTGAAACGCACGCCAAAAGGAGACGGTCCTGCGGCGCAATGCGTCTGCACCGTTGTTCAGCGATCGAACGTGCTAGGACGAGCACCCTTTTAACGCTTTTGCCAAGTTTGTGGACAAGGTCGAGGCAAGCAAAGCCAAAACCGGTTGGGAATTCTACAACCCCTAAGCTGATGCAGCTTTCACAGATCTTACATATATGTGCTACCTACACATTGAAGTTCTGGTTCTCGCCAGACTTTTTTGATAAAGTTTCTATTTATTTTTAATTTAAATTTCATTTTGATGTTTTAAAACTAAATAGTTTTCACCCTTTCTAGTTGATTTCCCATTGTGCTCTGTTCCTGGTGCTTCTGGGCCTGGCTCATGCCGAACAGATGTGCCATGTCCTGGAACTGGACATTCTGGACCAGAAGGACAATGGTTTCTACAACATGTCCCCGTTCCACAACGACTTGGTTCTCCAAACTGCCGCCCAGCTGGCAGATGCCACTGAAAATGTTCTCTATTTCCTGGCTGGAGTCTCGGGGACCTATGCCCTGAGTTGCATTGCCCTGTTCTTTGGAGTCTACAAGAATCGTCCTGGCCTAATCATTCCATGGCTGGTGGTTGAGTTCCTGATGATGGTGGCCCTGGGAGTCTTGGTTTTCATGCTGAGGGACATGAAAGTGGTGCAGTTGTTGGGCGGGCAAGTGCCCTACTGTAAGTTATTGTGGTTCTTTTATATTATTCCAATAATTTTTAAACTTGGTTATCTTTGAAAACTCCCCAGTTATCGTCTGCTATAGCTTGATCTGCATGGATTACTGCAAGTGGTATGTGATGCACAGCTTCTACCAGAGCTTGAGAACCATGAACAAGCTTAGGGAGATCGCTACAGTGGCCATTCCCTGCCCAGCTCCTGGGGCAGTAAGTCTTAGATCCTTTCCCCTCGTTGGACAACCTTAACACAAGTGTAATCTTTACAGATACCCTACCATTTCCAGAGGGAGCACATGTACCTCGGCAGCAATGGCTACAAGCACATCCTAACCGAGTCCCCCGATGGACAGTGCTAAGCAAACCCAATGAATACAATTATATTTTGGAACTTCCCCATCAGGTGTCTTGATTGCAACTGCTCTACAGTTTCTGTATTGCAAAACCGAGTGTGATATGGATATAGCAGAGATACTATTTTAGATAGCCAATGGATCGAGGGGCCTATTCAAAATACCTAACATATTAAATAAAATACATACTCGTCTATGTCCCAGAGGCAGTGCCTGGATGTTGGGAATATCGAATCGACGCAGTCAGCAATATCGTTTTGCCGGGAAATTTATAAAACTATTTTTGTGTAGAACTTGGCCAATAAGGCGGTCTTATCTCTTATCGTGTAGTCGGTAAACCGCGTTACATATGTACTTCAGCACTTAAATAAACGTTAAAACTTATTATTTTGTTTTATTTGTGACCTAAAATCGTTTTGGCTTTAAAAACATTTGAGATATTATTTTTCTCTACTTGAGAAGCTTCTAACAGAGCCCTAGCCCTTCCTGCCTCGTGCTGACTTGGTAGTTGGTGGTGCCAATGAGGTGCTGGCTGTAGTCGTACTCTGGGTGGTAGCAGTGGATCCCATAAGGGTCATGTCGTTGTCCAAGCTGTCCATCAGCAGATCCGCCACTGTAATGTTCGTACTGCCCTCCGAATCACCTTTATCGGTGGGAATGCTGATCTGAAACTGCAGCAGCACCACGAGATAGGTGACCATTGTGGTTATGAGTCCTTTGAAGAGACTCCGATTGACATCGAAGAAGCCGCCGCAGTTGATGGTAGAAGGATTCATTTCGGTGGCTCGCAGAAACATGTTGATCTCGGTCTGGGCATCAGAGTTCATCCAATTTAGCTCCACCATCAGCAGCTTCTTCTGGAAGTTGGTACGAACATTCACAGAAGCATAATGGGCCTCATCGCAGATGTAAAATAGCAGTCCTATATTCCACAGAGCCGTGATGGTCAGCCCAATGTCCTTGATGCCGAATCCCTCCGAGAGCTGCGACATTAGCCCGTAAATCGAAAGCGTGATGATGAAGAAAAGGTAGAGGCTCATAAAGACAAACGTGTAGCAGAGTGCGTTGCCAGTATCCCGGGTTAGCTTGCTCAACCGGAGCCACAGGACCCGATAGTCCGCCACCATGGCAGCCGGTCCAATGTGTTTCAGGGCCTTCTGGAATCGCTCCGCCAGGAGATGGGCCGTAGTGCTCATGGCCTCGCAGATGAGGAACCACCAGGCGCCCAGCATGGCTGTCAAATTGTCCAGGATGCAGTAGGGCACAACCTGGTTAATATTCAAATCCGACATGGTTATGTGGGTGATGACCACAGAAAGGACCGAAAGTATGGGCAGCACAATGGCGATGTAAACGGCCTTCTGACGAAGTTTCAAGGGTAAGCTGTGTCCGGATATTTGGTAGTAAAGGACCTCGAAGTCATCCCAATCGTTAAAGAGCCGAGCTATCTTCCTGGCCTCCGACCACAGTATGGGTATTATCATAATGGGCAGGATGTTGACCAGAAAGAGGTAGGCAATAACCGCCTCTTCAAAAGGCCCACTCAGTGAACGAACGATGTGGATACGGTTATTGGCCACATAGCCAACGTAGCACTACCCGAAGGAGAAACATAAATATTAAACAAATTAAATTCATTCGATTTTACCCTCCTACCGACAAAAGGATGTAGAATACGACAGAGTATACAAACGAGGCTGAATTCATTTCGAACTTGGCACGGGCTGGACCACGGCGAACAATCGGGAGTACTCCAATAATCCG
This sequence comes from Drosophila bipectinata, assembly GCF_030179905.1. Classification (NCBI taxonomy): domain Eukaryota; kingdom Metazoa; phylum Arthropoda; class Insecta; order Diptera; family Drosophilidae; genus Drosophila; species Drosophila bipectinata. The sequence goes on along the minus strand of NC_091738.1, from coordinate 798,786 downwards.
AAGGAACCAGTTAACTGGAGCAATATTCCTGTAAAAAACACTCTTTGGAAAGGGAAACTTCCCAAGCTCCGTAATCTGTTAAGTAAAAGCCTAAAAAGATCAACTCACTGGCGTAAACTCCGGGTTATTGGAGGCTGTGCTATCCGAGCTCTTCTTCCTATCCACTGGAGGCGCTTCGTAATCCGCATCCAAGCGCTCAGCCAAACCAATGGAATACTTCCGTACCCCGTACAAGTAGGCCTGGGCATTGGCACTGTTCAGGGGCTTGGCGTTCAGGAACACGGCGTCCGGTTTCTTGCGTCTATAATAGCTGGCCATTTCCGGAGAGAGACTGTCCGGGAATTTCCTTGCCCATGGCCTTTTACACCAGACAGTGACATTAACTATGCATTCACACGCCTTCTATTGACCACGCCCAGTGTTGACTTAGAGCCGCAGTTTTAGTTTCCTGTTGATGCGGCTTGTTTGACTTTTGCATTCATTAACCTTAGCCCGGTGTCCCAATTTCAAATTTGTGTCAATGGCGCGAAAAGCGACGATTTTCAACACTAGAAGATTAGTTCCTTTGCAGCACTTAAATTTTTTTGGTATTTCTCTTATCAGGAAAACTATAATTTGCGTTTTAATTTGTTGCCTGGATAGATATTTCTTATTAAATATGAGGAACATTATTTAAACTTCTTATCTACAAGTATTATAAATTTTATTCTTTACAAAGCTTTTTTGCGCAGTTTAGTATTTTTCTGAAGAACCAACTTTGGTAATACTAAGCCAGGGTGTGGGTGATAAAGATAAATAAATAAATAAATTCGAAAAAATGGACAAGGAAAAATTGATTGTGCCCAACCAGATAGGCTACCTGATTCTAAAGGACGATGGCGCCGTTCTAGAATCCGGTGGAGAGCTCAAAAACGACGAGCGTAGTGCAAATGTGATAATGGGCCTGCTAAATCTTACTGAGAGGTTTGTCGAACTCAAATAAATGATTCACTCCTACTTACATCGATATTTTTCCAGTATTGACGAACCTTTCATGCCAAACAGCAGCTGTGAAAGGATCACCATAGACTACGAACAACATTATTACAGCATTTGCATGTCCAACCGTCGAATATACATCGTGAAGATCAGTAAATCCCAGAATGGAACCACTACGACCACCAGCTCCTCCTCGTCCAACAGCGTGTATAACGATGCCACCGAGGGAGGAGCAGTGCTGGCTTGAAACCCAAACTCGGATATACGCACCACCACCACAACCTGCCGCTTCTGTTGGCAGGGAAATGGTCACAGACCCCACAATTGGCGCACTCCCATATTCTATTTGATTCTCCTCTTTATTTGTCAAAGAATACATCATCTGTAAGCTCCTGCTCAAAAATGCGTCTTGCCTCCTGGGTAACATCCAACAGGGTGGCTTTGCTATTGCACAGAATCACATAGTATTGCCGGAAATTGCAGCTTCGCTTAACGATCCAGTAGTCGTTAGTGGTTTTCACCTGCAACTCCTCGGCAGGTGAACTGTCCAGCCCGGACACACCGCTGGGATGAGACAGATCAGCTATAATGCTCATCACATTGCGGGGTATGGTTTGCGGAACTAGTCGGGGAAGGTTTGAGTGATGTTGCAGGCTCTGTTCGTTGATGAAGAGGTATTTCGGAGCTGATTCGCTGCTGCTGTCGTGGCCAGTGGCGCCAGCTGCCTCCTTGGCTAGCTCGCTGGCAATGTCCCGCGCCAATGCTCTTAATTGGGAAGCCATATAAGCATGAAGTTCGTCGTAGAACGCCTGTTTTGGCTCAGGTTGTTGAGCTAAAAAAAGGGAATATATTATATAGCCCCGATCATAGTTTAGTTTCATTTTCTACATACCATCTACAAACAGACAAAGAGTAATGTTCAGTGCTCGATAGATGAGCATGTAGTATGGAGTCGACTCCTTTTCCAGGGTAATAAAAATCTTGAGGGGTGGCTCATTATCCGTTTCCTGTCCATCACCTTCTCCCGCTTGCTGGCCTCTTACAAAACCATCGAATGGGCTTTCACTAATACTTCTTTTTAACGAAGGACTTACGGCGGTTGAGCTACTGGCCTCCGCTTTCAAAACGTTGTTTACGATATAGGAATGAAGACAATACAAGTCCTCCGGGAGAAGTCTACCACCGCAGAGAACCTGCTGCTGATAGAGCACGACAGTTTCCTTGATGGATGGAAATGCTTCGCTTAGCATCCTGAAGTTTTGAGCTCGCAGGAAAAGCGATTTGTCCAGTGGCAGGTACTGAATAGAGTGGAGCATGTCAACGATATCACAATGGGCAAGGTCCTTAAGAGTTGTCAAGTATTTATCATAGAAGGTCTGCAGCTTTTGGCAAAGCAATTCCCTGCGCTGGTCTAGATCCTGTTCCTCCGATCCGATGGAAGCAAATTTTCCGTTTAGAAAGCGAAACATTTGGTAGCACTGCTTGAGGATGGCTCGGTAAATCCTGTCGCAAATCTCTGCTCCTCGGTACTCTGCCACCTCTAACCCGTCCTTAAGGCGCACCTCCTTGGGGACGTTCAAGACCAAAACCATCCAGTATTGATCCTCTGGTTGATAGAAGAGCTGTGTGGTCTTTTGGGTATGTAATGCCTGGCAGTCATCGTCAGAGGTAAAGGTCCTACAAATAGAGATTCATTATAAAGGGAATGAAGGTGGCCTAAGCATCATACCCAGTAAATCGTATTATAGCCTCACTGAGACCCACGTCTTTGATTTTTGTATTCAATTCTATATCATTCGGATGATAGAACAAAACCTTTTTGTGTTCCTGAAAGAAATTACTCATTAATGGGCGTTTACTTCTGATAATTGGCATAAGACCCACCTCTCCTTCCCGCTTACAATAGTTGGAGTTGAAGACGTAAAAGCTTCGCAAATTGACTTCCACCCTCTGCAGTAATTTCGCCATTTCCTTAAAATTCTTGTAAATAAAATAAATATTTTGGGCTTCCACCCTAGAGTGACCAAACCCAAAAATAAGAAAATACTACAAAATACCGCATTTTTTTCATACTAAAAATACCAGACGCTATCTGGCGCTTTGTTTGAACCCACATTTAACCCATTGATACACTAAATTTAAATTAACTCATTTAATCAGTGTTTTATGAATTTAGAAAGAAAATTTTGGTGGTCTTTTTAACTAACAGAATTATGAATCGTGATCTAAACTGGAATTTTGATTATTGGACCGCCTTTTCTCAAAAGAACTAGGCGGTTTTGACTATGGCTTGGTAATCTTGATCTTGATTGGGGATTATGGTCAGGAAAAGTCTTGCTTGTATCTTGTATTTATTGGAAATGTATTTAGATTAGGCTTGAACTCCTCCGCGTAGACGGAGCACCAAGTGAAGGGTTGACTCCTTCTGGATGTTGTAGTCGGAGAGGGTGCGGCCATCCTCGAGCTGCTTTCCGGCGAAGATCAAACGCTGCTGGTCTGGGGGGATGCCCTCCTTGTCCTGGATCTTGGCCTTCACGTTCTCAATGGTGTCGGAAGGCTCGACCTCCAGAGTGATGGTCTTACCAGTCAAGGTCTTCACGAAGATCTGCATACCTCCTCGCAGACGGAGGACCAAGTGAAGGGTCGACTCCTTCTGGATGTTGTAGTCGGAGAGGGTGCGACCATCCTCCAGCTGCTTTCCGGCAAAGATCAAACGCTGCTGGTCTGGGGGGATGCCCTCCTTGTCCTGGATCTTGGCCTTCACGTTCTCAATGGTGTCGGAAGGCTCGACCTCCAGAGTGATGGTCTTACCAGTCAAGGTCTTCACGAAGATCTGCATACCTCCTCGCAGACGGAGGACCAAGTGAAGGGTCGACTCCTTCTGGATGTTGTAGTCGGAGAGGGTGCGTCCATCCTCGAGCTGCTTTCCGGCGAAGATCAAACGCTGCTGGTCTGGGGGGATGCCCTCCTTGTCCTGGATCTTGGCCTTCACGTTCTCAATGGTATCGGAAGGCTCGACCTCCAGAGTGATGGTCTTTCCAGTCAAGGTCTTCACGAAGATCTGCATTCCTCCACGGAGACGGAGGACCAAGTGAAGGGTCGACTCCTTCTGGATGTTGTAGTCGGAGAGGGTGCGGCCATCCTCGAGCTGCTTTCCGGCGAAGATCAAACGCTGCTGGTCTGGGGGGATGCCCTCCTTGTCCTGGATCTTGGCCTTCACGTTCTCAATGGTATCGGAAGGCTCGACCTCCAGAGTGATGGTCTTACCAGTCAAGGTCTTCACGAAGATCTGCATACCTCCTCGCAGACGGAGGACCAAGTGAAGGGTCGACTCCTTCTGGATGTTGTAGTCGGAGAGGGTGCGTCCATCCTCGAGCTGCTTTCCGGCGAAGATCAAACGCTGCTGGTCTGGGGGGATGCCCTCCTTGTCCTGGATCTTGGCCTTCACGTTCTCAATGGTGTCGGAAGGCTCGACCTCCAGAGTGATGGTCTTACCAGTCAAGGTCTTCACGAAGATCTGCATACCTCCTCGCAGACGGAGGACCAAGTGAAGGGTCGACTCCTTCTGGATGTTGTAGTCGGAGAGGGTGCGACCATCCTCCAGCTGCTTTCCGGCAAAGATCAAACGCTGCTGGTCTGGGGGGATGCCCTCCTTGTCCTGGATCTTGGCCTTCACGTTCTCAATGGTGTCGGAAGGCTCGACCTCCAGAGTGATGGTCTTTCCAGTCAAGGTCTTCACGAAGATCTGCATTCCTCCACGGAGACGGAGGACCAAGTGAAGGGTCGACTCCTTCTGGATGTTGTAGTCGGAGAGGGTGCGGCCATCCTCGAGCTGCTTTCCGGCGAAGATCAAACGCTGCTGGTCTGGGGGGATGCCCTCCTTGTCCTGGATCTTGGCCTTCACGTTTTCAATGGTGTCGGAAGGCTCCACCTCCAGAGTGATGGTCTTTCCAGTCAAGGTCTTCACGAAGATCTGCATTCCACCACGGAGACGCAACACCAGATGGAGAGTAGACTCCTTTTGGATGTTGTAGTCGGAGAGGGTGCGGCCATCCTCGAGCTGCTTTCCGGCGAAGATCAAACGCTGCTGGTCTGGGGGGATGCCCTCCTTGTCCTGGATCTTGGCCTTCACGTTCTCAATGGTGTCAGAAGGCTCGACCTCCAGAGTGATGGTCTTACCAGTCAAGGTCTTCACGAAGATCTGCATACCTCCTCGCAGACGGAGGACCAAGTGAAGGGTCGACTCCTTCTGGATGTTGTAGTCGGAGAGGGTGCGTCCATCCTCGAGCTGCTTTCCGGCGAAGATCAAACGCTGCTGGTCTGGGGGGATGCCCTCCTTGTCCTGGATCTTGGCCTTCACGTTCTCAATGGTGTCGGAAGGCTCGACCTCCAGAGTGATGGTCTTACCAGTCAAGGTCTTCACGAAGATCTGCATTCCACCACGGAGACGCAACACCAGATGGAGAGTAGACTCCTTTTGGATGTTGTAGTCGGAGAGGGTGCGGCCATCCTCGAGCTGCTTTCCGGCGAAGATCAAACGCTGCTGGTCTGGGGGGATGCCCTCCTTGTCCTGGATCTTGGCCTTCACGTTCTCAATGGTGTCGGAAGGCTCGACCTCCAGAGTGATGGTCTTACCAGTCAAGGTCTTCACGAAGATCTGCATACCTCCTCGCAGACGGAGGACCAAGTGAAGGGTCGACTCCTTCTGGATGTTGTAGTCGGAGAGGGTGCGTCCATCCTCGAGCTGCTTTCCGGCGAAGATCAAACGCTGCTGGTCTGGGGGGATGCCCTCCTTGTCCTGGATCTTGGCCTTCACGTTCTCAATGGTGTCGGAAGGCTCGACCTCCAGAGTGATGGTCTTACCAGTCAAGGTCTTCACGAAGATCTGCATACCTCCTCGCAGACGGAGGACCAAGTGAAGGGTCGACTCCTTCTGGATGTTGTAGTCGGAGAGGGTGCGACCATCCTCCAGCTGCTTTCCGGCAAAGATCAAACGCTGCTGGTCTGGGGGGATGCCCTCCTTGTCCTGGATCTTGGCCTTCACGTTCTCAATGGTGTCGGAAGGCTCGACCTCCAGAGTGATGGTCTTTCCAGTCAAGGTCTTCACGAAGATCTGCATTCCTCCACGGAGACGGAGGACCAAGTGAAGGGTCGACTCCTTCTGGATGTTGTAGTCGGAGAGGGTGCGGCCATCCTCGAGCTGCTTTCCGGCGAAGATCAAACGCTGCTGGTCTGGGGGGATGCCCTCCTTGTCCTGGATCTTGGCCTTCACGTTTTCAATGGTGTCGGAAGGCTCCACCTCCAGAGTGATGGTCTTTCCAGTCAAGGTCTTCACGAAGATCTGCATTCCACCACGGAGACGCAACACCAGATGGAGAGTAGACTCCTTTTGAATGTTGTAGTCGGAGAGGGTGCGGCCATCCTCGAGCTGCTTTCCGGCGAAGATCAAACGCTGCTGGTCTGGGGGGATGCCCTCCTTGTCCTGGATCTTGGCCTTCACGTTCTCAATGGTATCGGAAGGCTCGACCTCCAGAGTGATGGTCTTACCAGTCAAGGTCTTCACGAAGATCTGCATACCTCCTCGCAGACGGAGGACCAAGTGAAGGGTCGACTCCTTCTGGATGTTGTAGTCGGAGAGGGTGCGTCCATCCTCGAGCTGCTTTCCGGCGAAGATCAAACGCTGCTGGTCTGGGGGGATGCCCTCCTTGTCCTGGATCTTGGCCTTCACGTTCTCAATGGTGTCGGAAGGCTCGACCTCCAGAGTGATGGTCTTACCAGTCAAGGTCTTCACGAAGATCTGCATACCTCCTCGCAGACGGAGGACCAAGTGAAGGGTCGACTCCTTCTGGATGTTGTAGTCGGAGAGGGTGCGTCCATCCTCGAGCTGCTTTCCGGCGAAGATCAAACGCTGCTGGTCTGGGGGGATGCCCTCCTTGTCCTGGATCTTGGCCTTCACGTTTTCAATGGTGTCGGAAGGCTCCACCTCCAGAGTGATGGTCTTTCCAGTCAAGGTCTTCACGAAGATCTGCATTCCACCACGGAGACGCAACACCAGATGGAGAGTAGACTCCTTTTGGATGTTGTAGTCGGAGAGGGTGCGGCCATCCTCGAGCTGCTTTCCGGCGAAGATCAAACGCTGCTGGTCTGGGGGAATGCCCTCCTTGTCCTGGATCTTGGCCTTCACGTTCTCAATGGTGTCGGAAGGCTCGACCTCCAGAGTGATGGTCTTACCAGTCAGGGTCTTCACGAAGATCTGCATACCTCCTCGCAGACGGAGGACCAAGTGAAGGGTCGACTCCTTCTGGATGTTGTAGTCGGAGAGGGTGCGGCCATCCTCGAGCTGCTTTCCGGCGAAGATCAAACGCTGCTGGTCTGGGGGGATGCCCTCCTTGTCTTGGATCTTGGCTTTGACGTTCTCGATGGTATCGGAGGGCTCCACCTCCAAGGTGATGGTTTTTCCAGTCAAGGTTTTCACAAAGATCTGCATTTTGGATTATTCTGCGGGTAGAAAAGTGCGAAACGGTGGAATATTAGTGGGCAGATAAATTTCCGTTGTGCTACGTCGAGAGTTTCACAATTTCTGAGACCGTTGGGGGGGGATCGAACTGAACTAAGAGGAACGTTTTTGTCAAGGCTTGCTGTTCCACTAAGTTGTTCACATGGACGATTCCAAATTCCAACCCCTTACTTTTTCGGAACAAAGACGTTGGGAAACAAAATGGAAATGGAGAAACCTTTGTTCCGCCGTCATTTTATCGTTTGGTGAGTGTGTGTATTCAAAATGCATGTGTGTGTGTATCTGGTTAGTATGTATACCAGTGACGTCATGGAAAATGCAACTAACTTGAAAAATTTCAGACGTGGCCTTATTTGAACAACTGTTTCCTTGTAGAGTTATAAAACGAATTGGCATTAGTACAATCGACAATTGGAACAGATTATAATGCTAATGTAGGAACAATGCGTAAATGTATGGGTGCGACTTCTCGAAATTTCACATGACGCGTCCCTTGCAGATTTCACAATACGCAAAAAATTCTATTAATAGACTTGTTTTTATTTCGCAGGGAAATCAATAGGAATTAGCAATGCGTAGTGCCAATATATAATTAATTGTTACGTGGCTACATAAGAGGGTTGAAAAGGAAAGAAAATCTAAAATGGCCGAACAAAGACCTTGGAAAAAAGTTCAATGCAGTTTTTCGCAGTCGTTTAATCTTAAAATAGGAAGGTTTCTTTGGATTAAACTTACTCTCGATTCCAATCGCTTTATTGATGTACTTAGTCACAATTAAATAAAATACTTTTAGGAATTATATTAATACGCTTTTCTGTATTTCCGCTTTATATTTTTCTGTAGTTGCTGCTACAATTGTCAAAACGATTGTAATGGCTACTATGAGTATCACCAAAATCGAAATATCGTACTTGTGGTATTTTCTTTTTTAGCCACCCTTGGTCACTCAGTTTTTCAACTCACCCATTAAGGTCACTCTAGAAATTCACACTATAAATTTTTTGGAAACTCACCACAAAACAAAACGATGAAATATTTTTAAAACAATTTTTAAAACGAGATCTCTCTATGAAATTACTTGACCGACTGAATCGAATGCTTTCTCAGTGAAACATACTTTGACACTGAATTATTCACAATGAATTTTCTACTTACCAATATATATGGTTGACAATAAAATCAACTGAATCTTTGTTATATGAGATGATATATTTTAATATTTTTTTAATCTTTGCTACTTTTGTTTCACTTTTACTTTTACCGACACAACTTCTGAAACTCACAGCTTGACTGGAAAATTTTGAAGTGAATTAAGTGAATGTGTGTCCTGAAGCTATGCTGGTGTGATATGTTGAGTGTTAACAGCACGACTGCTTTGTTTATTTTTCCTAATCACTAAAGTGAAGTTTAAATCTTGAAGGCTAAGTTGTGTTTCTAATCTCCTGTATTGTTTTTATATATCTATCAAAAAATATGGCATTATTTGCAATTATAAAGATTGCATGTTCAAAAAACTTATTTGACCCTTTCCAAATTGAATTTAGAATTTATTTATTATTAATTCGTTGCTGTTTTTAAATAAAAGCTTCTGAATCAGTACATCAGCGCTTAGCCCTTTAAAAAGTTTAACTTTCTGGCACCACTGCACCGGTTTCGCTACAAAACGTCCACACTGGTTCCCACCTGCCTAACTTGGATTTTGCATTTGACACTTTCAATTTTAGAGTCAGATAAGCCGGACGGAATGGAGCTCGAGATATTCAATGCTAAGAACAGCAAGCCTTACGGCAAGGTGAAGGTGCCCTCGGCAGCCACGCCTATTAGCGACTTGCGCGCCCTCATTCACCGGACCCTGAAACAAACGCCGGACGCAAATCGCCAGTCCCTTCGTTTGGATGTTAAGGGAAAAAGCTTGAAAGACACCGACACCCTGGAGTCTCTGTCACTGCGCACCGGCGATAAGGTGTACATCAAGGATCTGGGACCCCAGATTGGATGGAAGACAGTCTTCTTGGCAGAATATGCTGGGCCGTTGATAGTGTATCTCATCTTCTACTTCCGCCCAGAATTGGTCTACGGAAAGGCGGCCAGTCTTCCGATTTCCCTCACCACCCAGTAAGTATATGTATTGCGTGAACGAATCGGTGTTTGTGTGATTGTGTGTGGCGAAAGTGGCTGAAATTTCGATTAGTGCGAGGTTTTGTATGCGACCTGATTGACCCTGGCTTATGCAAACTAAAACGCAACACCTCGGCCGGGCACAACTCTTACCCGAATGCATAATTATCCATTCCTCTCCGTCTAACCTGTTTTCTTTTTCCCCCTCTTGCAGCATTGCCGCTGGCTGCTACACGGTCCATTATGTGAAGCGTCTGCTGGAGACGATCTTCGTCCACCGCTTCTCGCATGCCACGATGCCGCTGCGGAATCTCTTCAAGAATTGCACATACTATTGGGGATTCACAGCCTATGTGTCGTACCATGTTAACCATCCGCAGTTCACCTCGCCCTGCATGTGCACTGTTTGGGCCGCTTTGGGAGCATTTGCGGTAAGTATTTTAGTTAAAATTATTAGAAGTTTTTGGAAATATCTATTTATTAAAAGGAATTCTGAATCAGTTCTAAAGTCCATGTCATTGGATGTTTTTATCAAAGAATTTAAAAATGTAGCTTCTATCAAAACCCTAATGGGTTAGTCATTCTATGTTAAGATCAAAGGGTTTTCGGTTGGCAATTTCTTTGATTAGTTACTTTAATTAGTTTAAAATTCAGCTGAAATCAAAAAATGTAGAAATTGTGTTACGAAAACATGCGATTTTATCAATATCCATTTCCCTTATCAGTAACGGGAACTGAACGATTATTTTTATTGCTTTTATAAACTTTAAAATATGCAAAAAAACTCAAATATATATATTCTATTATGCTTTGACAAAAATTTAATTCAACGTTCCCTACTTTTAGCTCTGCGAGCTTGGCAACTTTTCGGTGCACATTGCCCTGCGCAACTTGCGCCCACCTGGAACCAAAGTACGCAAGATCCCAGTGCCTGACGGAAATCCCCTGACCCTCTTGTTCAAGTAAGCTTACACTTAATCAATGGTGTTTACAAACATATAATAACCACTTCACCTTTACAGCTTTGTGTCGTGTCCAAATTACACCTACGAGATCGGTGCCTGGGTGTCGTTTTCAGTGCTGACCTCTTGCCTGGCCGCCTATCTGTTTGCCTTTGCTGGCGCTTTCCAGATGACCGTTTGGGCCCTGGCCAAGCACCGCAACTACAAGAAGGAGTTCAAGGACTACCCCCGTCAGCGTCGGTCCATTTTCCCCTTCGTCCTTTAAAGGACTTTCCGCTGAATTCGCTGTATTACCTATTCCACATTTATACATTTTCATTTGGCTAGCGTTTAACTGGGTAGTTGTCTAGTGAACTTTGTGCTTTTGTTAACTTAAAGCAAATACAAATTGGAGAAGCTGAAATTCGCACGAGCATTTTTTTGTCACATCTCGGACTTTGACCTTTTGGGCAGGTAATCAATGATTATTTTGGGCTTTATAACGGGAGATATAGCCAGATTGGTAAAGTGGATAATACATCAGATCATCGAATGATAAAATTATACGTTTTTCGAGTGTGTAGATAAGAACCACACCTTTCAATTACTTTAATTTATAAGTCTGAACCTTAAAGATAAAAGTTAAAATATTTGAATTTGGCGCCAATTGGTGTTGCCAGATTGCTTCAAATCCATTTCCGAACGACGCAAAGTTGGCTGCAGTTGAAGTTTTTGTTTTTATTTTGCCGGGAATTAAAATCGAAAACTACATTTTCCTGGCGCAGAACAGCCATGAACCTTTTCGAGGAGCTGGACACCCTGGAGCCCGCAGCGAAACTAGTGCCGCCGCGGCTCGAGCCGCCCACGGCCCACAAAATTACTATGCTGATACTGTTGAAACAATATGTTATCGTAAGTGCTTCTTTCCTTCCTACAGGAAATTGTCCTTTTTGTTAATTTGTAATTTTTGTAGAACAAAAAGGCATGTTTGGATACCGGGATATCCATGGCCACCAAGCGGCGCCGCATGTTCTATATGCTTATCTTCAAATTGATTCAGGAGGCGGACAAGACCTACAGCGAGCTGCACAGTCTACTGACCACTGGGAAATACAGGCTGGATCCCCTGTTGTTGGAGGCTTTTGAAAAGGCCATGTCAGAGTTTTGTGCCGGTAGCATTGAGGTGCTCTTCGACTTTGCAGAGATCCAGAACATCGATGAGATTCTGAATGAGAACTATGGGATAAGCCAGTTCAGTATGGTGGGTGTTTACGTTCGTCGAGTGGGTGTTGTCCTCGAACGCCTTAGTTTCGCGGAGATGATGGATATGTACAAGAATATTTGCTCATACTACGAACGAGGCGTTCGAGCTGCTGCCACGGGCACCAGAAAGGCTGTTGCTGGGGGAATCCTACACCGTGAGGAAACCCCTCCGCCCGTCCAGGCGGATACTGATAAATCTGGACTTAAGGAAAAGGATAATTCGTTGACTGGCTACTTGGCAGAACGGAGTACCCTGAGCAGATGGGGGCCCAAACAGGCAAAGTTTTTTATCAACAAGCAATCTGAGTTGCTGGAGAGTAACGAACGAAATGCCCTTGCACCCATGGAGCTGCAGAAAAAAGTCCAAGAAATCATCAGAGACCTTCCACTGGCAACCACTCCCTATTTCCTGGGATACATGAACCAGCTGCGTGTGAGGGATTACTATAACGCACTGAACGCTCTTCACCGAGCATTGGACAGGAGTCCGGTAAGACTGATGGGCCAGGAAAAAGGATACCAGTACTTTTGTGTAAACCTGGCGGTGCTGCATGCCACCTTCGGCCATCGAGACGAGGCGCTGGCTGCCCTCAAGGAGAGCACAATGTTAGCCCAGGAACATAGCGATAAAAGCAGTCTGAATCTAGCCAACACTTGGTATTGCCTCTTGCGGGATGAGCTGCCTCTATCCGCGATCCAAAAGAGCGTGCAAGAGGCCAACGAAGTGGATGGATCCCTGCTTCAGAACTACACCCTGGCTTTGCATTTTGCCGTCAAACTGGGAACGGTGGCAGGCTATCAGCCCCTGAAACTCTTCGATCTCCTTCAGCGTAGTGATAATCTAACCAACCGCAACAACTTTGCGGATCACTCCTCGGATGCATTGGCTTTGAGAAGTGCCGTGTGGTGCGCTTACGGAAGGCACGAATTAGCTGCTCTGTACTCCCAAGTCCTGTTATCAGTCCGAGATCGGGCGGAATATTGTTCAGCCGGACTAGGCAGTGCCTTGTCCAGCTACGCCCTGTGGCTCCAACTTCAGGGGGAATCTCGATTGGCCAAGGTGCTACTCCAGCAGGCGAAGGAACGTTTTCCCCGATTGCCCAGCGCCGAGGGTTGGATGATCAGTCAGTGCCATGTGATCATCCAAAGTGGGATATACCAGTGCCGCTGGCACGATGCCTTAAAAGCCTGTGATCAGCTTTACCTGCTGGACCCCTCGGATGCACTGATGCAACGAGCTTCAATTTACGTAGCCAAACGAGAGTTTTTCAATGCTCGAAGACTGCTGGACAAGCTGGCCACTAAGGATCAACTGCCGTTTCTTCTGCGTATGCGGGTTCAAGTATTACTCGGCTACTGCAGCATGACAGATGGACGTTTCTCCAGCGAGACTTCCATGCTTCTGCTGCGTGTTGCTGAAAACATGGCAGAGTGCCAGATGGATTACGAACTAGCCTTGGTGGACATGCTGCTGGCGCAGCAACTACTGCTTCTAGGACTGCCCCAGAAGGCCTATCAGTCGATTAAGCGGTGCATGCACGACATCCACATCAACGGAGGACTCTACGAGAGAGCGAAGTCAGACTTTGTTTTCGTACGCTGCCTGCTGGCGATTACCCCAAACAATGTCGAGCAGCGGAAGGCGCAACTCCTTAAGTCATTGGATATCCTAGAGCGCGCCGCTCAGTCCTTCAAGAAACTTTCGGCCCACGCCAAAGTCCTGGATGTGTACGTGTTTCTGGCGCAGCGATTCAACGAATTCGGGGAGCGTAATTTGCGGAACAAGTACGCCGGCGAGTTCAGGCGTTACTTTACCGAGCATCCGATTCCTAGAGAATATCTCAGTAGTCCCTAGAAAATATATAGTATGTACAAATAGAGTTTCATGTTTCCGACCCGACATAGTTTCAGCCCATCCTTCGGCCTGAAAAAACCCAATCAAAGATTGTAACCATTAGACATCGGGTGATCTTTTAACTCTTAATAAACGAATATTTATTAATTGGTTTGAACCATAGTGGTTGTTTGTTTATACTCTGTACGCCAACTACAATGCTAACACCTATCTGAAGTTTTGCAATTGCTCGCATCGTTTCGAGTCGAAGGGGACAGTGGTAACCGATATTTCCGGGGGAGGTGTGTGAACGCATAAATGCTAGGCTGAGGGTGTGGCTGTTGGGTGACTTTCTTTGGAGGATTTTGCTATTGTTTCGGTCGTCCGTGGTGTCCTCGACATCGACTGCGACTGGGATTGATTGGTATCGACAAACTTAAGCTAACGTGTGGCAAATCCGAGCTCGGAGTTCAGAGCCCCGACGCCGGTTATCGTAGTGCTAATATGCGTAAGTGGCTAGGTTAACGAATCGAGGGAAGGCTGGGCGAAGGTCCGCTCGGAGCCATCGCGCTGCTGGGACCCAGTAGAACTTGCTTCTGCTGCGACTTGTGCAGCTCCTCCATTTGGGCGCGCTCCGTCTCGAAAATAACGGGCGCGAACAGAATGACGGAACTGGTGAAGAAAATCCAGCTGGCGCTGCACGAGAACGCGTAGAGGCCCTTGAAGCCGCTAACGGTGGCTCCGGTTACTGCACCCACGGCATTGCGCACCGGCTCGGGGAACATTTCCGTCAGTCCCCAGAAACGTTCGCCAAATGACTCGTCGGGTTCCTAGACAATAAGAAAATTTGTCATTAGAGTTTGTTTCAATCTGATTTTTAAAATGAAAGATCGTAAAAGTATGTTCCTTTCATGCAGGACAATATAAGAGCCCTCCAAGATTGAGGTTAGATCGTGTTGAATTGTTTACAAACATGCTGCCACTTACATCATCGTAATTCTCGCCCTGAGGCTCGTTTGATGTCTGAAATGAAAAGAAAAATAATTAGTATTTTCTACCGGGCATCAGTTCTTTGGGGTTTTGTGGGAGCAGCTGTTCTCGTTCACATTTCACCGACAATTACGTGAGCACGATAAGATTCACTGAATGGGCAAGGGGAACATGGGATCGGAACGGGGGGAAGAACCCACGTTTTTGGGGCCTCTACTTACAGCGGCCACTGCCCGCCGCTCGGGCGTCTCGTCCTTGCTGCCACCCAATGATGACATCCCGCTGTCCTTTTCGATGAACTCGATTTCGGGATCAGAGTCCATCAAATCCTCAATTTTCACAGTTTCGGTATCCACTTTTGCGGTTTTGCCTCAACGCACACAAAAGAAAATCGAGGGTCAACTCAGTCGCAACCCCTTGCCAGGACACCCACGGACGCTAACACGAATAATGATCGCTAAATGCAGTTCGCACTGGCATTTAATTGAGCTTTTAAGCAATATTCGCTGTTCGGTGCAAATAAATTGATTTTGTACCGTGGTCTTTTGCCTTGGAGGTGGGAAAAACTTCGATAGCAATACCGATGCATCGATAAAAATACAGCAGCGCCCTCTGTGGGCCACAGATATTGCGACGGATGGCAGTGCCTTACGTCTTACGTCAATAAGTTATCGGTTTGCAATTTTTAAATTAATATAATTTAAAAACAAACGTATGGCATGTCTTTCGCAGTTTTGTAATTTAGGTCTCACTACCGAACTCTACTCACCTTTTCTTCTGGTTCGCCCATCCTTCTTCCGCTCCTTTCGTGGATTTAAATTTAAAAATATACACACTATTTCTCGCAGCCAAAAATTTAGAAACGTTGTTAAATGAACAACTCAATTTTACATGTACAGGTTCTGAACTACCCTTGACACACCGGAGAAAGGGCTACTACTCTCGTTCTAGTAATAAAACATTTTTTGAGCGTTGGTGTATCGTTATTTATTATGTTCAATCACGACTTCCGATTCGCGACTGCATATATAAATTATAAATACCTAAACGAAATATCTACCACTTTAGTTATGCATATAGATAATGTCTTAGTTGTTGTGTATGTTCCGTGTTGTATCCAGTAAATATAATATATATGTTTTGTAGGTATTAATAATTAATTAATTGATAGTTATTAAAGGTTAGGGTAGGTATATAGTCCTGCATATAGTTGTTAAGCACATTTAGAGGTCGTAAAAAACTACTTGAATGAAGTACATATCGTTTTGCTTGGGTTACAGTAGCGTTTTTTAAAGTTTTTGATTTTTGACTTTCGTCACTTTATTTTTGTGATTTTTGACTTTATATTCGTTTTTTGCCGTTGTAGTCCTGTTTGTAAATACCATACAAAAGTTGTGGCATCCTCTCCTCGTTACACCCATTCGACTATTTGTACCTTTGACCTGATTTTCATATTTTTTACTTTGCTTGTTTACCCATAATACAATGTTCTAATACAAATATATATTCTTTTAATATTTAAATTTTCATTTCACTGAATTTTAAAAGAGCACTTTTGTTTAACTTTTAAATTTTTTGAATTCTATTTTCTTTGTTTTATTATCTGCTCTATATTTTATCAAAACAGAATATCTTGAAACAATCAAAAACAATTTTGAAACCGCAATGCCTTGTTTGGATGACTGGATAATCCTTAAATAAATATTGGTTTTTTATCTATGGGACGGCAATATGCAATGGACTTTAATTTCGCAAAAACAAAAGAAACTAAGATGAAGTTCTGACTAGATTTTGAATTGCAACCAACATTGCTTGGCTTTTACTTTGATTTAAAATATTTTGTTGAACACCAAATTGTTCTTTCTCAAAATGTTTAGCTTTTTTCGTTCTTTAAGTTTATAGATTGTGGTACTTAATGCCTAAGTAACTTCCCAACAGAAATTAAGTATTTGGTTTTCTTATATAAATTGTTAACATTTATTTTCTTAGCCTAAACAATTTTGAAACAATTTTTGTTGTTTTTGGGGTATTGAAACACGCATACATTGAAAGCAGCATAACTACAATAAAATACAAATATATGAATATATATCTGATGATCTTTAATTAGATTCGGATATCAGGATTTTAACAAATTAAGTCCCTAACAGGTCCATGTATTTTACAAACATTTATTTGCTCATTATAACGAATAGGTTATAATCTTGCTTCTAGAATGTGCAAATAAATTGCAGTTTTTAAAATATATGACCTGGTAAGGGAAGCTGTCATCATCTTTATATCGTTATCCCATCAAAGACTACATATTTTTATTATTTATGCTTGCTTTTGTTTTTGCAGCACCCTAAACACAATATCACTCACGCGCTCAGACTTATCCGAATATGCATTTATATGTTTATGTTTTTGTTTATGTATGTGTGTGTGTGTAGGTGTATGTGTCTGTGTTGGTTAAACAATTCTTCGCCAATCGTATAGAAAAACAACTCTTAACTTTTCCATTTAACTTTGCTTCCGCAATTAACTTAATTCATAGACAAAATGAATGTTTTACATTTTAGAATCGACAAAACTTTGAAACTAATTTACATATGAAAATGCTTGTGTGTTCTTTTGGGTGTTTGATGAAACGAAAACTTTATAATGTTTGCTGGTATGGGTGTGTATCTGTGTGGCCTGCCTTGCACATTTTCCTTCATACCCTTGTATAAATAATTCTTTTTCCTTGTTTTTGGTTTGTATAAAATTTTACACAATTATTTTCTGCAACTCTTGTATTGCATCATTATTTTCTGCATGTCTGAGTATATTCTTAATAGCTTAACAATTATGCTGAAGGGGTAACTCGGTTGGCATTCCACTTGCAATTGTTTTTTGGGGCTCGTGGTCTCGACCATGTCTCCATGTCAGACGTAAATTGCTTAGAGCAGAAGTCTCGTGAATTCTGCAATTAAAAATAATGAAAGGGAAAGAGTTGTTACAAAAATGTAATTACTAAGGTTTCTATTTTATTTTATGAGGCATAACATATAACACGTTCCCGTTCAAAGAGAGAATCTTGCCGCAAATAATATCTAGGTAGGCGACAAACTGCACTCGAGTGGCAATAGTATTGATATGCGTAGGGCCGATAATACATAATATTCTTAAGACAACAGTTGAGCTCAATTTGAGTCAATTTACTGATAATATTGACAGCAATAAAGTAGATTTGTGATGAAGTACCTACTCCCCTGACAATTGAATGACCATCCAACGACCAAAACCTTTCTCGGATGAAAAATAACCCTACTACACAAACTGTCGCCCAGGGCGGGGTAATCACGCCTCCGTTCTCTACGGAGACGGTTTTTTTACGACCTAAAATCCCACGGATCTGGTTCTCCGGAGGCGGTGTACGTGTTGCTCCGCTCTGGCCTATCCTCCAATCTCCTTATCCTTCACCGCAATGCAGTGTCAGCGAAAAAATCAAACGCAAAGGCGTTGCGTATACGCAGTGTGTGCTCTATATAGTGTACTGGTCGGATGTCGATATAGTTGACGATGCCGGTGCAAAGTAAATAGAGTAGAGTAAAGGCGAAAGCAACGAAACCAGCAAAATGAGTAAATAAATTGCAGATGCCAGCAAACAAATGGTTGGCAAGGACGAGAAGCGGGCTGGGCCAGTACTTTGCTGAACTGGACTCGATAAGTACACTTAAAGAAAATCATTTACATAATTATTTAAATATATAGTTATTACCAAAGGTGTCATGGTTAAGCACTCGATATGTAGTTTAGCCTCCAGAGAAAGCTTGCCTAATAAAACTATTAATTTATTTAAGAAAATTATAATGTTTTTTCGACTGCTCTCCAGAGTGGGTGGGTGACATGTCAATGCGTTACAAGGTCAAAGTATCAACCAGCAAGGCGATGGCATATGAACCTAATGATACAAGGGATTCCAAGCCCGGCAAACTCACGCACACACCTCTACAAGAGGAGAAACAAAAAAAAAACAAAGCACACATACGGGCTGAGAGGACACTCGAGTCTCTGTTAGTGCGCGTTTGTGTGAGTGTGTTTTTGTTTGTATTTGTGCATGTCCCCGTATTAGTTTAAGTTTATTAAACCAATTTAATGCCACGCAAGGGAATTCTGTGCTGCCTTTTTTGCTGTAAGTGCAGAATTACAAAGGACAGGAGGATCCTGAGGTAAACCCCAGTGCCTAGAGCTCTTGTTTCACTCTATTCAAGGTTAACTGCATTATAGTCTCTTACTATTTTTTGTTTATTTTTCTCCAGCCACGTACATTGGCTCAGCCGAAAAGTTTTTTATGTCTGGAAGACCCCCAGACTGTTTAGGCTCCTCTGAGCGAGAGCGACTTTCAGATACCTTATAATTATCCCTTAAATGGAAAATCTTTTGAACTGATTGGCTCTATAGAAAAGTTTTCTGATCACTTACTAGAGCCACAATCTTGCAGGACCCGGGGCATGGTAATTTGGTAGTAAGTACTGGGCATAAAAAACTTTACGAGTAAACAAACAAGTCAACATTGTGGCGTTTTGGGTGAACCATTCCTCCTGTTGGCATTATCCAAGGTTAATAAACTTTATTGTCGCCGTGTTTGTCTGGCTGATTTATGGGCGTAACATTTTCGGTGGGTTGGACAAATATTGACGCGGGAGGTTACCATATTTTATGCTACCACTTGATTAACTTAACGCTCAGACAGCCGCAGCTGCAGTTGAATCCATGAAAGCATATGAGTTCTTGAGGCTTTTTTAGGATGATTCTTGGAAATAAAATGAAACAGAAATCTTACTTTATGAAGCACCAAGGTCAGTGTACCTTCACACAAATTTCAAGCAATTTTAAAAGCTATTCGAATTCAATTCCGTTCAATTTCTCTCTCTTATTTCTGTGGCATACACGCATGTCCTTCCGCGTGGTCGCCTGCGTCAGCAGTGTCCTTTGTCTGTTTTGTCGGCTGCACTCACCCTCGTAATTGATGCGGCCATCCTGGTCCAAGTCGGCGATGGCCAGGAGCTGCTCCAGCTGCGCCTCGTTCAAGGGCTCCCCAATCATCTCCATGGCGGTCTGCAGCTCGTCGCGCGTTATAAATCCATTACCATCACGATCGAATACTCTAAGGATAAAATGCGATGCCAGAGATTCTAGGAAGTTATGGGATTTGAGCACAAGGACTCACCTAAATGCGGCTATCAAGTCCTCGGTGACATCATCGGCCTCGTCCGCCGGCTTGCTGTTGCTGGCGCTCTCCTCATGTTGCTGCTGCTCGTCCCGCAGGGCCTGGATCCTGCCAACCCATTGCAGGAACTCAGCCTCGTTGATTAAGCCATTGCCTGAAAAACAGAGGAGAGTAAAGTGAAAAACCAAGTTTAAAAGAAAAAAAGCAAAAACAAGCTCTTAAAACATTCGCTGAAAATATAGTTTGAATAAACCGCATAAAGTATAAGCTCCTTAAGCGGAAAATATGTTAATTTCACACAATTTTAATTCCTAACAACACAATTACCCATTAAATAGCATTATAGTTTTAATCCTTTAGAAAATCCCTTTTTATCCGCCCACCTAGAGCTGCAAACATTTCCAGTAAAAAGTGTTGGCAAATAAAAAAAAGATGTACATATAAATGAAATGCATTTTTGCATTGTTGGTGGCCCTTCAGCCCACCCGCTTGGCGAAAATGTTTACACGCCTCAATCCGCCGCAACGAGGACATCCTTTGTTGCTGGCAGGACATGCTCTTTCGGGCTTCCTGCAGCTTCCTCGCAATTCAAATGTTGCCTACTTTTGTGCGCCCAGGTGGCATTGTCAGAAGCATTTCCGGCTGAGATCTCTCTGGGAAACCATTAACCAGAAAAAAAGAGAATGAAAGAAACGAGAAGGAAAACCAAGAAAATCCAAAATCAAAAGCCAGGCTAAGGGAAATTCCTAAGCCGAAGCTCCCAGTGACTGACTCAACTTTCCCGTACTGCCTCTGAAACTTTTATAATTAAACGCAGAAGATATGGCGTCCGGAAAGAAAAACCTTTTGCGCGTTCGTCCTTGACCTTCAGAGCACCGAACACAAAAAAATCCATGATAATAAAAATGGTAACGAACAGTAAAAAAAACACATGAAAACAAGCCGAAAAGAGAACCGTCTCTGCGCGAATGGGAATGAAAATGAAGTTAAAATCTGCGATAATCTAGGCTGGCATAAGTTTGGTAGAAAGCCCCCAAAAGAAAAGGGAGGGCCTGCCATTTTTTGTATATATCATCTCTAATTGCAATTTGTTTGACCAAACCGAGATATCATAATTAGAATTGCTAATTTATTTGTGGGTCGCCCAAACTTGAAAGACGGGAATAAATGTGTAATTTAATTAAATTAAATGTCAATAAAGAACTCAAAGTCAGCCGAAATTGAATTGTAAATCAGATACATATAATTATTCTGGCGATGAGCTTAAAAAACTAGAACCAAGGGATCGTAAAGAATTGCTTTCTGGTAATTACGAAATGTGACTTTTTCTTCTTTTTTGCATGGTTGGCATCAAAAACACATTAAGGGTCAAACAACCCGATGGCCATTTTGCATCAATTAAGCCAGGCCAAGTCCGCACCAAGTTCCTTGGCCCGAAGCCAGCCGGCTTGATACGCAACTTGATACAAATATTGTCCCATCGTCAACACATCAACATATCAGAGTGATTGCTTTGGGTATTTGCTCATATGTTGCACCCCCAGCACCCCAGACCCCAAAAACATGGTCTTGCAGGACCCATTATTGTCATCATAGAGCTCAGCCTGGCCATGTTCTTGTGCCGTTTTCTAAGCATTTGCCTGCTTCTGGGCTTCCTGCTGCTCTTGTCGGACTGACATCTGGGTGACATTTGTGTTGGCTGCTTGAAAAATATTTTCATTTGTGCTTAGCGGGTCTCAACCTCGAGAGTCCTCGTCCCGCAAGTTGTCATTGGCACAGGATATTGTGGCACAGTCATGGATGAAATAATAGCACTGAATAATTATTCTCATGATATGTCTTAACAATTATAACCTATAATGGCTTTGAAGATATAAAACATAAGCTAATTAAGTTGAAATTAAAATAAACAATTATTTTATATATTTTTCCAGCCATTATAGTCTCTTTCTTGTTCAAATCTATCAGTTCTTTCTGCGAAAGATTGTCGGCTTTTCATGTTGGTTTTCCTTTTTATTTCAAACAGCATTTCCCAAGTGCCGAGCCCCCATACTTGAGAGGCCTTCCTTTGCTTTCCTCCTTTTTTTAAATACAAAACTAAATGCACATTATCTCTATCTCTCGGCGTCTATCTCCGCCAACGTCTGTGTCTGTCTGCCGAAAGGACAAGTCCAAGGATAATGAAAATGGCTTGCTTATATGTGTATGTTGATGTTGTCGTTGCCGTTGCCGCCATTGTCATCGCCTGGCGTCCTTTTTTTCAGCTCTCTTATAGCTTTATGTGGCATAAGGACATGCCTTGGCATTGCCATCGAGGGCGTTTCTGCCAGCGACTGTTTTGTCGCACATTTCGGTAATGTCCTGGCTTGCGTGCAGCATGTCCTGTACAGGAGCCGCCACTCCTGTTACATATGTTCCAGCTCACTCGCCTCGTTAAGCAAAGCAACGAATTTTCAAGCTTGACCTGCAGTTTGCGAGCTAGTCCTGGCATTGATCGATGCCCGGGGAAAGACAAAGCAAGCTCTCTCTAAACTGGAATTTATTTGTAGTTTGTGTTGGGGTTTCTCTCCATTCCAAAACCAACCAACTTAATCAATCAAAGGTGGCGAAATAATTAAATCACGAATTTTAAACGGCAGTGCCACATTTGGGATGCAACTATTTCAATCACAGGACCTGAAAGCTGTTCTGGCCAAGTGACAGCGACGACAACAGGCATAACAAATGGCCTCTGCGGTGTGGCAGTGCACTACCCTCAGGGGGAGTAGGTGGCTGGGTGGCAGGATGCGCAGGACTTGTGGAGGTGTGTGGCAACAACTTCATGCCAAAGTGTAATCAATTATTGGCCAATGTGGCAAGTTGTTGGCTGGCAGAGGTCACAAAACGAGTACAGTGTTGCATAATTGAAAATATTTTATAAATATGTTGTAATAAACATTGAAGAAATATCATATTTTATGCAAAAAGTACGGTTATAAAGTTTTAAAAAATAATTTTCTAACAAATCTCATGTAAGTTTTCCTCTCTAAAAAATATATTCATGGGAATGTGTGTCATCCTTGTTACTGCTGGTCTCTAATGGCATCAACCGGAAACGGAAGCTCGCAGGGAGGCAACACTGTAAGTGTATTAGTGGGGAAGAGGCTCCCTCAATTGTTTGATTGTTGCTTTGCAGTGCAGCGACGTGAACTGAGGACGTCCAATGGGTATGTGTATTTTGGCCACATTTGAGCTTGTAAAACAGGCAATAAACGCTGACTAACACAGGCACTGTATATACACAATCGCACACGTAGAAGCGAGTGCCTTTGATGGCCAATAAATTACCTGGCAGCTGGCCATTAATTAAATTCAGTCAAAAGGAAGCTCTGCCCTGGCCAACGCTGCGTATGTGCAATGTCTGCTCCTAATGGCAAAATTCCTTCGCCTCAGGAATGCAGTTCAAGGCAGCGATTTTTCAGAGGGGATCTCAAATGAACTTTGAACTTATAACTCCCGTTCTGCCCCTCCTCTCTGATGATTTTCATGTCTGTGGCCCATTTCGGAGGCACTTTCCTTCATTTTTCCACTCGCCTTCCCAGCCAGTCAGCAATTTTGGAATGGAATTTTCGGTGTTGGTATTTTAAGCTGTATTTAACTTTGGGGCCATTTCGAAGGACTCCAAAGGACCTCTGGCCATTGGTTATGCAAAACGTACTTGTACTCTCTGGAAATTCGATTAGGGCTCCATCTGCAAATGCAATGGGTGGCAGGGTGGGTGGCTCTGTCGGGTGGTGGTGCAATTGTTGTGGCTCCGACAGTTGTGGCTAATGTGAAATGTGGTTGCGGGAAACTAATTTAACGCAACACGGAGGCAAAGAGATTCCCTGTGGGCCTGGCTTTGAAACTTAACAACTGCCTAATAGGGCATTTAATGGCTGGCGGGTGGCGGCTGTCGGCCATGGCTTTTATGTGGATGTAGCGCCTAAAAGCCTAGCAGCCTAAAAGTCACATCTGTGCGAACATCCTGCTACCGGGCGATCGAAATTAATTGCGTTGGAAAGGCCAACCGTGGCAACAATTATTTTTAAATGCCGCAAAATGTCACCGAACATAAATTGTCGATGTACGGTCTGCTTAAGCGGCAATTGACCCCAAAAAAAAATAGAAGAATAAATAGAAAACAGAAGAAAAACCAAAGCCAAGAACTGTTGCTTGCGTGAGGTCCTGCCCCGATAAGGACACGCATAAATAAGTGGAAGAAAAAGGCTCCGCCAGGTGGTCACTTAGCAGTGGACGAATGGCTAAATCAGCGTTTCTTGCCACTCCTCCCACTCGGGGCCAACCGCTCGCGAGTGTCATTGAAACCCCAGGAATGTTAATGAAGCCATAAAGTGCACGATTTAAGCCACATTCAACAGCTTGGCCGGGCCCTAATCGAAACACTGCGGCAGTCTTTGTCTCTGCTGGCCGTTTGCTAGCCATCCCCATTTCGGGGAAAAAGTTGCTGCCACTTTATGGTTATTTGGTTGCCTCTGATTGGGTTCAAGCACCTGCTTAATATGCATTTCAAAATCCACGAAAAGTTGTGAAGTGGCCAACCAGCGGATATTGGAGATTTTCGCTAAAACTTTCTTAACTTCCAAAGACTCTGAAACTTTGTTCTGGAATATAAAGTTACCGAAAATCAGTGCCTTAAGTTGTACGAGCAGTGGTTATGATATTTTATTTTATTTATGATCTTTGTTGAAAATAATTGGCAAGCCCTTTGAGTTTCAGGTGACAGCTCTTTCTTGGGTTTGAATTCCAAATAACTTCTAATTTGCATTGCCAGAGCCAGCTTTTATTTTGTCTGTCTGGCACATGTTGGCTGCAGTGTTGCCTGTCAGCTTACAGGACACAATCATATGGGTGGCTCTGTGGGGAGGTCGTGGCTGCAACACTCGTCTGCCGGTGGCAGGCATCACTGGAGACGCTTCCCCACCGCTCTCTGGCCGGTCTGGTGGGGAATGTCAGCAACAGTTGCCCGTTGTTATATGATAAATGTCACTCGCCTTGCCACACGCCCTCCTTGCCACTCGCCTCCTTGCACCACGGTCCCTGTACGTGACCGAGTTTAAATTTACAGAATTTTCACTGAGCAGATCTCTAGATAAGAGTCGGCCAATATTTAAATACCTGAACGGCGATTAAGTCAAAATCAATTAACACAATCAGTTGGCAAACAAAAGTGACCTGAAAAGGGCTGTGTCAAGGTCTTTTGTTTGGTTAATATTCAAACTAACAAAGAAGGTAAGTCTTTCAGTGTACTGTGTATTTAAATTACTTTCTACCCATTTAAGGATAAGTCCATTATTGACACGTACGCGCTGTGGCCTGGACTACAATTACATTTTAATGGGGGAAATTCAATTTTCTGCCAGCTTGCTCCAATTTAATTTTAATATGCATCGCTTGCTGGATTTTATGAATGAAAAATAAATTGTCTGAATTTCCAACCTCGCAAGAATGCAACAAGCCGAAAGATACAACCCACCGCCCACCTCCAACATCCTCCCCGGATTACAAGAAAAATTCTGTTACAGCTTCCCGCCTTGGCTGGGGAATTTCTTCAATAAAAATTGCATTTCCTAACGAGTAAATTAAATGAGAAAAGCTTCGGCCGTCACGGGGGAAACAAATGGAATTGGCTTAAAGCCATGTCCAGTCTCTAAGCTGAGCTGAAAGTTGTTAAAACAGACGTTTGCCGGGAATTGAATTATTCAATAGTACTCTCTCAGGGGAAATTATCACCGATTGCCAACTTTCAGGGCTAAACTTGATTAAATGCCGGCATAGCCAATCGCCGACATGCCTCGATGGGTTTAATTAACCTTTCCCGACGGCCTCTTTCAACTGCCCCACAACGGCGCTGAATTATTAAAGAGTCGACAAACAAAAACACACTCGGAGGGCATAACTGTTGCACTTCCACAGGCTGTTGCTGCCACAGGTTGTCACAGGACAGTGGGGTGATGGGCGTTGAAAGGGCCAGCTGAAGTGGCATGTTGCTTTTGCTTTGGCTGTTTCAGGTTTCAGGTGAAAGTGGCACTTACCTGAGTGGCTGGCCTCACGTATGAGATCGTGTATGATTTCATCACGCACATTAATGCCCAGGTTCTTTAGCATAAACTGCAGCTCGTTGGCGGTGACACGGCCGTCACGATTTCTGTCTAGTAGATCGAATGCTGTGCGTAGGTCTGAAAAATAAATCAAATAAGGACATTATTATTAAAGCTTTGGAATCCTAATAGTCTCTTATCAAGTGTTCTTCCGAAAAGGCTCATAAATGCTTCTCAGAAGCGATTGCTGTAGGCCCCAACTGAATATATACCTCAACCCCTTTTCAATTGTGCGGTTTGGCCCGAAAAAAGGAAATTAAGTATTCGCCGTGTGGGCCACACCAGCCTACACAGGCCACACAAGTATTTACATATCAGCAGGACACAAATTGCGTCTTAAGCTCTGGGCCATGTTCCCTACCTCCGTGCCAAAAGTATGTTTGCCACAAAAAGGAAAAATATATACTATACACATTTGGGGAATGGCGAGTCGTAAAAATCAAAGCCAGTTTCTGGGGAAATGCGTGATTTCTGGTGGCGTGTTATTTATTTTCCTTTTTGCTACTTTTGGTACTGCATCTGGAAAAGTTATGGAACATGCGAAAAACATTGAAAAACATTGCAAATTGTTTATCGCCTGATAGGGCGGCATTTACTTGTTTTTCTCCGGCTTGCCATTTGAATTGTTTGTGGAAAAAAACACTGCATGCTTTCAGGCGTTTGCTAAACCAAAGGCGGAAATTGCTGGCTTAAAACTCTTATTCGGAATTTGTAAAAAGTGGTGGGCGGGCCGAGGGCCTTGCACAATAATTAAGGCCTTGCGATGGCCTTCTCTGCGGCACGCCAAGAGCCAAGGAACCAGAAGCCAGGACCTCAACCTCAACCTCAGCTCTGTCTGGGGTGCGACTCCTCGACCCCAATGCCAAATCGATCAAACTTGCAATTGGCCTGCCCGAAACAGGCCATAAATACAGCCTTTTAGCCAAAAACTTGTAATTTTTCCAATTGGGCATAACTTTGCGTGCAATTTGTTATGCATAACTTTTTGGAAAATATTGTAATTTCTATAAGAATACAGTTTTTGATGGATATTGGTAACCTTTAAAAAAATGAATGTATTTTATCTGTTTTAGACTTTAAGTCTTTAATTCCTGACAGAAAGGAAAAAAACAAAAACTGAACGAATTTTAGACCTGAGAAGGAATAGAAAATCCTTTAAAAGCAGTCACCCATTGCGCAGGAAGAATGGAAAAGGGAAGAAGATATGCGAAAATTGCATGTAAATTGCTTTGGGCCAAAGCCGCTTTCCCGGCCCTCCTGCCCCTCTTTTCCGCCGTATGTAGAGCACTTCCGTTTGCCGTTGCTTTGTTAATACGACCACATACACCCACAGCTATACACCCGCCTCTAGACCCTCCCTAGAGGGTCCTGCGGTGGTGTGCGATACTTGTATAGTTTGTAATTGCACACGTGTTTATACTTCAAATATTGACACATTGACACCAATATTTCACAGTGCTGTGTCTGCAGCTTGCCAGGATGTGAGGGATGGGATGACAGGTGTCGGGACTGGAACATATTGAGGTTACCGCCTGGTAGCCTATCCTGTCCCGTCCCGGCGCATTTATTGGCATCTAGTTAAGTCGCTGTCGCCGCCTTTCTATATTCGTTCCTCCAAAGCAAATTCGAATTAGTTTGCATACGAACTTTCACTTTAAAATGTTATTTGTTTCTATTTTGTTCTAAATCGAATTCGAATGGAAAGTTCTGATAATGCCACTGCGGGAACCCCCTTTGGCATTCATCGCCCGGCGCAAGTAACTAATCTGGACACTGTCAGAACAAAGTGTTGGCATTAGCAATTAGCGAAAGTTTTTAATTGCCTTATTAAATCGAGACAAAGACTAACTTCAGTTGTCAACAGCTCACTGCTGGCCTTTCCCGCTTCTCCCGACTTTCCCCGCAAAATTCCCAACATTTCCATGACAAAGTCAAAGTGCGTTGTGGCAAAAAGTTGGCAATCTGTAAGTGTCGCTATAACTAATTGAAAGGACACACACAGGGAGAAAAATGAAGATTTAGAAAGCAATGCAAATATTTTCTCCACTTTTATATTATTTAGATAGAGATATTTTCAACTTACTTAATACTATAGATCAGGGGTGCTCAAATTCGTCTTATGGCAGTGCGTTTACTAACACAGACACAAGAAAACGTGTACATTAGTAGCGGCGCTTTAGTGTTGGGGCGCAACTGTGCACTGAGAGAAAAAAAAGCAGTTTTAAATATTTATTTATTTTTTTTTTTTAATATTTGGCTTAAAAAAGATTCAATATTTATATTAATTTTAGTGGTTGATAATTTTAATTGAGCTTCCAGATTATTATTTAGTCCCACGAAATAAATCAAAAGCCAAAGCAGACAGAAGAATAAGTTCCAGTGCATGTGCTCGAGGAAAAAACAAAAACAAAATACACTGCGTTCAGCGAAGCGTGACGACGGATAGAGATGTAATGAAGAAACAAGCAAAATTGTTTTTGTTTCGCATGGTAATCGAAGCCCATATGCACGGTGCTTATGGGCGCACTAGCCATAAGCACAGAGCATCTACAAAAACAAAAGTGCACTCAGTGTATAGGCGTTGAGCACCCCTGCTATAGATTATGTTTCTAGAGGTTCATAAATTAATGTATTGAATATGATGATGGATTGGTGGAACAGTTGATGGATTGGTGGAGAATCGATCCACAAATCGATTGAGGTACTCCGCTCAAGGATCAGATGGAAATTGGCAAAGATATGGGTTTCGCAGTGGGTGATATTGGGCTCCCATGCATTTTTCATCATTTTTGAAGGGGACCCATCAGAAAAATTGACAAAAAAGTGAAAAAATAATTTTCTTTCAGATTTTGATGCAGATTGATGGAGAATCGGTCTACAAATCGATTAAGGGACTCCGCTCAAGGATCAGATGAAAATTGGCAAAGATATGGCTTTCGCAGTGGGTGATATTGGGCTCCCATGCATTTTTCATCATTTTTGAAGGGGACCCATCAAAAAATTGACAAAAAAGTGAAAAAATAATTTTCTTTCAGATTTTGATGCAGATTGATGGAGAATCGATCCACAAATCGATTGAGGTACTCCGCTCAAGGATCAGATGGAAATTGGCAAAGATATGGGCTTCGCGATGGGTGATATTGGGCTCCCATGCATTTTCATCATTTTTGAAGGGGACCCATCAGCAAAATTGACAAAAAAGTGAAAAAATAATTTTCTTTCAGATTTTGATGCAGATTGATGGAGAATCGATCCACAAATCGATTGAGGTACTCCGCTCAAGGATCAGATGGGAATTGGCAAAGATATGGCTTTCGCGGTGGGTGAAATTGGGCTCCCATGCATTTTTCATCATTTTTGAAGGGGACCCATCAGCAAAATTGACAAAAAAGTGAAAAAATAATTTTCTTTCAGATTTTGATGCAGATTGATGGAGAATCGATCCACAAATCGATTGAGGTACTCCGCTCAAGGATCAGATGGAATATTTAAGCCCAAACTACTGTTTATTTTCCCTCTCTGTAGGAACCCTTTCAGAGACCTCCACATGTACTCATTGTCCTTCCAAATGTGAGGCATCTCCCCCTTATTTTCCACTGCACTCGAGCAATAAAACTTTTAGCGGGAAAGTGAATGAAAAACATTTGTTGTTCGTTGTCTGTTTGGGTTTGCCTCCGACGTCTGCCTTCCGACCCCGCAATGTCGCTTATTTTTCCCCGTTGTCAATGAACTTGATAATTGCATTGCATTGCTGGGAATCTCGGCAGACTCTTTAGTACCTCTCCGGGGTCTCGTTTTTTCGGAGGAAGAAGTGTAATTGAGTTGGAGGCAAACTTGCCGACATCCATACATATAAATTGCACTTGCACTTCCCTGCTCTGCTCCGCCCTCGTAAATAACGCTTAAAGGCGCAAAGTTTTTTAGCTTGGAAAGTTTTGGTGGAAAACCCACACATATATTGGGAAAAGATTTGCTGCAGTGGAGGGGAAGGAACATGGCTATATGCAGAAGCCAGAGTGACCATGAAATGTGGCTGCAACAGCCGCACCCGCGTTCGACTTTGTGGCGGCAGTGCCAGATCTGGCCACCCATTTTGGCCTTTATCAAGGTTAAGGATATATTTCATAATATTTCTAATATTTTCCCGATTTGACCTTTTGTCTATAGACCTTGGCTTAGCAGGCTTTAAAAAGTAAAGTTCAGCCATGACTGCGAACAAATCCAAATCTGCGTATTCTGAATTTCCATGACTATTAATAGCCTGGCAATGGCGATATTAATCCCCTTTTATGTTCGCTCTGAAATTAAATTATCCTGCATAAAGGACGCGGCCGGAACGTTTTGCGCGAGCTTTTCAACACTTCAAACGTGTCAAATTGAAGTGGGCGTGGGCGCTGCTTCGAGGACCTCTATTTGTCACACACATATCGGAGAAGTGGTTGTGGCGCAGGACTCGGAGTTGAAAATAAAGTTGGTAGAACTAAGGAAAATTTAACTATTATATGGTACGACCTAAAGTTGAACTTTCTTTGGAAAAAACCTTTAATTAAGAGCCTAGCCTTATAAAAGTAATAATGGTCTTTGTTAGAACCCCCCGATAAGATATAATGTATGGTAATTCCTGGAAAATCAGCAAAAGGAAATAATGAAAACAATAATAGCGTAGAAAGTTGTCGTGCTGATTAGATTGGAAATTCCGTTGATTGTGCTGGCATTTGTTGTGTTTGTGTTTGTTTTTGGGCATTTGTTTGATTCGTGTGGGTGGCTGGCTGGGCATGACACACGACTCTTTTTGATTATTTACCCGCCAGCAGCCACTGTTATAATTTGTATTTTAAACATGGCCAGTAAACAAGCATATTGATTCCCAGAGATAATTGTTTCGCACTCCCCTAGCAACACCCGAGTATCAGGTGCCTGGCTGGCACTATCGTCAACAC
Source organism: Drosophila bipectinata (assembly GCF_030179905.1). Taxonomy (NCBI): domain Eukaryota; kingdom Metazoa; phylum Arthropoda; class Insecta; order Diptera; family Drosophilidae; genus Drosophila; species Drosophila bipectinata. The sequence goes on along the minus strand of NC_091738.1, from coordinate 767,871 downwards.
TACAGATAACTATTAAAACAGTATTACATTTATTTTTTAACACAAAATAGGAGAATATATTATGTCCATACTTAGCTCACCTCGCACTTGACTTGCGATTGCTTTGTGATCCATTTCTGGTTTTTTTCTGTTTCTATTAAGTATTTATAGATATAGTGTTTTTGTGTTATTTTCGACGTCTCTGGACGCCCGTTTGCTTGTTATTATCGCACTGTTTTTTCTGCCCGGCAATTATTACTTTTACTTTTTGCGGGTCTGTGGTGCTTGCTTGTGTCTCTGTTAACGGGGCGTATGAGTAACGTCGGCGATTTGTTTATCCTCAAAATAGCTTAAAAATATCAGAGCAAGAGGGAAATGAGAATCGGAATCATTAACTGTTGATCTTGGCAGAACAACGGGCAAACAATTCAGAAATATCATAATGTTCTTGGTTCGGTTTCGTACACTCCCCTTTCTGGGGTTTTAATTGCAATTAATTGCACAAATCGCGACCGAATGAGGTCGAATGGCACACCGCCCTCCATGGCCCCGTTTCAGGGTCAGGGCCTCTTATTCTACCATGTGGTGGGGTGCTTTGTTTTATTTTCCATCAATACCACCCAATCAAGTGTCCCGACACTTGTCGGCTTTCTTCAATTTATCGCCCGGCGCTGGCCGGGTTCCCCCCCGACCTGATATTCCAATAATTATGCAGCCTGACAGCCATTTCTCCTTTGAGGCCAATAAATATACGTCAGTGGAAATGCAAATTGAAAGTTTATTGGCAGAGCAGAGAGAAGCTAACTCGATTACAGAAGTTTCTTTAACATAGACATCAGATGTTATCCTTAAAGTTAAAAGCTATTGATTACTCATTTCCGATAAAGTTGTTTTCATTTTACCCAGACTAGATAACTAATTTAGGAACTGACCCAACTAATGTCCCCTTATCAGCCTGCCAGGCTTTTCCCACCGTCCATTTGGATATCTGACACCCATCACCAGATAGGAGAACTAATGTCTGCTTCATCGGATTGACTCATCCTCGCATTTGTCATCCAATTACTGCTTTTCACATGTGCATAATGCAGCGCAAAAGTGTCGAGTGACATAACAGACTCCTTTTGGGTGTCCTGGTTTCAGTTCCTTGGCTTCAGAGTCCTGGCCAGCCCAGGACCAAGACCAAGACAGGCTCATAGACAGACACTTCAAGGACACACGTTACGCCTCAATTACGCGCACTGAACTCAAACTATTTGGCGGGGGAGTGTCTTTCGAAACCAAAACAAGAACATAACCATTAGATTTCTTAAATTCTTACAAAGATTATAGCGGTATCTGCTTAACTGGCAGATCCAAGAAATTAGGAATTTTGATAGGAGCAGATTTGGTGATAGTGAGATAGCGCTACGATAGTGCGGTTGTTTGTTAGTTGGCGACAATCCGTCGCAACCGTTTTTGTTGGCTAACCGCGTCGACTTCGAAACTGAAACTGAACGCCATGAAAGTCGGAGGAACCTCATGAATGGCAGACCCCATTGGCAGCAGCCTCGGGTCCACCCCCCTGCCGCCATCTACCGCTAGTCGCGAGCCGAAAGAGCCTTCGGGATTTCGCACGAAACCGAGACGCGGAGCTTTGGGGGCTTCGGCGGAATTTCATTCATCGCCGGGGCAACCAACAATTCTGTTTTGTTTTTGTTGCTGCTTCTGTTTTCATAACGTTCTTCTCCACAGAGCGAAACGGTGCCACAAAAGGAGAAAGAGCGGAGAACCGAAGATGCAAAGAAAGAGAGAGGGAAAGTACTGATTGGAATGTTTTTTGGGGTTTCCGCTTTTGACTCAGAGTTCACGTGATGGGGTTTCGCGCTTTTTGAAGGACTTTTCGGGTTGAATTATTTAATTTTTTTAATGTGATCATTATTGTTTTGGGGGTGACTATATAATTATTATACTCTTTATAAGGTTTAAAGCTTAAATTGGGGGGCACTTTTTGCTTGGCTCTCTTCATGACATATAAATAATACTAGTATTTATAATTGAACAAAAAAAATATAAACTTTAACTAAAAGTTTCAAAAAAAATTACGTATACGCCATGTTGGAAATATTACGTATACACCCTGTATGCCGCCCCTCAAAAATATGCAAAACAAAAAAGGGAGAAACCTTCCAGTAACCTTGCACCCGACAAAACAACAACAACAAAACGCAAAAGCAACTGCATTCTGTGCATTGCGAAGGGGCAATGCACGAAGTGCAGTCTACCTCTCTCTTTTTAGACTGGCTGGAATTGCACGAAGCCGACTGAGTCTCTCTTTCTACGGGGCCCTCTCGCTTGCACCAACACGGAGGAAGCCCGTTTGTTTGGCTCAGCGAAAGTGGGGAACAAAACAAAATGAAGGAGAATCCGAATTCGTTGTTGTTTTTATCGCAGGCATGGGAAAATGGGAAGGGTAGATGGACACGGGGCATACGTAAGGTTTATGCAACGGTATCTCTGGATTTTTATGTAATTCTCAATTAAAACGCTTTGAGGGCTTACGTGATAATATATGAATATTATTATGCCTAATTGCTGGAAATTTATAATGAAGCCATTGTGGAATTAAATTTCTCCCCTCACAGTTAACTTTACTACAAATTAAGACACAAAGACACCGGGTTGAAGGAACCCTTTAACAAACGAGCCACAATCCTTTAAAAAACGTCCCGTTTGGCTCTTCCTTTATCTCTTTGTTTTAAGAATTCCCCACAGTTCGTTCAACTCGAATGCAAACAACTTTTTAATGAAAATTAATTAGGAAAAGTTTGAGGCAGCTAACGGAATGTAATGCAAGCCGATTGGAAAAATTCCTAGTTGGATAGAGTTCCCAATATGTGCAGCTTCCCAACAGGACGATGGCCCCTTCTAAAGGATAAGGTCACCGGTTCGTCGTAAAATACAAATTACGCCGCAAAAAACTTTCCCCGGAGGCGTAAATTGTATTAGGCGCCGAATAACTAACTATCTGGGCCCAAAAGCCTAGAAGAATCCTTCGAAAGGCGTGAAATACAACAAAAAACAGAGAAATAATACAGCGTGGGTAAGACACAAATGAAGTCACGTGCCAACGCCAGAGGGCGCCACCCACGGACTGTGGCCTGACATCGGTTAAGGCGTCGGATTTTAATGCCTAATCACATTCCCACAGACTTTAAGGGCACTGGGAGAAAAAGTATAGACTTTATTAAATACCAATATTAAGAAGATTTCCCACTTTTTCACACTTTGATATTTTTTCAGGTCTTAGGTCATATTTATTCTTTGTTTGAAAGTCCATTATACCATCTTCTAGCAGGTACCTCGATACATTTTGAATTCTCTGTAACATTTTGCAGTTAAAAAGGCACATTACTTTCCTTTAATATGAAAATTGTTATCTCGACTGCAAGACTTGATATTTGCTTTTTAATGCCAGCAAATGCATCATAAATTTATCCTTTACGAGGCGATGGCCATTAGAGAAGCGATTCTGGCTTTTTATCTGTGGACTTTTCCCTTTTTTATGGGCCGTCAGAATGCCCAAGGCCACTCATGTGCACGCGAATGGCCTGGGGAGTAAGTGCAGCTGGATTCCGATTCAATGTCCTGCATTAATATGCAAAAATCAATCCGAGGGCCACTGGCATCGTCAAAATCTTTCATACACAAAACGTGCCCGCTAAACGAGCCCAAAAAAGGGGTATCGGAAGAGTTGGGGGATGGGAGGTCGGTGGGTGGTGAGTGGGGTCAAGGACTGAGGCACGCACAGAAGCAGACTACAAAACAATTTTTCATCTCGCTTTGTTATTGAATCCATTTACGTGACCAAATTAGCGCCTTTCATATCGAAATCGTCTTTGTTTTGGTTTTTACAATTTTACAGTACATCAATATGGAAATTGCACACAAAATATATATTTAAGTACTGGCAGTGATAAATATATTGTGAGCCAGATAATCAGCTTAATTTAGTAATGTGAGAACATTTTAAAGGGGTGTGGTGTTTCAAAATATTGCATAATATTGAAATCAAACAAAAGAAGAATCGAGTGCGTATGTTTCTCTTTTTGATATCATGGGAATGTGTTTTTTAAAGATCTTTTTTTGAAAATCAAACAGAAAAAACACAGTATAAATCACTTTTTAAAGTAAAATTGAAATTGCACAGCAACAAACGTTCTCATTTTTCACTTTCCCTCTCAAACTTTTCCTGGCTAATTGTCTTGCCGCCCATAATTTAGCTTGAGTAGCAGCAAGCCGTGAATTCTGAGGCACAAAAAACTGTCAACGTTGTGTAACCATAAATCAAGTGGCAGGCGTGTCCGGGTCCCTTAAAATCAAAAAAAAAAAAAAAAAGAAGCGTAAATAAATGCAAACTGGCGAAAAATAAATGAAAATATTGCTGCCTTTGACTGTCAGGTTTCATCAACGGCGAAGTGGCAACAAATTAACTGCCGAGCCGAAACAAACACGCACAGAAGGAACAGACACACACCCACCCACCCACACACACACACACTGGGAAGATAATTTTCCGCGCGATAAGAGAGAAAGAGTGGGGGCTATTCCGGTAGAAAGAGAGGGCGCGATAGACCATACACGTGGCTGCTGCTGACAAACGTTTAATTAGTTTTACAAGTGTGGCGACAAATTGACATTGCCCATGTCCCGGCGAGTTGATTGCTGTTGGCAAATTAGCAATATTTTAGCTTTCGAACGGGTGTTCGGGCATGTATCGATAACCACCTGAACGATAACCGCCGACTAAAGTTCGCTTTCTGGCCAAGTTTCCAAAATAATACTCACACTTGTCATCTTTGCTCATATTGGCAAAGCGTTCTCGCCAATCGATCGGCCGGTCTTTTTTATGGTTCTTGGTAGCACTATCAATCAGTCAGTTGGTCAATCACTCAGTCAATCGGTTCATCAATCAATCAATCACTGCTGGGGAGAGACACTCGAGAGGGCACTTCCGACCGCTACATAAGCTGGCGATATTCTGGTAGGGCGCGAAATATAATGCTGCAGGAATGCCAGCGTTACCGCGCGATTTATCTACGAAAACTCCAAGATAATGACTGGGAATGAAACGGACTAACCCGGAGCCCGGACGTTTTGTGTTTTTTTTCGCCTATATTGTATTATATTTCATTTGGCCGGGTGATAGCACCACCCTCCCACCGCTCCCCGAAGATAACTAACAGAGTTATCAGCTGTAGTGCCCAAATCTGGCTGGGAGGTAGGTGCTAGTGGGTGGTGGGTGGGCGTTGCGGGTGTGGGTATGTGGTATAAACTGGGATGGGCCAGCCAGCGGGTTGTCTGATTTCATTAAGTGCTATTCTATATATGTCGTAATAGTATTTACTCTCGTCTTTATTGCCCATATTATTGTTCTTCTTATTATTAGTCTTATCTTGATTTCATTTGTCTGATTACACGGCTGAGTGAGACAATCAGACAGGCCACAAGTGGGGCCTTAGCCCAAAAAGAGAGGAAAAGCGTTTCAATGGGTTGTCTTGATAAGTTGGCAAGATAAAAGTGTAAAACTAGAAGTCGTTTTAGTCTCAAAAGTTAGTTAGTAAAGTTAGTAGTAAGGACTATACTATAATAATACTTCTGTCTGAAAGTTTAAAGACAACTTGAGTTACCTTTGGGATATCTTTAATATGAAGAAAGTAAGACCCTGGCCCATAATGAGTCACACGACATTTATGATTGTTTTTCTCGCTACTTGTGTGCCACTTTTGTGGCCTCAAATATTTGCTGGAGATCACTGACTGACATCAATGTCAAATGAAAGTGCCTGCAGCGATTAAAGCGACTTGTTTGGCTTGTCAGCCGGAAAATGTGTCACATGAGCGGTGTGGGATCAGTTGGCCAAAAACCGACAGCATCTTATCTGATTCGTCTTTCAATGGCAAACACCTTTATAGCAAATCGGGCAGGGAGTTGGATTCCCAGAAAACTGGCAGAGCAGGTATCATTATTACTCTGCATATATAAATTTTATATCTCCGAGCGTTTTTTTCTGTTTTCAAAACTTTATTTGTTTGCTAATAGGGCACGTGATATGTGGGTGTCGGGTATGGGTATCTCATCCGCTACTATCGCACCTCAAAAGGAGGCGCGTTAATTAAATTTCAACTCGATTATGGCTATCATGATTAGATTATAGCCCCACAGAGCTCCTCAAAAATGTTGTTTAGGTATATCTTTAAGTGCACTTGTCCGAAGTCTAAAATTAGTGGCTGCACGCATAAGATATATTTAGCCAGCATGCAAAAGGCGGTCTGAAAATGTCGGCCCGAAGTTTACACCTTCGAGCTCATTGCGTATACGCAGTGTGGGCCTGTTTATCTTTGTGCATAAATTAGCCATTATTATGAATACACAACACCATTTATTAACCTATATTTAGCTGGACGTCGTTTTCCGAGAAGATCAGAGGTCAGTAGTCGAGGACTTTCTTGTTTTGTTTGTAAACAATTTTCGGGGTAATTTGTGGTTCGATTTTGGTTACTTACCTTTGATTTCCACCTCTGTGAATGGTTTCTTTTTGACAGACTGCGAAATGGAAAACAAACGAAGCGAAAGTGAAAATCAAATAAATACAGCGACCAGTCAAAATAAACCGATCCGAAATGGGCGGAATAATCACCTTGGTGGCCCGTTTGCCCAGCAAAGCTGTTCCCAGCATCTGAGGAGAAAATAACAAAACAAATGCACATTTTAATATACATACGTAGTACTAACTAATTGACTTACAGCCAAGCGAAAATGTTAGGTAGACATGCCCAGAAAAGTGTTGCATACTCTTAAGCGCTGGGGGGAAATTGTCTGGGTCTCGAGGGGGAGTGTGATATATATTTTTATATTTCGTCTATTAGTGTTTTTATTTTTGACACTCTGTCTATTACGTTGTTATTTTAGCCACTGCTCGCATTTGTTGTTTTTCTGATCTATTTAAATTTCCGAGGAATTCCGAACATCTCAGGCCAAAAAAAAACCTGGCTAAATGCAATTAGTTAGATCCTATAGTCCAATAAAACAGAATCCCTCAGTTTGGTCAAATATGAGAGCTTCAAACACACTATTTTTCGATTCAACTCGACGGGAGGCAAGGAAAGTTTTCGTGATTTTTATTTATTTATTGGCCAATCCAATTACGTAGTCAATGGCAAGAATTTAAACAATTTTTGATTAATTACCCAAATGAAATGGCGAATTGCAAATATATATTAAGTGTGTGAAAAGATCAAATTTAAGCAATTTTCGGAAACAAAACAACTTTAAAATGCATTTTGCGCCACAGGAAAATGGCGAAAGTATATTAAGGCTTAATTTAAAAGTGTTTCATTGTCTTAATTTGGCATGTTATTGATTGAAATTGTTAATTAAATTTTCCATTAAGGTTTATTGTTTACAACTTGTAACCTTTGAAGTATGTTTCTCCCTTTTTATATTCAAGCCCACATAATTGGGAATTGTTATGCCAAAGACACTGCCATGTAAAAAGCCTTGGCCCAGGTTAGTTACCTTAACACTTGGCCAACACAAAGGCAGATGCTAACTTGGCCTGGCTCACGTGCCAAGACGCATAAAATGTAAACAAATTAATAAATTTATAGACAACGACTTTTTAATGCCCGTTTAATGGCATTCTTTGACACTTTTTGCTCGAATTCACCTGTTTGTCGGATATTATCTGTTTTTATGTTCCTCAAAGCCTTGCCAAAATCATAAATCTATAGCTTGTTTTGCTCAAAATCCAGACAGAATATAATTTTTTTCGGTTGCCGCGTCAATGGGAAATTTTGATGAAGATATATCGAAACTTTGGACCCCATAGCACTATAGAAGCCATAGAAAAATGGATTTGAACCAAAATTCCCATAAGCTAACTGTCTCGATTAGTGTGTGCTCACACGATTATAAAATATACAAATCAGAAAAGGTAAAGAAAAGTTAATAATCGCCATTGTTTATATTGGCGGAGCATATATGCGTCTATTGCGATAAACAATCGACTTTTTAATGTCTTGAAAAGCACTGGAACAGCAATCCCTGTTCGACGAAAGTCTTCTACGGGGTCACATTAAGAAACCATTATGAGGCGACACAGACACAGAAACAGAACACGAAAAGCTAATTTACCACCGGAATCTGCATATATCTCGGCATTCAGCAGCATTCACATCCCATTTATGGATGGCAGTGTGTTTTTCCACATTAACGATGTGTTTTTGGACTACAATGTTATAGAAGGCGACAGAGAAGAGATTTTATGACTGCCTACTGAAAGAAAATAGGATGCAATGTTGTGGAACAACTTTATGAGGCTCTCGTCTCGATATTCGCTTTGAGATTTATTTTCGTCTGGCTTTTCAGCACTTGTCTGGCTTTAATAGGCCAGAGAGGGTTCTACTCAATTTGGGCAAGTTTGTAAAATGAGTAATTATTAGAACTTTGTCTACAAAGGGGCTGTAAAAACCAGGAAACAAATTCTTGACTTATGGTCCCGAGTTTACGGGCCTTTAAGCGCTAAGAATAATATATGGCCGATCCAACTTTTTCATGTGATATTTAAAATAAATATTTCACTTTCACAAATAGCCCGAATTTCATTAAATGGCATTTGGTTAGCCTAAATACTTGGTGGGAGATTTCGTAATTAACAAATACGATCGGCTAATTTCCATATTATGCGACCCTCGCGCAACGTATTACCAATATTGTTATTAAAATTATTTATAGCCCGAGAAGCAGCCCCAGAAACGAGAGGGCCACAATTAATATTTGCTCGTCATAAACGGAATAAAAACAAATTTGTGTATATAGCTCGGGCAGCTTTAGTACCTGCCAGGCGGAGAACGAAAGTTGTTGGCACCATTGAAAAGCAATTAAGTAAATATTTATACAAATGCGAGCAGGTTTAGTCGATTCCTCTGATTCGTGTCGATCATTAGATTGTGATGGCGAGGGATTGGGTTTTCTTCGGGTTCATTGTCGGGGTAATGCTTCACTTACCTTCAGTTGTTGGCGTAGTCCGCTCATGGGGCTCATTCAAAGATCTGATAACCAAAAAGGTGTTTTAAACGAGCAAGTGCTGGGTGCCGGTGGCGTATGAGTAATTTTTTTGAAAAAAGCAAAAAATCAAACTCTTGGCTCGGTTGGCCTAGTTTCTATATATGTTTAGTTTTTATCGCCGTATTTACTAGCACTTAAATGTGTATTAACTTGTACTTTTCAGCCTTAGATGCTCTTTTTTCCACAAATATGAATTTGCGTTCTTTGTTTAATTTTATTGTCTGTATGGATGAGTGTTAACTCTTGTCTAGAGGATTATTGATGATTTGTCACCGTGTTCTTTTGTGTATAATTTCTGAATATATTTCTGTTTGAAAAGCGCGCGCGACTCTGTCGACGATCGTCTCGCCTCGGAATCCCAAACAATATTGAGCATTCGACGCTGCCTCGATGCCCACGAAACGCTGCCAAAAAAATAAAAAAAAAAAAAAAGCGAAAACCGAAATGAACATGTTGTCGAAGTTCGAGAAAGAGCAAAGGCGAGAGGTATTCTCTCTCGGAGCTATATGTTTTTGAACACATATTTTGAAATCTCGCCTCGTTCTGGGATTGCCATTTTGTTAATTTTAATTTTTTGATTTATCTGCGCCGATTTCACAGAGATCTCTCTCCCTCCTCTCTCGTTGTCAACAAGCAGTGCCGGCAAAAATCGAAAATACATATCCGATCTTGTGACGAGGCGGTTTTCTTGTTGGCTATATGTACTCGTATCTAAAGAAAGAACTGTGCCATCAGAAGAAGTCATGGGACAAGCACTTGGCCAAACACGTTTCCCCATATTTGTTTATCAATGCGCCCCAGTGATCAGCGCCATTTGGCGCTAAAGTCCCGAACATGCCACATTAAGCCCACATTATTATGGCTAAGATCCGCCCTCCGTTATATAAACGATTCTTTTCGGCCAGAATGTTTTATATTTAGTTCGGCGCACGGACTCGAGTCATTCAACCCGGTGGCACTTGCCGAAAGGCCTATGCAGTTGCAAGTGCCGTCGTGTGTCCACGTTGCGTATGAGTTATTTTTAACAATTACCAAAAACAAAAAGCAACACACAAAAGTTGGCAGGCGGCGACAGAGCAGAAATCGAAGGAATCTTTGATAATTTTAATTAGGCAGCTGTCGTGGAGCGTTCACTCGCCTTGCAGCAGCAGGTAAGGTGTCTAAAAATGACACATTGCTCATACGCCGGGGGGTCGCCTCGATTCTTTGTTGTTTTAGCTTATTTTTAAGGAAGTTCATTCTCCAGCTAAGTAAATATGTGCACATTAAATATGAAGCCACATTTTTAAAGGCAAACACATCAATTCAAAACTGAACTTCAGCTTAATTGGTAGAAAGTGTCATTAAAAATTACACAACTACCTCAGGTCAGTCACTTATAATTACCATTATCAGTGAGAGGCTTTTCCCTAGACGTTGTAGAAATTGAAGATTCAGATTTTATGTGTTTCAAGCAGAAGAAACCAGACTGGGATTGAGATTGTTTATGGAATCATTATCAGTTCATAAACGTAGCGGACAGACAGCCAACTTTTATGAGTTATTCATTGAATGCAAATTGTTCCCAAATAAAAAAAAAATTGGAAAAACTGCCAAAACCAAAACCTTTGACCAAAATCTGTGCCAAAAGAGCAAGGAAATTATTATGGCTAAGAAATCGGCGTCCCTGGCTCTTTATAGATTTCCAATGTAAATATTTACAATGTTTATTTTTAAACCATATAGGTATATATAATATACATGTTTGTACATCGTGCTTGGTGTATTTCATGTTATGATCGTGCTAGATAAATATTATGAAACTTTGGTGCTGTAGTGTACAATTGCCATTTAATCGGCCAGATCCCGTGATTTACGCCGGATCGGGGAACGTTAGCTTATTAACTGGAAGCGTTCGATCTAAACTGGGTGTTAATGACTCTGGGAACTGAACTCTGACGCTGATATTTTAGCAACTTTAGTTAGTTATCGGCAAACAGGAATGTCGCACTGGGCGGGCTGGGGGCTTAATGACAGTGCTGTGATATCATCGTTGGGTACACAACAGACCCCGAGTACTGTCAGGCGGCCAAACGAAGCGTGAAAAGCATCCAAGGTCGAAAGCCAAACAAATGGAACTCTAAACAGTGTAACAGTGCCATGTAACGGAAGCCAGTGCACTTACGGCAAGCGGGTTTGAACTGTTATCCTCTTGGTCCGAAATCTTGGCCAACACACACGAACACTACTTTTGGTCAACCCAATCGCCCAGCACTCGCCCGCAGAAAGAGTTGCTTGGACACGCGACCTCTTGACTCTTTTTTTAGAACGACTGCCGCTGCCGCCGACACTTTTTGAACTGTGCAGCGGTCTCTGGCTGTTGCTCGGTTTATTCGGCGGCCCACTGATCACTCAGCCGCACACATAAATGTCCACTAACGAGACGCGGCCCAGCCCCAAAAACATCATTATTTGTGCACAGGAAGAAATCACCAAATCAGAACCCAATCATTAAATCCCTGTCGCCACAAATTACGTGTCAGATTAATGGATGTAAGAGTGAATCAATTTGTCATTCGCAAATCGAAATTTTAGGTTTTTGGCCACTAAATTAAAATGACAGGTTCTAAATTGTCGAATTTCAATAATAAATATGCCGATGAATAAAGTATTAATAGCTCTACTGATCAGATCATTTACAAATAACTTTTTTGAAGTATTTTGGCTTTTATCATCCATTGTCTTTAATGAGAATCAACACACAATACTTTTTTAGGATCAACACAATCATAAAATAATAAATAAAACCGCATAAACAATTTTGAAACAATAACGAATTATTTCCCTGTGTATGTCAAGCAAATTTGCTTTGTGGGTGCTGCCAACAGATCCACAATGATTTTTTGTTGGGCTTCCTATGGTGGCGCTGTTAATGGGCATGCGTGGAAATTCTGGGATCGACAATACCCTGGAATGTGTTTTATTTGGGCAATCACACGTGGAACTTTAATTACCCAATAGTTAGTCCCGCAAAACATTTTGCCGTCATTTTCTTCCGAAAGACGTAGGAGAATTTCGAAAAACAATGTTTTTTATGTATTCCACCCGAACATTTTCAATCGAAATGTGATTTATTTATAATGGTGCGAATTTAAATTTAAATTTGTTAAAAATAGCCACAATTGACTAGGAAAAATACGCGGAATGGTCGATTTATGATGGGATTCCTTCAGAGCGTTGCGAACCATTAAGGCCAATTTGTAAATGGCAAGTAATTCGGCTCACAAATAAACAGCCACCGAATTGCGGCTAAATCCGACCAAGAAAATCAATTGGATTAAATAAAGTACGCACGACCGTGATTACAAGGCCGATGAGACAGCAGTTTAGTAGTTTAAGGCAATTACATTGAGTTTATTGTTCGATTAGCTTAAAATTCGTACGGACTACGTGGCTCGCCTGTGCCTACATTACAAAGAGTCAAATTGGAAGTTTAAGATCGACTACATATCATTGTGCGCTATGCTCGTTACTCTCTAGTCTCACTATGTACTACATATCACAAATTCGGATATTATCTGTATTTAGATGCTAGTAAAAACCTACATGCTACTTGTCAGAGAAGAATCAAGTGGACGGGAAGCTTAGTTCCCCTAAAAAAGGTACTCGAATAGTTGTATTTTGAGTGTGTAAAATTGTGTATCGTAGTGTGGAAGTTTTTGGTTTCTAGCTGATTCAATTCTAAAGCTAATCCTAAAGCACTTGAAGCCTTAAAAGCATTTGCATTTACCATTTGATGATGTTGCAGATATCACAAAAAGTTCCTAACTAATCTAGACCTGCATATAGCGATAGCTGGCCGCGGAGCTGCGGTAGTTTCCCTCGCTCAGCTTAATGTATTGACCCAGGAAGTTCAAAACAACAGCACTCCGGCACAGGTTGTGCAGGTAGCCCAGCAAGTGGGGCGTCAGGATTGTGGTTAGTATATAGGCAAGCTGAGGCACTCGATCCGTGTGTCCCATCGGGCATATCCAGTACCCCCGCCGTACAGCATCCCTGGTGTGGTGAGTGATGAAGGCACAGAGTAGCGACCCCAGCATTAAGCTGGTCCGGAAGTAGTTCAAACAGGCGGTGCATATGTAGAACAGCAATATTATCAGTATAATAGTGGAGCAGTGCATAAAGGGTCTTCTTGATAAATTGGTCGCATCCTTGGAAAGAAAAATGCACGTTCAATATAGAGTGTCCGTTGGTAGTTAACCCACTTACTTCCAAGTACAACGAACGTGCCTCCACAAAGTGGTCCAGGTCAATGAACGATGACACAACGAAACAGGTGAAAATCAATATCCAGCCGAAAAGTTGCGAGGCTAAAGAAATCAATTCACAGCAATTATTTGTGGGCAGGGAAAAAAGAATATAAGCTTGTGAAATAAAAAGAAATTAGAATTATGTATAAAGACGTAATACAACACGCGAAGATTTATGAAAAATTAAAGCAACAAACTAATCAAAAATTCTCTGCAGACATTTTAGATAAGATAATGTTCTCATTATTGCCAGCGTACACATTTCATAAAAAAGTGAAATATAAGAAATAAATAAATAGATAACTAAATACACAAGAACTACTAACTCCTCTCGTAGAACTGCATGGCAAATGCAATCCCCGTGAGGGCTCCTATGGCCGCATGGGTGGCATTATCCGCCAGAGCCTTGAGGAGCGGATGTTGGGTGAGCTCCACAAAGTTGTCCCCCAAAAGACACGTTATGGTCGTCAAGGTCGTCAATACAATCCGCATGTAAACCATTGTGTGGCAGTGGGGCATCGATTTCTGGCACTCGACTTTTCCGGCTTGATCGGCTGCTGTGGATTCTCCACGTCTTGGACGGACTTCCAGGGATTTCTTTGGATGGCGTACTACTCCAGTATTTGCTCCTCAGGGTAATCTCCTTGGCCACGTACTGATAGCATTTTGTTTATTCCCAATTTGTTGTGAAATCCCGGCGAGGATAATTGACTTTGGTTTACATTTGTAATGCATTTAGTGTGACCGTGGTAGCCAAAAACGCCGAAACCACTGTTTAAAAAATACCAGCACTACTATTTAATTCAAATTTTTAAATATTGCTTAATGTATAAATTAAGTTTGTGATTTAAAAATCGTTTTCAAATAAAATGTATTTTAAGAGAGAGAATGTGTAATTTTTGGTTTATGAATTTGAATTTGTTAATTCATTCGTTTGAATGGATTCCCCATAGTTTTTTTTTGGGCGCCAAGTTTGTTTTTCAGTTCATTATCTAGATTCCTAATTTTGTTGTATAAAAGCTAGCAGGTTGTTTTATTTGCATAATCTTTTGTGCATAACAATTGAATAATTGAAATCAAACAGCTGTGGGAGGAACTGCATCGGTATAAGTGCTTAAGTGGAATTTTCCATGCCAATTTTTGGTTCTAGTTGAACTAAACTAGATGAGCGAAAAAAGCTCGCTCTGTTTGTGTTCTTCCTCTCTTACAAAAACAATATCTAAGATCGTTTATGTTTTAAAAAAACACATATTTATTCTATGGAAAAAAACTAAAAACGAGAACACGTTTTCCTAATTAAAATATTTTAACAGAAGGGTACGATAACATTGAAGGGATAGTTCTTGCTTTTGATGGCCTGTTTGGCAAGGATAAGACGATCTCCGGTGTTGTAGGTCTGCAGGACAGCATGGTCCAGCTCGTCCAGTTTGAAATCAAAGATGTTAAAGTTATCCTGGATACGCTGGGGATTGGATGACTTGGGCAGAGGCACAACTCCAAGCTCAAACTACAAAAGGAAAATAAGTTTCAAGAACTCTTTCATAAAAATCATCTCCTACCAGATATCGCAGCACCACTTGGGCAGTGGACTTTCTGTATTTATCAGCTATGGCCTCCACCTTGGCATCATAGATATAATTGGGGGTCCTTGTGGCAGGATTGCCTCTGCGCAGTGGACAATAGCCAGTCACCACAATATCATTCTTCTTGCAGAGTTCGATGAGCTGCGTTTGTATGAAAGCGGGATTGCACTCGATCTGGAAAATAATTTGTATTTATTAAAGATTCTTCAGTTAATATATAAAAGCAATTACCTGATTTTGAACTGGCTTGATTTTGCAGTTGGCCAAAAGGCGACTCAATTGATCGGAATTGAAATTGGATACCCCAATGCTTTTGGTTAGACCCAACTCCACCAATTTTTCCATGGCGCGCCAGGTGTCTAGGATATCCACATCACTGAGGAAGGATAAAGATGATAATAGTTTTGGTACAAAATATATTAAAATGTACCCAATACACACCTAAGTTCCACTTCACCATTCTCATCGGTGGGAGTCATAACATTGTCGCCGCGGTAAACATAAGAAAACGGCCAGTGAATCAAGTATAGATCCACATACTCCAGACCGAAGTTCTCGAGGGTCTTACGACAGGCGTGCTCCACTCTTTCCGGTTCATGAAAGTGATTCCATAGCTAACGAAAACATTTGATAAAAACAAGGTAAACACCTGACATGGGAAAACACTTACCTTGGATGTGATGAAAATATCTTCCCGCTTGATGACACCTTCCTTGATCTTCTGGCGCACCGCTGCTCCCACTTCGCTCTCATTTCCATAAAAATAGGCGCAATCTATGTGCCGGTAGCCCACATCTATGGCGTGGAGAACTGCCCTCTCACAATCGCCCCCTAATGACTATAAGGGTGAATCGAAGGTTATCGGGGGGATCCTCTACAGCTGATAAGATACCAATATCAGAGATTCGATCTCCACTTACCGAGTAGGTTCCGAGACCTATGGCTTGGATCTGCGTTCCATCGTGGTGCTTCAGATAGGGAATATTATTGGTGGACATGTTCCTGGTTCGGTAGTTGCTCGCTAACTGAGCAATTGCGTTTATGGCTTATAACTAAATACTCACTACACTATTATTTCGAGCAATTGCACGTGAAGTATTTCTATCTGTGCGATCTTTGAGTGCCTCCACCATGAAACAGCAAAATTGATTAACGGTTTTTTTCACCATAAATGACGTTAACATGACATGGCTTTGACGTTAACGTGGCTGTTTGACGTTAAAGAATATTAATCTTTATTACATGTTTATTTATGGGGTTAATATGTCTTCAAAAAAGGAAAAGAAAGTAGTTAACAGCATTCCTTTAACAATTTTGTTATGTATCTGTATGAGATTATATCCTATAAAAAATGAAAGCTATTTTTCCCGAGTCGCTATAGTGTAGACAGAGTATATAGTGCATGTGGAGTCGACTGTACAGTAAATCCCTTTACAAGCTCGTAGATCCTTTTTGAAGTTTTGTAATTAACCGAAAATTCTAATGCATTTCTTAATGTTTCAAAAATGAAAAGAAAGTAGCTAACAGCTTTCCTTTGACAATTTCGTTATATATCTAAAAAGAAAAGTATTTTTTCCAAATCGCTATAGTACACTAAAAAATCCCTTTTCAAACTCGTTGATCATTTTTTATTTTTTTTAAATTATCGAAAATCTTAATGCATTTCTTTATGTTTCTGTAAAGACATGCCTAGGGAATTTCGAACACCTTTTAATATCCTTCTACTCGCCGGTAGACAAGAATTAATATGTAGTATGTAATCTTGAAGTGATAAAGCCTGAAGTGATTTATAAAATAAAATAATCAATGATCAATGTTCGAATTGACTAATTTAAACCCGTAAACATTTTTCCAATTCTAATAGAGATTTAGAGATAGACATTTCTAATAAATCGAATAAAATGACAAAATTTGTTGTATATATTTTATTTTTTATTCTTCAAAAAACATTTATAAGTCATAAAGAATTATTTGAAATATCAAATATAATATAATATTGCTCTTTTTCCATTTCAGAACTCAATGCTGAAGGGATAGTTTTTGTTTTTGATGGCATGGACCATGGGAATCAGACGTTCGCCAGTGTTGTAGGAATCCAAGATGGCATGATCCTCGGCATCCAACTTGAAATCAAAGATTTTGAAGTTCTCCTCAATGCGCTTGGGATTGGAAGACTTGGGCAGTGGGATAGTTCCGATTTCAATCTTCAAGGAAAAATAAAAAACGCAAGTTTAAGAGCTGATTTTTGGAGAAACTAGAAGATTCTTACCAAATAGCGGAGCACCACTTGAGCCGTGGACTTCTTGTACTTGTCTCCTATAGCCTGAACCTTGGCATCGTAAATATAATTGGGAGTCTTTTCCGCAGGGTTGGGCCTGCCCAGCGGACAGTAAGCGGTCACCACAATGTCATTCTTTTTGCAGAGAGCAATCAGTTTCTTCTGGTTCAGAGCGGGATGACATTCGATCTGGAAAAGTGTTTATTATTGAAGGTCTCTTTACAAATAAACCGCAATCTACGTGCCTGGTTGTGGATGGGCTTGATTTTGCAGTTGGCCAGAAGGCGAGTCAGTTGCTCGGAATTGAAATTGGAAACGCCAATGCTCTTAGTAAGCCCCAGCTCCACCAGCTTTTCCATGGCACGCCAGGTGTCCAGGTAATCAACGTCGCTAATAGTTAAAACAACGTTAATAGAATTGTGAGCTATAACTTTAGAAAAACTCACCTCATTTCCACTTCTCCTTTGGCATCAGTGGGCATCATTTCATTGTCACCCCGGTAGACATAGGAGTAGGGCCAGTGCATCAGGTAAAGATCTACATAATCCAGACCAAAATTCTGAAGAGTCTTACGACAGGCGTACTCCACCCTTTCCGGTTCATGGAAGTGGCTCCAAAGCTGCAAAATAGTTCATTATTATACGAGTTTTCTGCCTGGTTTCGTGGATAGCCAACCTTGGTGGTGATGTGTATATCCTCCCTCTTGATGACGCCCTCCTTAATCTTCTGCTGCACCGCTGCACCCACCTCGCCCTCGTTCTCGTAGAAATAGGCGGTGTCTATGTGCCGGTAGCCCACATCGATTGCATGGAGAGTGGCTTTCTCGCAGTCCCCGCCCAATGACTTTGAAAGGGAAAACAAAAAAACAGTTTAAAGTTTATTTAATATTCTCTTTTTCTCAGCTGATAAGCCGGCGATTATTTCACCGATTGATATCAGAAACGTGATCTCTAAAGAGTCTACTCACAGTATAGGTTCCCAGTCCGATGGCTTGGATCTGGGTGCCGTTGTTGTGCTTCACGTACGGAATTTTGCTGCCGGACATCTTTGCGGTTCAACAGGTTCTGACTGACTCGCCAGCTGCTCTTCAAAATAAATAAATAAAATTTTCGATCAGAGCTAGTGGCCGGCTCTCAGCAAAGTGAGAGTACCTCAATGTCTAAAAAGCTTTTAGAACCTAATCAAAGTACAACATTATTACTAAAAGCTCAAAGCTATAGATGACAACGCTTTTTTGAATTCTTCCTTCTAAATTTTCAATTTTAATTCTGCAAAAATTTTAATTCTTCGATCGGCCAATTTTTATCCAATACTCGAGCGGAATACCTTCAAAGTTTTCCAAATGGATTCTCTATTAATCTGCATTTAAATCTCACAACAAAATTTTCGATCGATATTTTTCGAATTTTTATGCGGAAGCCCCTTGTAAAAACAGGATATTCATATATGGTCCAAAGCCATGTCTGTATCTTGGCCAATTTGTATCCGATTCTCAAGTGGAATACCTCAAACGTTTTGTGAATGAATTCTCTATTAATCTGCATTTAAATCTCACAACGAAATTTTCGATCGATATTTTTCGAATTTTTGTGGGGAAGCCCCTTGAAAATGCAGGATATTCATATATGGTCCAAAGCCATGTCTGTATCTTGGCCAATTTCTATCCGATTCTCAAGTGGAATACCTCAAACGTTTTGTGAGTGAATTCTCTATTAATCTGCATTTAAATCTCACAACAAAATTTTCGATCGATATTTTTCGAATTTTTATGGTGAAGCCCCTTGTAAAAACAGGATAATCATATATGGTCCAAAGCCATGTCTGTATCTTGGCCAATTTTTATCCGATTCTCAAGTGGAATACCTCAAACGTTTTGTGAATGAATTCTCTATTAATCTGCATTTAAATCTCACAACAACATTTTCGATCGATATTTTTCGAATTTTTATGGGGAAGCCCCTTGTAAAAACAGGATATTCATATATGGTCCAAAGCCATGTCTGTATCTTGGCCAATTTCTATCCGATTCTCAAGTGGAATACCTCAAACGTTTTGTGAGTGAATTCTCTATTAATCTGCATTTAAATCTCACAACAAAATTTTCGATCGATATTTTTCGAATTTTTATGGTGAAGCCCCTTGTAAAAACAGGATAATCATATATGGTCCAAAGCCATGTCTGTATCTTGGCCAATTTTTATCCGATTCTCAAGTGGAATACCTCAAACGTTTTGTGAATGAATTCTCTATTAATCTGCATTTAAATCTCACAACAACATTTTCGATCGATATTTTTCGAATTTTTATGGGGAAGTCCCTTGTAAAAACAGGATATTCATATATGGTCCAAAGCCATGTCTGTATCTTGGCCAATTTTTATCCGATTCTCAAGTGGAATACCTCAAGCATTTTGTGAATGAATTCTCTATTAATCTGCATTTAAATCTCACAACAACATTTTCGATCGATATTTTTCGAATTTTTATGGGGAAGCCCCTTGTAAAAACAGGATATTCATATATGGTCCAAGGCCATGTCTGTATCTTGGCCAATTTTTATCCGATTCTCAAGTGGAATACCTCAAACGTTTTGTGAATAAATTCTCTATTAATCTGCATTTAAATCTCACAACAAAATTTTCGATCGATATTTTTCGAATTTTTATGGGGAGTCCCTTGTAAAAACAGGATATTCATATATGGTCCAAAGCCATGTCTGTATCTTGGCCAATTTTTATCCGATTCTCAAGTGGAATACCTCAAACGTTTTGTGAATGAATTTTCTATTAATCTGCATTTAAATCTCACAACAAAATTTTCGATCGATATTTTTCGAATTTTTGTGGGGAAGCCCCTTGTGAAAACAGGATATTCATATATGGTCCAAAGCCATGTCTGTATCTTGGCCAATTTTTATCCGATTTTCAAGTGGAATACCTCAAACGTTTTGTGAATGGATTCTCTATCAATCTGCATTTAAATCTCACAACAAAATTTTCGATCGATATTTTTCGAATTTTTATAGGGAAGCCCCTTGTAAAAACCCAGAGGTCCCAAAGTCATCTTGGCCAGTTTTAATCTTATAGTCTTTTGAAAAATACTAATTTTTCCGGTAAATGTCATACCCGTATTTCTAATAAAAGCTCACCCTGGGGCCGTTTTTGTGTGGCGCATGTCTGGAGCTTTCTCCGCGGAGGAAACACTTGGAATGTGGCACAACATCTGTTATTCAAAGAGGCACAATGTATCAGACCTTGCCACCGTCGCAGGCTGAAAATGAAACTTAACTGAAGGAATTTTTGAAAACGGCTGGTGAGTTGCCACCAAAGTTGCTATAGTCTGCGCTGATAATAAGAAAATATTCAGTGAATGTGATGAAAAATTAATAAAAACCTAAAGAGTTTAGTTTAAAATTACCTTAAACAAGGATTAATCGCAAAGTGCGTGTGCTGGAATCTATTAATATCGAAAAAAGAGGTAACAAAGCCAAGTCACGAAACGTGGGCTGGCTAAATTCAATATACCATAACTTTTGTTAACCAAGTGCATGTTAAAGTCCCATTTGTTGGTCTGGTTTAGTTTTTGTGAGGGGCTTTTCTTGGAGGTGTAGGAGATGCAAGCCATGGTTAGCTGAAAATTATTGTATTGTAATTTCAGTATACGCAGCACGCCTTTAACTGCGCATGCCCCGGCCCCTTGGCCAGAAACCGAGCAGTACCAGTGTCAGTTGCCGCAGTCTGGAGCTCCGACTCACCCCCTCCCGAACGACAGTGCCACCGGAATAGCTGCGCCACCCCCCGCCAATCGAGGCCAACAGAAAAAGGAGGAACAGCAGCAACAGCAGGTGACACCTGGGCCACCTCAAGGCTGTTCCTTTCGGACAGTTTCGGAATGGCGGCCGTCGTCCACGGTTGCAGCAGTCCCCGCCAGCGTTCCTGCAACGGCAGCAGCTCCCCGGGCGGTCATCATGGCTCCACGCCCTCCTCCGCCTACCCCACCATGCCGAAATACTCCAGGACAGCCAGTCAAACGCTGTACGCCACCAGCCAACAGCTTTTCGGTGGTGGCCTGGCGGACAATTACGGCAATGGACCGCTCTACATGTCCTCTGGCTCCGGGCAGCGTCCCCTCTCCGCCTCGGCTCTGCCGGAGACGGCGGCGGCCAGCCGAAATTACTGGGGCCATCATAATGCCTTTTACCACACCGGAGGCAGGCACTACAATAAGCGCAAGTCCGCCGTAGAGCTCCTGGCGGAGTCCAAGCCCTTCTACATCAAGTCCGAGGCGGTTTTCGAGAGACTCCAGCAGTCTGGCTACCGGAATGGCTCCGGAAACAATGGAGGCAGCGGCAAGAGGGGTCGCCGGCCGGAGGAGTCTCATGGAGGTCATCACTATGGGATGCAGCAGTACGACGACCTGGAGGAGCGTCGCTACATGAGTCTGAATATTAGCAGGCAGCAACAACAGCAGCAGGTAATTAAAACATAACAAAAAATTATAAAAAATCTAAAAGGGATTAAAAAGGGGTGTAACAATTAATTAATCTCTTATAATCTTTCTTTGCAAGCAGCAGCAGCAGTACCTGCACAATCACCACCCCCATCCCCACCCACACCAGCACCACCCGCACCGTCACTCCGCCCAGGGCCAAGGTCAAGGCCGGGCGGGGGGTGGTAGTGGAGCTGCCGTGAACAACAATCTGCTGCAACACAAGCTGCGCATGCTGCTTGGCTCGGAGGCGAGCAAGGAGCGAAATGGAGGCGGCACCTTGAGGCGCCACGAGTTGAGTGACGGCAGTGCCGAGCTCCTGCCCACCGACTACGGTGAGGACGATGCTGGCCAGGCGGGTGCCTTGAGGATACCACCACCACTTTATATGCCGGCTCACGGATTCGGCCGCGATGGAGAGGAGCCACTGGTGCTCACGGAAAACTATCGACCAATCAGCCCGCCGGCGGAATACGCGGCCAAGTCGGGACAAGCGCACAATGATCGTTACAGGTTGGTTTAACGACACTTATTTAAGAGTATGTATAACTCCTGTGAAAACTTTCCAGATACAACTATCAGCGCTCCTATTCGCACTCTCACGAAGTGGCCAATGCTGGTGAGGAACGGGCTCCGTATCCTTCCGGGGATTTCAACATCAACAGCCACAAGTCGCTGCCGGATCTGCACACCCAGATCAGCCGTCATTCACCGCACAGCGAGATCCTGAGCTGCTGCAGTCGAGGCAACCGCTCCATCAAGTCCGCCGGAGAGTCATCCATCAACCGGGACTCCGGTGGAAGCTCCGGGCACTATACCCATCGCAGTGAACCCTGCTACAAGCGGGAGAGGCAGAGGGATGCAGCCCCCCCGGCTAGTGGCACCATCAAGAACTGTTGCACCCTGGTTGCGGCCACGCGAAGGGATAGTGGCTCCTCCACCCAGCACAGTGCCAATTCCTATTGCGGCTATGTCACGCCGGCGGGCGAGTACTCGGGCATGAGTAGTGGACGTAACCCGGAGTGCCTTGACTGCCGTTGCAAGCAGGATACTATGGGATCGGATTACCTATTGAATTTTACGCCCACGCCGGAAGTGCCGGAGGCCTTCCAGGACGACTACACCCCGACACCGCCTTCGCCGCGCTTGAAGACGCAGACGCCACGCTACTCGAGCTCCTCTAGCCAGCAGCTCCATACCAGTTCCCAGGGCTACACGAGCATCAATCACTCGCAGAGCTCCCTGGTCCAGAGCCCGGGATCGGCGCCCTCGGTTGACGACATTAGTCCACCGCCAATTCAGTTTAAACGACAGAGGTGCATCCGTTTCAAGAACAG
Source organism: Drosophila bipectinata (assembly GCF_030179905.1). NCBI lineage: Eukaryota > Metazoa > Arthropoda > Insecta > Diptera > Drosophilidae > Drosophila > Drosophila bipectinata. The sequence goes on along the minus strand of NC_091738.1, from coordinate 744,810 downwards.
GAATCGACTGCCCGTTCAAGGAGGTAAGCTGCCAATAAAATCCTTACCTGCAGAACTAGAACATAAACGAAAACCTTTTTAGAAATTGGAGGATCATCTGGTGTCTCCGGAGGAATCAGCGGATCTGGTGGCGGCCTGGCCCCAGGAGTCGGAGTCCTGGCCGCCTACAAACAGCACCGCGGCAGTGTGGAGCACGAGAACGTTTTCTTCCCCAAAGGTTTCACCACGGAGGGCTACCACAACAGCCTGGACATGGAAAGGGAGGCACTGAATGCCAGCATCTCGGAGCTGGAGAAGTTCTTCGACCGCCTGGGTCTCAACGACGAGGCCTTCCACGAGATCTACAGTCAGCCGAGGCGGCACCACTCGGAGACGGACAACGGGTCGGATGATTCCAGCACCGTATTCTTCTCGGACGTGAGTACGGTGGACTCCATGAGGCTACCGGATAGCACGGAAACCCAGCCACAGACCACACAGGCCTACCGGCCCTCGGAGCCGCCGTCTATTGTGGAGCGGAATGCAAGGATCATCAAGTGGCTGTGCAATTGCAAAAAGATGCAGTGCACCTGAGGACCACAGGAGCAGTGCAGCTGCGGATTTGGCCGATGAGGCATTTGCGGAAACGGAAGCCCCGGGAGACGAATGGATTTGGGGAGCATGACGAATCCCTTGGGCATTAGAAAATGTATCTTGGTGTTATATGCCTAATATCAAACTGAATCTTTTTACCTGAACAATATATATTAAACTTAAATTTCTAAATCTTGCCCAAGGATTTGATATGCAATCCAGCATAATCCGTGAGCTCCAATCCAAACTAAAACACACTGCTCAATATGTCAAGTTAAGTCAGTTTAAAGTTTAAACTTTAAAGCAAGTTTCGATTTAGAAAGATTAGCCTCACCTCTCACCTACCTGTACAATGGAACTAGGAATTATAGGTCCAGAATCCTGGACTCTGATCCTTCTTAGCTGCGATCGCTCCGGCGCAGTTCAATTAAACCATTATTGATATTTGTATTTGCTAAAGGTAATGAAGTTGTCTTACGTATACTATGTATTAACCAAATAGCAAAGGCCATCGTTCGTAAATTAATCTTATACACAAGCGGTATTATTAGATGAATTATTGTACAATTAGCTCTCGTAACTTATATAAATATATATATAAACTCGTATGACTAGTTGCCAAAAAATTCAAATACAAATGTGAATTACACGAACTCACTGAAACCACAAATTGAAATTGAAATGAACCTACCTATTTATGTAATTGTACATGGTTTGCATGACGAATAATAAAATATTTACGATTATCAAATTAATTGAAATTCATATGTCCTGAAGTTTTATTATTTGGGGCACTATTTGGTACTCATAGGTCTTTTTTAACCAAAACTGAATAATACATACAGGTTTTAGTTTTTGAATATGGCGGGCAGTGTAGCAGAGCTGCCAGACTATACTTTTTTTATAACCGGTTCGGCACTGCCACTTCTATGTGGCTTCTATTTTAAATTTAATTTAATAAAATGTTATTTTCAATTTGTATACTTTAAAATTTTATTGTGCTAACATTATATATTATATTACAGATTATAATTGTTTTTTTTTAAACAAAAAAAAAAAAAAAATGGCCCGAAAAGAAGCATACTTTTTGGAGCAACGCTTTGTGGCTTTACAATTTATCTTTTGTTATTTTTGAACTGACTTTAATTTACAAAATTAAGCCATTAATTGTTTCTTAACACAAAAAAAGTCGGTCATTTAATATTCTGATATTTAGTCACCTAGTTATTAAAACACCTGCGCGGAACAGATGAATATATAAGCTTCTAGCTGTAGTGCATCCAAATCAGTGGAGGATTAGCATCTGTCCTTAGCCGATATGAAGTTATTGCTATCCCTAGCTGGGCTGGGATTAATATCCCTGGCCTTGGGTCATGGAGTAAGCCAAATTCTTTGCAGAAGTGTAGTGCATATTTTAACTGATCAATCGTTTTTTAGAATCCTTGGGAGCAACAGCCTACGCCCCCTGTGAAAAAGGTTCCCGTTCCTATACCCGTGCCAGTGCCTGTTCCTGTACCAATCCCGGTTCCGGTTAAACCACAAAGCGGTGGTGGAGGAGGAGGAGGTGGCGGCAGCACTGATGGTGGCGGAGGAGGGGGAGGCGGCAGCGGTGGGGGTGGCGGCGGCGGCGGTGGTGAAGTTGGAGGCGGTGGAGGAGGTGGTGGCAGCGGCAGTGGCACTTGCCCCCGTCCTTCTCCCGAAACTTTACGGGTAAGTGCGAATAAAATAAATCCTTCAGCCGCAAACGGCTTAACATTGAGCTCCGATCTTTCCGTTGCAGTGCCTCCGGGAATGGGCCTGTCAGTACGTCATCCGCCTGGATCTACGGTAAGTGTCAGCTTCCGGCTCGCTTCTTTTGGATACTCTTACCCAGTTATATATATTATGTATATATTTGCCTTGACAGCTGCCTGCTCACTTTAAATGGTAACCCATTGCTGGGCAATCTCATTTCCATACCGGGTATCACCGGCGGTGGCAGTTCCAGTGGCGGTGGTGGCATCTTGGGTAATCTGCTGGGCCGCTAAAATTGGACCCGAAGCTGGCGAAAATGTGTGCACATTAAATCCAATAAAAAAGGGCTCACACACTGTGAAAACAATTATTCCAGATATGATTTTGAGCAGAAAGCTTAAACTTTAAAACTTTAAATATTTCTTTATTATTTATGGTATTCACTTTTAAAAAAGATTGAAAGTTAATATTTTTTTTAAAAGAGCTTTGTAGTAAAAGTAAGACATTGAAACGCTAAAGTGTATTTTAATGATAAAAATTATTTAAGACGAGATAAAGAGTGTGCTTAAAGTAAATCATGTTCTTGTCCCAATAAAGAGTCCTGTCTGATTTTATTTTTGAAGCCATTGGATCTACCCTTAATTACAGGTGACGGCATTTTTCCCCCAGTGCACAAGTGTCATTGGAATTGGATGGAATCGAATTTCGGTCGATGGGGGGTGGCTGGGATGAGGACATTGTGACACCCAGATTGGAATTGCTGCTCCTGTTAATGGGCAACCAATAATCCTTAGTATTGGAATTGGTGTAAAAATGGCGATAATCGCCGGCATAACCGTTAACTTGATTATTGTTTAAGTGGCACGCAATTAAGCCGGGCAATTCTCAAATTAGCCTGGATGGCTTCGGCCATCTCTATGTTTTTTCATCTTCTATGTCCGCAATTGAACTCTGGCCTTTAACTCCGGCAATGGCAATGGTGGGTCAGGTAGGGGCTGGCTGGGAGGCTAGCAGGTTGGGCTGGGACTTTAAAGTATTGGCAGCTAGCGTGCAGCTTGCGGAGAAGCTTGTGCTTGTGCGAATAAAGTCGCAAATCATTGAAGCATATGCAATTATTCATTTTGAGGTTGAATGCGCTCGAACGCACACAATGATACAAGAACACGGACCTGGCAGCCTTTACGTTTGAACGTCCATACATATATATATATCTGTATATATATGGTACATGTCCATATACATACATATATCTCGGTGCGAGTGCAGTCGGAGCTAAAGGAAATTTAAATTCAGGAGCAGTTCCTTAAACGAGGATGCTCCATAAAATTCGCTTTTACTACGCATAGTTTTCATCGCATTTGTTTTCATTTTTTGTGGCATTTGTTTTTCTTACCCTCTGTGGCAGCTTTTTTTTTGGCCGTTGTGCCCTCTGTTTGCCTTGCTTTTAATGCCCTCTTGATTGCAGCCTCGTTGGGGTCCCATTTTGGGGGCAGAAGACAGATATGTAACCCCAACACCACCCACTGGCCGGGACACTCCATCTTGGTTAATCCATCACTTGCATCCACAGCTCAATAGTCTGGGACCTTCCAATTTCCTTTGCCCTTTTATAATTAACTTTATGTGTATGTATTTAGTTTTATTGCTCGTTAGACAGCCTGGCTCAGAGACAATGAAACAACAATTTGTGATCGCCCCCAATCGCCGCCCCCAGTCTCGCCAGAATATCCTGCGGTGGCCTTTCGCCCAACGTGTGTAGGCCATTTTGGAATTTTACTTTGCCATCGTCATTGGCGCACAGCCGTTGCCATTATATTAATTACAAACGTTTGCGCCGCCACAGCTTCCAGCTTCCTGAAAGAGCCAAGAGCCAAGAGCCCCTCCAGCCCCCTCGAGTCCTGTCTGTGCCTGGTTTTCGTCCTGTTTTTTGGGGTCCACTCCCTAATGGGCACAACAAGTAAATCACACACAAAGCTCTAAGGCGATTTCAGCGACGCAATCGAGGAGACGAAACCGAAAGGACCAAATAATTTCCATTGAATGTGTGAAACTCTGCGCAGCTCTTAACGAGCTCTGGTTGGGTCTTTGGCTCTGGCTCAAGCTCTGGCTGGAGGTCCTGCTCCGGGGTCCTGGCCTCCGTCTCAGAAATTCATTTAAGCGCGCCAGACACGCGTCCTTTCCGGCTAGTGACGAAAGCTGGAGTGGCAAGTGGGGTGTGGTCTTTAACGACTTCATTTTCAGTGAAACTATTTGGCACTTTGACATTGCATCTTTAAGATAATTAAAAACAATAGAATAAAGTTAAAAATGAGTTGGGGGATGGAAGATATTGGAAATTTTACTGTAATTGGAAAAGATTATTGTTTTCTTACATCTTTTGTTTTCAAAACATAAGCCAGATTTCTTTTAGACTTCCATAAATCAAAATATAAATTTTCATATTTTTAAACACTTTTTTTTATTTACAAACTCTTGTTTGTAAAGCTTTAAATTCAAAAGTAGCTTATCTTAAATCAACATTTTCACTTACCTTGAAATCCATCACTTTGAATAAAACCAGTTTCACATCCACTCACAAGTTCAAAACAAACACTACTCACTCTGGCCGAAATTTGTTTTCTTAACATTTATATTTATTTTGTGTTTAAATATTTTTACATCTCTTTGTCGATTTCGTCACTGCCCATCGGGCAAGGGCCACTCCTTCAGATGGGATTAACTTTGTAAACTAAGGGAGTTTCCATTTAGCCTTTATTCCTCCTTCGTCGTGCCTTTGATGGCATCAAAGCTGGCAATATCCGATTCCGTCGAAGTGGGAGGCGCAGATGTGGAGGAGGATGTGGTGGTCCCCAGAGTTGTCACTTCCTCGGGTTGTTGGGTGACCAGGTTCTGAATAAAGGGTTTTTTAAGCTCATCTCCATAAAGGATTAGGGGCTGGTTTTTTTTAAAGCGAAATTACCTCAACGTCCAGCGACTTGGACTCGCCCTCCTTGAAGGCCTCGGCCAGGCCTGGATGGATTTCGCTCAGGGGCTCATCCCCGTGACGGATATAGACGGGAACGTGACCTTTGCGGGGCTCCAGCTCCTGGTAGGGTGCCGCTGGGGAAAATTTAATTACAGTCCATTAAATTATGTCGCCGTGGTTGTTTCTGTTTCTGTTTCTGCTGCTTATCACTCCGGTAATCTGCCGCGCGCCTTGGCTATGACATACACCCGGAAGCCTTGAATCACGGCAAAGCGTAATTATGACTAACGAGCCGAGTGGCCAAAAGCAAAAGCAAACTGCAAACACAAACACTCGCCACACGACTCGCCACGGCCCCCTTTGCGTACTACGCCCCTGAATCTTTAGTTCTGGCGCTCGAAAACCTGTTTCTCAGCTCTCATCCCAAAACAATAGATGCGAATATTTTACAGCAGATGTGCCATAAATTCGAAACATTTAACGCTCGTTAAAAAATATAAATCGCATTCTAGTTACCACTAAGTACGTCTTGGCCGTAATCTTACCCTCGATAGCCAGCAGACCCAGAAGCACCAGGAAAGCTATGTTCATCAGGCAGAGACTGATCTTGACCATGGTCTTCGGATTTCGTTAGTTTCTTCCGGCTGTTCTTTCTTCAAACTGCGATCAACGCGACTCCAGACTCGAGACTCAGGCTAGATCGTCCAAAAGCGAAGCTTAAATCCGACTCAATGTGGGGAAACTTTTGCCGGGCCAATTACTCATGGATAGCAGCATCAGTACACTTGGAGAAACCATACCCTGATTGGTTTTTGATTTAAGCTTTGGGGTTTGCAATTAAAAGATATTTATTTCAAATTTTCAGGATTTTGTGACTGTAGTTTAAGTAATTCATGGCGTTGTATTAATTACCATTTCAAGTGTTTAATTTTTAAGCCCAGCTGGCAAACTCATTAAATATGCACTAAGAAAAATGGATAAAAATATATGGTTAGTGGGGGGATGTATAATATTTTTAATTTGGTAGATTATATTATGATGTAGTGCATAGACTTCTTTAGAAGTCTATTATCTTGTGGCATTGAGGCCTTGTTCTTCCATTGATGAGCTCCTTTTTTACCATCCTCCAGGCAATTAAAATTAAATATTTTTCCTCAGTGCAGCCGCAACAACAGCGAAATGATGATGGCTCTGATGATGGCTGGTAATGAAGCTGTCGGCGAACTTTTCGAGCTGTGGCAGGGAATAAAAAGCTTTGGGGCTGTAAGGCAATTGCCGGAGTTTCTCTTATTTTGGTTGGGGGGGCGGGCAGAGGCAGGGTCTTGGTGGGGGAGTTCTAAACCCAGCATTTAGTGGCCTGTGGCGCTGCCACTTCTATCGCTCTCCGTGTTCTTCAAATTCAAACATTCCTCTTTTTTCTTGTTTCAAATTAATTGGGTCGTTAGAGAAGCCATTTGCGCGGGGTTCGTCTTTTTTGCGCCCTTCTAGTTATTTTCATTTTTTTTTCTGTATTTTTTCCTCCGCACACACTCTTTGAATTGTTTGCCCACTTTCGTTTTTGTTGAGTATTCAAATCGAGAAATTGCTGACATCTGTGGATGAATGCCGCGGGTGGGTGGCACCAAAAAAAAGAAACAGCGGCAGGAGTAAAGGTCGAACTGCACCGGAGAACGTCGGCCGGAATACGGATACGGAATACAAGTACTCGTATCTATCTGCCTGCGATTACGTTTTTCAATGCAAGTGAAGAGGATTGACAGGATACGGCCGGGATGGGAGGTGAGTGGTGTGTGTGGATAGGAGGAGGCCTGAACTTGTTTGCCCGCCTCAATTGTTCCGCGTCCTTGATACAATTTCATTCTGATTTCGGTATTTCACATGCTCTGCAGCCCCGCCAGTCCCCGTCTGCAGACTCGAATCAAATTGTTGAGCAAATATTCAACAGAGTAAATATGTTTATGCCGAATCAAGCAATTTCATTTAAACACACTCCACATGCGAGCACTTGTCTGAGAATGTGAATGCCTCCGAGTGTGTTCGACCTCTTCCCTTCACATTTCCATACAATGTATTGTGTAAGCCCACGTCAGCTTGTTGACTAAGCTTTCTCCCAGCACCACCCACCACCCAGCACCCACGCCACCCCCATCAGGTGCACCACCAGGTACTCCTCTTCGCATCGCAATTGATTTAAATCGGCGATGCATAGTTTATTAGTTGCGGAGTAATTTGCCCTCGGAACAAAGGCGACTTTGCAGTCCACACTGCCCCCCTGAAGTGCAATTAAAGTTGTTTTTAATTCCAATGGCCATTCAATTAACAACCAGGGAATCAATTCCCTGTGGGGTTTAGTAATTAATTCGTGTTTACAAACCTTAAAGCTCACTGAGAGAATGTTTGGTTTAAATAATCAAATATCCTATATAATTAGGAACACTTACCCTCCAAAAAACCATACAAAATCACAAAACACCTTTGAGAACTTCTTTTTTAGTTGTTTATTTAATATTTTTTATGTATGTTATTTCCGAGGTTCTAGAAATAGTTACATGGCTGCACTAGTGTCTGGGTGTAGCTTTATAACTATGTATCTACATTTTATAATCCACCGCCTCATCGTGTCATACTCTTCTGGGTGCTTATGTTTCTTGTCTTTCTGCTGTTTGTATTCTAAGTGTACCTCCATATTGGATTCTTCTGTGTGATTCTTCTGGCTTTCTTTCTTTCTGGCTACTCTCGCGTAGATTAATTTAAGAATGGATTAGCTTTCTTTGGGATATAATAGGTTATATTCTCTACATATTTGCCATAAAATCGCATGAGTATGTCTGTAGTTGTCGGTTAGTGTGAGTCTAAGAGCGTGTGGAGGGTATTTTACAGCTATAGGTAATAGGTATATCTCGGATCATCTAGTTGTGTCTATTAAACTCCTACGAAAGCTGAAACTATCTTTGAACATTCTCTAACTAAAAGTAGAACAAACGAACGAACGAATCTCTAAGCTTTATTCTTGTTTTTTGTTTCTTTTTTTGAAAACGAAAAACCGTGAAAATTCTCCATTTTTTTGGGGCAACGCCTTAAAATCGCTGCCACCCATCGGGAGTGGGCGTGGCATTGAGTGAGTGTGTGTTGGTGTGAATTGTGTGTTCCGCATGCATACATATGTATTCTATCTTCTATATAATCGTTAGCTATATATTCCTGTGCGGCAGGACGAACAAGGACCTGCCGACATGTGGTCATTGAGTATATTACTTGAATTGATCTTGATCTTGAGTTACTTGAGGGTTCTGAGGATTCCTATCGTCTGCTTTGGAAAAAATTGAGTTTCAATTCGATTCGATTCGGTTTATGGTGTATATACGGTATTTATGTTTATGGTTCGCTGTAAGCATTTATATAAATAAGTTAAATATGTATACTTATATACGTGGTTGCATATATGCCGGTATGTATGTATATATATTTTAATGAAGTATACAATATATTGCAATTTTAAATGTATATAACTGTTCAAGTCTTTTTGCATCTCTAATATATGAATATATAAATTAATATCTTTACGTTATTCATCATTCATTTTATAAAATATCTCTTCCTTCGATTTAGCCCATCATTATTGTATATAATAATCAAAATTGAATTGGTGTCTTTTTTCATTTTGAAAACATAGACGCTTCCATGGAATTTTGTGTGTGTGTGCCAGTCGTTTTTCAAACATTTTCTAAAGTGTAAAAATAAAGCTTTAAACATTAATTACAATTTCAATTTTTCAGTGCTGAAAAACATTAGAATCATTTCAAAAACATATAGTTGTATTAAAATAATGGAATTACTTAGAAATAATATTTTAAACCGAAAACCGACTGGGTGTTAGCTTGTTTTGGGATCTAATTAATATATGCAGGTTTTAGCAGGGAACTAGAATTGTATTTTTGGGATTAATTAGCCGCGTGTATAAAAACAAGAGTTTTGTGTAAAAATATTTTTTTTTAGAATCTTTTCTTTTTCAAAAAGGTTTTTTTTTGTAATTTTTGTCATTTTGTTTCACGTTTTTTTTGCTTTTTGTGGTGTATAATGTGTATAAATAAATCTTACTCGTAAATAAATCAATTAATCGCTCGCCTCAATATATAATCTATTTATATTCGTAATTATTTCATATATATTTTGAATGTAAAATTGCAAATCACATAATTGTTACCACTACTGTTCAATGGAATTTCTTATATAAGTTTTTTTTTGCTTTTTCGGTTTGCTTTTTTGTTGTTGGTTTTGCTTATGTGTATATAGGCATTTAATGCTATTTAAAACGCTATTAATAATCATCAATAAAGCCATGCATAAACACGATTTCATACTATGGCCCTATAAACAATGCACATAGCACTCTCTGGTCTAAATTCTAACTTCCCCGATATTCTGTTGCTATATCGAACGCGACAATCGGCCGTGATTCCTATAATCTCGCTATATAAAATTGTGGGCTTACAAGTGTGAGTGCCAGTTTTTTTTTGTTTTTAAATTAATATTTTGTTTTTTTTTTTGGGATTTATAATTAATGGTTTCTTGCTCGTTGTATAATTAAGTTCGAATGGTTTTCAATATTTTGTTGTTACTTGCATTTACTATTATTAATTTCGATATAAAACTGCCTCTTTTAAATATACTTTTGGTAATATATGTGTATATATATGCTTTAAAAAATAACCTCTATCAGCGTCCGCCTCCCGTTCCATCAATTCTTAAATTATGAAATAATTGTAATTGACAATATATAATTAAATTGTTTTCAAGTTTACTCCTTTGGGTTTTCTCGGCTTGCCATTTTGCTTTAAGTTACTCGGTTTACGGAATAAAAACTACGCATAAAATAAATACATGTTTGTGTATATATCAATACTTCTCGATTTTTAGAATTACAAATTTTTACCATTATTTATATAGTAATGTTATGTTTAATTTTTGTTCGTTAAAAACTATGTCACTTAAGTTTGGAATTGCTTTTAGTTATCATTTGTTTTACAAGTGCGTCCTCTCGTCCTCTACATCTACAATCAACCTTGGTTTTTCGATTTTCTTCCTCGGGGAGTATTCCTTATGAATGTGGGGTTTTTAAGAAACCTTTGGCTGGGCCAAAGCTCGAGGGATATTGCGGGGGATTGTGGGATTTGGGGTGCGGGAATGGGTTTCTGTATAAAATGGTTTAATTTTTGATTTATGTACACGAGTCCTGGGGTCTAATGCTAGTAATAAAATAACTATCCGTAAGTACCTTTGTTGCGGTGTGTGAGAATGTCTTAAGGGGGTCTGATGCACCGCCTAATGCTTGCTTTGTAATTTTCAATTTATAAATATTTCATATTCGAATGTATTTCTTTTTATTATTTATGTTAAGTATTGTCCTTGTGATATGTTTCTAAATTGTTTTCATTCATTAATTTTATTCATTTCTAAGTAATTGAAGTAGTTGTCTGTTTATCGAGTTTAGAGCATAATATGGAAGTAATCTCGTCCTAAACTGGTTAGAGTTGTAAAGTTGTTTCATTAAAATTGTTCGACTTGGAGTATATATCATCCGATCTGATCTGATTTCCGATTGCTACTTGTCCACTTGAGTACGGTTAAAAAGAGTCTAAGAGCAAGAGATACATTATATAATATTGTTGTAGTTTTAGTTGAGGAGTTGCAGGAAGTGCGACGATAAGTTCACTATTTGATTAGTTTTTGCTAAGATTGAACCCCGAGCCCTATTCGCCGATCGAACTGGACACATGTACTCTACATATATCCAGGGGCTAGTGTGTGTGTTTCCGGTGTGTGTCCTTGGGAGGGGTGTATATAAACTCTAGAGCCCTAAAACGACGCCTAAAAGTAGATATTTTTACCAAAAAACATGCAAATTGGTTCTGCTCGCTAGGTATTATTCTTCATATAGGTCGTATGTATACATATATATTTTTTTTGCCTTTCCCTCCGTCCCTTCCTCATCTGTATATAATGCTTATTTGATCTGTGTATATATATATATATATATAGAATTTCTACTTATGTTCCATAATATTCGTTGTGTCGGATTTTTACTATAAGTTACGTTTTGGATTTCCTTCTCAAACCTTTTGTTTTCTTTGTTCGCCTTCATTCCTCCTCATTCCTCAATTGATTTTTGAATTTTTCAGATTCTAGGTTTAGCTTTTGGTTTCTGTAAAAGTTGCAACTTGGAGAGACTGGATAGTTCAGATATATTAGTGGGTAGATATATTATGCATATAGGATGTATATAACTGCTTGAAGAAGTTCCTATTCAGAGAGATAGAGAGAGAATTGAGATCCTTTTCTGCTGCATTTCTTCCATTTAATGAACTACTCCGCTAGTAAGCCTTTTCTAGACTAGATTTTAATTTTAAGATTTCATATCTTTCTTTTTTTTTATCATTTTTAAGATTTTGTTTGCTTTGTTTGGTTCTAATTTGATAAGGGTGCTCGAGTATTGCTTTTAGGGTTCTGGTTTAAAGTATTTTGAGACTTGGGGATCATCTGAGGCAGAACTAAGCCCGGGCCTAGGCCACCACAATGTCCTGACTGGTCTCGTCGCTGTCCATCTCTAGGTCGTCCAGCTCGTCCTGCTTGCTGCTGAGGTTGTCGTCCTCCTCCTCCTCCTGATCCCCGTCCAGGCTCTTGGCGTGGCCAACGCCAATGGCCCCGGTGTCGCGCAGGCAGGCCGACTCCAGGTGCTTGTTGAGGTAAGACTTCAGGGCGAAGGTCTTGTTGCAGCGGTGGCACTTGAAGTTCTTGTCCCCCGAATGCGTTTGCATGTGGGCACGGAGATTGGAGCGGTCGGCGAAGGCCTTGCCGCAGTGGACACAGGCGTAGGGCTTCTCGCCGGTGTGGGAGCGGAGGTGGCCCTGCAACAGCCACGGGCGGGAGAACAGCTTGCCGCAGATGTCGCAGCTGTGCGAGAGCTTGTGCGTCAGCAGGTGCATGGCCAGGGCCGGCATGGACACGTAGGCCTTGCCGCAGGTATTGCACTTCTTGGCGGACTGCGAGTCCAGGGAGCGATGGGTCTGCTTGTGGCGCGACAGGTTTGAGGAGGTGGCATACTGCTTGCCACACTCGCAGCACTTGTAGCAGCCGCGCTTCCTCTTGGCATAGTTTTCTCCGTTTCCCGAGGACGCATTGCCGCCACCCACGGGGGCAGAGTCTTGGGCCGCGACCACCGGCGTGGCCGCCACACTCTTGGGCTGCTCCTGGCTTTTGGCCTTGCTCGCCTTGGTCCGGCCGTCGAGCATGTTGAGGCACATCTTCTGGGTCGAGGTCCTCGGCGGCAGCTGCTGCTGAGTGGCGGCCACCTTGCCGCCCCAGTTGGGTATCCCCGATTCCGAGGAGGAAGACATGTCGATGTCCACGTCGGAGCTGTGGTCCGAGTTGGGCGGCGTCAGAGGCGAGCACTGGTTGGCAGAGGATACCGGGTCCCCGGGTCCGTTCATCAGGTCGTAGGAACTGCTGCCAATGAACCGAATCGTTGACTGCGGCGACCGACGACTGGAAGCGCTGCTGTTATTGCTGTGGCTGCTGTTCGATATCTCCTGGATCTCCGGGCTGCGCAGCTGCTGCTCCTGTTCCTGCTTCATGATCGTGACCACGCAGGGTGGGATCAGCGGGGGCAGGCTCTGCGAGAGGGACAGAAGATCGTGGGCGGCCTCCGTCTCCTCGACGCTGCGGCCCCGGTAAATTGAGGCTGCAACCACGTGTTGCTCCTTCGCAGCCCGCTCTCGTTCCCGCTTTAAGGTCACCGGCTCCGGTTGGCGCGGCAAGCCGCTGGCACTCGCCGGAGGGGCGTAGAATATGACCTTGCCATCCTCTGCTGGAGCTCGGCCCATTGGACGGCGCAGTGACACTGTATAGGCACACAATTGGAAATCGGAATTAGCATTAGCACTAGTGACCTACCATCTCACAAATGAGGTTAGTATTGAACTGACAGTCGAGGGGCTGGTTAGCACAGGAGTCCGTATAGTCTTGGATATCACAGGGGCTTTTCAGGCTCATTTTTCTTACGGCAAATGGCTTGCGCCGGGGACTTGACAAAGATTTGACAAGTGTCACTCGAACTTGTTGAGTTTCCCCGCAGCCTAGAGACGGGGCCAATTTATCGGCCTGAGTCTGATGAGCCAATTTATCGGCCCTAACCAGAGCTGGAAAACGCACTCGTAGCTTTTCAGCACTGTACAGCACCGCCATTGGGAAGCTGCATTTCAAAATGAAGTATTTCAAATATGGCAGCCGTTAACTTTCTCCCAATTAAGGATTCGACTTGAAACTTTCAATTCCTGGTGTTTTAATTAACGACTGCCCACCTGTGGACCCAAAAAGCAGAACTAACTTCGTGTAACTTGAAACCTGTGGCTCAGACTCGGACAGGTTTATTGAAATTGTTTGCCCTGAGAGTTGTAGTTGTGTGTCCTTTAAGGACGTATAGCAGCCATTCACCTGGGTGGGAGGGTGCGTGTGCCAAGTGCAAGTCATAATCTGGGTGGTTACCAAGGAATCAAGGAAGCAGTAACCATAACTGCACATTTTGACATTTTATGGCCCGCTGACGCAATATCCTTGCTGCTGACCTGTTACGTTCTCGGTGCTCAGTTTCTCAATCGATACGACGACCCCCTGGGCGCCCGCCAGCCACCCTCTGCCAGTGGCAGTCAATGCCGCTTGTTTGCATTTGCTTTCTCCACTGCTTTTTCTGCTGCTTTTTTTCTGCTTTCTTCAAGAGCAACAAGCAACGACATCGACAAGGAGGCAAACGCAAACATGGAAAATGCCAACATACGCTAAAAAGATTAGCTAACGGCGACAATGTCAAACACGAGCGCTCACTCTGGAGTGTCAGAGGGGCATGGACTGGGGCTGGTGCTGGGGCTGGGGGATTAGGGGACAACAACAGGGGGTCAGGGGTCAGGCCAAACGAAGGACGGTGGCCAAGTGGGTGGCCATAAAATGGTTGAAAGTGCCGCTGGCTTTGCAGTGAGTGGCGCTGGAGTGGAGTGTGGGTCGGAAGCCTGGCTACTAAAAATAAATACGAGTACACAAATCGTCGCAGCCACCTGTTCACATTGTTGTGACGCAACTTTTGCGGGGGCTTTCATTATTTGGGGGCAGGGGGTCGATTGCTGGAGCTCACAACAAATGGAACAATGGCTATACCTTGAGGGAAATAGCTTTCAAAAGGGTACAAGTGTTACCCCAAAAGATTCTATAAAAAGTGTTTCCAAATATATTTCAGTTGGAATATTATTGAGGGCCTTACATTAAGACTTACCTGAGGCTGCCGCGGGTCCTGCCACTGAGGCAGTGTGGCTCGATGCCGAGGCTCCCGCTCGCCGCTGCTTCTCCTGCTTGGAGGAGTTCATCTGGACCAACGACTGGGCGGCAGACCACTCCAAATGCTCACACAGCTCCTCCTCCTCCGCATCCTCGTCGTCCTCCAGCTCGATTACCTCCCGTTTGAGCACAGACCGAGAGTTGCGCTTGGCCAGGGATTTCAGGGGCAGTTTGTGGGCCACCTGGTTGCCATTTCCGTTGGCGTTTCTCAGCACCGAGCTGGCTGCGACTGACGAAGGCTTATCCTCCGGCTTTCGGGTGCCGGAGGTCCTTGGCTTCGGACGCCGCCAGCTCTGCAGGTCAGCAGCTCCGGGCGCTGGGCCTGCTCCGGATCCTGCCGGCGATCCCGCAGCCACATACTTTTTGCTGGCACTCGCATAGGCAATCGTTTGGATCTTGTTGCGATTGGGCAGTATGAAGTCCACGGACATGTTGCACGATTTAACGGGTCACCGTTGCCCTTGCCGCTCGCCACAGATGCCAGTTGCCAGCTTGAAGCTTCCGGCAATCACAATTCCGGGGGATCCCCCGCTGGTTGTTTGTCCTGGTTGGGCGGGGGTCTCGGTTAGCTATTTGTGTGGCTTTTGGGGTTGGTTTTGTTTTTGGTTTCGGTGTTGGTTTCGGGATTCTTAAGCTTAGATATATATTTTGTTTTTTTTTTTTTTATTATTTGCTATGTAGATGTAGCACAACCTTCTTTGACGTCTGCAGTTTAAAATGCTTTAGCTTTAGCTTTGTCCCCGTTTTTTTTTGGCCGAACCGAGTCGTAGTTTTGGCCCTTTTCTCTACTTCGACTTCAACTTTGACATTGACATGAGTTGCCTCGAGAGTTTCGCTGCGGTTGCTCCTTCAGCTTTGATTCCTTTGCCCCAGTAGTCCTGCTGTTGGTGCTGTTGTTGCTTTGGCCTTTGGCTCGCCGGATGGCTGGCATCCTCCTGCCCCCGCTGCAGCTCCCCCTTGGCGGATCCCCCTACCACATCCGCTATAGCGATGGCCAAAGATTCACTTTGCCACAATTCTGAAGGTATCTGGCGTTCGTTGTTGCGTTGCTAGTTGCAGGTTGCTAGTTGCTGGTTGCTGGTTAATGGTTGCTGGTTGCTAGTTGCAATTCTGCTTGGCTTTGCCGTTACCGTTAGCAATCAAGGTCCTGTTCTGGAAGCGAAAGCAAAGGTAAATTAAATTGATGTTGTTTACCGGTAAGACACTGAGGAGTCTGGACAAAGAACCTGTCACATTTGCATGCAAATGCTCGGCGAAGCCATCGCAAAGGCCAAAGGACAAAGGACAACATGCGTCTTATTAAAACCGAGAACCCTTGTCTAGGGTGAGACTTTGGAGTGTTTGTGTTTGCTTGTTTAATACCCAAACTTCAGCTTCTTTTGCCTTTTCCCCTTTGGAAATCTTTTCTAAATATTTAACAAGACATCATGACAGATAATAAATCACAAAGGGGTTTTATTTGCCATCTTCATTTTAAACATGGTTGGTTTTAATATTTTTAAGATTGTTTTAAACATTGTTCAAAATATGATATATAATAACAATATAATAAAAAATATTAACAATATGAAGAAAACTTATCCCTGAAAGCAAGTCCTTTTATTAAACCCCTTGCTGGAACACCAAAAGTGAGTACGTGATAACCCCTGTACTATACCATGGAGTTCTTTTCCCCATAAATTACGGGTAAATACTCTATGGCAACCATTAACCGTTCGGGGCGCCACTCGCAGTGCCCGGCCACTTTCCAAAAGAATCTACTAAAATTGCATAATTTAAATGGCGATTAAAGGGCGAAAACTGTAAACAAGTTCCTGCAGTGGTTGCCAGTCATAATATTTACATTATAAATGCAGAAACCGCCGTGCAATCAGCGAAAGAGACAGGACATCGCCTGCAGGGGGCGCGTGGGGCAGGGGCTGGTTGATGGAGGGTGGTGTTGAGAAGAAATTTGCAACACTTGATTACACTTAATTGATAAATTGTTATACTTTTTGCACTAAATTGCACGGTTTATACACGGTCGGGCAGTTCATTTTCCGCACTAGGAAAACCGACAGAGAGTGAGAGAGAGAGAGAGCAGGCGGGTGTGGGGAAAAGGCTTCCATTGGAAGGTGGCGCACACGCACGCACACAAAACTATCTATCCCTATCCCACGTTTAAAAATGGCGCATACACTCGCTGCCATTGTTTAGGAAATGCACTGGCCGAGATTGTTCTGATTGGAATTGCACGTTTGAGAACCATTACCTCGTAGACTGAAAAGGAGGTTTATCACATGATTTGTTGTAGGGAATTTTGAATTTATTGGTGATTTTTGGAGTGAAATTCCGTTTTTCCGTTCGTTGTTTCAGCAACAACAACTTGTTCACTCTGCACTTGTCGAATGTTTTGTGAATTGAAATCCACTGAGAGAGAGTGAGAGAGAGTAGAAAGTGGGGAGAGAAAGCGCACTCGCTGCTCGGGATATCCGGAGAGCAAGAAAGCAAAGTAGCGAGTACATGCAACAAATAGTCAACTGTTGGTTGCCTTAGCCTACCTCACTGTACCACCCACCTCCCACCTCCCACCGCATCTCGCACTCGCACTCTCTCTCGCTCTCTGTTTCCTTTCTCTCGCTTTCTCTGCACATAAACAATGCGAGATTTTTATTGCATACTTTGCAGCTGCAACCTTATACACACACACAGCACTTTGTCACATGCAACACGAAATCGGAAATGAAATCATGCATAAATCTATGGATAAAAGGTTATTAAATCTATACACTCTAGGGGTACATTTTCAGAGGACATGCAGGGTATTACGACCGGACTATATACTGGTCTCTACGGTGCTACTACTTGTATATAGGAAGAAACTCGCCGTACTCGCTCTGATTTGTGGGGCCTGCGGAAAGGTGTTGTATTTTTTTGCACACACACGGATTTCGACGTTTTCTTTACCACCGATTCATGGATTTCGTTTTCAATTTGCACTTTTTTGATTCGGAATTTTCGAAATTCTTTGTTGCTTCTCTTGGACTTAGTTTTATGAGTATTTTACAGTTTTTATTATTTTATTGCGTGGCGTGTGCGGTGTTAAACTATGGACTTGTGTTTTTGGCCTGCCGCTGTGCGTCAGTTTTTGACGTACCACTCCCTTCTACTGTGCGCTTCGCATTCGCAGCTTTTCGCTGGCTCTGCCGCTCACTTTGGTGGCTATATCCACACTCACACACACACGACTATATCCATATACGTATATATAATTTACAGCGAGTGTGCGTGATTTCGGGTCAACACCGACGCACCACTTTTGGGCAGTGGCACGGGGTGGTTTGTTGCCTGGAAACTTTGTTGTGGGGCCGAGGGGCGCCTCCCCTATCGTTTTATATGCGGCACTGATAGTTTCTATGGCCCATAGTTAGCGAACTATAATTTCCCTGATTTATGGCCAGCGAGATCGATATATACCGCCGAGGCCCCACACAAAGACACAACAAGTAGCCAGCCAGGACCACCCTCCCCACCCACTCTTGCTCTCGCGGGTGGCAGAAGACACATGCAACAACCCCAGGAGAATCTGCGCAGACGCAGGCTCGGCCAGTTGCTCTCAAAAAACTGCCGAAACTTCCAGCGAGTCACCCACACACTGACAGAGGGCAGATCCTGGCACGGACTCGTGCCACACACACTTGTGGATTGCCGAAAATTATGCAACAGCACCGCATTGAGGGAGGGTGGTGTCACGGGGGGTGGCGCGCGGCACACGGATCCAGCAAGAGGCCGCCGCTCGAAAGCCGGGGGTGTGTTTTGATGTCTGCCACTTGGCTGCCTTGGCACGGCGCTGGGTTAAAAATACCAAACAAAAAAACAAAATAATAAAAAAAAACAGAAACCTGCAAAATCCAAAAGCAGGAGATCCCAGGGAAGGGCAAAAAAAGATTCTGGCCCAGCTTAGAAATAAATTATGAGCTGCTCCAGCTGTAAGCGTTTAATTTGGTATTGTTTTCATTCTTCGGTTTGGCCTTTATGGTTTCCCCGCCTTTTCCTTTTTTTGACCAAATATTTTGGGCATTTCTCTTTTGCATAGTTGACAACTGAAACTTGCTCCTTGCCTTGTCCTTTTTAACGTTTTGAGGTTTTGGGTTTATTTCGTTACGTTTCGTTTGGTTTGGTTTGGTTTGCTTCTGTTTGCACAGGCCGAATCGAAAAGGGGCCGCAGGACATGGGACACGGGACACAGGACAGGACACAGGGCACACAGAGCCCAGCCGCAAGGACTCCATGGCCCGTGGCCCATTATTGCCCCCCTCGGCGATACCAAAAAGGAGCCACTCCACCCCACTCCACCCTCCCTTGGTCCCTTGTGGTTGCTTTTTTTTCTGCGGCAGTGGTGGTGTATTGGCGGTGGTGCTGTTGCCGCTTCTGCTGCTGCTGCGTTGACATCAGCGCTTCCGTTGCGGGCTTCCTTATTATTCCTGTCACTAAGCCGCCCTTTAAATTCGCAATGAATGCCAAACAGCGAAACAGTTAAATATTTTTTTGTCCCCCTGCCTTCGTTTTGGCCTTTTTGTTGTATTTGGTCTTGTTTTGTTTCGGTTTCGGTCCCAGACCGTTGTTGTTCGAGCCACGGAAGTGCAACACCATCCAACCATCCAACCATCCAGGCCAGCCAGCAGACCGACCCCGAGCAGACCGGAACAGGATGCACCCGGAGAAAATATTGTTCGGCCGGATTATTGCACAATTTATTTTTTAAATCCACATACAGAGTTTTGTGGGAAAACTGCAAAATACATCGCTGTATCTTTCTTTCACTGAAAGGATTTTTGGGAAGGATTTCTTATCAGAAATTGTTATAATTTTAAATTAAATATTAAATTAATAGTTTAAAGACTATAAACACCGATGATCTTGAGACAATTTAATTGTAACTTCTTCAATAGCTTGTGATTTTTTTAAAAGTGTCCTTGTTTTTGGGGTCCTGGCACTGCCACTGGGATTGGAAACGGGAAACAACCGCAAGGTTGCCCCGGCCAAAGGGTTGCTGCTTGTGCTTCTGCTTCTGTTGCTTTTGCCATTGAGTTGGCACTGATATTGTGATGTCCTGATGTCTCCATGTCCTGCCGCGCTTCATCGTCATCATCGTCATCGTCATCGTCGGTCGCCTTCGCGGTTACATTGACCCTTTTTCCATGGACTCTTTTGTGTTGCCGCTCCATAGGCTTTCTTGCCGTCAACGCTAATGGAGCTTAAAAAGTTGTCAAAGCGGCGCGGGTTTTATATTTTAATTTCAAAGTGCCAAAATAGAAAATGAAATGGAGCAGGAAGCAGAAAGCAGGATGCGGAATGCGGGATGCGGAAGGGTTTCCATTGGCCCAGGGAACTGGGACCTGAGGAACCAGGAAAGTGCCATCATCAAAAAGGGCTCGGGAATAAGGCATCAAATCAACTGTATTCTGTCATCGAAAATCAGACGCAAAGTGAAGTACAACAAGAACAAAAAAGCAAATAAGGAAATATAAAAATAAAAAAAGGAAAAGGACCGTCTGGCGGCGAGAATATTCATCGTGGGCTGGCGGAGCCCAACTCCTGTTGCCGCATTTATTGCCATATGCTGACAGTGTTGCTCGCGGCGGCCAGTCGGTGGCGATGGGGGCCAATTTGAGCTGTCATAAAAATGTACAACAACTGGCTACAAAGCAAACAATGCGACGAGTGCCAACAGCAACACAAACAGCACCAGCAACAGAGCTGGAAGCGGCAGTGGCAGCAACACCCACACCCACACATACACTCGAACACTCAGTGGCAGCTACGGCAACATCAGCAACAACTATAGCAATGGCCGCATTCAGCAATTGTGCAAACAAATTGCTGTTGCACTTTACTTTTATTTTACGAGTGCGAATGCCAGAGCTTGCTTCTTTCTACGGATACACTGCCCACAAAAATGTCGAGGAAATCGGCCATTAAATGGTTACTTACACATGTCCTTATACATCTGGGTAGAACCCCTTTTCAAAAGCTTTTAGTACGAGGTTCATATATCTTTATTCTCTGATCTACTACAAGGCCTAACAAATAAAGATTGACTTGAAATAACTTATTTTATTTTATAGAGAATCCTTAAAAGTAAGAATTAAAATACCCCTAGTCTACTTTCCTTTAAGACTCTTCTTTTCTTTGTGTACATTTTTTTCTCGTTTCCCGGTTTCGTTGACGGACCAAGGGAGTCCTGAGTCCTGCCAGGGTCCTGTTGGCGTTCTTCTGCTGATTTTTTTCCTTTCTCCGCCCGCTGCCCAATTTGCATTTTACTATCGCTGCAGGTTTTTATAGTTGTTGCTTTTGCATTTGCTCTTACTTTTTGATGCCTCACTCGGGTTCCCCACTCCCAGTGCCCAGTACCCAGTTCCCAGCTCTTCGTTCTGGTTCTGGTTTTATTTGCGGGCCGCAATTTTCCTGCCTCCATCCGGCTCCCACCAGCATCGTCCCGGTGCTCATCCTTCGCTTTTTGTGGAATTCACTGGTCATAAAGTTTACTTAACATGCCGCTGACGCTTTAGTATTTTTTCTCCTGTTAAACTTTGGATTGCAAAAGTCAAGTTCCTTGCCAGATGGAGACATGTACAAATACAAATACTAATACAGGGTCCAGCAAGGACACTATATATGTATATGTGTAAATGTACTTCCAGATAGCCAGACAAATCTCCGACTTTGGACGGCATTTCTAATGCGGTCTGTTATGGTTCGCCATCAATTATATCAATTTCTGGGCGAGAACTTGAAGTAAACAAAACCACTTCAATGGCGGCTACTCAACTTGATTAGTTTGATCAAGAGGTAGCTAGACTCTGGTCAGATTTATTGCCCAGTGCAGCTTTGAAATATTTGTGAAATGCATTTATTTCCAGGTAATGGACTGGCATGGCCATAAATGAGTGTTAAATGAGTCATTTAATATATTTAATGGAGAATAAGGTTGTAAATTAATGAATTTCTTATTAATAAAATAAATTAGGCAGATGATCCATAAAGGAGGTAATAATATTCTTTCAGTTGGATTAAAGTAAACCTTTTAAAATGCCACCCATCAAGTATAAAGTAAGTATATTATTGTTGAAAAATTCAACATGTGGCTGCAATAAATCCATTTGGCATTTTGCAATCGCTTTAATACAGATATATATACTAGTATATATATCTGTATAGTATATATATCTGTATTAAAGCGATTGCAAAATGCCAAATGGATTTATTGCAGCCACATGTTGAATTTTTCAACAATAATATACTTACTTTATACTTGATGGGTGGCATTTTAAAAGGTTTACTTTAATCCAACTGAAAGAATATTATTACCTCCTTTATGGATCATCTGCCTAATTTATTTTATTAATAAGAAATTCATTAATTTACAACCTTATTCTCCATTAAATATATTAAATGACTCATTTAACACTCAAACATTTTATTCTGCAATGAAATTTGAAACATGGCTAATAAAGAAATCATCTTGAAAGAATCGTATTCATACATCTTTATGGGAATCTCTATCACTCGAGTGCTATCCAAAATCAAAAACCAGTCGAAACGAGCTGGCAAAACAGTCGTAATCCATATTCCCTCAAATTCCTTTTTAATACAGCCAGCAAGTTCAGTAAAATATAAACAATTTACAACCATGCCACTTACTGAGGTGAAATTTATTCAAAGTCCCATTCAATCGCGATGCCACTAAGCTTGCTCACACGGTGCTTTGATCCCCTCGCCTTCTATACCTCCTGGGAGGCTGGGGGGCTGCCCCTGGTTTAAAGTAGAATGGGTTTTCCCTTTTTCCGAGCGATTTACGAGTCTGGTCTGGTCCTGCCCCAGGTCCTGCTCCTGTTGTATCCTCCGGTCTCCAGATTCCATCCCTGTGCACTTTCGCAGTAACATTTTACAACATTTGTATTTATTTGGCGTCGTGAGTTTAAGATGTTGTTGATATATGTTGATATGTTGTTATATATGTTTACCGTTGTGTGACACACACACACTCAGCTACACCCAGAAAAAGTGGCAACTGCTGCAGCTACACATAAGTAAATTAGGATTTATGCTTTGTTCTATTTGAGCGCTGCAAAGCCATAAACGATTTTTTATGCACAGCCACTTGCTTTTGAGTTTTTTGCCGACAGGATGGGGGCTTGGGAGCTGGGGGCTGGGGAGTGCCAGGGAGGGGTATCTAAGGAGCAGTTCGCACCTTGCCGAATACGATTTACGACTTGGAGCATGTGAGAACGTAAAATTGTTATAAATTTGCATGTGCAGAATGCGAAAGGAGCTCGCACGGCCATCGCTCTAGTCGCAGGGAACATGACTCTCACTCTGAGAAATAAAATGGTTTCGCAATTGCTGTAAAATTTAGTGATTTGCTGTAAAACTAACGGGCATCAAAATTTTAAATTAAACAACCAACGTAAAATCATCCGATACATTTTCCAAACGTCATTTATGCTGAAACCTGGAGAGCTTATTTTTATCTAAAGCAACGCTTACCATTTATGTTAACGTTTTAGGAGATATTATAATTTTATAGTTAAGAAGCTTTATCCGGCTTTATAAAACATTTATCTATATAGGTAAATTCTTGAACAGATCATCTAACGACCTCGTCTGCTTCTATCTCAACTATTATGTATTTTGTATGCCTATTGACTCTAGATTCTTGGAATAGAAGTAATATATGTATATTTCTACTTAAATTTGCATTCTTTAAAAGAATCTGCATCAGAAAAAGAATTTGACCAAGTAAAGACTGAAATTGGACAAAAAAGGAACCTTTCAAAAGACTTTTTAACGAATATCTCGACCATTTGGCTACCGATTTGAAAGCGGCATATCATTTATGAACCAACGCAACAACACCCATCGATATGCATAAAAATAACTCGAAAATTGGAGAACAAAAATTTTCGTCCATTTTTGACAAAATTTGTGAAGTAACCCCTTTGAAAAATTGCCAAAAAATGGTCAACATTTTTGTTGGTAGGTTTTGATGAAGAATGATTCTACTCGAAGTTCTAAGACCAGGACGGTATAACACTCGTGGATCTGACAAATATAAGCGGAGTTATGCACATTTTTCGACTTCGAAAATCAAAAAATTTGGAAAAAAAATTTTTCCCCTCTAAAAACTATGTTTTCTAAATATTTCTTAATGCGTAACAATGTTTGAGAATTGATCCTCGAATAAATGTCCTTATTTCCTGAAAATAGCTTAAAAGGAAATATCAATGAATAAAACACATATACATTTTAAAACATTTATTTAAAGCTTATAAAGATTAGTTAGATTTATGAAGTTCATAGTTAGCCTTTTAAATTCAATAAAAAAGAATAGTTTTCCAAACTAAAATTTGCGAAATTTTCCCTTAAGCTTGTATCAATTATGAAAGAAAGGAATAAATAAAGGATAGAGGAATAAAAATAGATTTAGATATTTTTTCGAGTGCCTGAGCAAGTAGCTGGAAACTCAAAGTTGAGGAGGCAATAAACCCAACTTACGGCCAAGATCAATCGCAGCGGCTTGAGCCAGTTAATGGCACATGAAACTGAACAACAGAGCACTCTCCGCCCAATCGCCGGATGACAAAGGAGCTGTTCAGTTCAGAGGATTTTCATAGGAAGTGGGGGAAGTTGGAGGGAATATTAACGGAGCACTGCCACCCACTAGCGCCAAGTGAGCGTAATTAATGCCCTGAAATTTATCAAGCTGCATTAGGGCAATGAATGAAACCTGTAACTCATTTTGTCACTGAAAGTAAACAACACAACACAATGCGATGTAAACTGTTGCTAAGCCATCGCGTGTGGGCATATGTTCCTCCGAATGACAGCAGCGAAAACTTTTTTACCTTTCTTATGTATATTCCTAGCTGTATAGTCATATAGACTTGCTTTTTTGGGTTCTTCCATCAGGCGACAGTTTAATTTTTCCCCGTAACCCGTGACCCACATGGCCGCTGACACCCCGCGATGACGCAAATCTTAAAGAATTCTCAGCCCTATATAGTATAGTAAGATGTTTGTCGGCAGATAGTCCCCACTGGATTAATGCTGCCATAATTCCTGCCGACTGCCGGCTGCCTGCTGCCTTGTGCCCTGTGCCTGCGGGGGAGCGGCCCCCAGTAGTCGTGTGGAGTGGAGAGTTCATTTAATATATCCGATAAAAGTATTTGCAATAAATCCTGTAAAAGCTAATGATTAATTGCTCTGTAGCTTTTAACGTCAACGCGCATACTAGGCACGGATTGTGTGTCAGACGCCAACAGCGAAGGCAACAAGGACAACAACAGGAAGAGTAACAACAACAAAAAAGGTTACAGCTACAGCAACAGCAACAACAACAAAACCAAAAGTGGCAGCGACATTGGCCAATGTGGCGTATGAGTAATTCGACTTTGACGCCGCAACGCCGCGCGTGGTTTTGCCTACAGCCACACACTCACACACACACAGGACCAATCTGCCACTCACACACACACACTGGCACATGCACTAATACATTTGTCTCTTGCCTCTAGTGTATGTTTCATGTTTTGCGTTATTGTCGCTTCAAGTAAAAACACAAAAATATTTATTTCAAATGAGTCCTGTGTACAACTGGGGACTGCGGAAACTGGTAAACAGAATGCTTTCTCTGGCCACGCCCCCAAAACGCCCAAAAAGAGATACCCTATAAAAAAAAATAAAGGGTATGATGAGAATAAATTTAAGAATAAGTGAGTTCTTTGAGTTTAAATTACTTAAATATGGCTGCATGACACAAATTAAAACCCCTTTTAAAGTTATCAGGAACATTTTATTGCTTTATAATTCATATTTAAACCGGAATCTGAAGTTGTGGAGTGTTTTTAAATTAAATTCCTAGCAAAGTTAGTCCATTTCATTGTAAATATTATAAAAATATTTGTAAAAACCCTTATTTAAGGAGATAAGTATCATCTATTGCCCAAACTCCGCCAAACAAATGACAAAAATAGTTGAAAAAGTATTTATCAAAAAAATTGAGACAAAAAATATCTCAAAATTATTGAAGCCTTCAAATCTATGCATTTTGAATGAAAAACTCTGTGGTTTATGTTCTGGGTAGCCCTGTAGTCGTTACTTTCATAAAATACCGAATTGACTTCCTTTTTTGGGGGGAAATTCTTTTTCTTTTTTCGGTGGGTGGCGAAAGTTACTTTAAGGGGGATGGTGGGCTGGCCCGTGGCTGGCGCCTGTTCTGTGGCTGGGGGATTGGGTGAAAGACAGCATTTGCCATAAATTGTGAAAGTGTCAACGAAAGGCAAAAATACGCACACACACACACACAGACGGGGAGAGGGCCGCAGGGTAATACATACCAATGCAGATGGGAGTCACACGCACGCACGCACTGAGGGAAAACAATGCTAACGACATACAAACAAACAAATCTATACTCATTTGGGCGCAGTGTATAGTCCTTGGTATTGGTATTAGTGGGTGGGTGGGTGTGTGTGTCCTGGTGGTGGCGTGGGGAAGCAACACGCACGCATATTTATTTTGAACACATCTTTTTTTGGGCCGCTACAAATGCGTTATATAAATACGCAGGGAAATAAATGTATAATATGTATCGAGATGGGTATGACTGTGTGTAGGGGTGCTAGGGTGTGTGTGTGTGTGGGGAATGGTGTTCCTTAGATTGCCTTACATACTCACGCATATTGTTCTAATCAGTGGCAATGTCCTGGCCTTCTTGGCCTGCTCGGCCCAGCCTGGCCAAGAATGTCAATTTTTTGTTGCCTAATTTATTTCGCCGGCATTGGAATATTGCTTCACCCACCCAGGGGGTGGTTTTCGCCCTCCTCCCCTCTAGAGTTTGACGCCCAACAGGCTCTCGTGGCCTCTGTCCTGTTCGGCGGCTGATTATTGTCATGAGCCTTTTCCTCCTCCTCCTCAAATAAATTCCGACAGTTTGAGATTTTTTGCATAAGGATTCGGCTTGTCCTGCCGCTGACATCTCTTATGGAAGATGGATAGTTCTGTGGCGTGGTCAGGTACAATCGATAGTCCGGCATATTTATGGTGGCCACGTGACCTTACGCTGACCTCCCAAAGGAAAGGCTCCACGCTTCCCCAAAGAAAGAGTTTCCCTAAGCCGCATTCCCTGACAGATTCAAATCCCGGCAGTGGGGGGGAGCTGTGAGAAGAAGTGGGTGGCTAAAATAATTAATCTCCTTAATTGAATACATGCGAATTATGAATCAGCAGCCGCCAGGACAAGCACTTACCGCAATTACTGCATTAATTTCCACCACTTGCTGGGGGTGCCCGAGCGAAAATTGCCCGAGGGGTTGCGTTTAGCATTCATCTTTTTCCTCCGGGGGGTGGGACCCGGGGAGATTGTTGCTTCTGAAGAAAGCCGAGGGTCCAGTGTTCCACTAAATTGGACACATCTGCACAGTTTTGTCCCAACCCCCGGGCTTTTCTCGGCAGCGTGTCAATCTTGTGAGTCAAATGGCGGCACGCATGGCAAACTTTTCCAGCTATTTTAGATCCCAGATCCCAAGATCCAGAGCCCAGACCTCAGCACAGACCCCCCGACTCAGACCAGGAGCTACGTTAAATCCCCGCACGTTTCCGCATTTCCACATTTCTACTTTTCTTTATACGTTTCTGTATTTTTTGAATTTCTGTACTTCTGTGCGAGCATTTCCACATTGCCGGAGTGAGTCGTCTGGCGCATTTGCATTTGGCTCCGCACACAATTTGTATGCTTAACTAAGCCGACTGCGTGCATGTTTCTAATGGGCGGCACAAAAGGTTGCCTTACCTGATGCTGAACACGGAAAAAACACGCCGGGGAAGCAGCGGCCTCCCCTCGCTTCACTGCCCCCCTCGGAAAACTCATTTCGCCCCGGGCGTGACTTTTATAGCACTTTGTTTCCGAGTAGCTGGAGCTACAGAAAACCAAAACTCGCTCGAAAAAAGTAACCGAAACAGAAAAATTGTAAAACTTTCTATACCCAAAAGGTTTAAATACTCTTGGCGGGGCTAGCAGTGTTCTATCAGCTGGATGATTTATTTTTCTGCGTTTTAATTTCAGGGATTTCAACAATTTCTCGAATTCTAATCCTAAAACTTTCAGAAAATGATAGCTTAAATATTAAAACATGATCCTATACCCTCCATTATCAAATTCAACCAGATCTATGCTATTTAAAATCTTATAACCTTTCTTAATTAAACTTTTCCAAACTCAATGTTGATTTTTCAAAAAATTCAACTTGAAAACCAAACCAAACTTGTTTAATAAGCATTAATTATGATACAACTACGTGTAGTCTAAAACTGTTCAAGATTTAATTAAATTAATCCAAAATTTCCATCTAAAAGAGGAAAGGTTGGTTGAAAATACACCAAGCCTGCCAATACCCTAATTTAAGGTCCAAACTATTACTACTTTTATAGAAAATTAGACTAGTTTTTTTAAAAATGCTTTTTAATCAAAATTCTAGAGATACCAGGGAACAAATCCTAGATAATTGAGCCATTATCCTCCTAGAGGGTATACAAATGTGAAAATCGTTTGAAAGTAAATGGATTTTGTCAGAGCCACAAAACGCATTGGAAACTTTTGCCTGGGCAATTCAAAATTGCCAAAATGCGATACCCATTTGGTTCAAGTTGCTGTTGCTGATGTTGTTCCTGATGTTGTTGCTGAACTTATCAACACGCCGATCACTTGCGACAGTTTCCGCTGTGCCACACAGATACTCACACACACACGCAGATGACGAGAGGGCCTAATTGCCCCACACCCAGTTACAGTCCCATTTCCAATCCCATTCCCATTCCCATAACGAGAACTCACCCCCTTTCGGCCCAAAACCGAAAACCCCATTCAAGGTGAGCAATGTAAAAACTTCCTGTGCACTCATTTAGTCCTGCTGAGCTCTTGTTGCCAATGTTGTCCTTATACAAGCGGCAGCAGCACTACTACACTCAGGATAAAAATAGGCTAACAATTTAGGACTTATTTAGATTCATTTTTAGAGCGAAAAGCCTAGTCATTTTTTCTTTAAAATCTCCTTAAACTGGTTTGTTGCAATCTCAGAGTTAGTTACCTTTTTCTTTCTGTGCAGCAACAGCAACGCTGAAGCAACGTGCCCCTTACACCCAAACAATACACAGAACCAAACAAAAAAAGAAAGGAGAAAAAACGGATATAGAAATTCAATACTTTGATTCGTGCCACAAGCATCGAGAGGAGCAATGTGGAGGAAGTGCAACCATACAAGGTAACCAAATAGCAGGACAACACGTACCACGAGCACTTGTTGTAGTTTTTTTTTTTCATTTTTATGCTGCCCCTCGGGGGGTAGGGAGGTGTGCGGCAGGGTGGTTGCTGACGGCTACAAGATTTTCGAAACTGCAGTGGGAACTTTTTGGGCAACATTGCTGCATTATACTTAGTGGTTTCCACTTGATTGATGCCATCTGTTGTTCGACCCACCGAGGAAAGAAGGAAAGTTCGCTTTCCTACACGGGCGGGGAAAAAACAATTGTAATTGTAGTGGGAGGTAGGGGGAGGAAGGGAGGATGTGTTCTACAGGAGGTCGGAGGTTGGTAGGTGTAGTTCTAATAACAACATCACGCAATGTCCTGCCGGCTGCGTGGGAAAGTCCTGGCAAGTTGCCGTTGTTGCTTAATTACTGATATATAGATATCCTGCGAGTGCGAGTGCTAGAGTGATTGCGAGTACAACTATTATTAACAGTCCTGGCAGGCTGACATCCGGTTTGTCAGGGATTCCAGCAGGGAAAGTGAATGGAGGCAACAAGGACTCTGGGAAAAGCTTCCACTCTCCACGTCACTCCACTCCACTTCACTTACATGTCTGCCAATTATAAGCAACTAAACCGCAGATAAGAGCGGATGCTGAGGCTGAGAATGAGAGCTGAGACTAACCAGACTACACTCTACCCGCTCCCCCTTTTACAGGACTCAAGATATTCCATATCCCGTGCACCACATCCCATCCAGACCCGTTCTCCCGAGGATGTGCTGTCAAAGCGACGTGACTAAGTGGTGAAAAATGATTTCGTGGCTACGTGTGACTCTCTCTAGCTTCAGGAGTGAGCGGGCGTTAAGCGTTCACGGCTCCCCCTGGAGTCCTGACGTCCTAGAGACGGCCGTACCAGCGTCCTGGCGTCCTGGCATCCTGGAGAACCGCACTGAGCCATCGAGAGGGTCACTTGACGAGATACCTCTAGGGGGGTGAACGGAGAATGGGCAACTGGGGCTGGGGAATGGGGAATGCATGTCCTGGAAGTGTTGTGCAATCGTCAAAGGATCAACACATTCGCCCTGGCTGGCGATGAGGTTACTTCGTGAGGGAAATTTATCAAGGCTTCCGTTGCGAGGGGAAGGAGTGGGTCTTAAGGATATGAAGGGCAGGCATTTTTAGTAAAATATGAACTCCCGGATCCGGCAGTTTGTCTAGTCCTGGTGAGTAAACTTCAGTTATAGAGTAGGAATCTGTGAGCGCAGAGGATATCCTTTTGAAAGTTATTATTTGATCAGGGTTGGCTTAAAATGAATTGCAATTAATTGATGTTATTCTTATAATAAAATTCATTTCCTTTCAAAGCAGTACTAATACTACTCACTTCAAGGATTCCTCCATTGCCGTGTCTGTTGCAGGTTTTCAGTTTTCTCTCCTGCCCTGAAAGATTTCCTTTTGAATCTGTCGCCAATTTGAAGATAGCTTCCTTTATCCAGGGTCGAGACATTCCGACGTCCTTCTCGCTGCGTGTCACGCTGTCTTCGCTGGTGTCTTGGCCCTTCTAGAATCCTTTTGCATCTGCACCTTCATCTCAATCTCCTTCGTCGCATCCTGGCACATCCTAGCACATCCTCGCCGTCTGGCGTCGTTGTCTTCCTGCCAAGTAGCACTCAAAGTGAGTTTGCGACGCATTGCCGCATTGTCGCTACTTCATCAGCAACAGCTACAGCCCCGGCGAAAGCTTCAGTAACGGCATCAAGTGCAAGTATCCATGTCCTGGCTGCACTTGTGCACCAGCCACCACCCGCCGCCCACCTCCTCTTATCCTTAGAGACCGCCTGCCGCCCCTTCGGAACACAAAATGTTGCCAGTTGGCAACTGAGCGTCCGCAGGAAATGAATACGTGTTGAATATTTGTCGAGTTGAAGCACAAGGACATGGAGGATAACATGGGGATGCTGCTGCCCACTCCGCCGCCCCCTGAAAGCATGTACTTGGCAAACAAACACATATGTATATACGCATGACACGGAGTGTACTTGGAGAAATGTCATTGAATAATCAGGATTTTTCTAAATTAAAATGTTGAATGGGAAACAGGAAGTGATGGATTAAAAGCAATCTCTAATTTTTAGAAAACAAATGATAGAAAATTACGATATATTGTAGTACAAAATGTTGTGATTTTCAGTTATTTTTCCCCCCAGTGCATCCATCTACGTGGCAGAGCTCCATGTGTCGCTTAGCCTTGCTGGCCGGGCTAATGCGCAAACCAAATATGATATACTATACGGGAATGTATATGGGCTGCGGATATATGTGCGGCAGAGCATCTGCCACAGATTTGCAAGCGTTTCATAAATAGCAACAACAGCAGCAACAACATCGACAGCATCAACAGCAACAAGCTGCAAGGACCAGGCGCAGAAGGACCAAAACGCCAGCTGCTGCAAATGGCACGCATGAAAATGAAAGGCCCATCGAATGGGCGCGTTCATTGAGAATTTATATCAATAAGAGAAAAGAGAAGAAACAAAAAAGACCCATACACACACACACACGTTTATTAGGAGGAGGAGAAAAAAAAAATTAAGAGAAAAGGACGATTCAGGACGACTAGGAGCAGGAGGAGGAGCAGCACTAAAGGCCATCGGAAACTATAATCACGTATGTGCATATGTCTGTGGCAACACGAGAGGCCAGGATATCAGTGCTAAGTGCTCTTGTTGCATGCTGCACAAGTAATTAAGATTAGTGACTCAATATGCACACGAGCACATACATCTATATCTAAAACATATATGTACGTCTTAGAACATACTATATATGTATCTGGAGACGAAGGATTCCTGAGACAAACAACTTAACTTGTTCCATTCTGGCACTCTGTTGGCTTTGGCTTTGTTTTATCTGCACTCTGGGAAAATGTATTAGTTGTCGGGGACTATAATATCCTTTCAGGATAGATTCTAAAGATCAAACATTAGAAACGTTTAAAGCTTAAAAATATTTAAGAAAAGGGTAGAACACCTATCGGGTAATCTTTCTTAACCACTTTTCTTGCAGTGCCTTCCTTTAGCTATGCTTGGTTTTAATTTGTATCTTTGGGCAAGTAGCTGTGTATCTTTACATGGCTTCACTTAGTCTTGAAATTACCAATTTACACAACTGAGATTGCCAAGAGCCCTGGCATCCTGGCATCCTTTGTGTGTGCCATTCCTAGTGCTCTGTAATTCCCACAAATTGAAGAATCAACTCGACTCTGATTGATGCCTAACCCTCTGCATTCTCTGCAGTTTTGACTTCATCCGGAGCGATTAATTGAATCAACTGCTACTGCTACTGCTGCTGCTGCTGCATCAAAAAAAAAAGGGAAAAAATGGAAAGCCCCTAAAAATGAAGCCTCAGATATTCAAAATATTTCTGAAAGACGGCTGTTGTCGACCGAAAGCCATTAGTTTATGGATGGCAAACAAAACAAGAGCCTGAGGGCGCTAACCTATCCCGAACTCAATCCCAATCCCGAAAACCCAAAACCCAATTCCCAATCCCTATTCCTATCCCCATCCCCTGGCCGGTCCTTATCCTGATGCCCCGAAAATGAAATTCAAGAACTGGCTGCACCCATAGTTTCTGGTTTTTAGGATCCTGAAACCAGGAACCTGGAACCTGGGTCAGGAATCAGGAATCAGCTGCTGTTGCATCGCTGCTATAGGAAAATGAAATAATGCCAATGTGGACAGCTGTCGGGGAAATTGTTGAAAGGCGAATGAAAAGCGGTTTTCCATCTCACTCTGTCTATGGGGTTTCTTTTTGTCCTTGGGCTGTTTTTTACAGCGCTCTGCCATCACAATAATCATTATCATGCAGAATGCAGTTTTCAGCACTGAAAGAAAATCATTCTTGTGCATATTTAAGGGATTGTTTAAGTAAAGGTTTTATTCCGTCCAGTATAGTTAGGAGTAAGGATCCAGTAAGCATAGGGTCAAAAAAGTAAGAATGTCAGGAAATAGTACAATTTGGTAGAATGTATGGATATATGATTTAAAGTCCTATATCTTTATTTAATATACATATGTTTAAAGGAGTTCCGATGTTTAAGCTTTTGTAATGTTCTATGAATAAGAAAGTGTTTAAAAATATCGAAGACATTTCGTTGAGGTTTCATCGCACAAGAGCTTATCAATAATTCTTCTACAAATCGTATAGTAATATAATACCATTCACTCTTTGTTTCCAGTGTGTGTTTATGTAGATCACCGATTGATGTCCCGTCTGCAGATCGCTGGGCGAGCCCTTGTCCTTTTTCATTTTTTTCTGCTGCTACCTGGACCGCACCTCAACGCCGGGCCAGAAGGTTCGGGGTTCGTGCCCTCCCCCCGCTCCTTTCCTATCCCTGTGGAAAGGTCTTTGAACTCGGAATCAGACGCGTCTAACGATTTGTGGGTTTCGTTCGCTTTTGTTGTCCTGCAACTGCAACAGCTGCCATCCGAGCTAGCAGCGGAGCAGGGATACAGGAACTGAGAATCCCTATCCGTATGTCCTTAGCCCTAACCCAGTGAGATTTCCCCCCTCCGCTCGTATCCCTTAACCCTCCCCCAACCCCCTTTCGACCAGTCGACACTCAAAAGTCCAAACAAATGTAATTAAAAATACAAAGTTTCGAATTACCGGAATGGTAACCGAATTCTGAAATGAACTGGACACACGTTTTTGGGGGGAAGCCCCGCAAGTGAGCGACCTCTGTGTATCCTGAATCCTCCCGTATCCTGTCGCCGGATATGCTAATAAGTTTGCCCATCAAAACTGGCCAAAGTGCAATTTCGGGCGATGACGTAAACTCTCCTTTATTTCATGCAACGCTGTTATTGTCCTTTTTTTTTTACTTTTGTACCTGTTTGCTGTTTCTATGCAGACGCCAAAAATTCCAAAAAAAAAGGTAAAAGGGGGTGGTGCTGGGCGCTTTCCTTCTTTGTTTTGGGTGTTTTTTGGGTGGTAGAGATGGCGGTGGTGGTGGTGATGGTGTTGGTAGCGATGGTGGTGCCGTGTTGCTCTGATGATGATGATGATGACGACGACGATGGGGTGGTGGTTGGTTGGCAAAGCCATTCAAAAAGGAGTAACAATGAAATTACAGCAGGAACAGGAATAAATAGCATTTGGGAAAAACTCGACAGCGCCAGGGACCAGAATACAGGACCAAGGACCCGGCCCAGACCCAGGACCCAGACTTACAGACTCACAGACAGACATCGCGAATACAATAAAGATGAAAGAGAAGTCAATTGCGAACTCATCGAAGCATGAATACTCTTTGTCAGTCCGAACTGATTGGTTTATGGCGCCATAAACTACACAAGTCATTCGGATACGGATGCGGATAGGGATACGGATTCGTATCTCACGGAAACAAAGGCCAACGATTCTGGTAATCAAAAGGAAGCTTTATAAATTACATGTTGCATGATTTGCCGCCCGTTTTACATATGCCACTCTCCAATTGTTTCGATTCTGCATCACCAGAGATCTATGCATTCAATGGTTTTTCAGATGGAGACCCAATAACTCGATTAAACATATGTCTGGCCTTTAATGGGGTTTCAAAAATTCTTTATTCGAGCCTATTGGTCCAGAAGTCATTAGTTTAATTGAGTCTTTGTTGCCTATTTGTACAAGGATCTTAATTAAAAGCCAGCTCAAGCAAGATTTAGAAGCTGCAAGATTTAGAAGATTCAACATTTCTTCAATATAGACAACGTTTTCTTAAAAACAACTATATATATTTATCTATATAAAGATATTCCTCCTGAAAAAGGTTTGAATAAAATGAGAAAGAACTTAGTCGACAAAAAAACATTTATTTGGCCTGAGTACTTATTGAATTGTTCATTTGCCTATAGCATACTCGAAAATACTTAAAAACTTTTAAATATATTTCAAAAAGTAGAATGAAATGAGCAATTTTCTGAGAAAATCCTTGATACCCTCACCTGGCAGGGCATGCATAATATAGAATTCGGAATCAGACCCAGACTCAGTCTGGTACTCTCGTGCTGTTTCCACTTTAATACATCATTGAATGGAAGGCGGAATGAGCATGCCAGACACCTGGCTGGCCTGGGCTCTGAAAAAAGGATAGGTATATCCTTTCTGTGGCTCGGCTCATGCTCATGCTCCTGCCAGGGCCACTGCCATCGCTCCTGTTTCTGTTTCTGTTTCAGTTCCAGTTCCAGCATTGCCGCTGGCTTGCTTCTCCCTTTGGCAGTTTGTCGGAGCTGTTTTGGGTGCAAAAGGACAAGGGAAGGAGGAAGGATCAACAGTTTCTGGTTATAGTTCGGCTACAGCTGCCGCCGTCACTTCACTTCCGTGCCACGCGAGCGTCACACTTCTAGTCGGCGCGTGCAAGCGAGACGGCAAATAGCAGCAAGCGAGAGGGGTATGGGGATGGAGGGTTGGTGGCTCGGTGGGTTGCTGGGTTGGTGGGCTGGAGGTGCGCTTAGGGCCAGCAATTCAACTCGCTAGGCAACGCCAAATAGCCCTTGGCAAGCTGACAAGCCAAATGGCGTCTGCAAGTGGGGTGTGTGGACTTTAGATTGGATTTGGAGTGGGTGGTGCCGGGTGTCCCCACACCCACCCACAAACAAAACGAATAACTCAAAACAGCTGGGCCAGCTGCAGCACTTGTAGAGCACTTCCTGCTGCTTTTTGCACGCTCGCCGGCGCGCTCAACTGAATCCCCGCAACGGGGCTGCGGTGCACCTTTAGCTTAAAAAAAAACCCAAACACACCACCCCCTTTCACAAATTTTCGACTCAGGGGTAATGGTCCGAAACTCGAGATACCCTAACAACTTTGTCATTAAAAACTATTTAAACTAATTCGGAGGGAAAACTAGTTGCAGCTGAAAATGTACAAGTTTGAAACTAAACTAGTCTAGGTTTTAAGATGGCAGGGATTAATGTAAACCATCATATGCTATGTTCTTAAATATTATACTAAATTTTAGTAATATTATATTATACTAAATTTTAGTATAATATTTAAACATTCTTGTAAAATAACTAAAAATAAGTAGTAACTCCAAAGGATTTACTTTTTACACTTTCAAGCAATTAGACTGCAATGTAATGTAGTTTAAAAACTATAAAAAACCATTATCTATACAGGAAGATCAAGTTACCCAGCCCCTGTTGTGCCTTAAAGTGTAAGATACACCACCCGCCTCCTTGGACTATCAGGGACATTAAAAATACCCCTTGGCAGGGTATAAAACACGAAATAAGCAACAACAAAAACACAAACTAATAGCACAAACTTAGAACACACCGCACACTGCAGAGCACCGCACCGAGGACTCGTTAAAGTCGTAAAACACGAAACAGGAAAGGCTGTCGCTGCATTAACCATATTGTCCTTGTTCCAGGTGAGCGCACCCCACTCCTCCCATCTATGAGGCCGGGTGCATAATTTGGTCGCTTTTCCTACTCTACATCCTCTGTCCATATTCTATATTTTCCTGTCGTGACGCGTGGCCCGGGTTCCGATTCGCTAGCCAGGACAATGCCACCTCCAACTCCTCCTCCGCCGGCAACTCCAATTCCAAGTGAAAGCCATATGCCGTAGAGCTTGAATCGCCTCACTGCCTCAAACATCTGGAGGTGGAAATGGAAATGAGAGGGAGTGTGCCAGCGAGCGTGGCCAGCGGCGATCCAGCAAGGATCGGGGTCCTTGAATGTCAAAAATGAGGGGAGGGGGAAGAGGTGCGCGGCTAACGAAGCGCAACAATTTCGTCGTGGGCCGCATAAAGCGCATCCTTGTTCGAAATCGCCTTCAAGTCTGTTGGCTGGAAAAGCAGATTACCATTTGGCAAGGAGTACAGGGCGGGTGCCTACAAAGGATGTACACAGAGAACAAATAGTGGGTACAACTAGGGTTTATTAAGAAAAATATTAAAATAATATAGACCACTTATTTTCATTATGTTTTTTAATAAAAGGGGTAATTTAATTTGGATAAGAATGACCAAGGATAGGGATTTATAAGGAAAGAACCTTTTAAGAAAACTTTAAAATAAAGTTGTGCACCCAACAAAAAACCACCTTTAAAATCTCTTAAATTTCTCTCAGTGCAACCTGGGTTGGGCTGGACATGGGCATATTTAGGGCTTCAATTTGAAGGCCTCCAGGCTGTGGGCAAACGAACCCCATTTCTCGTCCTTTTTTTTATTAAATTTTTATAATTAGTTCAGCCAAATTCCACAGATGGTCTATACGTTACATTCGTCGTCGTCATATTTACATACCAACGGCTTTCGTTTCGTTTTCAAGGAATGCCCGAGGAGGTCGTTGTGTCTCCTGACAGGCCCGGAGATGGATGGGCCAGATAGATCGCCGGGCACTTCTTGGTTTTCCACAAAACATTCGGAATAGTTTAAACAATGAAACCATAGAAAGCCGAAAACGGTTACATCTGCTACGTGGGAGCAGGAAGTGGGTCGCTAGGGATACCATAGAAGGACCCAAATGAAATTTCCGATGAAAAATATTATTTTAAAAGTCCTGCCACCGACAGTAGTCCTGCCACTGGAAGTGCAGCTCAAGCTGCAGCAGGACCTTATGCTCCTCCCAGCTCCTGGCTCCTGGCTTCTGGGCCGCCTAAGCTTGTCTGAAGCAGACAAATTGTCTGTTGTCGCTGGCTAATTAAAAGGTTAAGAACTTTGTAATTTAAGTGTCTGATTATGCAAAGCTGGAGCTGAAGCCCCTCGCCGTCCCCCGTACAGTTTAATTAATTAGTTGTGTGTGCGTCGGACTGGCTATGAATGCGGAGAGATTATATGGGGGAGCTTGGCAGAGTGTCTGTTTCTTTAAAAGATTTTGTCTAGCTATTATGGTGAGCTATTTATTTCCCAGAGCAGAGTGTAGCGAAAAAACACTTTTTGTTGGCTGCACTTTTTTATTTTCATTTGCTCTGGTTATCCACATTGCAATTATAATTTTATGAGTTTAAGTTTATTAATTTTTACTCCAACCTCAACAGAGGTTGAACTATGAAGGGCAGATCCTTTTCCAATCTATCCAGAAAAAGTACTAGTTTTTATGATATATAGTAAGCCCGACTCTACTTGGTGGACTCTACGTCCAGCTGTCAATCAAAAGAAAACTCTGCAGGAGCCACAATTAATCATCAACCGATTTGAGTCCTGGGCTCATATCCCGACCTTTGATCTGCAAAGTAAACCACTTATTCATGGCCAGTGGAGAGCAGCCAGAAAGGGGTGTGGTGTGGTGTGGGGGGCCTTCTGTTTGGCAGAGAAAGGACGTTCGGGGAAAGGACGACAGAAGTTAGTTTGAGCTGTTTATCTTGTACTAACTGAGTTAGGGCCAAGGACCAGCAAGGACTGTTGCATACCCGCACCCTTTCGAGAATCACACCCAGGCCCGAGTCGCTCCCTACGAGGACGAGCACACACCTACCCCGCCCAGCCCAGTCTCTGGCAATTTGTTGAAAATCAGAGCCAAGCAACAAATGCAATGCAACAGCAATTAACTCGGCACAACTGCCACATTCTGTGCACGACGTGGCGAAAATCCACCCCATGATGTGCCAGGACGAAACAGGACGAAAAGGAGCCTGAAGCAGAGCTCCGCAACAGCCAAGAGCCAAGAGCCCCGAGCCAAAAACTTTGAGTTCCAAAGGGCCAAAGAGCCATGAGCCAATTCAGGTATGTCCTGTGAGCAGAAGGATGCGACGAGAGGGATGGGGAGCGCCGGGGTGGGGTGGGCAAGGATAATGGGATGAGAGGCCGAGAGAGAGACAGAGAGGCGCAACAATTTCGAAATGGGAGAAGCAACAGCGAGGAATGTATTGAGAATGAAACACTTCCTGATTGTTGCCTGTCGTGAAGGGAGGTAGCACACGTTACGATTTTATAGGGGTTTAGGGTAATTTCTTAAGCTAGAAGGATATGTTATACATTTAATGAGCCTTTCTGTCTATTTTTAAAAGTTTAAAACTATTATTTGAAGGAATTATCCCCTCTTAAAGAAAGTGCGATTGTTTTTTTGGCAGTTCCTTCGTTCGTAACAGCCCCCAGGACAAGCAACAGCAATAGCAACAGCTACGCTTCCTTTCTGGGGGTTGGCACTTAGGGGCTGTGTTCCGCTCTCCTGCGTTCCACTAGCGCGCTCTCGCCGCCCGTTCGGCTCGATTCGGGTGAAATCGGCTTGCCACTCGACGCCGATCGGCTCGAGTCGGAGGGTGGACCACCCTTATAAGCCCGACGTCGGACCCAAGTGACTCTCATAAGCATTCAAGAGTTGCTTACGTTCGGTTCGTTCGCATTTCTTCTCTATCTTATATAATATTATATTTTCTCCTAAATCAATTTTTTCACTACCAACAACAACAACAATAATAACAACTCAACTCAAAACTAAACTCTTCTCAAAACTCGCGTCAACCTTAACTTTAACCTTTACCAAAACTGAAACTCAACTGCAACTACAACTACAACTCAACTGTCTCAACTTTCCGTTTTGCTAAACACAAAAACAAACCATTTATTTTTGACTCTCGGCATCGATCAAGTTTTGGTTTTTGAAATTGTTGCCCCCAAACCACGACGAGGAGCCAAAGGATATAGCCGAAATCCCCCCCGAAAGCCATGTTTTGAGTCGATTTCGTGTAAAAACAAAACGTAAACGTGAACGCCAACGTAAACGCAAATGTAAAAATCGATAAGCCACACGCAGCCAGAAAACTCAGCGCGAACGTGTCCGTGTGTGTGCTTTCTCCGCTTTCTCC
This sequence comes from Drosophila bipectinata, assembly GCF_030179905.1. NCBI lineage: Eukaryota > Metazoa > Arthropoda > Insecta > Diptera > Drosophilidae > Drosophila > Drosophila bipectinata. The sequence continues at coordinate 705,067 of NC_091738.1, read as the reverse complement.
GCTCTGTTTTCCGTTTCTCCTGCTGACCAAAAAAATACCGTTGGCCCTGGCCAAAAAGGCAGAACGAACTCCGGGCCATCCGACGACACAGAACAAAAAAGCCTCAAAATATAAAAAGGACACTCCGGCAAATGACGGGTACTCCGGCACGAGACCACCCAGCGCCGTCGAAATGTGTGAAGTGGCTGTGAAACCCGAGGAATCCTACTACCACTGAAATCCTACTACCCCCAAAAACGGGAAAATATACCAATTTACAATAACATGCAAATTATGAAGAATATTTAACCAAGAAGGACACGGAGCAGGACACAGCCGAAAAGCCGGAAAATGCCAGAAGAAGCCTGATAGGGAAGGACCTGTAACCTACTAAATCCTGTCAAAACTCTAAGAGAACTTTCGGCGAGCCAAACTCTATATATTATATTACTATATATATTATATATATTTTCCATGCGAGATAACCCCAGTCACGTTTCCTTTCCGCTTTTGCCACCAACAAGAACACCCCCTGAGACGGTCTTTGCTCGCTCGAAATTCGCCACTCGCTTCAGCACTTAGCCTCTAAACTGGGTCTCCACTCCAGGATCTAACTAGCCAAGCCAACAAGCAAACCCTAAGCCTTCGAACCTCTATTTCTATTACTCTGGAACCCCAAACGTCCCCTCACATCAGAAACATGCCACGCTGCCTGATTGCCAAAAAGTGGAAGGCCTATCCCTGGCTGGATCGGCCGGAGGACAATGGCCAGCAACAGCAGCCGCAACAACAACAGCCACAGCCACCCACAGCCTCTTCCAGGGATCTCGAGGAGACGCCTCACCTCAAGTCCAGACGCTCCACCCTGGACGAGGACGAAGAGATCGACGTGGTGGGCGACAAATATCTGACCAAACTGGAAAAGCAACGCACAACGATTGCAGCCATTGCGGCAGCAGCAACAGCATCAGCAACGGCAACGGCATCCGTGGAGGCAGCAGCCGCCACCCAGCACAGTGGAGCCGGCAGCATCGAGAGTACGACGGCAACATCCACCACGACGGCCAAGTGCTGGGGTCCCAGCTCGCCCACGGCGGGTACAACGGCCCCCAGTCCGCCGCCCCATTCCCCGGAGGCGGCGACGCGAGTGGCCGGCACTGTTTACAACGGTAAGTTCGCCTGCCCTGCGACCCATCACCCATCCACCCCGTCCACCCTGTCCAGCCAGTCCATCCAGTCCACCCTTCGTCCTGTCCCTTCTGGGAAAAGTTTTGGGGAAGCTCGCAGAGGGGGCAGGAAGAAGCGAGGGGGCGCACGTAATCGCTGTCATTGATGTGGCCATTGTGCGATTGCGAAACAATTCCGAATTCCGAATCAATTTAATTGCCTTTGTTGTCACTCAATATTGTTTGCGATTCCGGCCAGTCAACTGCATAGCCTACTCCCTGGGACTTTGATGGGGAGTCGTTTAAAATGGAACCGTTTTGCAGGGTAGTCCTTTGACTAGACTAGGCAGGAACTACATGAAATTAAAATAGGATGATTAGGAACATTTTCTTTAAAGCAATTCAAATAATAAAATATTTACACCACAACCACTAGCCGAGAAGTAAATATAATTAGAGTTGAAAACCTTGTGCAACTCAAGAGGATGTCAGGAGTAATTATTATATTAAGCGTAAGGCGTTTCCTAATGACATTTAGGCTGACCTTTCTCAGTTTGCCTTTCGGGTAATCGGAATTAAGCGCAAGGGAGCCATAATTCGGAACGACTTGGCCTCTGCTCACCGACTCCAAGCCCAAGAAGGCCATAACCAAACAATTTGTGCGTAAAGTTTTTTAAAGGCAAATAAAAAGAATTCTTATAGGAACTTGATAATTTGGGCAGTTGGAAAACAAAATTAATATGGGACTTCCGAGGCTAAAGGACTCTTTGTGGAAAAAACTGAGGCCCGCTTCGAGGGATTCGGGTTTCGTAGCATACTTTTCGGGCCAAATCGATTTCGGGCGTTTTTCCCACCCCCCAGCTGTTGCACACCGATTTCTAACCAGCTCTCCTTCCACCCCTCCTTTTCGTCCAATTTCAGGATACTCCCGCGAACTCTCGCCGCTGCATTATACCGCGTACCTGCCCCGCATGGAGAGCGAAATCACCGTTATCCGTGCCGCAGCCACAGCCCTGGTGGCAGCCGCCTCGGCCAACTCGGCGACGGCTGGCGGGGATCAGCACCTGGCCGCCTACCAGACACCGCCCTCGTCCACCACCTCCTCGCCCTCGTGCTCGCCCAGCGGCAACGGGGACCGCTACAGTCCGATATCCTCCGGACAGACGACCAGCGAACGGAAGTGCTTCTCGAGTACGGGAGCCACGTTGTCGCTGCCGCCAAAGAAAAAGGACATTTACAGGCCGTACTCCCTGGACGATAAGCCGGCGCACGGATACCGGCGGAGGATACCAGCGGAGGAGGACCTGCATGCGGCGCACGCCATACTGGATTTGAGTGCCTCCACGGCCTTCCACCCGCCCACGCAGCCACATCAGTTGCAGCAACAGCAACAGCACCTGCCGCTGCAGCAGCAGCAGCATCAGCAACACGCCACACCGCACCACACCCACTTCGCGGCGTTGGAGGCGCATGCGCATCTGCGCAGCACCTCATCGATTGCCGAACTGGCTGCAGCAGCCAGTGCGGTGAACGAGCAACATCAGCAGCACCAGCAACAGCAGCAGCAACACCAGCAGCTGCAACAACAGCGCCCGGCCAGCAATCTCTCCAGCGCGAGCAGCAGTCACGCCAGCCTCTCCAGCTCCAGTTCCAGCAATGTCCAAAACGAGAACAGCAACACCACAAACACCAACCAGCCGGAGGTCCTGTCGCTGTCGCCCGAGTCCCCGGGCGATGGGGAGAGTGTCGCCGGCTCGGTGGGGTCCGGAACGGCGGCCAAGACGGTGGCCTACACCTACGAGGCCTTCTTCGTGAGCGACGGACGCTCCAAGAGAAAACATGTCGCCGATCCGACGGCAGCTGCCGCTGGGGTCCCGGCGCAGGAACAACAGAAGACAAAGTACACGTGCTCGGAGTGCGGCAAGCAGTACGCCACCTCCTCGAACCTGTCGCGCCACAAGCAGACGCACCGCTCCCTGGACTCGCAGTCGGCTAAGAAGTGTCACACCTGCGGCAAGGCCTACGTCTCCATGCCGGCCCTGGCGATGCACGTGCTCACCCACAAGCTGTCGCACAGCTGCGGCGTGTGCGGCAAGCTCTTCTCCCGCCCCTGGCTGCTGCAAGGACACCTGCGATCGCACACCGGCGAGAAGCCGTACGGCTGTGCGCACTGCGGCAAGGCCTTCGCCGACCGCTCCAACCTCCGGGCCCACATGCAGACCCACTCGGTGGACAAGAACTTCGAGTGCAAGCGCTGCCACAAGACGTTCGCCCTCAAGTCGTACCTCAACAAGCACCTGGAGTCGGCCTGCCTCAAGGACGAGGAGGAGCTGATGATGTCCATGTCGCTGTCCATGCACGACGGCAGCAACAGCGAGAGCGGGGCCAGCATGGCCTCCTCGCCGCCGCACGAGTTCCTCGAGCGGGTGAAGATGGAGGCGGTGGGCGGCGGCGGCGCGAACGGTGGCGGCGGACCAGCGTACGCCATGTAAGGAGAACAGAATGCTGCAGCAAGCTGCTTAGCTGGTTAGTTAATTTACCGTTAATGTTAAAGTTACCGTTACCATTTACAACTAGGTTAACCGATAGACGTTTTTTATAGAAAGAGAAAACATACATCACAATACGTCCAAGAGCAAAGTGTAGTAGAGTAACACAGAGACTGTAGAAATTCGCATTAGGCAGCCAAGCAACCAAAAAACCAAAAAAACCAAAAAAACAAAAAAAAAATACTCCCAGGGGTGTTACAGAAATCTTGAAAAGGATACATTTTTATAGATTTCCCTAGCTTCCCTGCCAAGCAACTCGAAATGGTACTACCTTTTAGCTTAAGCGAGTTGAACATTCCTAAAGAAACCCGAAACCCAAAAGATCTAAAAACAAATACATTCCACAAAGTACACCCACAACACACACAAAATACACACACAGAGAGCCTTGTGTATGAGGCAGTATGCCACATGCATTCCGAGAACCTGAAGAAATCTAAGAAGTTCTAGCAGCTATATTCAATCTATCTATCTAACTAACAAAACTAACAAACTAGCAAAACAAAAATCTGATAGGAGTACTATATTCAAAGCATTATAGAGTGTACTTATAATCCGTAGCTAAACACACACTCTATCTCTCCAGAACACTCTCCTCTAGCTAACTCTCTAACTCTATTCGACACACAAGTATTCCTACACTACTCTAAACTCTACTCTATCCCTAAAACCTAAAACCTATAGAACCTTTAGAACCTTAAAAAACTAAAAAAAAATCTATATCTTTAATCGACAACGTTGACAGCAACGACGACGTGGACGAGACGAAGTGATTAAAATTAATGCAACGAATACAAAAGCAAATGCAATGTTTCTCAAACAACGAATTAGGACTTAAGGGCAGCCTATCTATAAGCAGTAATTACGAGTGCTAGCCACTAACAATTTTAAACTAAGTCACCAAACAAAGCGACATTTAAGCACTCAACGATTTTTAGATTCGATATATACATAGAGAAAGGACAACGACACAAATTAATCAAAATCGAAGCTAAAACAAGCAACAAATTACGAAACGCAAAGCAATATTTATCGGGCTTGCGAACCGGTCTTAGCGGTGGAAGCGGTTCAGGAGGACCAACTCGAAAGGAAGAACTTCCCCTAGCCGGTTGGACAAGACCTCGTATGTAGTAACCCCTGTAGAAAGCATCACGATCACGTTTATATATAGGTAAAGTCCCCGCCCCTCCCATCAATTCATTCAATTTATTAATCACAAAGGCTAGAAGAGCATTGCAGGACCTCAAGAGGGCGGCCAAGTGGGTTTTTGGGCCAAAATTAGTCAATTAACATTCCCCCAGTTACTTAATTTATTCTAGACCTTAGGGAAGTGAGCATCTAGTCGCTGTCTAACAGCAGAGCATTACTCAACCAAAGAATCACCAGTTCCCAGTGTTTAAGCCCAGTCAGGGATTCCGTTCGAGGCCCAATTAGGTATAACAGTCAGCAGCTACCAAAGACCAAAGATCTCAAGCGATTCGGAGAGAGCCCCCGTCTACAAGAGAGGATTGTAGGACAGACAGAAATATATCGAGTGTGATCTAGTCTCAAGCATTTAACAGTACACTTCGTCCATGCGTGAATATACTTTTGCACCTTCGTCACCTACCGACCTAGTACGATATTACTTAGCCCCTTATGATACCTGTAGTACCTATTGTTCATTTACTCGTCAGTACTCATTACTTCATCATCCATCACTCATTATTCATCCTTCGAACTCACACACAAGCTCACAGGCAAACACATACACGAACAATCGCTGCACAAATTGTAAATACTAGATCCTAGAATATATATAACTATATATACACATACATACATCAGACATTAATACTCAACTGAAAATCAGCTTCAGCAACCGATCTCAAAGAGGAAGTGGGGAAGAAGTGCAACGAACATTTTGTAGCCCTAGTTGTAGCGATGTTTAGAGTGGAGAGATATATACGGAGATATATATACATCTAGAATACGTATGTAGTTGCGTAATATTTACAAGCATATATATACACAGATAGGGCTAGCCTCCAGACATGTAACCGTAAGTTAAACCTAGATATAATCACGAAATTATTTTTATACTGTTATTCGGCGGAAGCGGACGCGAACGGAGAGGAAGGAAGTGCGTCAAGAGGTGAGAGGTGGCAACACTCTTAAGGATTAATATTAATCGAATAATCGAGACGAGATCGCAATCGGAATCGACTAAATCGGCTAAAGTACCAAAGCAAATACTCAATTGAAAAAAGAAAAACATAACCCAATGAAAAGCGGCGAAAACCAATTACACTTATTTCAATTACAACTACAATTAATTATATATAATATATATAGCGTTATCCTAGAAATAGTCGCCTATTATTTTATACGGTATTGTTTATTATTTCGACTCAAACAAAAATGTAATGAATATTTATGAAATTTGCATTATAAGGACGTTGAATTGAATTGAAGCCCGGCAATAATATTAAATTTAAAAAATTTTGTATAACAATTGTATAGAAGGCGAACCGAAGGCGGAGCGGAAAGTAAAGCAATAACTTAACTAAACGAGTTAATCGATTTATTAGTCTTAAATACTGTAAGGTTGAAACTACTTACAATTAGTAATCGAAGCACACTTGTAAAAACGAGAAGCGGGAAAACCAAAAGCAATTATAAAGTTACAAATATACAAAATACATATTAAATACCTACACTTTACATGCGAATAAAACCAAATGTTTTTTATTTACGAAAGCCAATATTTAATTTGCTTGATATACTTTTAGTTTGATTTGATTTGAGTTCGGACTCTGGAGTCTGTGTGATTTTATTTTCACTTGCTGACCATTATTTTGCTGAGTGATTTTAAATGAACCCGAAACCGAAAGCAATTCGAATATTGTGATAGTCCACAGAGAACACACAACCACACACATATTTAGAGAAATGACGGAAATGCTGTTCATTAATTTTGCTCAACGGAGAAAGTGGGAAAACGAGAGAAACTTTGAATCATATTGAGCTCCAGGAACATTTTAAATAGGAATAAACGTGTATCGAAAGCAATAAATCGTAGTGGTAAAGGATATTTAACATTTAGGGAGGGGGCGAGCAGATTTGAAGTTTGTAAACTCGGAAATTGTGTAAAAACAAGAATATTTAATTATGTAGACATGCATATACGGTTCGATTGAGAAGGAAACTCTCCAATCACGCACACAGACCATGACACATATTGTTAAGCCAAGGAAATTGTTAAAGTTGATACATTTTTAGCATAGACACGCACCCACACAGACACCCACACCCATTCACTCCCACTGTACAGAACCCGAAATGCAATTGTTGAATCCAGTATTTGTAGCATTAGGTTCATGATCCATTGTTTCCATTATCTGTTGCTGACACCACCCTCTAGAACACCGTGCCCTAGAATCTGGAACCCGCCACCCACTGCCGCCCCATCTGTGGCAACACAATGTTGTGTTGTCCTTTTTGTGTCAATGCAGTTTAACGAGCGCTCGTTAGCCGAATGCGAACAAAAGAAAATGTAATAAAAATGGTTATAAGGCAGTGGGGTGGAGGGGAAGGGTTCCTGGGGGGTGGGGGCACCGCCCACTCGAAACTGCAAAAAGGATAATATAGAAGAGGAGGTGGTGCCAGGTTTCAGCAATCGTTTAATTCGTAAAATTTAATTTGCATAGTTTGGGCGAGCTTTATTTATTTATGAATTGAAAACCACACCCCAACACACAACACCAACACAAAACGATGTATAAATTATTGAGCAGGCAAAACATTGATTAAAAATTAACGGGAAAACAAAATAAAAAGACTTGGCACGTTAACACTAATAATTCAAGAATTGAACATAAACTAAACTAAAGAAAGCATGAAAATTATATAGCTGACAACGAAGAGTATAAGCAAGCGAGAACAAAAATGAAAGACTTAACACTTTGAATATATATTATAAAAATCGAGAAAAGCTAACTTATTTACAGCTATATTGTATATGGTATATATATATATATAAAGGTAAAGAAATCGAAGGCGGAGAAGGCAAAAAGCAAAGCAATTATGGTAACAGCAATAAAATGCAACAAATAAAGCAAGTCGAAAGCAATAGAGCATTAAGGTAACTAAAAGTATTAAATCGCATGTATCTATGAGTAAATATTTGCAATTCGTTATATTATTGCGATAAGTAAGCGGAACCCAAGAACATTTATGGCACTATACACTATATAGCATGAACAACCAGAATACTATATAAACAATTTAGTTTACACGATAAAATGCGAAAAAAGCAAAAATGCTAAATGCTAATGGCAAACAAAAAAATGTACTAACAAATAATTAACGAGCCGTAGGGATTTTTGGATTTAGCTGGCATACAATGAATTGATTATAACGATTTAACGATTAACGATTATTAGTTATCGATATACAGATATATTAACGAGTAGAGTTGTTTTTTGCATATATTGTTATCGCAACTTTTGTGCTGCTTGACGAGACCAATTGATGTACTTTATACAACGAAATCCAAGAAACTACGAAACTACTCATCTTATGTTTTTGCATATAGGTGCATATTGTTGCGATAAATATACAGAACCTATTTTGGTCGATTATACAACTCCCACACACTTACACGGACAGACACAAGGACATGGCTGACGGAGAACAAAAACCAAGAGTTACTGCGTAGAGAATAAATCATTTTAACTTGTATTTAGATCACTCACACAGAGACACCCACACACTGACATGACACTAACAAAATGGTAGAATTGTAGAAAAGTAGAGTTGCAAAAAATACTATTAACAATACATGAAACAAAAGCGGACATAAATTTAAGCTTATGATTAGACACAGCACCTTAGAGAGCCAGAAAATAAAAGAAAATTCTTCTGTACCTAGAAATACAAAAAACAACAAAAAAACACACACATATACACATACATACATGCATACATAATTATGGATTTTATTGCTAATCGAATATATAACAGCAATCCAATATACAACAACTATAAATATAGAGACACACAAGGACATAAATGCGTTTATTATGCAATATATGCAGTCTAAATTATTAATTACATACATATGCATTATGTATATGACATTCATGTACATAAGCGGCATCGCACACTGACACACACAAGCACACAAAACAGGTCCTGGCCAAGTCTGTCAATCGGGCGAGATCAAAGCGGAGAGGGCGGCGACTCCTTGAATTGACCTTTCCGCCAGGACCCGCCCTCGAAAGTCAATTTTACCAACAAACAAAAAACGGTCAATTTCAATTATAACGAGCGAAATGTTTTCAGTAGTTTTTTAAAGCTAAGTTGTTGAAAATTGTGCAGCTAATTGCGGAAAACCAAAACCAAAATAATCGATATAGAATTTACAAAAGTCTTCAGTTTAATTGCGTGGTTTCCATTCGAAGAGTGCATCGGTATAACACCATAAGTATGATAGAACATATATGCGCATTATACGAGTATACTATATATTTTGTACTTAACCCATTGATTTGTATGATCCACACACTGACACTACCACTACCACTAATACATATACTAACACCAACAAACAATACACAGACAGACAGACCCAAGCGCAATGGCTAATCAATGCATAGTTACTAACTAAACAACAATGGATAACAAAACGGAGCCAAGCATTCTGTAAAACATTTAACATAAACGTACATAAGTATATTATATTTTCATAAACACATGACAAATTTATACATGAAAACCGGAAAACCAAAAAAAAATTATATAAAAACCAAAAAAAATCAACAAAAAATGGGAAAACCAGAAAAAGAAAAGTGCGACGATGCAAAACAACTTGCGTAGTAAATGAGAAAACATAGTGAATAAAAAATAAAAATAAACATCTGAAAAAAAAACTAAAACCCAAATGTGTTATAATTTCATGGAAATATATCTTTCATTTGCAGGAAACTCAACGGGAGTCTCTCCCAGGCTAAGTATTAAGTATTTTCCAGCGAAAAGTAATTTTGCTTCTATTGCTCTTTGGGAAGTGGAAATTGTCGAGGGCACAGCTTAAATTGTTGGCGATTTTCAATGACAATTCGCACAATTGAAGTCGGTGGAGCATGGAGAAATACTTCAAATTCAAAGTGTGAATTTCATTTCAAATCGGATTATCGTATAGTTTGGTATGGTGTTTTTTTCGTAGAGGAGTGTATTTTTTATTGCTTTACAGTTTGGATTTATTGTATATTGGATTAAAGATAATCTATTAAAAGTCTTTTTTAGCCAATTTAATAGTTTTTACCTGGTTTAATATTCAAACTTGAGAACGGAAACAAGTTTCTAAGTTTTGGTCTTTTGGGGAACACATGTCGTATGAGTAATATTTTTGTTTTCGACTCTTGAAACATAAATACTTTGGATTCTTAAATCAATATTTATATTATTATTACACAATAACAATATTATTATGTTATCTAATAAACAGTAATTTTGAAATGCGAGATCTGCGTAATCATACTGTGCGTATGAGTAATATTCTTATGTTGAATTCGGGAAAAATAGAATTATTGTTTTGAACATTTTTTTTTATTTATAAAACTAATAAAATGAAGTTAACTTTTAATATGTTTTACAATTAAACATTCTAAACACTAAATAATAAATTAAAAATTTACGAAAATTGAGTGTCTATTTCTTGAAGACACCCCCAAAATACCTACATCTAAATATGATAATTTTTCAATCATCCCACTTTAACAATAAGATTAAATGCTTGAAACTTTTCTGCCGCACTCGGGGAGCCGAGAAGAGCCACTCAAATCAAAGTTAAATTCAACTTTAAGTACATGCCAGGATCTCCCCAGGGGAAATGTGACACGTTCGGCGTTTGGATTCAGGGCAGGATTCTCAACAATACCGAGGAACCCCTTCGAGCCTTCGGGTGGACCAAGCTGTTGTCAGCTAAATAAATTCCTGGCCCAATGTTAGGTCCTGCTCCTGTCATAACTGTGTGTGTGTTTGTCTTGAAAAACACCAAAAAAAAAACAAGAAAGTAAACAATTTTGAAACATAAACAGCCCCACGGACGATATAGCCGCAGTCCCCCCGACTGCTGTTGTTTGTTGCGCATATTTTCACATATCATAAGTTTTTATGCTTATTAAAAGCCAAAAGGAAAAAATTGAGCATAATTTATATGATTTGCCTATGGGGCAATAACAAGGCAAGAGGAGCGAACAACTCTGTTTATAGGCCGATCAATGGCTTCGGGGCAAGGCTGATTCTGGCAGTAAGGGCACTGAAAACAATGTATTGAAGCGTACATTAATATTTGCCATTATGCCAATTAGTTTTATGTTAATATACCTGCGCATTTCCACCTCTCATAGCCAGTCAATATTTCCCAATTCTTATTATAATATTTTTGTCTTTGGAGTTCTAATGACAAAGTTCTGGTAACCCCCAATCTAGTCCAATTCGGCTCAGGAAAGTTAGATAAGTTGATGGGTAATTCAATCAATTCCCTGTTTTCCCCGTTTCTCTGTGTGTGTTCCATTTTGTTTTTGGGTTGGGCCGTGTAGAACGCCACGCGAACTGAGTCGAATCCGAATCCGATGGTTTTAGTAGATTGTCCTCAGACGATGGCATATTTATACGGCTTAGAGATTGCCCAGTAGCACACATACGCATACTGGAGGGCGGAGAACGGAGGGCAGATAGTTTTCCGGAGGGGTGGAGTTTTCGGAGAAGACAGAGCAGCCCTTCGGGGCGATTCCATCATAGGCGGATGGCGGAATGGCTGGACGGGGGGATGTCGGCGACAACGGAATCAAAATAACCCCGCAACAGTTACGGATATCCAAGGGCGGGGGGTGTCTCTTCTCTATTTTTTCTGCTTTGAGTCAGGGGGGGGAAGGATGAGTCAGGGGGTGGGCCACAAGCCAGAAGCCAGAAGCTAGCAGCCAGAAGCCCGGGCTGGCCGTTATCCAGCAAAACAATCAACAGCGCGCTTTTTAAGCCAAGCCAGATATATTTTCTAATGCTTTTTTTCTGTAACTTTCCACATTCACTCCACCCTTGTTCTTCACGCTCCGAGCGGTTTATGGTCGGCCGGCCGTCCTCCCACCCAGAAATGGGATTGGGTTTTCGGGCTCGATACTTTCCTCTTTTATTTTTACCATTTTTTGTTATTGCGTTGGCTGCTTTGTTTTTGTCGCCGTCATGTGTCGGACTTGCGAGCCGCGCCGAGCCGGCCTGCGAGAGATGTATCTGTGTATCTACAAGTGTGCCAGTGAGTATCTGTATCTGGCCCGTTGTTGCGCGTGAATTGTTGGCTTGTTTACTATGCCCTTCAAATTATGCACTATCTCAATGGGCAGCAGGGAGTGGGGCGCTGCCGGAGTGAAGATTGCATTAAGATAAATTTAACTGAATCAATTTGCTTAATAGCCAATTGAAGAGCGGGCAAAACAAAGGCAACACCCAAAACAACAAACGGCTAAATGAGCAGAAAAGGCACTAGATTGGCTAGAGCTGGCAGGGCCGGCGGGGCGGCCCGGGGTAACAAAAACAAAGTGAGTGTCTCCAGTTTTAGTGTCATTTATTTTAACGTTGATTTCTTCCTATCCATTTATTTACATTGCATACTTCCCGGCTCCACTCGGGAGGACCTCCCCCTCCTGTCTGGCTTCCACCGCTCTTACCAGGAATTTTCCTTTTGGTAATGAAACGTCGTCCAGCTGGCTTAATGTGAACGCGCTCTGGGAATGGAGGATACAAAACAACAGCCAGCACGAGGCAAGCCAAAAAAAAGAAAACAACTGGGGAAAATGGCAAGGAAAAACCAACGAAAATTTATAAATCTCCAAAGTGACGCTGAAATTACATAAGCCGCGCCTTATATAAGCCAAGCCGGGGCGTTCCTCCTCCATCCCCATCCCCATCCCCGATTGCGATTTCTTTTTTTCACAGCTCTGGTCAATTTCAATTTAGCACCGAGCCCTGGACAATTGCAGGTCTAACCCCATTAGAAAGATATGAGCTCGGACCCCGGAGAGGGGGTGGTGCAGGAGAGGTCCTGCAAATGCCTGGCATTTAGAAGCGGATGTTCCGATTCGCATTTCGCAACGCAATGATAAACTCGGCCGGTTCCGGCCCTCCACCTGACCTGGCTCGAATGCAGCGCGCCATTGCCAAGAGTTGACGTAAATCGGGTCTAAATCCTCGACTTGGCCGTGGGTATTAAAAATAGTCTCTTGAGACATATTCGAAATAATTTATAAAGTAATTGGGAGGACGCTATCAAATAAAATTAATTAAGAACTAAAGCTTTAAAATGGAATTTAAAAAAATGCCCAAATATCGCATCAATTCTTCACTGTTCTTCATGAGGTCCGAAGTCAAAAATGAATGGGTTATCTTGAAATCCCAGAAGTCTTTGAAACCGAGCAGCACTATCGGATATAGCCTCTCTAGAGTCGAGGTTCTAGAAATCCAACTGGCATTACGCATATGTGAGGGAGTGTACCGGATTGGGGTGGGGCCTTCCTATATATATTGTCTGCATGGTGGGGGGAATCGGACCGGGCTTGGAGGCCACCCGCCGCCAACTGATTTGCATGACAGCAAAAGGTGCGTAGGCGTGCTCGCTTAGAACTTGGCCGAATAGAAAGTGGAATCGGTGGGCTTATCGGCCATGGGGAATCTATTTGTACCGGGTCCGGCCTGGCAGGACTGACTTCCCTGCGGAGGTAATTGCTGCGAAGCGCCCATTTTTCGCACGGATCGCTTACGCACATGTCCATAAAAATGAACAGAGATGGAGAGATAGCACATGGAATCCGATTCTGAATCGGAATTGGAAGTGGTAGCCGCGGGCGTAGCCAAGGAATAATGGCGTGGAGTGGCGCGGAATAGAGTGGAATATAAAGTGTATTGTGGCATGTGGAGCGTTTAGCGTTTAGATTTCGACCTGTGCAACTAATTACGGGGCGCGTAGCGGATTTTAATTATCACGCGCAACTCGGTGCTCAGCTGTTGCCGCTTTCTGGGCCGGGTTCCGTCCTGTTCCTGTCCTGTCAGTCAGTTAGTCAGTGGGCTCCACATCCTGTTCCGCAGAAACACTTGCAAAATAATGTCTTGTTTTAATGGAATTACAAAAATAGAAGATAATATTATGAAATTATATTTAAAAATATTTATTACTCAAGAACTACACAAATATTTTCTTCTAGGGGGCATTCCTCATAAATAACCAAAAAAAACCATCCTGAAGCCACAAAAACAAATCTCAAAAATTCCATAAAAACTTTGGCAATAAAAGGCATTGGTTTTTTTTGGGAGGATTCTTCTATGATCCCATTTTTTGTCATTAAAGGTGGAAAATGATGGTTTCAGAGTGCGTGGATTTTGAGACAAAAAAAATGAGTTTTTGAGTGTAGGCACGCCCTGAGCGACAGTTACAAACAACCGGGGCGGAGATGGGTGATGGAAGATGGGCGATGGGCGACGGGTGATGGGTGATGGGCTATGGGCCACGTTGATGGGCTATGGCTATGATGGCGATGGCGATGGCGGCAATCGATTGATTGTGGCCAAACACGCAGTGCCCGGAGTTGGCCAGGATAAATCAAGCCCCTGACATTTCAGCCTGCCAGCCTGCCAGCCCGCTGCTTCTGTGGGAGGATATCGTGCGTGAGTTTCGTTAATGCACTGCACAAACGGAACGGAACGGAACGGAACACAAACAATAGTAATAGTCATAGTAGTAGTAGTAGTAGTAGTCCAAGAGCAGGAACATAAGCTGCCAAACCAAAATAGAAAAACCAACCGGCAACAGGACCATACCCTATATATATAAAAGCCGATATCCAATTCCCGAAACTCGAGCGCCTCGTAATGGACTGAAATCCAATACAGAAATATGCATGACACAGACAATCGCACACTCAATATACAATATATATATGAGGATATACAATATATAAACTGGGGGCCCAGATATGGGATGAATGGAATGACAGACAGAGATACAGACTCCCACACAGATGTCAAGGAAATATGCGCCGTTTAGTCACAACTGTCAGTTTTCAATTGATTTGTCGATTCAATCGATGGGGTTTTGGTGGGGGTCTCGCGGGGCACCAACAGGGGGAGCTGGGGCCGGCAGGAAGGGCGGTGGCAGGAGTTAACTTCCATCAAAGCCAACAAAGCAAATGTGAAAACATTAAAGCCATTTCTGGCCTGCAACACAAACACGAAGAGCTCTCGGCTGGCTCTGTGTGTTCCTGGAAATGTTAAATGCTGCCATAAATCTCCTCGGGGGAGTACCACTTTTGTTTTTATATTTAACTATGAATAATAAATAAAGAATAGGCTTTATTTTTACCGCAACAGACTTAACCGGGACACAACTTAAAAGCGATTACTTCCCAAAGCCAAACTATAGCCACTTGCCATTTATTATTTAAAATATTGAATCTCCTAACAAAAAGCAGTTTTGACACTTGACATTTGGCCACCATATTTTTTGAGGATTTCTGGAACACCTCCAGCAAGACCGCCCCAGCTATCCTTGAAGTCCTCGCACTATGGCTCCGATAGTTGGCTTCTGAAATTCACCGCCAGTTTCCATTTCAGTTGGCCATGCGCTGTTCCGGTTCGCCGCCAAAAACTTCAACTTTCTGGCCAGTCATGGAGCCGGGGCAGGAATACTGTAGCGTCATTGTTAACATCATCAATTTGTGTGTGCTTAATAGGGTAACTGACGCACAACAAAAGCAGGCCACCAGAAAAGGGCGGGAGCAGTGGGAGGATGGGGAATGGGGATTCGAAGTCAGGATCTAGACCAGAGAAATAGAAGCAACGAATGCTACCTCAAAGGCCAGGCCATATAAATTGAGTTGCTGCAGCAATAAAGCATCTCGAATTGTTTATTACATTTTTGCCACACTTGACAAGAGACACATGAAAAAATATAATAAAAATGTTATGCTTTGTTGCAACAATCAGGAAGTTGCCCATAAAAATACCAGACATTCAGGATGTTTTGGAAGACTCCATAGAAACTCACTAGCAAGCCACTCTTTCGAAAACTATTAGTTGGCTTTTGAATATTTCTAATCTCCAAGAGATATCTGGTTCTCTCGTGACTTGATTTTTCTCTCCGTGTATGTCGGGAAAAGCACCAGGCGATAAATACAAGAAGTCATAATGTAAAGGAGAGGTTGCGAAGTCTGGGCCAAATGAAGGCCCTGGGCCAGAAATCAAAACAATTGCAGCTCAATTCAATTGCTTGGCATCTCGATGGCCGAGACAGTTGAGGGACACACCATACATGTATGGGATATGTGCACCCCGCCCCCAGTTCCCGGTGGGCGGGCGAGCCGTGGCCACTTACTTTCGCGCGGCGAGGGCGAAAAGTTCATGAGGTTATGATTTCGGCTCAGCCTGGCGACCCTAGAGTAAACAGTTACGATTGTGTTACAATTTGTTACATCTGTATGTGTGTGTGGAGCAGCAAACAGGGGGCGGGGGCCTTCCATCAGGCGGTTGGGGGGAGGGCGCTGAAAGCTCTCGAGGGACTTTTTAGCCAATATAAATTTTGATCCTTCTTGAAAAATGGAAGCAAACATAAATAGCATCAAGTGGAAAACTGAACGTTAACGAACGTGCCGGGGGGCGGGGCGGGCGCGGCCATCAAGGGTGGCGGTTATGGGGGTGTCGAGGGGGTGGCGTTGCTTGCAGAGGGTGACAGCGGCTGTGGCACATCGACGACATAAATGAGTGGCGGGCTGAGCGCACATTTAGCAGCAAACAAACAGATTCGCAAACACACTGCAAGAAAAACAACCCACCCACACACAGCCAAAGTCAAGGGTGTGCCCTCGAAGTGGAAAGCCAAGAAAAACTCGTGTCGGACAAGGACTTAAAGATGTTCCAGATGTTACTAGACTTTTCAGAAATGTATAAGAACTTTAAATCCCAAATGCTACCCATATGGTATGAAATATTTAATGACTTGGTGAGTCTTTAGATCCCTTTCTAAATATTGAGAGGATTTATAATTTAAAAAATAAAAACCAAGACCTGTTTTTCTCTAAGTGCAGTGAGCACACAGTTAGACTGACAAACACGCACTGTGACTGTGAAGGACACACAATGAAGTATGTGTGCGTGTGTGAGCTTTGTAGGCAGGACGGGAGCTGCTGCTCCACATGTGTCTGCCTTCGCGTTGGTGTGCTGTGTGTGTGTGTGTTTGTAATAAAAGCGATGAAAATGGCAACAGCTCCAACAACAACAGCAACAGCAATGACAGCAGAAAAGAAAACGAAATGGCAAAATAAATTGAAAGAGAAACAAATAAAAATCAAGGAGAAAGGCTGCAAAAGTGGCGGAAAAAAGGAAGCGAGTCAGTAGCTAAAGCTGAAGAAGAAGCCCAAGCAGCAGCAAGCAAATATTGAACGAAAAGGCGCAGGATACAACAATAAAAACAACAGCCCAACAACCCAGCACACACACTCATACACACAGTTAAGGAAAATAATCGTCGATAAAAAGCTGGCGCCAAGATACCCGTAATATGAGCTAAGCCAAGCTAACCACTGCCCCCAGCAACTCTTATTCCGATTCCTATTTCGATTCCCATATATATAATGTAGCATCCCCTCGATCAGAGGCGTATGGCGGGATATTATCAGGGTTTGGGGGGCTTCCGATGGAAGATTTATGACCTCAGTGAGCTGTCAGCTGTGGAAGGGGGAATCTTAAAAAACTTGAAATTTACATAAATAAATAATCTTTTATCAGCTTTGGATTTTAATTTATAAAACTAAGGAATATCTTAAAAATATTGTATTGTTGTAGTTATCCAGTAACAGGTGAATCCTTCAAAGAAAAACCCTAAAAAACCTGCACCCCCTGCAACCCACACGCCCCTGCCCAACGGCAACCCAACCCAATCCAACCATCAACCGTAACCCACACCCGGAACAACCTTAACCCCGACATTCGGACAAGTGGCTTGGCACATCACAGCGCATTATTGGGTGACATGTGGAAGAGCTCTAGGCTCGCAGCTTTAGCCCACTTGAGTTTGTGTTTTACAAGATACAATTCCACTAATTCCAAACAAAAAGTTAGTCCTGCGTGGCACTCGAAGAGCTCAACTGGGCTTCTTGTTTTTCTTCATCATGTTTTCCTTTAGCCGGGTCACTTTCACTTCTTCAAGTTGTCTAATTTACAAATAAAAACAATTTGTTCGAGAAGGCAAATTCATTTCCTAACTTCAAATTCCAAAACAGTTTGTTGCATTCCTCCAAGCCCCTGGAAGTATGCAAAGGTTTTTTTAGGATCCCGCATAGTTTGTTCGAAACATTTTAAACATTTTTGTAAGCTTTATTTGTCTATTTAGAAAAGCTATTATGACGTGGTTTAATCTAGAAATTATGGTAGATATTATTCAAATTTTTAAAGAATATTTCCTCATAATTTCCCTATCTTTCTTCACACAAAATTTTAATAGTTCTGGGCTGTTTTTGAAATTCCTTTATCGAGTTTGCGTTAATAGCCTTTTATTCTCCCCGCCAAATAGAGTCCCCATTCAAATTTCAAACATTGGTCATCAGTTCCTAATGGCTCTGACAAATTATGCAATATTTTTTTGTCATTTCAGTTTATCGAACCAAACAAATTGCAACCCCAAAACCCCCCTGGAAGAGCATAGTCTAATAACACATCAACACACGCATGTATTAAGCCATATTTATTCCCAATTGGATGTGAGGATGTGGCAGTGGGGGCTCGTGGGGGCAAGTTTTATGTCGAATCACCTAAAATGACTTTTCTTTCTGCTTAATACGCATTTAAAATGCGAAAAATTTAAGCCCCGCATTGCGAACTATAAGCTGACGTCACGTTCCCGTTCACAGCTCCCAATGGCTTAAAATTTATGACATAAATAAAAATACGGACTCCGGGAATGGAACGGGGGTGGACTATGTTGGAATGGGCCAAGCCATGCCTGGCCAGGCCAGGCCGGGCCGGGAAGCTATCAAGCACCCAACCAGCCACCCAACCACTTACCAACCCACCTCCCAACCACCCAATACTCAAAATTACACGAAACGTTTTCGGTTTTTTCCTTGGGTGACTCCCCGATTGGATTGGATGCGCAGCCACAGTCCGCTCCTCCACATCGTCCTGAATCCATTGGTCACCTGGCACGGGCTTAGCCAGAAATGAAAACACAAATAAATTAATATTTGGCTTAGTGAAATTGAATTTGGCGATGTTGGCATGTCTGACTGTTGGCTGGCGATAAAACGCTTTCGTTTTCGCTCTCAGGTAATTGCTCGTAAGCGACTTTCGAGCATAAAAGGAAGCCATTCAACGCGGTACGGTGCGGTCCACAAGTACTACAATAGAAATACTTTCCAGAGTTTTATTTTTTTTGTATACTGCAAACAAAATAAAAAGCCTAAAATAAGTAAAAGATTATCCAGTCAGAAACCTTTGGTTCTTACGGATTTAAATTTTCATCACTTGGGCTTCATTGTAATATGAAAATTATACACAAATATAGTGGCCATATAGTGGCTTTATGCTCCTTTATCGATTTTCGAAGGGGACCCTCCAGAAATTTGGACAAAAAATCTTAAATATATGATGTTCTCAGATTTTGATGCAGATTTGTGGAGAATCGATCTACAAATCGTTTAAGGTAGTCCGCTCAAGGATCGGATGATGTTTGCCAAAGATAGAGCCTTCCCCGTGGGCCCTATAGTGGCTCCAAGCACTTTTGTGGATTTTTGAAGGGGACCCTCCAGGAAATTTGACAAAAAATCTAAAAATTATAAGGTTCTTAGATTTTGATGCAGATTTGTGGAGAATCGATCTACAAATCGTTTAAGGTAGTCCGCTCAAGGATCGGATGATTTTTGCCAAAGATAGAGCCTTCCCCGTGGGCCCTATAGTGGCTCCAAGCACTTTTGTGGATTTTTGAAGGGGACCCTCCAGGAAATTTGACAAAAAATCTAAAAAATATTATGTTATTAGATTTTTATGCAGATTTGTGGAGAATCGATCTACAAATCGTTTAAGGTAGTCCGCTCAAGGATCGGATGATTTTTGCCAAAGATAGAGCCTTCCCCGTGGGCCCTATAGTGGCTCCAAGCACTTTTGTGGATTTTTGAAGGGGACACTCCAGGAAATTTGACAAAAAATCTAAAAATTATAAGGTTCTTAGATTTTGATGCAGATTTGTGGA
The DNA here is from genome assembly GCF_030179905.1 of Drosophila bipectinata. NCBI lineage: Eukaryota > Metazoa > Arthropoda > Insecta > Diptera > Drosophilidae > Drosophila > Drosophila bipectinata. Next base: position 685,106 of record NC_091738.1, on the reverse strand, counting down.
GAATCGATCTACAAATCGTTTAAGGTAGTCCGCTCAAGGATCGGATGATTTTTGCCAAAGATAGAGCCTTCCCCGTGGGCCCTATAGTGACTCCAAGCACTTTTGTGGATTTTTGAAGGGAACCCTCCAGGAAATTTGACAAAAAATCTAAAAATTATAAGGTTCTTAGATTTTCATGCAGATTTGTGGAGAATCGATCTACAAATCGTTTAAGGTAGTCCGCTCAAGGATCGGATGATTTTTGCCAAAGATAGAGCCTTCCCCGTGGGCCCTATAGTGGCTCCAAGCACTTTTGTGGATTTTTGAAGGGGACCCTCCAGAAAATTTGACAAAAAATCTAAAAATTATAAGGTTCCTAGATTTTGATGCAGATTTGTGGAGAATCGATCTACAAATCGTTTAAAGTAGTCCGCTCAAGAATCGGATGATTTTTGCCAAAGGATGATTTGCCTTCCCCGTGGGCCCTTAGGGGCTCCAACCACTTTTGTGGATTTTTGAAGGGGACCCTCCAGGAAATTTGACAAAAAATCTAAAAATTATAAGGTTCTTAGATTTTTATGCAGATTTGTGGAGAATCGATCTACAAATCGTTTAAGGTAGTCCGCTCAAGGATCGGATGATTTTTGCCAAAGATAGAGCCTTCCCCGTGGGCCCTATAGGGGCTCCAAGCACTTTTGTGGATTTTTGAAGGGGACCCTCCAGGAAATTTGACAAAAAATCTAAAAATTATAAGGTTCCTAGATTTTGATGCAGATTTGTGGAGAATCGATCTACAAATCGTTTAAAGTAGTCCGCTCAAGAATCGGATGATTTTTGCCAAAGATAGAGCCTTCCCCGTGGGCCCTATAGTGACTCCAAGCACTTTTGTGGATTTTTGAAGGGGACCCTCCAGGAAATTTGACAAAAAATCTAAAAATTATAAGGTTCTTAGATTTTGATGCAGATTTGTGGAGAATCGATCTACAAATCGTTTAAGGTAGTCCGCTTAAGAATCGGATGATTTTTGCCAAAGATAGAGTCTTCACCGTGGGCCCTATAGTGGCTCCAACCACTTTTGTGGATTTTTGAAGGGGACCCTCCAGGAAATTTGACAAAAAATCTAAAAATTATAAGGTTCCTAGATTTTGATGCAGATTTGTGGAGAATCGATCTACAAATCGTTTAAGGTAGTCCGCTCAAGGATCGGATGATTTTTGCCAAAGATAGAGCCTTCCCCGTGGGCCCTATAGTGGCTCCAAGCACTTTTGTGGATTTTTGAAGGGGACCCTCCAGGAAATTTGACAAAAAATCTAAAAATTATAAGGTTCTTAGATTTTGATGCAGATTTGTGGAGAATCGATCTACAAATCGTTTAAGGTAGTCCGCTCAAGAATCGGATGATTTTTGCCAAAGATAGAGCCTTCACCGTGGGCCCTATAGTGGCTCCAACCACTTTTGTGGATTTTTGAAGGGGACCCTCCAGAAAATTTGACAAAAAATCTAAAAAATATTATGTTGTTAGATTTTTATGCAGATTTTTGGAGAATCGATCTAAAAATCGTTTAAGGTAGTCCGCTCAAGAATCGGATGATTTTTGCCAAAGATAGAGCCTTCCCCGTGGGCCCTATAGTGGCTCCAAGCACTTTTGTGGATTTTTGAAGGGGACCCTCCAGGAAATTTGACAAAAAATCTAAAAATTATAAGGTTCTTAGATTTTGATGCAGATTTGTGGAGAATCGATCTACAAATCGTTTAAGGTAGTCCGCTTAAGAATCGGATGATTTTTGCCAAAGATAGAGCCTTCACCGTGGGCCCGATAGTGGCTCCAACCACATTTGTGGATTTTTGAAGGGGACCCTCCAGGAAATTTGACAAAAAATCTAAAAAATATTATGTTGTTAGATTTTTATGCAGATTTGTGGAGAATCGATCTACAAATCGTTTAAGGTAGTCCGCTCAAGAATCGGATGATTTTTGCCAAAGATAGAGTCTTCACCGTGGGCCCTATAGTGGCTCCAACCACTTTTGTGGATTTTTGAAGGGAACCCTCCAGGAAATTTGACAAAAAATCTAAAAATTATAAGGTTCTTAGATTTTGATGCAGATTTGTGGAGAATCGATCTACAAATCGTTTAAGGTAGTCCGCTCAAGGATCGGATGATTTTTGCCAAAGATAGAGCCTTCCCCGTGGAGAATCGATCTACAAATCGTTTAAGGTAGTCCGCTTAAGAATCTGATGATTTTTGCCAAAGATAGAGCCTTCACCGTGGGCCCTATAGTGGCTCCAACCACTTTTGTGGATTTTTGAAGGAGACCCTCCAGGAAATTTGACAAAAAATCTAAAAATTATAAGGTTCTTAGATTTTGATGCAGATTTGTGGAGAATCGATCTACAAATCGTTTAAGGTAGCCCGCTTAAGAATCGGATGATTTTTGCCAAAGATAGAGTCTTCACCGTGGGCCCTATAGTGGCTCCAACCACTTTTGTGGATTTTTGAAGGGGACCCTCCAGGAAATTTGACAAAAAATCTAAAAATTATAAGGTTCTTAGATTTTGATGCAGATTTGTGGAGAATCGATCTACAAATCGTTTAAGGTAGTCCGCTTAAGAATCGGATGATTTTTGCCAAAGATAGAGTCTTCACCGTGGGCCCTATAGTGGCTCCAACCACTTTTGTGGATTTTTGAAGGGGACCCTCCAGGAAATTTGACAAAAAATCTAAAAATTATAAGGATCCTAGATTTTGATGCAGATTTGTGGAGAATCGATCTACAAATCGTTTAAAGTAGTCCGCTCAAGAATCGGATAATTTTTGCCAAAGATAGAGCCTTCCCCGTGGGCCCTATAGTGACTCCAAGCACTTTTGTGGATTTTTGAAGGGGACACTCCAGGAAATTTGACAAAAAATCTAAAAATTATAAGGTTCTTAGATTTTGATGCAGATTTGTGGAGAATCGATCTAAAAATCGTTTAAGGTAGTCCGCTCAAGGATCGGATGATTTTTGCCAAAGATAGAGCCTTCCCCGTGGGCCCTATAGGGGCTCCAAGCACTTTTGTGGATTTTTGAAGGGGACCCTCCAGGAAATTTGACAAAAAATCTAAAAATTATAAGGTTCCTAGATTTTGATGCAGATTTGTGGAGAATCGATCTACAAATCGTTTAAAGTAGTCCGCTCAAGAATCGGATGATTTTTGCCAAAGATAGAGCCTTCCCCGTGGGCCCTATAGGGGCTCCAAGCACTTTTGTGGATTTTTGAAGGGGACCCTCCAGGAAATTTGACAAAAAATCTAAAAATTATAAGGTTCCTAGATTTTGATGCAGATTTGTGGAGAATCGATCTACAAATCGTTTAAAGTAGTCCGCTCAAGAATCGGATGATTTTTGCCAAAGATATAGCTTTTTCTGTTATGCATATAGTGCCTTCATGCGTTTTTGTTGATTGTGGCTATAAGGCTTATACATAATAGATACATTATACCCACACACAACGAGTGTTAAGCCGTAAGTGAATAAATATATGTTTTTGTTTTAACCAATTCAAACTCTTGAATATCAATGGAACGCGGCAAAGTCAAATGCAAATGGTCGGCAACAGATGACGCGCCTGTGTTGCAGCCCTGCCTTTCGCGCTCATGGCAACCCTGGGTGTTTACCAAATCAGCTGACTGCGCTGCTGCCTTTGTTGTCGTCGTGTTGTTAGTTTCGCTTATTTTATTATCTGCCAGCTGCCGATCAATTGTATTAGATTAAGTGTAGGCTTTTAGAGGTGCTTAAAGTACTTAACATTCCACGGAAATGCCAAGATGAGCAACGCAATGCACGCTAAAGAGTTATTGATACGCGCCGTGGAGTGCGATCAGAGTGGACGGATCCTGGAGGCGCAGACCCTCTACACTGATGGCATTGCCGAACTCATGAGCTTCGTCAACGGGGAACCGGACGAGGCCAAGCGAAAAGTGTTTCTCACCCGGATCAAGGAGTACATGGACCGGGCGGACGCCATCAAAGCTCGAGTCAATGGCAAACTGATGCTGGGTGAGGTAGTCTCCCACGTCTCCATCGAGGAAAACGACACGGGCTACGACTACGAACAGGTCTTCGGTCAGTACATGGACCAACACACCATTGAGATTCTTCTAGAAGAGCCCTACATAACACAAAACTATCAGGTGAGTCGGGCGGGGGAGGATCAGTTTGGGAGGAGACGGTGGTAATCTTACCTTAAATCTATTTGGAAAGGAACATGGTATATGGAATCGTGCAAAATTATATTTAATTCAAGATCCAAGTATGAGTAGTTTTCCCACAAAATGAACTTATCAAATTGCAGTATCAGAACCTTGTGAGGTTCTTAGAGTTAGCCATTACGAACTGTCCAAACCTAAAGTATTTCCGGCTAATCACCAAGGAAGCTCAAGATCCGAAGTATCCCGACCAACAAAAGACAAACCTTGGCCAGATCAGAGCCGACCTGGAGCGCCGAAATATAGCCGTCTCCATCAAATACGAAGACTCTTTGCACGATCGCAAAATATAGTAAGTGCTGCGTCAGCAATGAAGACCACTTGCTAACTTTATCTCTTGTTTATTTATAGCTTAAGCAATGGTTTCATAATCAAAATCGGACGTGGACTGCACTTTTACAAGGCCCCCAACCCGATGTATTCCATTGGTCTGGTCAACTACAAGTTCCGCAAATGCCTGCAGACGGATGTGGACATTTGGCGCAACGGCAGCGCCAAACCCTGAGAAGTCAGCCATGAACAGAAGAGAAGACATTTTAGTTTTAAGTCGACAAAGTTTTGCTATTGTACCATTTTTGTAGTCCCTATAAAGTCGCCTTTCAATATTTGCAAAAGGAGTGGCTCCCACAATTGCAGATTTTCTGGCCTGCTGCTATAAATCTGCAGACGCCACCGAAGACACCGAAACTAATATATGGACGTGGCCGCAGGGGCGTTTCAGCTCTCTGGCTCCTGCCAGAAAATGTTTAAAATTCATAACTTTCACGCCACTTACGGATGCGGCTGCGGATGCGGAGGCAGCTGCACAGCTGGCGGGCCAGTGTGGCAGCCAGGCTCCTGTTTTGAATGCCACCGAAGCTGCCAGCGGGTGGCCACTGCAGTTGCATAAAAGACAGAAGCGGAAGCTCCTGCTTTACCAGCTTCTGTCTCTGTCCTTGCCCTAAAAGCTGGCTTAAAGTCCGGTCTCCGGCTCAATGGAAGTACAGTCAAGCCTCTGGCGCCGTGAAAATGTACACATTTCTCTGGGCTTCTAATTTTCCCTTCAAGTAAAAGTTAGAGAAGCTCGACTGTTTAACGCTTTTTGGCAGGGAAGACATGTGCGTGGATAATTAGAACGGCGACACAGTTGGCTGCACATCGGAATAGGAATCGGAATCTGAATTGGAGGCAAAAGTTCCACCTTCCCTCGTGTGTGTGCGGGTGCGAGGGCTGGTGCTGGTGTGGTTGTGGGTGTGTATTTTCAATTTACTTGGTGCCATGCCAGGGATTTATCAACAGATGAAGGCAATTGTTACGCAAAGGCCCGAAATGCGGCGCGATGAGCCGGCCTAATAAATTGCACCAGAGCTAAAATGCTTTGCTCGCTTTTAAATTTTATGGCCCGTAAGAAGGCCAGAGACGAAGGCTGTTGAGAGGGAAACTGGGTATCCAACCCACTGTAACCACCCCTAATTTTGGGTTTAAGCACGTCTAGAGGTTGGAGCCTGCGGGCGTGGACTGGAGTGGGGATTCCATTTGCCTAAGCTGGCTATTCATTCCCAGGATATTCTAAACAAGCAACAAGAACCAAAAGCTCCGACCACTGTCGGGGGCCACCGTGTCCGCCAGCCCCGAGCCCCGGGCCAGGATGAACTTATTGAACAATTAGATGGTTCACTTATTTTAGATAAATCTATGAACTAGATGGAACCCGAGGCCGGTACTCTGTTTGCCTACAAATAAGCCACTAACTGACTGAACAACAGGAGCCAGGAGCAGCAACAGTTACTTGATGGGTGACGGGTGATAGGTGATGGGTGGTCCATGGTCGATGGTCGGTGGGCGGTGGTCACAAGTGCAGAAGCCCTCGGCGTTGCCTGCCAATTTGTGAGCAATGAATGCAGCAACAGCAGCACAGGAAACTACAATACATAACCATGGACTTAGTTATAGTCCTTGTCCAGGATGAAGATGAAGTCCTGCAAGAGGACACAAAGACCCAAGCCAGCCCGCACTCACCCCCAGGAAGCCGGGCAGACACCGCCCGGGGCAGACCAACAGCATAACTAATCCGAATATTTTACTCCATCCCCCGGAAAAAATACGAAAGCGAAGGACACGGAGGCGGAGACGGAGACGGAGAAAGAGATGCCTCCAGTGGAGGAAGCTACTTTCTCTGGCGACACTAAGGGTATGTTGGATGCATGGAAGGCGGTTAGGTTGAAATAAGTTTACCCTTGTCATTAAAGCCACTTCCCGGGAATTAAGCTGGCTTACGGATTTCGGGGCATATGGCTATCACGGATTGTTTTTAACTTCGATAAGTAGAATGATAGAGAAGGTTACATTTCTTTAATTACTTGTAAATTAATTAGAAACATTGGTTCTCCCAGGATTTTATTCTATAATTCTGAAAATATAAACCCCAAAGATAAAGAACTTGTATCATAGGTTTATGATATAGGGAGCTCTCCTTTTTTGAGATGATCCTGAAAATCGGTTAACATTAAACTGATTTCCTACCCTACCCCTAAAAGGATTCTGAGTTATTTGCTTTCTAAATATTCCAAATACTTGTGGAGAAGAGTAATTTCCTAGAAAAGTCGATAATCCCATACTTCAAACTTTAAAGTTTAAGGTATTACCGAGCCAATTCCTTTCACTTTTCCAGTTTTATTAAAGATTAAGAGTATTTGGAATCTGTCTTTAAACACTGGGCATCCCAAAGTCCTGACACTCCTGGCTGGGATTCTCACATGGCTATTATCAGACTACGGAATGGAGGATAGAAAACCTGAGTGGGGGTTGGAGGCCATCGAAATGGTATGGAGGTTGCGTTAAGCGGAATGTTTTAGGTTCAGCGCAGCACTTATGACATTACATTTTACGAGCTCATGTGTGAGAGTGTGTGCGTGTGGGGGGTGTGCGGGTGTTCTCTATTAATTTGCCATAGCATCCCCAACTTCCTTAATACCCCACACCCGAGTCCTCAACACGATTGTCCTGGCGGCTGGAAAGATTTGTGAAAGCGCCACGTAATTGACTTTGAGTCCTCCTTCTCCGATGCTGGCTCGTTTGCTTAAAATTATCATTGGGTCTCGGGATAGGGATTGGGATTGGAATTGGGCTTGGGAATGGGATAAGAAAAACTAGGATTTCCATTGTGTACACATATACTTATGCCGATTTCCTATTAGATGCGTAACTTTGTACCAACAGCAAACTAAAACCAAAAGGGAACGAAGACGACAGCCGGAAAAAAAGGGTGGCGTCAACATTTTTTGCTTGTTTTTATTGCTGCCAGCAACATCAACAACAAGGACAATAACAACAGGACAAGGCAAACTGGCAAATGTCCCACTTGTTACCAGAACGCCCCCGACCCAAAACCCCAGAGCCGTAGCCAAAAAATTGGGCGGGGCCGAGAGACATAGGCGATAGGGAAAATCGGGCCATAACTTTTGTTTTGCTACGTACATAAAATGGCGCCAAGCAACCTATATAGGCCAGACATCACAGCAGAGCAAAAATCAAGGAGATAGAAATGTACACTTGAGGAAAATCTAATTTTGTTTCGATAAGCTTAGAGAGTAGTCTAGGGTTTAGTCAAAGTTCTGAGTCAAATCTAGAGCTAAAACAAAAGTCTGGAAAAGACATTGTTTTTCAAAAAATAAGCAAGATATTCCTAATAATAAAGAATAACTTTAAGTTTAAGCAAGAAGTGTGTTTCATAGAATGAAAATTGCTTAAAGGATGACCAAGTCTTTTCATCTAGTAACATATAACAATTGGTAACAATTTGTTACTAAATTAGTCTAAAGAATTAAGTAATATTAAAGCCAAATTATCGAAACTAAACTCTAAAGCGCCTGTATGTTTAGGTCCCTATAATTTCCCGCTTCCATAGACTTCCTAGCACAAGTATGTATGTATGTTATGTGTGGGCATAATTACCATAACTTTATTAACTCCCTCTTTTTTTAAGTGCACTCGTTTAGGGATGAGAAGCAGGAGAACATAAAGTCAAGTGAAACTACTGGCAATAGCAATTGAAATCAAAAACGTGCCATCAACGGCTGCCCATTGGCGCTGTTGTTTTTGTTGCTGAAAGCATCTCTCCCTGCATCAGGAGCCGGCCATTATGTAAATTGCGTGAAGGACAAGCGGGCGGAGATCGATGGATGGTGATGGCAAGCAACATCGCCACCACCACCCCACCAGGGCCTCCCGCCCCAGCCAGTGTTCAGACTGAATCCTCCAATAGAGCGGGTGCGACTGCGGCTACTGGTGCGGTTGACCAGCAACCGCATCATTAACGCTCCGGACAGGCATTAGGACGCAATGACAACTGGCTGAGGTCCCAGGCTGTGCGTCCGAAATATGAACTAAAGTGATTTTCAAATATGCCGCACAGTCCCAACCACTTTGGCACTCTGTTCTGGCCATTGTTGTTGCTGCCACTGCCACTGCTGCTGCTATTATTATTGTTGCTGCTGCTGCTGTTGCTACTTCTAGTGTTGGTGTTGCTGCTGCGCCTCGTGCCAGATTAAAAGCTGTCACAGGCCAAACAAAGGCAACCGCAGCGGCAACACAAAGGATAAGCAACAGCAGCAGCAACACAAGGAGCAGTCGAGCCTGGTTTGTTATTGTCCTCTCTTTGGATTTGCAATGTATGCCGATTTATAATCAATCAATGTCAGCGCAAAATTCGAAATGGGTGGTGACGCCTAGTGCACTGTCGGAAAAACCGGCAAACAAAGTGGCAGGAAATTAAGAATCCTCGGAAGTGGATGTAGATTTTAAGATAAATGGGAGTATGCAAAAGTTCATTACCATTTCTGCCTTTGACTCCCTGAGTATCCTTCAATTGCCTAGCTCTAATAAAAGCCATCTTACTTTTCCCTCAGTGCACTTCTTTAGCTGCCTCTTTTTTCACTCGTTCCCCCCAGGCGACTACGTGGAACGTATGCTGAAATGCCGAGATCCTGAAATCCTGAATGCTGCAAAAAAGCCTTCATTAGGCCCATAGACGTCACGACAGGACGCTCGCTAGGGCCAAAGGCGCGTTATTTATAGTGCGTGTCCTATTAATGCATAATCGACGTCAATCTTGGCATATTAAAGGACTAACGCGGCCTAAGTCGCTGAGGATAAGATCCTTTGGGCTATCTGTTTCTACCTTCTCCCCTCGCCACTGTCAGCCCTCGTCCTCGCCAGTCATAACTCAATCCATGGCACGTTTTTTGGCGATTTTAAACCAAAGATAGATAGCCGGAGATATTTTTTGGCTGCCACTGGCTACTGGTTGCCTTGAGAATCCTTTTTGATATGGTTTGTTCTGGTTAATAGACCGAAATGCGTGTCAAATTCGCCAGCGAATTGATGAACTCTGGAAAAGGGTCCTTTTTAATCGTTAAATGCATTAGCGGAGATAGGGATAAAATTTATGAAATTGAGAAGAAAATGCTTTAAGAGGAGCTTAGGGTCTTGATTGCTTCATTTCCCTTAGTAGCTGAGCTCTGGATTGTATTTCACAATCAGTCTTTATTATTGCTTATTAAAATCGGTGTCTTATTACCACATTGGAGAGGTCTAGGATCTTAAAATAACTTGGTTACTATTATTGGAGGTTTAGCATAGAAATTAGGAAGGATAATTTAAGTTTCTTTGAAGGACAAAGAGTTGAACTTAGGAGAAAGAGAGTCTCATCAATTAATCATAAAAACTTTTTAAATAGCAGGTAATTAATTACAATTTTTAATCAAATATAAAGCCCTATTTTTATTGCTTTTGAATTAAAGGAATTATTATATTTTCCTTTAGTTAAAACTACTTTATTCGACCATTTTTGATGGGACATTCATCAGATTTTTGATTAAATGGCCCGCCCCAAATCCTTTGTTAGCCGGTGTCTCTGCCAGTAAATCTCGGCCACATTCCCGGACGGCCGGGACTGCCTGGAATTCCACCTCGGGTCAATTATTTCACTTATTTAACAGGCTTTAAAATTTCGCCACAAATCCACGCCTCCTCAGAGTCGGATGTTTAATGACCAAGAGAGACATTGTGACAGCGTTGACAACTCAGGGAAAATGGGAAAAATAGGGGAAAACTGGGAGGCTGGTGGCTGGGGCTGGAGGCTCCACCTCTCCAGCTCTACTTTTTTGCGCTCAGGACATTAAAGAGGAAGTAAGTCGCGGGCATAAAAAGCCGAGTTGTAATTTGAGTAATTAAAATTTGACACGATAATCGAAACGCTGACACCCCCAAAGGGGTGAAGGAGGAACCTGAACATAGAACTGGGGCAGGTAGCATTGGATCTCTGATCCCCACGGAATCGACGCCCTTTCGCCCAGATTACAACTTGAGCGACCTTAATGCCCCGCAGTTTATGTATATTTGTATATAATTCTTTGCGGGTGTATAGATGCGTATATAGAAGGGCCCCGACAGTCAATGTCAAACCACAGACTATTAAATACACACGCAGGCACGCCAAAGTGCTGAAAAACAAAGCCAGCCACCGGAGGAAGCCCCAAGATGAAGATGCCACACGTAGAAAAATCATAATTCAAATATTTCATAGCTTAAAAAAAACGTATTTTAGAAACGAAATATTTTGTAATATATTTGAAGTTGTTTACTATTTTAAGTTTCATTTAGAGGTAGTTCTTAAGTTTAATATATCTATTAAAATATAATTGTTAAAGCAAAAGGAGAGATTTAAGATCCCTGTGTTGAAGTTGAAGATCCAAGAGTTGAAATTAAAACAGCTTTTTTTAGAAAAGAATGGATATCAGATGTTTCAGAATAATAATTCCTAGAAGAATCCCTTTTTTGAGCTCATTATCCATCAAAAGATGGAAGTTTGGAATATGAATGCTGTAGCAATAGAACCGACTTTCTTCCAGTGCACCAGTACCACCAGTGATGACGATGGCGATGTAGAGATGAAGCTGGAAGATGGCGAAGGCGATGGCGATGGCGGCGACGGCAGCTTCCATAATTCGCCTGACGACTCCGGGATTCGTGGGGAGTAAAAGCCATTAAAGTAACAACCAGGCACAGCACGTTTTTACGGCGACAAAAGAAGGTTCCTCAGGATGGCTAAAACCGGTAGGAGAGGGCGGGCTAGGCAGTGGGCAGGGGGCTGGGAGCCAGGGAGGCAGGCAGACTCAATCGTAAGCGCAGTCAGCGTCATAAACGACGGCGTCGGCATTTAGAAAGCGCAGATATTCCTGTCAAAACGATAAGCGCGCCTTTTGCAGAAGAGAAAGACAACCAGTCAAGAAATTTCTAGGAGGGGGTTACGTGATGGGGGCTTAAGGGTGTGGTGGGTGGACGGGAGGATGGGAGGATGGCAATGGCAATCCTAGGCAGCATTTTTATGCCAAGTGCTGAGCTGCGTCTTTAAACGTTTTGCGGCTGAATATCCACGGCATTGTCATTTATGTATCTATTCCGCCAGGCAGGAGAGAGTCTTTCCCTGCATTGGTTAAATGCCTTACGGTAATTTCATTCACTTACACGCACATAACTTGCAGAACTCACGTATTCCCATTCGTATTCGCATTCGCATTCGCACTTTCTCCTTTCCCTTTGAAGGGCTGTGGGGACTTGAGGTCTGAGCCCGAGATGGGGGCAAAAAGTTATGGCCCAGAGTGGGCGGGAGGTGCGTAATGACATTCATGTGATAAGCACACGCACACGCCCCCAGGTGAAAATTGGTGTAAGTGGGGGTGGGAGGAGAAGGACTCTTACCCACTGGAGGGCTGCAGCTAATGAGCACCAAATTCCCAACCAGCCAGGAACAGCAGCCAAACAAATATGTACATAAATCTTTAGCGGTCCCCGAAAGAGGAAAAAGTGCCACCAAGCGGGAAAAAATGGTAGCAGTTGCTGGCCATTGCTGGCCGCAAGAAATATGGATTGTTGCCTAATCACCTACAGCGATTCGAAATTGGGACCGGGAATGGGTCTGGGAGTGGGAGTGGGGAATGGGACAACTCTAAGTCGCGCAAATCCCAAAATATTTCACAACTTTATCCCCTTAGGTGGGATTTTTGCGGGCACGCAAAAAAGCCCACAAATACAAAAAAAAAAAGGAGGAACAACGGAGAAAACGAGCATCAGTAGAACGTTAATCAAAATGGCAACGGCGGTGCAGGACGAGGCAGGGTGGGCAAGTCCTGGCCGCCAGATATGGCCATCTTAAGTACAGGAGCAAACAGGAGGCCCTCGGAACAGGCCGGGGAGAAATTTTAATGGCTCAATAAAAATGCCATTTGCGCAGCGCTGTCTTGGCCCGCAGAAAGTTGGCTTTAAAGGCAATCGGCCAACAGCCCACCGGCCCGTCCCACCCACCCCGACCGCGCCACGCCATGCCACGCCCATCCGAAAACAAAAGCCAAACAAGGCTTAACACATTTCCCCAAAATGTTTATCTAATCAGAGCAAAGTATCCTGACACCTGAGAAGAGCCTGTCGTTTCTCAGTGGCACTAAGCGAAAAACGTGTTATTTTATTTACAAACAGGGGGTAGTAGTTGGCACATGTTGTTTTGAGGTCATCTTGTATTATTTTCCATTTGTTTAAAACTATTTTGGGAAAACCAATAAATGACAAAACATAGATCATAAAAATCTACCAAATAAACATTGCTTTCTGGGTTGCAAAATATTTACAACCCTGATCAGAGGAAAATTTTAATGAAAAGTTTCCAGCCAATAAGTTGTTTCAGTGTAGTGCAGAGCCAGGACTTTCGCCAGGAGGCAGCTGTCAGGGCATTAATCTGCAATTGCCGAAGATTTCCGACTTCTCCAATCGAATCAAATGTAAATCAGGGAGTCTGGGATGGAAACTGGAAGAGATCTCTAGGGTGGGGAATGGGAATGGTGTGGTATGGGGATGGTAGTGGGTTTTCCATAGAACTAGTTGCACATCTCTGTGCCCCTAAACACGTATTTATTTCCACTGGCGGCAGTGGCTGGGGGGTGGGGTAGGATTTATTTTTGCCACCCATTTTGTTTGTGGTGCGCTTTATCAAACAGAAAATTTAAAAAACAAATAGCAACTGAAAAACAGAGAAGAAACACATCCAGCAGCCACAGCAGCATAGTATAGTAACAAGAACAACAGACGGGCTGCCATTAATTTTTTATTGGTTCTTCGAAATCCGATTCATGCCTTTACAAAGATTTCTCAAACATTTAAAAGTGCGAAAAGATCAAAGCGAATTCCAACTTATTGTCTCCCCTGTTGCCCCTTTCCGGCTTTTCTGGCTTAACTAGTGGATGGCCAAAAGCTGAATCCATATAGAGATTCCTGGAGAGAGTTGAAGAACGTCAGAGCGTTGGTTGTGCCACTGTGCCACTGATGATGTGGCATATTTGCTTGTAAACATTTGACGAGCTGAGTTGCCCCTACCAGCCCCAATGCCAGACCGGACCACCCACCCGCAAAGTACACATTTTTGAATATATTTTTCGGCCATGGAAAATTAAATCCGCTCCCAGGTTCTGTTTCTGTGGAGCTCCTGAAATCCAAAAGCTGAAAACTGAAAACTGCAAACTGGAAACGGCAAACTGATATTTTGCTGGCTCTGCCAAACCGCATATCAAACTGTCGGCCATTTACCATGGGGGTCTACAACGAGGTGCGGCCCGTGCCAAGTGGTTTTTGGCCGCCGTTGTTTTCATAACATTCTCAGTCCCCGAGTTCTGATTTTGGTTCTGATTCTCCGATTCCGGACGATTCCGGAGCCTGCACATGCACACGTCTTCTCCAGCCACCCACTTCCACTCCACCACAAAGTACGTGTATGTATGGATGTGGCAATCCCCCGTGGAAACATCCCCACAGACTGGGCCAACTTTTGACGCCACTCTGTCTGCCGCGCCACGCCTCGACGGCCTGCATTTTGGAATAAAAAATATTCATACGTAGATGCCCTTTTTATTATGCACTCTACGCCAGCGGGTGCGAACAGTTTTGTGGTGAACTCTGACATTTCCAGAGCCACTTGCTTGGGAACGGCTACAAAAAATTGGTAACAAATGGGGGTCAATATTAACTATTTTACGCAAAAGGTCGCACGGATATATGGACAGCTTGTATCTTGACTTTGAACTTTAAAGAGTCAAGTTTTTGGTAAAATTATAAATGGTTTTAACAAAATTATAAATCTTTTAGATATTTTGGAAATCTTTTTAGTAATTAAATTAGACTTTCGTCCCTGACAATTGGGTATTAACTTTAAATTTTCCAGGAAAATATTAAAGTCTATAATCTATACTATTATAATCTATAACACCATATGTTCTTATAATAATAGCGTAATATTAACTCTTGAAGTCCAACATATGCGTTCTAGATATTTAAAATAAGCCCTTCTATAAACCCCTTTGTATAATGAACTCATATCAAGTGCTAAAAATTTAAAACTATATTTGCCAGACTCTCTTGGCATCCTGGCTTATCCCTTCCGCATTTTTGCTCCCTTTAAGGTCCTTTGTTTCGCCCCCTCCTAGATGAAGGAAAAAACTGAGAGGGAAATAAGTGGCGAAAGCCAAGATATGAAAGTTGTGTGCATAAAGGCTCTGTGTTTTATCAGTTTAGGCCAAGTTTGGCCTCCAAATTGAATCTCCCAATGGGAGTTAGAGAGCGAGTTTCATTGTTCCCAGCCCTCGGATATCGTTGTGGCCTGGAGGGTATAGGAACTTCGATGTGGCAACAAGTGTTGCCGCATTCTTGTTATATCGTCACTTATAAACGGATGGGGGCATGGGTTATGGATGGGTTGGGGGCTGAAAAATCGCTGGAGAGGGCAGCCGACTAGCTCCGGTTGTTTACACGTGCCTTTGTTGCCGATGCGATGCGTGTGTTCCGGACTCAAAAACCGGAGTATAGAGGGCTGGAAGGGGCTGCAGGGAGCTCTGCATGAAGTTTGCGTACTTGTATTTACATACAAACACACAACACACATAAATAGCAGACGCAGCAGCACCAGCAACCGAGTGCCAAGTGCAGCAGCAACACCTCCCAACCCCAAAGAGCAACACCGTCCTCCTCCTGCCCGGGTGCCTCTGACTATCCCATGAAAAATAAACAGAGTTGCCTCCGACAGTCGCCAAGATGTCTGCGCCGGGCTTTGGCTTTTGCTTTGGCTCACCTGGCTGCCCCACACGGTGGCATGGGTGTGTGGCAAGGTGACGGGGATTTCAATTGGCGATGCACTTGGCAAAATATGCAAAGCAGTCTAAATTCTGTATGGAGAGGGTGGGGAAATATTTACAAAACTAGTTTATGTAATAATTAGATTTATTAAAATATATATTTAAAAATGTGCCACATTATGATTTATTGTGTGGAAGAGTCCTATCTAGTTTATAAATTTGTTTAAATTGTTTATAAAATAATCAAAACTTTTGCTAAAAAAATATACAATCCTGAAACTAAATCCTGAATGTGTGAAACAAACTTTGCTTTCATGTGGCATCCTGTGCTTCCTGTTTGTTGCAGTGCAGGTCCTTGGGGAGGTGTCGGTGTCAGGATGTTGCCAGTGCCTGTATTTTAATAATGCATCGAAATGAAAGTGGCTGTCAACTGGAGATTTGACAGCTGCTTTAGCCAACGCGACAAGGATCGATGATGGAAGGAATCTCGGTGGCAAGTGGCAAGCAGCAAGTAGCAAGTGAAAAGTGGCAAGTGGAGAGTGGTATATGGAAAATGGCATGTCAGGTGCGTAGACAGACGTTCTTGGTTTTGAGCCACTGCCAGATTATTTCACTTACCGTCCGGGATAATGCGCGATAATTAGATGGGGCCCGAGGGCCATGGGGAGTTCGGGAATCAGGAAATACCGCGGACTGGTGGTCTGGGGCTCTGGGGGAACTCGTGTTCGAACTGTCTGACTGGCTCATTAGCACATGGCACTCGTGGAATCCCCGTGGTAGCCGCCGATAGCCCCGCACACTTACTCATAAATGCCATAGATCTTTTTTGGGGGCCACCAGCTGGCCCACTTGATGGCATAAACAGATTGCAGGGGCTCGGGCTCCGCTCTTTACCGCTTTGAAGTGCAAATTACCCGCGGGGTCAACCCCAGCACTAGATACTCGGTACTGGGATAGTCAGGATGAGGGATTGCGGAGTTGGGGCTGGGGCTGAGGCTGGGGCTGAGGCCATAACACATAGGCCATAATACATCTTGGAAATCTGTTTAATGGGCCGCGCCGGCCACTTGAGAAGCTTTTGAAGAAGCTGTTGCTATTTTAATGTGGTCGATATTCTAAATTTAAACAAATAAACAAACATTAGCGAGAGCAAGAGTACTAGAGTACAACAAATGCCTGTTTGCCGATTGTTGAAAGTTTATTGTTTTTAAACCTGTGCAGGAGAACTGTTTGATGATGATATTCCTTTCCGCCGGCGCGCCAGTGAGCACCCGATAATTTGGCACTTAAAACGTGCGAAATTCATTCACATTTTCACTTGATTCATTCGCTTGGCCAGGAAAGCAATCAATGTGAGTGCCTGGCTTTATGTTTTTATTCTCACTTTTCCTCAAGTATTTTCTTCGTTTTTTTTTTCAAACACAAATACATCCGGCAGCCATGTAAGCTCCTGCTGCCTGGCCTCCATAAAACTTTTCTTCTTGCGGCTGGAAATCAATATGAGTAATACGAAATAATAATCTATGCGATTCCCGTGGCTTCGGGGGGAGCGATTCTGGGGGAATCTGGCAATTTCGATTTGTGTACAGATTGCTCTTTTTGAAGATGGGAAAACAACAAGGAAGTTGCCTGTACCAAGTTATCACTCAATTGATAGGTTTTTCAAGTGCAAATGAGCTGCTGTCAGTGCGGGAGAATAACAAATAATTGTGGTTTCAAGTGGATTAAAGTATTATACAATCAGCTACTCAGGTTATCCGAGATTCCTTTAAATTGGGTAAGAAACTTCAGAAATTTCAGAACTTCTTTTCAGGTATCTGTTGGAAATATATTCTGGAAGAGCGTCTGACTGCAATCAGTAGCTGTAATTAAAATTGGCCATTTACTTTCATCCCGTGCCAGACAGTAATCGAAAGTCTTAGAACCGCAAAGGTCCCGAGGACACAAATCAAGTCCTCCGGCATCCGCAGTCCTCAGACCGCCGTCCGGACAAGTACAATAGGTAAATAAATTATTGTTTTCGCTTACCGCTATCGACTTGAAACTTGCCATTAATTAACACCAACCCTTTCTGCCCTGCCGAGTCGGAATGGCCGTGATTACGCGATGGCCAACACCTGTTACCAACAAATAACTTTTGCCGCCGCCGATGGAAGCCAATGGCAACTCCAGAGTCACCGCCACCGCCACCGTCACCGTCACAGGTCAACAACCACTTTATTGCCTCACGCATTTCATTTGCTCCAGAACCGAACCGGCAATCTCCTGAAGCACAGGAGACCGGGAACATGGAAGTACTGGAGGAACCGGAGGAGAACTGCGGCGATGCCACGCAACTAGTGTCAAGAATCGCATAAATTTCCGATTCCGGGACGCTGGGCCACGGGAATCCAGCGTTGGACTCAAAGTGTGCCATTTAATGGCCGGCAAAGGTCACGTTCACACCGCCGTAATGGCTAATGGGCGACCGGTCTGACAATTCAGGTAATGTGGATAATTTGCTGTCAATGATGTGTAACGAACGCAGGGGGAAGTGGCAGTTTGGGGCTCCGCCGTATTTGTTGTCAAACAACAACACGCTCATAATAGTCCCGGACGCCGGAGCACCAGAGCACCAGAGCCAGCCGGAATCCCGCCGAGGTATACTGCATTTTACGGCCCCTATAAATAGGCTCTACTAGATGTTAATGCCTTCGATGACGGTCGGGAATGGGGAACCCCATTGAATTTTGACAAATCACTGGGTTGTTGAGCACAGCCACAACAAAAATCCGTGCTGATCGATGATTTGTTGTCTTTGATCTCTCCAGAAGCTGCGGAGTGTCGAGTGATTAAATCAAATTTTGACAAGGTGTCGAGTGGCACTCCAAATGTATTTTTCTTGGAGTGTGTGCCTTGCATCTAAAATAGTACAGTGGGACTTTGGTACTAACTACTACTATTCTATAACTTAAAGATGATGGGACTTATTATACAAATTTATTTTAAAAAGGTCCTGAAGGCTTTTAAAGATATTTATTATATTCTAAATGAATGATAAAATTATGTATTATCGCAATACTCGTTTCATTTAGATAGTTCACTATGGAAAAATGTACACATGCACTCATTAGTGAGGTATGACTGTGTTTATAATGACTTTTGATCCATAATCCCGTCCGGGTGCGAGTGCGTAAATCAAGCGATGACAACGGGAACAACAACACCGCTAGTCACGCCCTAAACTATAACTATGTAAATGCAATTACAAGCGATTAAGCTGCGGTCGAGGGCTGATGGGGGAGGGGCGATGAACTAAACAAACAGATCCACCGCGTTTTATGGCTTAGGACGACCGATCCGTCAAAAAATATATAGAGAAACCAAAAGAAAACATTGTTTCAGACTAAAAACATTAGTATTGCGTACTAGACCAAACCAAAACCATGGGCCGAGCCATAAAAAACAATATTTGTTTCCAATACTATTCCCAGCATAGGTCTAAAAATAAGCAACCAAAGACCCGGACCGGGCCATGACATCTCTCGAATGTGAGGCCCCGGGATCAATGGGAATCAGAGTATCAGCCAGGGGCATGCCCGTAGGATAACCCTGTTGTTTTATGACCCATTTTTCCAGCGGTAAGCGATCGTAAAATTTGAATAAAGCGGATGAGAGCGTGAAGAATCCTTTGTGGCATCCACCAAGTCCACATATGTGAATGTAAAGAACTTCAATTGCTTGGGTATTTGCGCTCAATGTTTTTATTTCTTTCAAATGATCTCTGTTTTCTACTTGAGAATGAAAAGATCGTAAAAATCGATCGTAGTCCTGTTTGAAATGTATACAAAATTATTTTACGACCTTTTAAGATATAGACCGAGACTTTCGTTTCATCGGGAAAATTGCGTACTTGACGTACAGACTGCTCTCCGTACTGCTTTCTCTACGAAAAGTCGTAAAATCGGAAAGGAATCGGAATTCCTCGAGATAGCAATGTCAAGGGACTATGGCGAGATAATGCGACCTCCGGCATTATCTGAGGCAGCTGTTATCCAGGAAAGTGTTTAAATAAAGTACTTCTAGGAAATCTTTTTACTCTAATAATGTTTACAAAATACTTGGCCAAGTAACTTTTGGTAAAGATACAAGGTTGTTGAATTATAAACAAAATATTTTAAAGCTTTCAAGTCACATATTTTAAAGATATTTTCCTGGAAAATATATGTTGTAAGAATTCCTCAAAATTACAATTATTTCTTACACAATTACAAGACAAAACCAAACTACACTATTTTTAAAATTTTCCTAGAAAAATATCTTTAAAAAATTTCAATTTAATTTCCCATTTTTGAAAGCCTTTTTAAAATGGCAAATGCTTGGATAAGCTTGCTTGATTTTCATTTGTTGAAAAATCGAATTTACATATTATTCAAAACACATTGGGAACTCTCCGGCAGCCACACACAAATATAGAAGAGATCTTGGCTCCTCCCATCGGGGATATATAGACAAATGGAAAAAGAGACTCACCGAGAGCATCTGGACATAAATAAACATGGACGGAGTGAGGGAAATATTCTTCATACTAGGTAACGCCCCCTCGAAAGATATAAATGGGAATATTTTATGAAACACAAAGGATAACTTTTTTACAATATGATTTCAGAATCAGGAAATATTTTATGTTAGTATTATACGATTTTTTAAACTTAAAATTCATATACTTTTGATTAAAAATCGTATTAAAGCTTTCAATATAATACTATTAACAGAATTTGTATCCTTTCTTAAGGACATCCTGCCTGTTCAGTTGATCCTGCCTGCTAATTTTCGGAACTCTCTCTTTCTCACACAATGAACTAAAACATGTGTCGATCTTTGTGCAGTTGTGTTTGTTTATCTCAGTATTTATAGACCAATACGCTGCTCTCCCCAAAACACACAGACGAGGGCCTCCGGAGGCCTTACAAGTGATCTGCATATCCGAGTTCATTCATTAGTCGATCGGACTCCTTCGCTGACGCAACATATAGTCAAAAATCGCGCTCGCACTAACAAAGGAAATTTTCTTAATAAATATCGCCCTAAGGAAAAGGATAAAGATCCTTAAAGAAGTGCAGTGAAGCTAAGAATAAGTTATAACGCCAAAAATACAAATAAAAGTGAATAGATAATAAGCTTTTGGCCTATATTCTATAAACCCACAAGGATACAACCAAAAAAATGCTACCATCTTGCTATGCCAATGGCTCCCCTTTGCCGGATAACGAAGAGTTGGTAAACTCTCTTCTGTCCAATCCTGAGTACCTCCGGGCCCAAATATCACCCAATCCCTTAGGGCCAAGTGCCGTCGGTGGTTTGGGAATGGAAGGCCTAATGTGCGGATCGTTCCCTCCGGCCTTTTACTATCAAGGAATCGACAACTTTCTGGCCCTGCATAACAACATCTGGAGTTTGCCCATGTCCTTCCTGCATAACAACCATCGGCCGGAAAAGCCGCCATTTTCGTACATTGCCCTTATTGCCATGGCTATAAGTAGTGCTCCAAATCAACGGCTGACACTTAGCGGAATATACAAGTTTATCATGGATAAGTAAGTTAATTTCCAATACTGTGAAAGTATTTCTATACTATTTTCGTGGCGAAAATCAAGACAGATTTAGATGACAGTCTTGTCTAATTCAAATGCCAAAATAAACATTACGAAAATTCCGCCTATACTTATATAAAAACTGAGAACTCTTTATCCTGATACGCATTTCAAAACAGTTGGAAAAACGGTTGCCAAAACTGGGATTAAGTATTTAAAATATTGAATGTTAATTTATTATACTGGAAATGAGCAAAAATATATAAATAACACGAGTTTCTTGCAAATATAAGTATATTTGTTCCATAAAAATATGAGTTCGTTTCTTTGAATTAAATAAATGATTTCGGGGCGTATACTTTATGAGGATACTTTTTGTGTATATTTTTTATATATTTACACGTTTCCTATATAAACATATTTTCTTTAAGGCCTGAAAATATTCAAAAATAAAAACCGACTTCTTCGATTTGTGTATTTTTCTTTCAATGACCTTTTTATGAAATTGGCAAATATTTTAGAGAACATTTTCTTCATTTGTTTATAAACCCAAAACGGATTTCTTTATCAATATAAACAAAAATTTATAAAACACATAGTGTCTCGGCCAAAACTAAATAATGTTTTTGAAAATACAATAAACTAAGAAAATTATTTTATTCTCATTATAGATTCCCATATTATCGCGAAAATAAACAGGGATGGCAGAACTCGATTCGTCACAATTTGTCCCTAAATGATTGCTTCGTGAAGGTTCCTCGGGATAAAAACACCATTGAGGATAACGACAGTGCCGGAAAGGGTAGCTATTGGATGTTGGACTCCTCCGCATCAGATATGTTCGAGCAGGGAAACTACCGACGGCGGAGGACCCGTAGACAAAGGCATTGCACCAACTCCAGTCGCTTTGAAAGAGAAACCGGAAAGGTAAGGCTAAAAAAATAAAAAAAAATAAAGCCTTATAAAAATACTTATTTTCCTTAAAGGATTCAAACGATGGTCACAGCACCGGAGAAGTACGTTCCCCAACGGAATCGCTCAATGATTTTGACATCTTCTGCAATGATAGACCCAACTATTCGGATAGGATAACAGATTTGCACCGTCAGTATCTGTCTGTATCTCTTGGATTCAACAGTTTGTTCAATGTGGACGGAAGCAGTATTCGTCCTTTATCAAATTCTATGACCAACGAAGTGAGAGAGTCCCCAGACGATCCAGATGCCTCTTCCAGTTCCAGTAAAACTCCTCAGAATCCATCAGATAATGCTAATCTCCACGACGACCTACATTCCCCGAGCGCTTTTACTCCTCCCTTGAGTCGACGCGACCCCGCCACCCTGAGGGATTCTTTCAGGGGTCTACAGGATCTAATGGGTGAAACATCCAATGCTCCAGCGACCTCATCCACAGTGGCGAGCAATCGAACCAAGACAACATTATTCACAATCGACAATATTATTGGCAAGCCATAAAAAATGTGCTTAGTTTTAGAATATTAATAAGTAAATTACTCTGTTATTATACTTTTGGTTTTTGAAGACGAAAAAGTTTGAATATTATTTATTGGTTTGGTTGGGAAAGCTTAAAGTTAATTGTTATTAAATATTCCCAGGTATTTGGCGGAAAAATCTTAAAAATCGAAGTTGCCAGACCGCTATAATATGGTCACTTCCGGCCCCGCCCCCACTTCAACCTGTGTTACCACTTAGCAACCCTGGCGAACAGCTGCCAAGCCGGCATTAAAAACAAGACAACTCTGGCAAACATATGTATTTTTATAACTAAAAAATTGCCAATTTTTTGTACAAAACATGGACTTCCTCCATGAATCAGTAGCTTTAGGCGTAGATTTAGTAATTCTAGGACTATGCGTGCGAGAATATATACAATACAAGCGCACGGCGCAGGTGCTAAAGGTAGGTGCTGCAAATGCGGAAGACGAGCAATTTTTTAATTTTATTTTAAATTTATCCTAATTTTCATCAGACTGCACCTCAATACGGTATAGATGGGGACTTGAAATCGGTGGTGGAGAAGCATCACGATAAAAAGATACCCTACGCCGTAATCCGCGGAACAGTGACGCCCATTGGCGTTCCGTTGCGGAGCAACCTGGTCCCAAGTGTGAGTGGTGTCCTACAGATTGTGAAGCTGCACGAGCACAGAGTAACCCGAGGATTTGCTGGCTTTTGGACGGAGCACCATAAGCTTCTCCACGAGACGGCCAATGAGATGCCATTCGAGTTGCGCAATCAGGAACACGGCGTAGAGATTATGGATGCTCTGAAGGCGGCAATCTTGGATGTTGATATGGTCTACGATAACTACGAACCAACCAGTCTTTCTGTTATGGATCACGTCTTCGGGTTCTTCTCTGGAGTTCGCCAAAGGGGTCTGCAAACCACCGAAGAAGTTCTAAGGGAAGGCAGCTTCCTCACTGCCGTAGGAGAATTAGAATTGGATGGAAACACCTTACGAATGCAGCCCTCTACAGCTGGTCCACTTTTCCTAACTACTGCCACAAAGTCTATGCTAATCAAGCGCTTCGAGGATGCTAAGGGAGCTACCCTGTAAGTGTTTTTCCCCTCTCTCATTAATTTATTAAACTGATTTCTCCCCTTCAGTATAAAGCTTATTGTGTGTGGTAGCATCTCCATCATCTTGGTTTCTTTCATTGCGAAAAAGATGTACAAGCGGCGAAAACAGCTTAAGGAGGAAGCCAAAATACGAGATCGCTTAGAGACAGAGCGAAGGGAGCGTCGAGCTAAAAGTCGTCCACAGAACATGTCGGAAGATCAGCTTTGCGTAGTGTGCTCCACCAACCCGAAAGAGGTGAATAATTGTCTGACCAATACGGATTTATAAGTAATACGTATAGTCCGAAATATTGGCTTAAAAGTGTGGAAATTTGTTCAATCCATTATCCCAAAGACTTACAAAATTTGTCTTCTTTCAGGTTATTTTACTGCCCTGTGGTCATGTATGTCTCTGCGAGGACTGTGCCCAGAAAATCTCGATTGCCTGCCCTGTGTGTCGTGGTAAAATCGCCGCCAAGGCGGCTGCTTTCATTTCTTAGACGACGTAATCGATGTGTTGTGGTAAAATCGCATCCAAAGCGACAATACTCACCAGTTTACCGTGTACCTGCGCGCCCCATCCTTTATACTTAAAATGCTTATGTATGGCATTTATTTTCAAATCATTTAGTGTTACTTTACTAAAAATTCTATTCTCCCTGCATAATGTTTCTGTATTGGCGCTGATCCTCTAGCAACTGCAGGAACACCTTAAACTTACGATTATGAAAGTCAAGAGTCCTGGGGTTCGGCTTTAAAAGCTGGCCAGTGCCGCCCATGGATTTGGAGGCTTTCTGCGGGCACAAGGAAACAAATTTCATGTTAAAACATTATCTAGTTTATAAGGTATTTGTAGAACTGACCTCTAAACTGTCAAAATGTCCTGAAGCAGCGGCACCTAATGCAGCCGCTCCCACAAGGACCATTTCCTGCTCATCTGGAATGAGAGCCGGCAAATTGCAAATATCCGCATGGCATTGTACGTATAAAGGATTCTTGGCCAAGCCACCGCAGAAGAGAAGTGTTTGGAAAGGTGCTCGCTTATGATGATAAAGGTTTTCAATAATATGACGTGTACCATACTAAAAACAAAATAAAAATTAATGTTTTAAAATGCGTAACTTTTTAAGAACAAAATAAACAAACTCACAGCCAAGGCTTGAACGAAGGCCAGGTATTTAATGGCCAGAGATTCAATTCCACGCGACATGTCCAGTCCAGTAATCTGAAACGGAAGAGTTATTCACCCGGATCTAGGAATATCCTAGAACTACTCACAATTCCTCGTAGCGTGGGATCGGCTATGGGTGACCGGTTTCCATGCAAATCAGGCCAGACATGAATATCCTCCGTGAGACAGCTCACCTCTTCTAGGCCCCGAGCACTAGCCAGTTCGGGAAGTAGTTTATTAAGATGCTGGTAAATATTCCTTAAAAAAAAAGATTCAAAATATTATAAAATATGGTCTTTTATGGTCTTCAACTCACTTGTCTGCTCCCAGCTTGGTCTTGAGCTCCGTGTAGGCTTCATGAGTCTTAAGGACATGATCAAGAAGATGGCCAGCAACGCTCTGTCCTCCCTCGTTGAGGAAGTATCCGGGGATGATGGCATCCTGGTAAGGACCCCACACCCCCTCGGCAAAGCAGGCATCCCGCGTAATAGACATGTGGCAAGTAGAGGTACCAGCGATGAGGGCCATTTTGCCCTGCACATCGTCGGATGAACTAGACCCCTTTGAGCGACACCCAAACATTCCCAGAGCTCCAGCATGGGCATCGATTAGGGACGTGCTCACCACTGTGCCCGGAGAAAGTCCCAACTCCGACGCAGCCTTTTCGGAGAGGCCTTTTCCCACAGTTCTACCAGGAGGCTGCACATCACTGCCCAGCTTCTCGAAATTGTCCAGAGTGAGTTCCTCCAAATCGGCCTGCTTCAAGAACTCCTTGTTCCAGGTCTGGTTGGCCGCATCGTAGTTCCACTTGCAAACCACGGAGCAGAGAGAACGGATGTCTACACCCGTTGCCCTCCAGGTTAGGAAATCCGGAAGATCAAACACTCGCCAGATATTGGTAAAGGTCTTTGAAAGATTCCTCTTAAGCCACAAGAGCTTTGGCACCTCCATTTCCAGGGAAACCTGACCACCAACGTACTTCAGCAGGGGATGCTTGGAGGAGTTTATCTCCGCTGTTTCCTGGACGGCGCGATGATCCATCCAGAGGATCACGTTTTGTTCCGGCTCTCCGGTCTTGCTGACGGTCAGGGGAGCTCCCTGAGGTCCCAGAACCACCAAGGAACAGGTAGCATCGAAACCAATGCCCTTGACTTGTGACTTATTGACGCCGGCAATGACATGCTGTAAAATCGAGACTGGGTTAATCTAATCTCCTCGAGAAATAGCGACGACCAGCGGAGGTTATCGCAAAGAAAATAATATAAGATCGTACAGATCGAAATATCAAAGTTTAGAAAAGAAAATTATAGTTCTCCAGGAATCGATTGTCCTTATTTTCAATCAAAATTATTTCCCAAGGGTAGTTTTCAGTCTGACTTACCTTCACAACCTTGCAGATGGCTCCCCAAATATCCTGAGTGGATTGCTCGTAGTAGTGGGGCTCCGGGGTCCAGGTTTTGATTTCCTGCACCGACTGCTCCACAACCCGGCCGTCGGAGGCCACCAGCGCGGCCCGGGCACTGCCCGTTCCCACGTCCACGCCCACAAAATATGGTTCGGGTGCCTTGGACATGTCACTACCGCCTCGGTCGCAGACGCCTCGAATCACCTTGGCGGTCAAATAAATGTTATTTACTCTAGAAATGCAAAAAACCGAAACGCGATCCAAAGTCGTTGAGCGACGGAGGCGAACTGATAAGCAACCTGATATGCGGCCGCCGAACGAGCCCAGAATTTGTGTAAATTAAAGCGAGTACCGGTTTCTAAAGATCCCACTGGCTCACTTATGGTACACTTAATCAAGGTTTGACTGTTTGTTAATATGGAGGGCCCCATGTTTAGTTGAGATTTGGAACATCTCCCCGGATTAGCAAGTTTATTAACTACTGCAGTTGGATCTAAGGAGATTTGTATTTCATGGTTTGAATATTTTATTGTATTTTCGTCACTATTAAGGGGATAATCTTAATAAACATGTTCCTAGTATAATTTCCCCCCTAAAGATTGAATTTACTTCCTCATACCACAAAGCCTTTACCAGATAGGTTCTACATTGGTTGACACCTTGCAAGTAAACTCCACACCATCTTAATGATTTTATTAACATTTGAAATTTAAAATCAGAATTGCTCGAAACCAAAATTTGAAACTAGAAAGCACACCTGATCGTTTTCAGAGCCAATATTAAAACAATATTGTGCTTAGGTTCGGCTCGTAAATATGCGCAGGTTGTTTATCAACACAAACACAAAGCAGACCGTGTTTTTGCTTTTTTCCGTCACCTGTCCAGAACCAGACGCGCCGAGTCGCTCTCACATACTGCCCCCAAGCCCTCGGAGCATTTCTATCTCATTTCATTTTCAATTCAAATCAAACAAACGCTTACCTGAATGCCGCTCTCAACCTATAAGATTTAGTAAAAGTATCTGGCAGCTCTAAATTTAAGCCTTAAAATGTGTCGAATAAATTCTTTCATAAAATACAAAATCAAGGCCTCGTTCAAAAGTGGTGCTTACAAAAATATTGCCCTGATAACACTTGTAGGAAGTATGTAACTTTTAAAATGGTATTGATTAACTAGATTTATTGGTTGGTGACGTATTATCTAGGTTTCATCCACTCCACTTCATGAGCAATATCAATCAATTCTCAATCATCATAATGGAGATAAGAAGCCAATTCGCTGAAGCCATAAATAATTCTTTCTATAGAAGCATTCAAGCTAATTCAATTGGTATAATTTTCTTCTTCATTTAAAACATTCAACAAATTTTATTATATTTTACTCGATTTCTTAAAATCTTTTAAATTGTTATTAAATACTCAATACAAAAAACTTGTATTTTATTAGTCATTAATTATTAAATTTTTAAAAATTTAAAACTGGATTATGTTATCCAGAAAATCAATTGTTTAAAATAATTCAAAATTCAACTGATCGCCAAAAATACCCAAATTGACCGTTAAACATCGATAAATTTCAAAGCTTTTCAAATCTATCGATACTTAACGATGAGCTTATACGCCGCTAATTGAAAGCCTCGCGATGTAAACAAAAACCGTAAACAAAAATAAATCCAAGGGGTTTAATGGATCCAACGCTATTGAAGCTTGCACAGCTGCTTCCCCGCTTAGATGATGTCGAAGACCTACTTGAGAATGAAGTGGAGGCGCGGTATATTCTTAAAAAAGCAATAAGCTTTATGGAGAAATGGGAATCTTACAAACGCCACGATGATGAAGAGATCCGGTACCTGGTCAGTGCCCTGGTGGACAGAAACTGGGAGCGCATACACACAGGGCACTTTAGCAGTGTCCCCTTAAACATAAGGAAAATATATGCCATTGGATGCTACTTTAAAGTAAGAAATCAAAAACATTATTAGAATTAATCTACATAACTGAGAATTTTTAGATATTTTTCCTTCTTCTTGAGAGCACAAGTCCTGCTCAACGGGAAATATGCAGTGGAATCCTAGATGAGGCTCAGCTCTTGGGATGCATGGAGGATTGGAGCGATCTGAAAATGGCCTTAATGCAATACCTAGATGAGGAACAAGTGGAACCCTCGCGGCCATTACCAATCCTGATGCCATCTCCTCGACTCCAAAGCTCCTGTGATATTCCCCAATTAGAGGCCCCCAGCTTAAACGAGTTCAAAACTAAATGTTTTGAACCACGGCAACCCACTCTCTTGCTTAACACCATCCAGCATTGGCCAGCTATGGAAAAGTGGTTGGATCTGAATTACCTGCTCAAAACAGCTGGAAGCCGTACTGTACCCATAGAGATTGGGTCCAACTATGCCAGCGATGAGTGGTCCCAGCAGCTGGTTAAGATTCGAGACTTTCTGCAGAGGCAATTTGGAAGTGAAAGCGGAAGCCAGGAAATTGAGTACCTTGCGCAGCACGAACTCTTTTCACAGATACCAGCGCTTAAGAAGGATATATCCATTCCGGATTACTGTACAATAAGTAGAGATGATCCTCCTGGAGCGGTAGATATAAAGGCCTGGCTGGGTCCAGCGGGAACCATTTCCCCCATGCACTATGATCCAAAGCACAACTTGCTGTGCCAGGTTTTTGGCTCCAAGAGGATTATACTTGCCGCTCCTGAAGATACAGAGAAACTGTACCCCCACGACAGCGAATTTCTGGGAAATACATCCCAAATAGATGCTGCAAATCCCGACCTTGAAAAGTATCCTCTGCTAAAAGAGGTTAAGTTCTATGACCTGCTCCTACAAGCAGGAGACTGCTTGTATATGCCGCCAAAGTGGTGGCACTATGTGCGATCTGAAGCCCCTAGCTTCTCAGTTAGCTTTTGGTGGGAATAGGTGAGTGTATTGCTTATCAGCTCAGTACTCGGGAGGTACTTCACATGAACATGTTTGCCCAAAGTTCGAAACCTAAACTGAACATTAAAAGCCAAAAGCGAGTTAGATAAGATTTTTATCTTGATAAACAATGTTAAATAAATACTATTATGCCATAGATAGAATGCATATTCTGTTGAGCTTTAAACATTATTGAGTGCCGGGGTATTTATAGGCTTTTATAGCATTCCAAAGATACGTTCCCAAAGCAGTTAACCCCTCCCCTGAATGCAAAGATTTTGTTTATCGGCCGAACATTGATCGCCAACTGGACAAACAAGTAGTCTAATGACGTCATTGCAATAATTTCTTGAAATGATGTGGACTATCAGCTGGCGAAGATGAATCATCAGTGGCGAAACTGGAGGAATACTTTTTGTTTTCGTTTAATAGCCACGATGCTTTTGCATTGAGTGTTACAGTGGCGAACAAAACTTAAGACGTACAAATTAAATACAATAAATTTTTTGGGCGAAACAAACGCAACGGGAAACTACTATCAGTAAGCAATCCGTTATCATGGTTAGGTGCATATATGTATGAGGATTAGGATGTGTGCTTTTATCGATTTAAAATCGTTTGTAATCTTTTAAATGTGCCTGCTGTCGCCGCCGCCCCCACCGCCATGTATAAGTCTTATCGTTATTTAAATGTTGGTTGACTGGCGCTCCTAGCGTCCTAGCGATTAATCATCCTTGTCGCCAGAGCCCTTGGAGGCTCCTCCAATGGTAATCTGCTTCTGGAGCTTGCTGTACTCCTCGGTGAGGCGGTCGTACTCGCGGTTGATGCTCTCCGCCTGTGACTTGACGGCCTCCTTGTCCTTCTTCTCGCGGTTAAGCTCGGATGTGAGCTCCTGGACGCGCTCACGCAGCTTGTTGAGCTGAAAGTTCGAGTTCGAGTTGAGTTTTCGGTTATTTTTTCGTGTTTTATGTTTCGATTTGGTTCGGGTATGGGAATGTGTGTGGATGGATATTTGATATTTAGGATATTCGGGCACTGAGTCCTTGCACACGTCTCCGCAGGCCTGACAGCTGTTTAAAGAGTTTTTAGAAGAGGTTTTACTTTCGCATAGTGGCTGTTTCATGGCCCAACTTTTGGTTTGGGTGTGGTTTTAAAATAATACAATCGGAATAATAGCAGTGGCTTTGCAGATAATTTAGAAAAGTCTACTTTCTTCCGACTGCATCTCTATATGCATTGCCATTTTTGTACAGCTGGTAGTAGCCAAAGTAACTCCAAAGTCTTATGTGTTAGCTCTCTAAACATGCCATTCCTGGGGATGGGTTGCAAGGATCGAGAATAAGCACTTACCTCATTCAGGGTGGTGTCCTCGCCAGCCTCCTTGGCCTTCTCGGTGTTACCCTTCTCGATCAGGGAGCGAGCGGCAGCGGTGGCGCTCTGAGCCTGTTTCAAGGAGGCCTCGCTCTGAGCCAAAAGGTTGGCCTGGGCAGAGACCAAGGTCACCAGTCGCCGGATGACCAGGACCAGAAAGATGGAGAATCCAGAAATGTAGAAGTTGCGCTGGGCACGGAAGAGGCGCATCGAGTGCTGCATCTCCACGTTGAGGTGCACCTCCCCGGCCTGCTCAAAGTGCGAGTACTTCCTCATTTCGCGAATGGCCTCCAGCAAGAAGATCACCAAAAATGCCATAATGAGAAAGAAGTATATGTGTGCCTGTTTGGCTAACATCGCTAGGAACTTCGACTTGAAGAGCCGGTTCCATCGGTAAGGACTCGCCACTGGCAGGACCAGCAGAAGGACTAAGGCAATCTCTGCGTAGAGAAAGCCGGCGATCAAAGTCCACACCAAACTCATTTTAATTTGACTTGCAAATTGTCTTTTTGATTCGTTTTTCGGTTTTGGTTTCGATTCAGTCTCGCCTGCTCTGCAACGAGAATTTTCTACAATTAGCTTTTGATGTGCGAGGTGTGCGTTCCTGATGCTCTTGGTGCTATTTTTAAACGACGTGCGGAGTACGTGTGGCAGCTTACTTTAAATAGCAACAATAAATAGCTAGTCGTGATGAAATATGCGAATATTATTTGCGTCTTTGGCGACCACGTCAACTCTAGAGCTGGAAACACATCGATGATTCTATCGATAGTAGCCACGACCCTGACAGCCCTGGAAAAACTTTCAAGCAAGTTGACAGCTGGGTTGCCAGGGCGAACGAAATGTGCTTTTTAACAACTTAGCGCCATCGATCAAATTTAGTTGTTATTTTCGATTCAACCATAGAATACTTCACAAAATGTCCTACCAAAACTGGCTGAACTACCTGCAGTCGGCGGAGAAGAACTCCATGATCAGCGGCCGGCTGCGCAAGGTTCTCTACAAGTTTCCGGACGGACAGCAGATGGCCGAGGAGTACAACATGGACACGGGAATCATTCAGCGCCGTGCCTGGCGAAAGTGCAAGCAGTTGATGGGAGAGCCGGAGTGGGAGATCGAGCTGGGCGAAGAGCCGCGTCAACTGAATTGGTCGGGCAACAAACAGAACGGACCTGGAGGTGATGCGGAACCACTAGGCGGAAGCGAGTTTACCGTCAGGGAAAGCAACACAGCTCCTTTGCTCTCCAAGAGGGTTACCAAGAAGAACATCGAGTGGCGCATCCGAAACATGCCATACCCCTTGGATGTATACAATGTCACCGCTAGCCCGGAGCAGCGAGCCATCATTGTACGCACTAGCAATAAGAAGTACTACAAGGTAATACCAGTTCAAGATTTGGATCGTTGTGGTGTCGCTCCCGCGCAGGATAATATCTCTGTCCACCATCAGTTCAACACCCTAATTATCACCTACAAGAAACCGGATATCCTATGCGAGATGGAGGCGCAGGTTTTGCTGTTACTGAAAAATGTTGAAACCGAAACAGACATGGACGATCTCCTCAAGGGTCTTATGGCCAAATAAAAGTCTAGTCTTGTTATGGGTTAAGAATATGCTATTTTTTAAATATATTTTAAGTTACTTTTGGAAACTCTCCGCGAAGCCTGCAAAGCTTGCCAGCGATGGAGCTGAAGAACTGGTAAAGAGACTATAGTCAAAGGAGGGAAGCTCCAAGGGAGCCAGGGAAGGCAAATCCAAATCCTCGCTGCCAGCCAGGCGATTCTCAAAGGCATCCTCTTCGTCGCCTCTCACTGAATCTATATTTTTGATGGCATCTATTTGGGGCTCCGAAGTTGCCAAATGAGCCTTATTCGCCAGCGTAGATGTGAATTTGGCATCGAAATCCTGAACAGTTTTGTCGATTGCCTTGGCAACGGACTGGGCCGAAACCAGTCCCCCACTTCCACTATTGTCCGGTCGGAGCGGTAGCATAGGGCTTGTTTCCTTCAAAGGAGCAAAGTCATTCAGCTTGTTCAGCCCATGCTGAGTTTTCCTTATTTCAATCTGACGGAGTTTCCTTTGGAAGTCCAGCGTTAAAGTGTCCAGAACCTCCTTGGATTTTGGCAAGCAAACGTTCTTCTGGGCATCCTGTATGTAAATCAAAGATGTTTCCAGGGCCTTGATAGCTTCCTCATAACGATGATTGCGGATGAACCGCTCCGATCGTCGCTCGTGGAAGTGTGCCTATAAACAAATACATTTTTAGTGGGTGGCACAATGAACATTTAAGAGCAATTTACCAAATTTAGAGGAGCGCAGTCCATGTTTTTTTCTGTTTTATTAAAACACCAGTGTGAAATATTAGTAAGGGAATCCAAGTTCCACTTACTAAGTGGTGGAGCTTCTATTGACTTGCCAATGTTTATTGATTTTACTAAAATGGGACATAGGATACCCTTTTTAGAAAAATTAATTAAACTTTATTAAGTGTTTCTGCTGGGGTTGTCTTTTCTTTAATTTTGTTTAGTGTCCAATCATATAAACAGAAATCAGCTGAAATATTAAAGTCGCAGTTTCCAACAATTTCCCTTTGTTTACAATGTATGTTTTAGTGTGGCCAGGTACATTTTTGAAATCCGTACCCGCGCAGGTAAAAATTCAAAAGATAATTAAACTGAAAATATGAATTAAAATAAAAATGATCAACATTTATTATCTTTCAAAGTGGTTTAGCGTTGGCCTGTTTGCCCTCGGTTAGTGCCACAGAAGCGTGTACAAAAACAGGTACATTGATACCTTGCATTTTAGCTGATCTTACAAAAGCCTTATTCGAAGTCACAGTAAAAATTTGTCTGGCCATCCCAAAACTAAATATTTTCAAGCTTCGCTCGTTCACATTGGCAGTGAAGCGAATGTGGGAGAATTCCTCTGGAATGCTTTCCACGTCCGGATAAACGCTGACCCTTTTCATTAGTTCTTCGGCCCGCTTTCGCTCCTCCGGCCCACCGACTATGTCAAGAATATTTTGAAAGGCATCGTATGCTAGCTGGCAGCAGACTAGCTTTTTCCCTTCAAGGATTTTCTCCAGAAGCGGTTTCAAGGGGGAAGCTCGTTCTCTTTCAGCTTGTTCAGTGAGCAACTGTTCCTTGTATACCCAGTTGGCATTTCCATTCGTCAAGGCACTCACGTAGGCTAGAAGGGTGGTTACATCCAAGTTCAGTTCATTCGAAGTAGTGGCATATTCATCTACATCACTGTCCGGCGAGTCTAGAGAAGCGGTTTGCACGCCCATTTCCAGGAGCTCTTCACGAAGCGAATCCTCTATTTTGTTGGAAAAGTAAAAGACGATCTGAAAGATGGATATTAAATGAGTAATTCAGGTACAATGGACTATTATACACACTTTTGGCTTCTGGAACATGCAAAAGTGCAGGGAACTGGCCTCCAGATAATCTTCCGCCTGATCCAAGACACTTCTGGCACCCATGCTCACACATCCTCGGACTGCATCTTCCACAGATTTCGAGTTCCTGGCTATCACCTTCACCCACTTGAGCCCATTGTTTGCTACAATATCGACCCGCAGTGGATTATCCCGCGATTCCAATCGGAAAACAGCATTGATGTCCACGACTCCTTGTTGCAATCGCAGTGTTTTAATAAGAAAGTCGTAATAAACAAAATTGCTGCTGGTTATGTGGTGCTCTTTAACGGATTTGGTGGAAATCACCTGCAAAGATAGGGAAGTAGAGGATCCTTTTCATAAATACATATATGCTGACACCTGTTTACCTTATTTAGAAACTTGAGTTCCTGCTGGATTTTTCGCTGCACCTTCGTGACTCCGGGAATGTCTTCAAAGTCCTTGAGGGCTACTTTGAGTTCCTCTCCCAGCTCCACTTTCTTTTGCGCCTCCCTGTAGAGTTGTTCCTGGTCTTCTTGTTCCTCCATTTAAAATGTTTGAAATATTTACAGAATTCTTGAAATTTGTTTATTTTTAATTGTCAGCTGGTGTGACCATAAATCTCTTTTAACCCTTATGGAGCCAAGATCCTAAATAAAAATGTTTATAAACAGAACAAGTTAAATGTCTATTTATTCGAAATAGCATGCTAGATCGTGACAAAATAGACATTTTAATAATAAAATTAAATTCCGCAAACATTTCAGAAAAATCGATAACGATAATTTTATGATAGTTGGCAACACTTCCTGTGGTATTCTGGCATTCAAGCTATAGGGCCACATAGATCGTAGTCGCCATATTGTTTTTTGTTTTTGTCACCCATACAGACGCAGAGACTCAATTTTCAATTACAGCATTATTTCGTGAAGCTGCC